>NC_138195.1:85470438-86070438 GCF_964194105.1 Spermophilus citellus
TTAAAGGCCAACCATCACGGAACATCTGTGAAGCCCAGAGTGATTCGGAAATGTAGGATCGCTGGAGTGTAGTTCTAAGGGTGGCTTTTAACCCAGCAGGCTCTAAAGTCAACATGAGTTCTGTTAGTTTTCTCTTTTTCAACGTGACTTTCAGTTTTATGTTATATACTATATAAAATACCATATGCTAAAATACTGTTATGTGACTGCTCAGTTTCCTTAAATATTATATTCATATTTAAATTTACAAACAGCATCTTCCAGATGTTGTGGGCCAGGGCTTGGCATGACATTGGGAGGGAGGGGGACATCAGCTTGAGCAGTTACAGTTCTACTCCAAAAAATGAGAGCTGGGCTTATTCCCGTCACTAATGTCAAATACCCACAGTGCACAAACCATGTAGATTTCTAAAGATCCCATACCCCAAAGCGGGATTCATTAGGAACTAATTCCTGAGCAAGACTGTGCAAAGTGCTGTGTATTCATCTCCACTTCAGTTTCAATGGCTATGCAGTGACACAGATTTTTTTTTTATATTGACAATTTTTAATTAATATTTGTATATGTATGTGTCTGTTGAGATCTGAAGGACTGCAGTTTTGGGACTTCTTTAGTTAATTCCCAATTTCTTTATCACCTTCTATGGTCCAACCACAAAAGCTACTTATCCCCAGAAGACACAAAGCAACTGAGTTAAGGAAGTGGGAGAGATGGGAGACACCAGATATGAGTACCCAGTCCGAAAAATGTTCTGGTGGAAGAGTTTTCTGTTTCCATAGAATTTGGTCTCATCACAGGGAGGATATGGGTGCATTAAACTGGGTTTTAATAAATGAGCTGATGGATTTTCACGTGACCTTGCTCCAACTCTGATGGGCTGTGCTTCCATAAACACAAAGGTCCTCTGTTTCTTAATCTAGTAGTTGTAATAATATTATCAGAAAGTCCTTGCAGTTTTCTACCTTCCCCAAAAGTTGTAAAATAGTAGTATAAATTTGCCTAGGGAACAAATTGGAATAAATAATGTCTTAAAGGTTGGGAAACAAATATGCTACTCTTTAGAGAAGGTAAGTTTATTCAGCAATATATCACAGGCTTTTCTTATCTAAATTCAGCCTTAAGTCTAGTTTCTCATTCAGAACATAAGCAAAACAAAGGTACATTGAGTTCATCCCAGTAGAAAGTAGTTGTGACACACATATATTTTTTAAAATGCTTCACATAACATCACCAGGAAAGCTAAAGGTCTTTAAGACGGCAAAGGACCCAGTATTGTTCATAGCAGTGTCTAAGAAGCCAAGTAAATAATCTATGCGATTCATCAAGTCAAGGTCAAAATAATTGTGATAACATCTCTACCAACAGAGTTGTGGGAGAATTTTTGCAAGCTGGAGATAAATACATACAAAGAAGTTTCAGAATCCTACTCCTGTCTTTTGAAAGCTGCCTGGGAACACAGAGGTTGCCTAAAGTTCTTCACCATGTTCTGGGTAGCAGGTGCAGTCTCCAGAGGATAAGAGGCAGGGGGCCTCTGCTCTGGCAGAAGTGTGGGTACCGGTGACACAGCACAGCTGAGGACCCTGGGACGGAACCGAAAGCGACTTTTTGCTTCAGGATCCCTCAGAGCCGAATCTTGCTGGTTACTCTGACTGTGGAGAACTTAGGACAGCACCCATGGAGAGACTGTCAACGCTGATGCTCTTCACTTTTTCACTAAACCAGGAACTGCAAGCCGGAGGACTGCTGCTCTCATGCCTTGGATGTCCGTGAGCACCAGGCAGGAGCCCCGACTGCTACCAAATCATCCATCTCCAGAGACCCCACTGGGATACTGTGTGTGAATTTTGATATACCTGGGTGGCAGTTCTTAAAAAATAAATCCGAGCAGATTGCTGGGGCAGCAGCCTTGCTCACCAGCTCCAGAGAAAACTTGGTGAAGCGTAATATTTTTTAGAGTATAGGCAGAGAGCTTTCTGGCTTTGGTGTAAAATGACTTGCAAAGTCACTTCCAGAGAGTTTGTGGAGGATCGGCCCCTCTTAACCTCCCACATAAGCTTTATATCCTGTGTTGGGCACCACAGCCATTAAGATGGTTCTTCTGTTAAAGGATATAATTGAACTCTGTTAATTTTGTGATTTTGATCTATTGGATTACTGATTAATCGACCTTCTAGAGAGGCACTCTTACCTGCTTGGGGCAACAGCAAAGAATTCTGGTAATGCTGGTGTTGCTGGGCCACGGGGCAATGCCAGTTCTTCCGGTTGGGTCTGCAGGCCAGAATGGCAACCAGTACACCTAGACCACTTCCTTGCAAAGTGTTTGAACTCTCTGACCTTCTCAGAAGCCACGTAGCGCAGAGAGGACTCTGCTTTCTGGATGCGATCTCAGCCTTCAGGATGTGGGTACACTGGCACCCAGCGGGTGTGTCTATTGACAGCAGCTGCACTGTCTGCCAGGGCCAGTTGTTTGTAATGCCAAACTCTCAGGGGCAACTGAATATCCCAAAGCCAAGAACCTTCCCTCGTTTTCAGAGAAATGGGTATCTTCAGCAAAGGATTTTTCTATAGTATTATTCATTGATCTTATTTAAAAAATCTGCCTCGGAAACTAATTTTAAGTACAATGTAGAATGCCCATGCCTGATTTTGCGCGCTCTCTCTCTCTCTCTCTCTCTCTCTATATATATATATATATATATATATATATATATATATATATATATATATATTCTCAAGGTACATTGATATATTGATATATACATTGACATATATAGATCTACACACACATATACATATATGGAAATAGAAAAACCTTTTAGATTAAACAAAGAGAGAATTAAATGTCATTTTTTCAGCTCTTCTTTTAATATGGAACCCAGATCCTGAGCTTGTCCTCTTTCCTTAGGCTTCTTTCCTCTTACTGTGGTGCTCACTGTTTTTAATAGGAACAGATTCATGTGTGGCCTACTGACCCTCCTCCCATATACAGAAATGACTACCAGTAAAACGAATCATTAGATTGATTTTTTTCCTATGGTTAATGGTGAAACCTCTGAAAAATAAATGAGAAAACTTTGGTATGCAACATTAATAATTTGACAGATCCCCAAACCTTGTTGATACAGCATTGGGTAGCAATCAAGCAACTAATTCAGGACCAAAGACCATAAAAGCAAGTCTCTTCATCCTCATTAACTAGTTCTGTGATTCAAGAAGAGACAGGGCATTTTAAAAATGGGCTCTTGGAGTTTCCTATTTTTTTTGTTACCATTTCTACCCAACATTGGGGTTTTCAAAAAGGGGGAAATTCAAACAGAGGCACTGTCATAACACCAAAAATAAAGGAATTGTCAAAGACAAATCTAATGGAATGTCAGTGGTGCTAGGGACTCAACTTAGATGGAACCTCTCCATGATTCTTCTGTGAATAAGGTCAGGGGTCCTTGCTGTTGAAACTCACAAGGAGAAAGTTCTGAAGTGCCTTCAGTGGGAATAAAGACAATTCTATCTTTTGGGTTGTGACAGTGTGAAGAACCAGGGTCGCTGCAGGTTGATGAATACCTTAAATAGGTGGTGAACACACTCTTGGTGTGGTTTTCTCTTATACAAGTAGAAAAGCTCAAAATCAATTATATATTTTTACTTCATGATAACGTGATATCTTTTATTATAAAAATTCATCACTGACCTATCCTTAATTCAATATTAGCTTGATTTTTTTTCTTCCTCCCATTTGTATTAAGGAATCTCTGCTGGCCTATGTATCATTTACCCTTATTTCAAAAATTTTTAATTTGTATATATTTGTGAAGTAGCTCAAAGGAATTAGGGGTGTGGTCTGTAGCCACCACGTGATGCAAGACTAGTTGTTCCTTCCTACCATTCAGCCTACAGCTGTTATTGTCTTTATTTTGTGAGCATCATGTTTCAACCAGTTGACCCAGTGACATCATAACTACATTTAGAGACTTAAGAGTCATTTAGAGACACTGTGTTCTACTTTAAATTTGCTATGGTATGATAATCAGTAAAGTAGAAATCAGGAGACCCGGGTTCTAGTAGCATCTTATTCACATGGAAACATCAATCCTCCACTTTACAGATTTCCTATTTAAAGAAGGAGGATAATAATACCTGCAAAAACTACTTTATAGATTTGTCATGATGAACAGTAATTGGGATAATAGGCTTTATTAACATAAATGAATTAGAAGGCGGTGTTTTCCATATAACCAACAATTCAGCTAACATCTTGAAGTCCTACATATAATAAGAAAAATTTCATGTAGTAAAGTCCTCTAAGATACCATTCTCTTTCTTGCATGATATTGACATAGAGGATCTAGTATTCTTTCGTCCCAAGAGCTTCCCTAAGGGACATAAACTTACCCAATTGTCATCCACCCCTAATATTTTTTTCTACATCTATTCTGTATCAAATTTGTAAAACTACTACACACAAAGTGTGTTTGGGGTCTGTTGCCCCTGCACATTTGGCCCATGTCCATTGGCGAACACCAGGCTAAAGTGGTGGTCTCTGTGCCATTCTCATTGCTCTTCCCTGGCGCCATAGTGGCTTGAATACTTGAGCAGGGAAGCAGCAGTCTTAGGCGTCAAGTCAGTTCCAGCTCTCGAGACCTAAAAGGCAGCCACTTGGACTCCATTTCACATTTCTCCTCAACGTCCCTGCCTTAACATTGCGTTGCACAAGAATTCTACATTCATTTTGGCTGCGTTACAGGGCCTGTTTTCTGCGTGGATGCCCAGGTCTCTCTTTCTTTCCATTGTCTCTGGTTGGTGTCCAAGAATAAAGGATACTTAAATTTTAAAAGGCAGAATTGTTTGTAATGAAAATACATCCCACTAACTGGCACTCCCTGAAAACTTTAAAACACTCAAATGAGAACAGTAACTCCCTTTGGAAGTGTGCTTTTTTGTATGTGTGTGTGTCTGCTTGGGAATAAAAAAAAAGAAGAAGAAGTTATTTTCTGCATCTTCTGCTCATCATAATTTATGTTTGCAGCCCACGAGAACTTTAAGAGAATTTCTCAAAGCAAAAGACCTTATAATCAATAGGAGTTTGAATGCTGACCTACCTGGCAGACTCAACTTACCTAACAAAACAGAAACCCTTTCCCCCAGCTTCTCAGGAGCTCCTCAGCCTTCCCACCAGGGTGAGTGAAACCATGGTGAAATATGAACGCCATGTCTTGGCATTTTTTATTGATAAAGGGAATCAGCTAGAACTTAATGTGCTCCTATTCTGTTTCTTAGGCAGCAGTGGACAACCCTGCGAGGGTCACCGTGGGTGCCTCAGCGTTTCTATTTTAAGGGTAGCATATCTAGAGTGTTCTTTGTAGCACGGTGCTATTAGAGGCATATGTATGCCAGTCGCTGGAGAAGAGCCATTTAACTGCTTTATTTGAGAAGGAGCAGCAGCCGTGGGTTTAGGCAGGATGGAGGGAGCAGGGCCTGCTATACCTAGTGTCTGTGCGCCTGCGTGTACACGAGCGTGTGCGTGTGTGCATGGGGGAGGGTGTGTGTGTGTGTATGTATGTGTGTGCGTGCATGCGTTGTTTTCCACAGGGAGGAACTAATCTCTTGGCTTAGATCCACCTTAGTATTAGCCTCGGTGCTTTCTCTCCCTCCTTTGCTCTAAATCATTATTAAGTTTATTACTTCTTTTTTTCTCTTGCTGGAGAAGATTAATGGCTTTCCCTGGGCAGAGAGAACTCTGCAGCGCTCAGTGGCTCTATAAATAGCACCTGCTGCTAATTCTCCAGTGCCCGGTATCTCCCCAACACATCTTGGTCTTTAAACAATTTGTTCAGAAGAAGAAAGCTAAGGGTCACTGTGCACTTTGGTGTTGCTCAGAGTGTGTTTTATGGATAGTGGGTTTTTCTCCAGGAAGTTTGGCCTGGCGGGGCCTTTAGAGAAATGGGGCCTTCCTGCACCTCCCCGGGGAGGCATGCCTCACTGACCAGGCTTCTATGACGATCACAGAACCTGCTGGACCTGTGGGGGTGGTGCTGTGTGAATGGCTTTGGCCATTAACTCTCCCCACCTTTTCTAATTTCTTCTCTCTCTGTGGGTTTCGGGCTCGGCTGAGCTGTTCCAATAGCCTGAAGGAAATGTGACTTCATGGAGTTACAAAACACAAAATGGGAAACTGCTGGGAGAGTGACAACACTTGGGGGCAGTGACTTGTGGCTTCAGAAAATGAAATGCTCCTGGACAATGCAGAGGGCAGGAAGGGCCAGTGATCAGCATTTGAAAACCACTTCCATCTTTAGGGTTGGTAGAAGGATCAAGAGAACTCTTAATCTATAAGGCACATTGCAAGAAGTCAGTGGATCTTTGTTGGATGGAGGGAGGGACAGATGAAGGGACAGACAGATGGATGAAAGCACCTGAAACCTTTCGTTCAAGGCAGAATTTCTCAACTGGGGACTATTGACATTTGGGGCTGGATAGTTCCCTGCTGTGTGGATCTCTCCTGTGCACTGTAGGATGTTTAGCAGAATCTCTGCTCACCAGATACCAGCAGCACTCCTCAAGCATGATAATCAAAAATGACTCCAGACAGTATCAGATGTCCCCTGGTGGACAAAACTGCCCCTGCTTGAGAACCAAAGAGCTAAAGGAAGTTCCATTTTCCCTATGAGCTTTTACATTGTATGGACTCACTCTCAAATAGGACATTTCAAAGTAAAAAACAGGCAACTGTATTGCTTGGATGTAGAAAATTAATTAATAATGTCAGCCATTAATTTACTTCTACTCCCCCATTATGTTCTATGTTGAGGGGATTTTAGTGGAGAACACAATGTGAGCTGGTGTGGGAAGATCATGGTCATTGCATTGAGGAGCATAATGCCATTGTTGTCTCGAGCCATCACCTGAGGTTGGCTACAGATCTGGGTTGGAGAACAAGATGGCAGCTTCAAACATTCCATCATCATCTTCAAGAAGTTGGACCAGAAATTAGCTGTTTTTTTCCCCATTTTTCCCCCTAGGTTCCGTGAGTGAAATCCCACTGTGAGTTTAAAAGGATGACCAGCCCAATTCTCAGGACCCCATGGTTATGAGATTCAATGATGCCTGTGGAGGAGTCACACGATGGCTTTCTGGTCATGGCATCTCTTGTTTGAAAGGAATAAAGTGTGATCAAATATTTATGCTGACTAATAGAACTGGGCTTTTCTGTTTTGAATGTGTTGAGTTTTTAAAAGTATCTCAGAAAAATTTTCCATCTCTCCCAGAAGAAACAAATGAGCGTAATGGAGAAATACAAAACAGAGAACTTTGGAACAGGTTTCCTCAACTTCTCATCATTCTCATCCTCAACCTTAAAGTATCCTCAACTCCATAACTAGTAGTTTCTCAATACCTAGATGTTAACTGTAGCATAGAAGTCGCCAAGACCTATAAGCTTCCGAGAGCATTCTTTTTATTAATATCTATCCAACTAAAATGGTTCTACATACCTCCATACTACAGGCTCCTGCAAGTTAAGCATTCCTACCCCAATATTTCCAAGTGCCAACCCCTTCATGCATTCATTCATTCAACAAACATTTAGTGAGTGTATTACATAACTACAACACACTGAGTTTCCCCTCCAGATTCCTGCTCCCATTGAATTCTCACTCCAGTTCCTCTATTTGCTGTCCTCTTTCTGGCTTGACCTCATGTATGGTATAAAGGCTGCTGCATAAAATAGTTACGTACAGAAAATTGAAAATACTAGAGGGAATGACAATCCCATGCACAAGAGACAGCCTAAAATTAAATATTAGTCAGCACTAGAAATGCCTAACTAGCCATCTTCTTTCTCAGGATCTTCTTGGAAGGATGCCATGTCACCAAGTCTGTCCCTGTCTAGCCAGACACTATTCCCTTTCATCTCTCCCCAGATCAGAGAAACCTGCTCTCCAGAGCTTCCTTTCTTCCTAGCTATGGATGCATAACTTGTTGCTTTGTAATGCACTTTGGCTCTTTTTGTATCAATCATCTTCTTCCAAACTTTTAACCACCAAGGAAAGTGTATCAAAGTGTTTTCCTGTGGAAAAGATTCCACCTCTTTAGCAAACACTCACAGAAGCCTTTCATAGAAGTGTTGCAAATTTTATTGCCCAGTTCATTTGCTCCAGTTCATATTGTTAGGCAGAGTTCCTGGCCAGTCCATCAAACTCCACCTTCATAAGTAGAAAGGCTGCTGACAATTTATTCTTCCCCATCCAGCGCCTCTGCTGGGATAGCTTAAAAAATAATTCCCATGACATTACTACTCGAGTGTACTCACTTCTCCCTCTACTCTTCCCCCAAATGCAAGCAAGGTATGAATTCTTATTAGTACCAGTTAGAAAAAGAAATGGATGGAGCTCTACCTAAGGTCAGCTGGGTTTTCCCTTTTGAGTAATTTTAAGTGTTCACAAAAGAGCTAATTGTAATAAATGTGTCAAATTGAGATGTATTGATTTATTCCTTCTATTTTCTGTCCAAGGATGATGGGAATATAGGATTGACTCACACTTAGGAATGCCGTTTTATCAGAAAAATATTTGGACTCTCCTTCATAAAACGTAGCCTATGAAAAAGAAGCACATGTTTTCCTGTAAGATTATTCTGAACACCTTGCCAGGGTTTACAATGAACAATACAGGCTTATTCCTTTTTGAGGTGTAAAATGGAAGGATGACAGAGGAAGAGAACTATCTGGGTATTTGAGACCTAACAGTAAGATGATCTGGGTTTCTAATATAAAGAACTAATAGGAAACGCCATGGTGGTATGAGCAGAAGAAAGAGTGTATCAACCGATCAACCTACTTACCTACCTTTCCTTCTGTGTATACATGAAATGAATCTATGAATAAAACAAATGAGCAGTGTAACGAATCCTTCTAGCTGTCAACAATATGTACTGACTAACAAACTAGGAACATACTAGATTGCAGCACAAATGATAAGAATGGATGCTTTTCTGCATTTAAACACAATTATTGCCTCTTTGCATGAATCAACTCTATTAGCAATTCTTGTTCTTCATAAATAGACAACATTTATTGAGTGCTTACTATGTAGCATATGGTTAGTAAGCCTAATTCTCAGCACTATTTTAATCTCCCCAGCAATCCTATGGAGTAGTCACTCTAATCCCACATGCTGATGAAGAAGTTGGGACTCAGGCAGGAGTAGATGGTCAGTCTCATCAGTGAGCACAGAATAAGATTCAGGTCCTGAGTTCTGTCTGGTTTCAAAGCTGTGCTCCCTACTACTTCATATGGCCTTTCAGGAAGTGAGTACAATTATTCATTTCCAATCTTGTTCTACTTTGATTTTCTTACCTCATTTAAAAAAAACCATATCACAATTATTATTTACTGTGTTAAGTTACAGAGTAGTCTTTAAACGAGGCTTGATCTGATCCTGTGGCTATTTTATTAAATTGGGGTGACTCCTGCATTATCCCACTGCAGGCAAAAGCAGAAACTATGACTTCTACAGAAGCTATGTGCTCCACAACTCAGCTGCAGTTGTTCTACCCATAAATGGAACATTTAGGGACATTTAGAACCCTTGCTTGTTTGGTTAAATAGTTCTCTGCCCTCGATATAATTTTAAAATTGGCAGTTGGAAGTCCCAGTATAATTCTTTGCACATGCTCAGTGCTTTTAATGAAGTTTTGTTGAAACAAATAAGCATATTCCAATTGTTTTTTTTCTGAAGAATAAATATGGTTCCAGTGTCCTGAAGACCTGTGAAGTGGAGCACAATTTCAGTTCCAGAAATAGCCAGCCAAATTTTTTTGTTTTGGTTTAAAAAAAAAAGTGTTGGAATGAGCTTCCAAACACTTTCCCAAATGTGGCTTTATGATTCTTTTTTTTCAGATACAAACACATTCACTTGTTGAGGAAGCGTCTCCCTCCCCATACCGCAAGACAAGGATGATGGGTACTGTAGTGTTGCTGGCCAACAGCGTCTCACGTGCCTGTCATTGTGCTTGGTTCTTTATACATTTTTAAACATTTGAGTCTTGTCACAATCCGCTCTGTGATGGAGATTTATCTATTTGCAAATGATATAAATCACTCTACTGGAGACACACCAGTGAAGCAGATGGCTCTCCAGCAAAGTTGTGCTGTAGTGTTTAAACTGGACCTTAAACTAGGCTTAAGTAAACCTATGCTACTTTATTTCTAGAGCCACCATGGCTTTTATTATGAAAACAATAAACTCTGCTTCTCTAGGCACATTCATTCTGTGGAATCTGTTCACATCCCTCATAAGTACCACAGAGTGGAATTCTTATTTTTATTCCTCACTGATGACGAAGGGTTGCTACTAGATAAAAGGGCCTCAGACTTGCTTTGTCTCAAGTGGCTTCCCTTTCCATAAGATTATCCTGTCACCCACACTAAGCAGGGATTAGTGTTTTTTTTTTGTTGTTGTTGTTGTTGTTTGGTTTTGTTTTTTTGAACTAAATGCACATACACAAACCATTTGCACTGGGATCGCTGTGTGATATAGAAATCAGGTCTGTGGACTGGATACCTGAAGTTCTGCCCCTGGTTTTGGCTCTGCTGTTGTGTGACCTTTGGCAAATTGCTTGACCTCCCTGGGTTTAGGATCTTCCATTTGCTTTCTGAGTGGCTCATCACCGCCAGCATCCAGCAGCCTTAACAAAACATAAGCATCTTCCAAAAGGCAGACTGCAAAAAAGAAGCTTCACCCAGTATAATGGGTTCAATGGTGGCCCTCAAAAAGCTGTGCCTACACCCTAGTCCCTGGAGCCTGTGCATCTGAACTTTTATAGCAAAAGAGTGAACATCAACATGTATGGCAGAAATTTTAACTAAATTAAAGATCTTGAGAGGAGGGACGTATTCTGGATTATCTGGGCAATCAAACAGAATCCATTAATCAAATATATCCTTGTGGGAGACAGGCAGAGGGAGTTTGCAGACACAAGAGGACATAGTATGACCATGGAGGCAGAGATTGGAATGACAGGTCCCCAAGCCAAGAAATGTCTGGAGCCCCCAGAAGCTGGGAGGCAAGGAACTGACTTCCCCTGGGGCCTTCAGAGGGAGCGTGGCCCAGTCAACATCTGGATTTCAGACTTTGGGCCTCCAAAACTCTAAGAGAATAAATTTCTGTAGTTTTTAGGCCACCAATTTGTGATAATTTGTCTGTAGCAGCCATCTGGTCATGTCACACAATGTGACTTCCATGGGGTTTTCCTACAACACTTGCAGGGGAGCTTACAGGAGTTGGTGCCGACGTGACTTAGGGGTTTGACTGTCCACTGAGCGTTCTCAGTCTGACATCCATCCTGATGTAGCTCTCAGAGACTGGGACAGGAAGTGTGTTTAAACTCTTAGAAAAGATCTGGGCTTCTGCCTGGTTCCACATGCTGAGACAGGATTCGAGTGTGTGTGTGTGTGTGTGTGTGTGTGTGTGTGTGTGTGTAAGAGAGAGAGGGAAACTAGCCCTTGGTTGGAAAGTATAGAGCCAAGAGGAGGGGACAGTGTCCTTGCAAGAAACACAATGACTTCCCTGATACCAAACCCAAATTGGAAGTACAAACCAGCTGTGAAGGGACGGCACTGTAAGTGGCAGCAGGCAGTGGGCTGGGGCTGAGACTCTTGAGGGCCAGCAGAGCTCTCTAAGAACCCAGGATCACAAGGCCTGAAGGTTTCAGGCTGAGTAGAGTTTGTTCATGGCTCTGAAGGGCACGAACTTTTGTAGAAGGGACTTAAAGGGGTTGTAATGCACCTCTTGGCTGCTCTTGGAAGGCTATCACAGCACAGTCCTATGGTCACTTGGTCTGTGAGCCAGCATCATTCACCCCTAATTCGCTCATGGTTCCATATTTGAGTACTTTCCACAGGGCAACACATAACAATGTATAGGACTAGGGGCTCTCAGTCTTTTGTAACAAAGTTGGAATAAGAGGAGATGAATCTTAAAACAGAGAAGTACCCAAAGTCCTGGGGCAGCTGGGATGGAGTGACCAACTCCGCTGGAGGACCCTGGGCTGGCATGGTGAGAGGGGATATTTGAGCTGACTTTCTGGAAGTGAAGAGAGCTTGTCCCCTGGAGGCAGCTCATTTCCTCTTCAAAAAGTCCTTCCTTACATTGAACCAAAATGTATGCTTCATTAATTTCTACCTAAACTCTGAATGGTCATTGTAACCCAGGCCAGTGACTCTTGAGGACTTTGATCTCAATGGATGGAAAGACACCAGGAATGTATGAAGTTTGCATTTAGTGAGTCTCTGCCTTATGGAAGGTCTTTTAGAAGGAAAGGACAGAATATTCTTATTTCTTGGCTAATAAATTCCTGAATAAGAATTTTTAGGGATTGCCAGAGGAACCAATTTAGGTAGTTAATATTACATCAAGTATGAATTCTTAGGCAAATGGCCCATTTTCCTGCTCCACCTGCCTGGGTAACCTCTCACCATGAGCCGGAGGAAGATGGGGAGATAACGCCAGCCAGAGATGAGCACCGCAGGAAGGTCAGTCAGAGCCAAACCTGGGAGGCCTCAGGGACCCCTCTCATATGTAGCTCTCATCATTTCCTGTTCCTGTAATACTTCACAGGCTCCAGCCACTCTTCTCTGTCCCCTCTGCCCCAACATGAGTCACTCATTCTCCCATGAATGACTGCAACAGCCTCCTGCCTGGTCTCCATACCTTCATTCACTCAGAGCCTGGTCCAGCCCACTGCCCCTTCAGTGGTCAGGGATGCTCAAAACATGCAAATTTAATCATGTCATCTCAGCCTGGAGTCCTTCCGTGCCTTTTCATTACTGAGAACCAAGTCCCAACCCCCAGCCCTTTTGCATGGTTTATAAGGAGCAAAGGTACTGGCCCTGCTGACATGCTCAGTGACTTTAAACCACTCACCTTTGCTCACTAGACTGCTGCAAAGCTGGACTTTTCCTGCTTCCTTAAACCCACTGGGCTCTACCTCATGCCGGGGACTGAACAGACTTCCCCCCAGCTGAATATAGTCTCATCTGCCAGTGCCTTTGCCTCCAAACAACTCTCACTTCGGCATGCATGTGCACATACCTACACATACACACATGTGTTTAGTTAACCTGCCTGACTCTGAATTCTCCGCCATGTTTTGGCCTGCAGGAAGCCAGTTCTACCCTAACTTCCTTGGCCCCCTGCCCACTGTAGGCTTCCCCAGGGCCCACACACTTCCCTTTCCATTCTTTGCTCTTGATTTGAACTCACGGGGTAAGGCTTGCATTCCCTGCTAGACCAAGAACTCTACAGAGCAGGGACCATGTCTTATTTAATTCTGTGTCTCTAGTGTTGAGAACAGCACTGACCTTCATAGGCTCTTAGTAAATATGTGATGAATAAATAAATTACTCACATGATAGACATACACTTCACAAATTATTTTGGGAAGGATCAACTTGGGTGAACTCAGAGGGTGATTATTTTTCTATAAGAGAAACAGAGAAGTAGGAAAGTTTCTTCCTTATTCAAGAATTTGACTCTGAAGAACACAGACTGACAGAGTCCTGGTTGGAGCGTGCCCAGGGTCCAGCGAGGAAATGCTTGGGCAAGGGGAAGGGCCACCCCACTCACAGAAGCTGTTGTTATCTCTACTCTGAGTTGATTTCTTGCTTCCCTTTATGTGGAGGCAAAAAGTGACCTTTGGAGTGGACAATCACATGGCAAAGGCAGGGCTTTGAAGGGAGCCCTTTGTCCAAACCCACCTGCAGCATCTCCAAAGTCTGTTTCCTAATCTCTCCACCTCACTTTCAGATTTTCCCCAAACCTCTTCTCTTCTGGCTCTCCCTCTCCTTTTGTGTTGTTCTCCACCAAACACCCTTCACCTCGGGGAGTGAGTACATCAACAAGTGGAAACACACCAGGTGCCCCAAGCCAACAACCTCGGGTGATCCAGGAAGAACCACCACCAGTGGAGGCAGCTGTCGGGCCGGCCGTGGGGCCAGCCGTGGGGCCAGCTGTGGGGCCTGAGGGCGTGGGTGGCACAGCAACCTGCATATGTGCTCAGAGCCTGTGATGCAACTTCCTAGAGCCCATTATCCACACGTTTCCTTGTAGAGTTGTGAAGATCACATGAGATCAGGCACGTAAAGTGCTCGGCTAGATCCCTAGGTGGCGGAAGACCTCACTAGACATCACTGTCACCCTCTGTCCCCTCACCACCTTCGTGGTGTTCCTCCCTCAGTCACAGCACATGATCTGGAGCCAAGAGCACAGAGGGCAGGCATGGAGCACCAGGTGCCACTTGATTACATCTCCCCTCTTTTCCACTTTCCTGGTCTCTGTTCCTCTCTCTCTCTCCTTCCTCCAAAACCAAGGAACACTTAGCTCCATCAATTTTCTTCTTCCCCATGAAGTGGGGAAGAAATTGTTTGGGGACGGATCAACTTGGGTGAACTCAGAGGGTGAGTTCAGTCTTGCATGGAGAGTGATCTCACACTCTCTCCTTCGAATATGTGGCCTGAGTCATTCATCTAATTATGACCCTTTTTTATGTCCCTCAAACCTTGTTTTCCCCAAATATCACTCCCTTGCAGAAAGACTGGGCCTGAGTTTCAGTTGTATCCTCCACAGATCAAAAGCCAGTACTCCTTGAGCACGGCTCCTACGAGGGCTGATCGTGCACGAAGCGGGCACAGGAGCTGCCAGGGCAGAACTTAACTAGATAGATACTCAGTAAGTATTTGCTCACAGATTGATTTAGTGTGGTTTTATAAGAGGGAATAAAGCTCACACCCACTTTTGCAAAGAATTAAATTATTTCAACACCAAGACTGTATGTAGCTTACAGCAAGTAGTCAATTAGGTTACTTAAATTAATTTTTGGCAGCAGCTAATTGGAGCCTGGAGTCTTTTGTCTTTAAACAGCTAATCCAAAACAACAAAATAAAATGATTAAGTATTTCTTAAACAATATTATTCACAGACTTAAAATATAGGATTTAATTAAATTTGGGGTGTTAATCTTTTTATAGAAATTAATTTTAAGTACATTCAGAAGAAAAAGGGCCATGCATACCTCAGGATTCTGACTTTGAACATTTATCATGCAGGCCACCAATTCCTATGATATCTGGGGGCAAAAACAGGACACGTGCCTGGCTACTTCTAAACAGAGGGATTTGAGATTCAGTCTTCTAACTTAGCCATTGGTTTCATTTTTCAAATATTTCAACTTTGCAGATATAAATATAATCCAGCCTCCTTTCTGAGGTTGTAGAGTGGATCTACAATTTGTAAATGATTGGCACCTTAAAGGAAGGATATTGATCTAATGATTTAATTCTAGAATAAGGTGAAGTTCACAATTCTGATATGTGCGTGAACATAAAAACCAAATACAACATAGCAAGTGAAACCACAGGCTTTTGTGTTCACACTTGCACACCAACCCACATGCACACATACGTGTGTGCACACAGAGTTCCCCCAAGGAAACCTGTCTTCCATGATGAGTCAATCCCTGCAGGTGTAAGAGCTCAGGTTTTGGAGTCAGATGGTCTTAGAAGAGAAGCTTTTTCTACAATTAATCAGACGTGCCTACTCCAAAGCCTTAGGTACTTGAGCATAAAAGGGCATAACAATATGTCTCATAGATAGATTAATATATTGATGTAATAAAAATGAAAATGCCTAACAGAGTGTTCAGTGCATCATAAGTACCCAATAGGTATCAGTTCACTTTCTTCCCAGATCCCTCTTTCTCCTCCCAAGTCTCCGGTAATAACCCCAAACAAAAGAAATTCTCCTTCTTGTACAACCCTATTGCTCCTGGGACATAACTCTCTTAGAAAATTTAACATCTTGCATTTTAATTTTTTGTGCATTTATCTAGCCCCTGTTGAATAACTGCATGGGAAGGAAGATGGATGAGTGGAACTTCTTCAAAGCTGATTCGAATTTCACAATCAGGAGCTTTTTCACTTTTATATAGGACTGGGAAGGGCTGGAAAAGATGAATAAATAGCCACTGTATTAAACACAAGGTTTAGGAAAATCCATCAACTTAATAACTAACTTGGCTAGAATGATCACACTGAAGTTTAAGTTTATAGTGCACATATTGGCTAGCAGAAAACATCCAGGCAGACAGCAATGGGGGAACCCACTTCACTGAGAATACGGGCAGGTGCAAACCAGTGCTGAAACTGCAAGGAACTTCTGCGAGGCATAGAGCAGAGGACATCAGAGGGACAAATGTTGCTAAAGCAAGTCACAACTGTCCTTTCTGAGCTAATGCAGAATCAGAGGGATCCTGAGAGATCTTCCTGTCTTTCGGGAGGCAGAGAGGAGATGGAGACTCTGAGACTGGAGCCCTATTCACAATCTACAGCTTTCTGAGGACAAGTGGAGCCCTTTGAGGATCACTGAGAATCCTTGTTGGCCTGGATGAACTATTTAATTTCTAAAATTTAAAAAAAGAGAATTTTCCCACAGGGTTAAGTGTGGTGCAAGGAAATTCAACCAACTTGGCCAAGTGAAGGCAGCAGCATTCAGTGCTGGTTGAGACAGAACAATGACACTCCAAGACAGAGGGGGTGGGGTGGAGGGAGGGAGGAAGGGGGGGAGAGGGCACCATGATTATACCCACCAAAAATATCTATAATCAAGCAGACAGTGCCAAATATGAATCTAATGATAATGCAGAACTCCAGAACCCTTCCTAAAAACACACCCATAATGAAATCTAGTCCACTAAGGGGTAACTCAAAGAATTCAAGAATGCAGGATTCATACTCTAAGGATTAGTCAAGTCCATTTAGAAACAGAAGTAGGACCAGTAGGACCAAACAATGGATGGCACATGGCCTCTTACGTAGATGTCATAATTGTGATCATGAAACCTGGCTGGAAAATCAAAATAAAACAACAAAACAAAACAAAAACCCTCCCCAGAGCAATAGAAAATCTTAAAGATCTTCCACAGCTAAGAGAGACATTTTTGACCCATAAATAAAAAGTATTGGAATGAATTACCTGTAATTAAAATCAACTTGTAATTGTGAATACAATTACAAATAAAATGCAAATGTGGTAATTTGCAAAAGGTAAAGTATATACTGGAAACAATGATCACCCACTCATAATAAACTAGGTATTTAAAAATGGTATAATATTCCATCAAAAACATAATTGTGTAGGGTTAAAGTAAAAGAAAGAAGTAATGATATGCTAGTTTTTCTCAGTCTTAAAGGTGAAGAATGAGAAAGTCCATAGAAACTGTTTAATTCTTAAAATCCAGAAATAGAAAGTCAAGTTTTTATAGTTGTCCCCTCTGCTGAGGTCACTTTAGGTCGGCCTTCCTAAGACCTTGTTCACATCTGACCCTTGGAGAGATGCGGCCAGCTGTCCCTGGAGGTGAATTCTGACCCCCTTAAAGCCCTGACCACTGATTCTCCCTGCCACACAGGGGTGGCCTCAGCCACAGCTCTCTGAGTAATGGGGCAACACTTTTCCAGGGGGTTGAGGGCAAACTGCACCCCATAATTTCTCCAAAAAATTTTAAATTTCCAAAAGTATCCATTTCCGATAAGTAACATACATAAAATTAAGGGGAAAACAATAAACTGAAATAACATTTTCAATCTGTATGACAGTCCAAAGGTTGCCATAACTAAAATGGAAAATAATATTTCAATCAATGAGTTGAAAAATACAAAGGAACGACTCCAGTAAAAAAAAAAAAAGAGAGAGACTGACACAACTAGCCAGCAATTCCAATAGAAGACATAGAAGCATATTTTTTAAAAAATTTTAACTTCACCAGTAAGCTAAGAAGTCCATCAAACTAATACCATTCCATTTTTCTTATGTGAATTGTAAAATTAAAAATAGAAATATAAGAAACATAATGTAAAAAAATGCTATGTATTCATCTCCCAGAAATGACATATTATCATTTTTGCTTTTTGTGAGCATTGTGGGCTGGGGCAGAGGGGAAGAAGGGTGTTTGATAAAGAACATTACCAATGAAACTGAAAACCTTTCAGTTCTATATTCCTTTCTCTTGTTCCTCAGACACAGCCATTAAAAAGAAGTTGGTGTTTAGCTTGATTCCATCTTTTAATATTTTTATTACACCCTGGCTATAAATTATACATAGAATAGCAGCTTTTCAAGCATTTTAAATAAATAACATATTACTATACCTGACATTATGTAAGCTCCTTTCACTCAACATTTTGTTTCTGAGATGAATTTATAATGGACACTGTAGATCGAAGTTCATTTATTTTAGTTTGGTTTTATTTCAGTTTGTGAATATGCCATAGTTTATGTACCCATTTTTCTACTTTTGGATATGTGGTCAATTTAAACATTCTGCAAGGAACAATCCTTGTGTGCACATGCAGGAGTTTATCTAGAAATTGAGTGGCTGGGTCTTAGGGGATTAACCTTTTTAGTTTTTACCTAGATATTAACAAAGTGGTCTCTAATGTGATTTTTTTTAAAAACTTACCTTTCCATCTGCTGTCCATCTCAAAATCCTCACCAGTACTTAGTTTTTCAGTCTTGAAAGTTTTTGCCAGTCTGAAATGGTATCTGATTATTATTTTAACTTGTATTCCCACAGTTACTAGTAAGTTTATAGAGAATTTTGTGTGCTCATTAGCCTCAAATTTCCTCTTCTATGAATTGCTTTTTTGTATCATTGAACCATTATTTAATTAGGTGTTTCTTTTCTTGTTAATTGGTAAGAATGTGTATATTGTGAATGCTAAAAATTCTTTTTTGTGGTATGTATGGAAAAGATTTTCACCCAGTCAAAAGCTTGTCTTATAACTGTGTTTATGATGTCTTTAATTTTTATCAATGTTTCCTTTCTTGATGTGGCCAAATTTATGATCTTTTCCTTAATAGATGTGCTTTTTGTAATCTTTAGTAAGAAATCCTTTCCTATCCTGAATTATAAAGATATTTGATATATATTATGTTAGTGGTTTATATGGTTTCATAATTTTATGTTCATACTTTAACTTACCTGTAATTTGTTTTTTGTGTGTGGTGTATGGTAAAGATCATTGTTTATAACATTGACAAACAGCCATTCTTCAAAGTCCATAATTTTCCTTCAATTTCTCAGGTCACTTTTGTCATAGACCAAATTCTCATTTACAGCTTATAAATTGTTCACTTATTTACTTTAGGGGTCTCCAGGATTGAACCTAGGACCTGGAGCATGCAGGCAAGCCCTTTAACACAGAGCCGTGTTCCCAACACTTTGGTCCATGTTTCTCCTTGCTTCTGTTCTCTCCAATCTATTCCATCAATCTGTTTCCAAGACCCGACCTCCATGGAACTGCTTTAACCCTGCAGCCCAGAGCTTCATATCCAGTAGAACAAGACCATTCTCCTTGTCCTCTCAGTTCTCCCTCCCCCTCCTGCTTTTAGACTTTTCTTGATTATTCTCAGACCTTTACTTTTCATATGAATTTTGCTCTAGTCCCTGGAGATATCCTATTTTGGAATTTTAATCAGAATTGCCTTAAATTTATACTTTCATTTTGGGAAATCAATTTCTTTATAATGTTGAGTCCATTATTCTATTAACAAGGATTTCTTTTGACATCTTTTCTGTTCTTCAGCAAAGCTTCTCCTTTTCTCCATAAACCTACTATACATCTTTGTTGCTTTTATCCCAGGTTTATTATATATTTTACTCATATTGTGATTGTCATTATTTTGTTTTGGGTTTTGGTGGCAATGTTGAAAGCTTTTTTGTTTTTCTTTTTTTTACCTTGATCTTATAGCCAAGCTCTTACTTGTTTTAATTGTTTGACTATAAAGTCCCTTAGATTTTCTCTGTAAACTGATGCCATTTTCAGATAATCTGTATTATTATAAAAAATGTTTGTTTCATATTTTTTTCAAATTTGTTGGTATAAAATCATTTATATTATCTTTGTATGTTTTTAACTATCTTTATCTATAAGTGCATACTATTTTTAAAAGATTTTTAATGTTTTTGTGCCTTCTTTTTGCCTTGTATAATCTTGGTATTTATCTATTTTACTAATGTTTTAAAGCATCTGTTTTGTTAATAATCTTGATTCTTTTTCTTTTGGACTCTATTTTATTAATTCTGGTTTTATTTGTTAGCTCTTTTAAAGATAAAGCTCCCCCCACCTTATTCTCACAATTTTTTGGTTTTTGATAAGTGGACTTTAAATTTTTACATTTTACTTTAAGTACTTTTTTAAGCTGCATCCCACATGTTTTGATACAGAGAATTTTACTATTACTTAAACCTAAATATTCCATAATTTCTCCTGTGATTTCTTCTAAAATGTGTGGGTAATTTAAAGCTTAGAATTTTTTTTCATTTACATTTTAAGAGCCATCTTTTAATACTGGATTTATGACAATTACTTTGTGATCTGATAACTGGTTGTTATACTCCCAATGTTCTGCATTTGAGTTTTAGTGTATCCACATGAAATATACTATTTATCCTCTAAACAGAATGTTTTAATGTGAATTTTCTATTTTGGTTAATTTTTTCTAATATCTCTCCCCCCCCCTTTATGGCTTTTTTCACTTGCTTAATACTTGGAATGCTATGAAAATTATTCCAAATTATTCTCTTACATCCAGTATTTGGGATACATAATTCTCCTTATTTTGTGTCCTGACCCCTCCTTGGGGGTGGTCTCCTTGTGTAGCTGTGGCTTGCTGTTGGGGGCTCATCGAGGGTGGCTTGTGGTTTGTGAGCGTCCCCAGGCAGCATCTTCCAGTTGATTTCTTCAGGTTCCCCTCGATTTTGCCGGCCCAGGATCACCTTTCAAAATCAATTGTTCAGTTTTGAATTACTGTTCTACATGGGAACTTGGAGTCTGACACCCCCTAGCTGTGTCGGGTAGTCCTAGTGCAATTCCTAAAGGTGACACTTTTTCCCACTCATGGCCCCACGTAGCTACTATGTTCATGAGCCTTGGTCGACTTTTTCTTGTCCCTCTTTCAGGAAGGTAACTGCTCTTCATTTCTCCTGGCTGCAGGGTGTGTCCTGCCCCCAACACCTGCCTTCCTGTGGGGAGCAGAAGCCCTCATGCGCCAGGTGCCCACTCCGTGAGCTCCTGGGCTTCTCCTTCCTTCCCCACTGTGATTTCAGGCCTTGGCGTGTAGGTGCTTTCCATTATTAGTTTCTGTCTCAGTTATGCATTTATTAGCTTTATTATGCTTTATCAGCTTTTAAATAATGTCCTTGGAGGGAGGGAGTTTTTCTCTATGCCAACTGGGATATCTTAAAACCATTTTTCTATTATTAAATTGGTATGGATTAAAGGAGGAAAAGATAATTCTCATTGTTGCCAATTGCTCAGAGATACAGTATTCACATACACCATTTGATAGGAATGTAAATTGCAGTACAATTTGACTATTTATATTAAAAGCCTTAGAAGAATGTGCATGCTCTTAGAAGAGGCGATTCTATCTTATTAATTCATCCTTAATTATTTAAATAAATAATTAAAGAAACAGGAAAAGATGTAGCTACCATCCTTGCAATATTATTGGAGAGTGGTAAGTCCTACTAGTGAGGAATATTTTTAAGTGAGTCATGTGCAGGGTTTTGGACAACCAAAATACTGTTTTCCCAACCAAAACATAGTTATATTTGCTGGTTATTAAAATCCTCATTTGAAAAAAAAAAATATATATATATATATATATATTGGGTGGTGGATACTGGGAATTGAAACCAGTGACACTACCACTGAGCTACATCTTCAGACCTTTTTATTTTATTTTATTTTTTATTTTAAAATAGGATCTCATTA
Organism: Spermophilus citellus; assembly: GCF_964194105.1. Taxonomy (NCBI): domain Eukaryota; kingdom Metazoa; phylum Chordata; class Mammalia; order Rodentia; family Sciuridae; genus Spermophilus; species Spermophilus citellus. The sequence goes on from NC_138195.1 coordinate 85,492,263, forward strand.
AGTTGCCTAGGAGTTTGCTAAGTTTGAGGCTGGCCTCAAACTTGACATCCTCCTGCCTCAGCCTTCTGAGTTGTTGGGATTATAGGCATTCACCACTGTGCCAACTTGCATAAATCTTAATACGTTGATTTGCCCATTGATGTAAGAAAAGCTTAAGTAGTTCTATATTACGGGTATTAGGCTCTATTAAAGTATCTTAGTTAAAAATGTATTCCTCATAAAAATATACAATATATAGTGGGCACATGTTAAATTTAAGTCATTAATGAGGGAGCCAGCAGAATGGAAAGGCAGGTTCAAAGAGCATATAAAAAAGAAATGTTGACATAAGATTGCTTAACCCAATGAAAAAATGTTGACTGACCTACAGATCAATATAACCTTTACCTTTAAGTTTTTCTTTTCTATTAAACAGCAACCATTTTTCTCTCCATCACCAAAAATCATGTGAGACTTCTACAAATCTCTAAATTCACATCACTTTACTGATTCTGGGCTCTAGTCAATAATACATATTTAGTCAACTAAATTTTCCTAGACAGTCAGATATTGTCAGACAGTGCCCCAATAGTATTTTGAAAAAGCATGCGGTCATTTTAAAAACTTATTTTCAAGTTTGAGAACCTCTTCCTTAGTAGACTCAATTATTTCAGTTGTTACATTTGATGATAAAATCCCCCTTTGGGTTCCTGGGATTATCTTTGACCCCTCCCCTCCATCTCTGGCATCTAATAAGAGCCTTTGCCTTTTGTGTCCTCTTAATTCAGGCCCTTTTAAGGTTTCCTTTGGACCTTGACAATACCCTCTTAACTGGCCTGGAGCCTGTTCCTCTTGTAATTCATCTACACACCGGTGGTCAGAAGGGAAGTGAACCTCTGACCCTGCAATTTTCATGTCCCCAAACATTCAGTGTGTCTTAGTCAAACCTCTTCAAACTTCAGACCTCCTGATAGACTCCGCCGGCCTTCATCGCCTTCTGATCCAATGTTACTTTCGAGCTTGAGCCTTCACTGCAACTCCCCCAAATCCACCTCGGCACCCCAACACAACCACCTTGTCATTCTGTGTGAATGTGCCGTAAATTGTCCCATTTCCCTCATTTTAGTCCTTTCTGCTCATTGCAGTCTTTCACTGTAGGATGGGATCCCCTACCCGCCACCCTTCAAGCCCTGGGGAGGATAGCCTCCTCCCCTCCACCCTCCTTCCCGCTTAGAACTGAGGTCCCCTTAAGCTGCACACTTTGTGACCCTGTGGAGGCACTTACTACATCCTGCCTTTATTAGATGGGTTTTCACATCTCTGTCTCCCTTAGTAGATGATAGGCCCCTTGGTGACTTACCTATGTCTTACAGTCCCTAGAATTCCCTGTACCGTGTGGGTGTTTGCATGCTGGTTAGATGGTGCTGTTTCAGCAGAAGGCTTGAATCTAACACTCGGAGAGGCACAAAGAGAAGAGAGGCAGCTCTGTCAGGCTCTGAACTCTTCTCCTTTTCTCTTTCTGTTGTCTAGGAAGAAAACTGCTTTATAGACATTATGGACATGTGGAATGACCCCTCCTGAGCCCTGCAACTTGGGGAACGATGTGGTGTGATAGAACAGAGTTGTCAATTTGTGTTTCTAAATGATTTATCCGTTCAATGTACTTTGGAGTTTTAAAATTGCTCAGTCTCAAAGGATGGTCAAACTAAAATGATGCTGAGTTTTAAAAAAAAAAATCTAAACATTGTACAGAAGGTATTTTAACTAGTTAAATGAAAAGCAGATGTGCTAAATTAAAACACATAAATTATTTGAGCTTAAAAATTTCATATATCTTTGTGATGAAAATCTATCACTTGGGACTTAATAAGATAGATTTTGAAAGCTTACATATTTGTATGTTTAGTTAATTGATGACATTCAATTAAATGTCTCTTTAAAAGCCTGCTTAAAATTATATACAACAGTAATTATGTTGTTATTACATTATCTCCACTTGAGTGTTTTTCTTAATACTTATTTAACTTTGGGAAATTTAGAAGTTATAGAAGAGTGCACAGAATAAAATGGCAATCATCAACTTTTCCAATAATAAAATTAACCATTATTAATATATAAAGATATTTACTTTTCACTTGATAAGAAAAAGTCCTACTTTTCCTAAATGTGATGTACATTTATTATAAAGGGTTTACATTACTTAGAAAAGCACAAGGATGAAACTGATTTTTTGCTCCCCTCAAAAATGTCAGTTACGTCACAGATTCATGTATTGCCCTTAGTTAATAACTAAGTGATACTTCAGAGCAAAAGCTTCATGTAAGTTTCATGCTGTTGGAGAGAGTATTTGTAGCATTCTGGGAAATGTCAGTTTCCATCTTAAACTTAAGAGGCATGACGTAGATTTTCAAATGTTTGTGTGGCTTTTTCACAGTTGGAAAATTAATAAACAAATTCTATGAGAAAGACCATCAGCTTCGAACTTCAACACTGAATATTCCAACCTGGGACGATGGGCATTGGGGAACTCAGATCTGATTCCAAAATCCTCAAGAATATCAAAGCTGCCTGCTGTTGGACCTAAACTATATTTTCCAAACAGCATGAATTTGGATGATGTGTTCACAGCAAGTTGCACCCATTTCTCCCCTGGGAAAACTGTCCACCTAGGATGTCCCAGCCATGGGTCATTTCTTAGAAGATAACTCTTAGCGTGTGTACCTCTTCTTCATGAAAAGACTCCTGAGAAGGTATCTGACTTTTCTGTATGTGTGTGTGTCATGCTGAGGATTGAACCCAGGGCCTTGTGCATGCAGACAAACACCCCACCAACTGATCTATATCCCAGCCCTGAGAAGGTATCTGAAGACTTTTGACACTTGGATCATGATCTTGGGTGACCAAGGCATTTCCTTTAGGTGTCTCCTAGGACAGGACTGTGCAGAGGTGGCAGGAAGACATGCTCCACTTCTCTTCTGTGTGTGGAGAAATGTGTGAGAGCTCCTGAGTCCAGCACCTGAGCTCCCACCCCAGGTCTCAGGCTTTATGTGGATGACAAGTGGTCTTTATTAACAGCATCCTTCACATGCTGACACAAAGTGCTCTAGCCTCCAAACGGGGGAGCAGGACGAGGCTCCAGTGAAGATGTGTCCCATGTGATTGGAAATGCATCCAGCTGAACTTCTGGGTGTAGCCTGTGCATGGGTGTGTAGCTGGAACTAGGGTGCAAGCTCCACCTGATGAGATCACCCACAAAAACTGGTACAAGACTCACATCCTGCAAATCCATGGTGAGCATAGAAAAACCACACTCTGTATCTCTCTACAAAAGACACCAGGAATGCATTACTTTTATTGGGCCTTAATAAAAAGAATCTTGTATCTCACAGAACACCTCTGACCTTTATAGCTCCTAAAAACAAGGCGATGTATCTTCTGGCTCACTCTGCCTTCTAACCAGGATCCCTGTGCTCCCTGCCTCTGCTGAACACTGAATGAGAAATACCAATTGCTCTTGATGTCTTATAGCACCCTGACCTTGTTCAAGAGAAACTGGCATTTCTGCCTTTATCACTAGATGAAGTACAATGGCTTATTCTAGGTCACCTGGCTAGGAAGTGACAGGAGTAAGACTTGAACCCTTTGGCCTCTTCAGCATCCTTCCTCTGACACCTGCTGGCCTGATCAGTTTCAAGAATATACTGTGATTCACTTGATAGGAAGAGACAAGGCAAGAAGCGATGGTAGAGAAACCAACTCCATGAGAAACCTGCCTGAGGAATTAGACAGGTTTAATAGATTCCTTTTAGAGGCATTGATTTTATTAACCTCATTGTGGGGCTTCAGTCCTGAGAACTTATGATCCCTGTCCTCTCTTATAGCTCCCAGAAATTCAGGATAAAGAGCAAACAAAGTAAGACAAGCTCACAAACAGGCAACACAAAGCCACACAGCTGAGCTGGAAAGAAGGGACACTCTTTGCACTCCAGACGTCAGGAGCAAATGCAAAGCAAGGACAGAGGTTTGCTGGCCACTGACGGGTCGTGGTGAGGTCGCTGACCCAAACAGAGGCCCCGATGACCAGGCCTTGGGTTTTGAGGCCTGAGCAGGGTCAAGAGCTGGAAATTGAGATCTTCAGGACAGAATGTAGAATGGAAAGATCTGGATCTTAGAAGGGAAGCAAAAAGAATGTCTTCCCTCTAAGGTTTTGGGTGGGAGCAGAGGGATCCCCACTCCACCAAGAAACACAAAGGAAGATACAAGTAGACACAGAGGCTGAATTTAAACGGCTCTCAGGTGGGACTTCCCACTCCAAGAAATGAATAGAAAAACCGGTGCCCAGCCTGTGAAGCCCAGTGGGTGGAAAACCAAGATGGGCCCTGCAGCAGCGTTCCTGAGACTTAGAGCTTGTGAGGAAAAGTCTATTTTGCTGCTGAACACACTTTCCTTTTTGTATGCATAAGACTGGTGGCGGCTGCAGAAGTTTTTTTTAACTAAATGATTTCCTTGAAAGCGCAAACCCACATCACGTTACTAGCCCTTTGGTGGGATTCTTTGTTCCCACTGCAAACACTGCACAGTGGGCCGTATATCCCACCCTTCTTTCTTTAGGGGAATCGTACTCGGGATGGAACTCAGGGGCACTCGAGCACTGAGCCACATCCCCAGCCCTATTTTGTATTTTATTTAGAGACAGGGTCTCACTGAGTTGCTTAGCTGAGGCTGAGGCTGACGTTGAACTCATGATCCTCCTGCCTCAGTCTCCCGAGCCTCTGGGATTACAGGCTTGTGCCACCACACCCAGCCCACCCTTCTTCTTCATTCTCTCTACTACTAATTCATATTAAAATTTTTAAAAATAAAGAATAAAACCGAAGAGAATTTATTAAATCCACTCAAAACTCTTACCAATTTAATTGTTTAAAACTAATTTACAGAAGCAGCAAGAGTTATGTAGAAATTGATTGTTGGTTGAATTTGTAGCCCTGATAGCACATAGGGATATATTTTCTTGTTTAGGCCCTTTCATAATTACTTTAGGGCAGTATTCTGATTTGAGCAGCTTTTTGATTGTCCTATAAAACTTTGATTGATGGGAGAGATCTGTCAGCCTTGAGATTCCAAGAGCTCGGAACCAGTTCACTGATCTCGAGAATAAATATGCGCTTCGTCCCTTCTCATCCTTGTCCAGGGCCGCCTGAAGCCACGAGGGCGACTGGTTTACTTTCACTGCAGCCCCCACCCCTGGCAATCCCACAGAACCTGCCGTGACCTCCCCTGACCAAGCCTCTCCATCCCCAAGGCGGCCTGAGAGCATCTTGTGGCCAGATGTGCGCCCCACACCCAGCGTTCCTGGGCTCAGCTTCATAAATCCCCCACTACCTGAAATGACTACTTCCCCACCACTAACAAATGTCTCTGGATGGCTGCGCCCTGACCCAACTCCCAGGCAGGAAGGTGATGGGCCATTCTCCGAAATGACACAAGATCGATGAGGTGTCGTCATCCCCAAACCCAGGAAGATGACAGTTAGGCCTGGTGCCCAAGGCCTCCCTCTTCCTTCCCAGCCAGCACCAGGCTAATGAAGTCATCCCATGTCACCACTGCGTCCAAAAGTTTCTCGCTGCCAGCAACGTGGGACGTGTTTCCTTACTGTCCTCATGGATAGGGCCAAACATCATCATGGGTAACTCAGGAACTTGACTTTTCAACCAGGATCCGTATTTTTCTGTCTGGCTTCTCTTACACATTGATGCATCAAAAAATTGCTTAGTAGGGGGCTGGGGATGTGGCTCAAGCGGTAGCGCGCTCGCCTGGCATGCGTGCGGCCCGGGTTCGATCCTCAGCACCACATACAGACAAAGGTGTTGTGTCCGCCAAATACTAAAAAATAAATATTAAAATTAAAAAAAAATTGCTTAGTAATGAAAAATGCTAGAATATAGTGGGTCAGCCCCAGGGAGGCCAGGGGCAGTGATGAACAGTTCAGATCCGTCTTTGCTAGAGAGAGACCATTTAGATTCTTCAGTGAGGATGTTCTCCCCCCTCATTCCTCACTCTTCACCTCTGGGGCATAAACGAGTTTGGTGTCAGTACGACACTTAAGGAAGGATCTCCTTGATTCTCAAGTTTAATTCTGTCTACAGCCCTGAGATGGGTAGAACTAGATTAATGTATAGATGAGAAAATCAAGGCACAGAGGTGGAAGGGGCTTGTGTGACATCACAGAACCCAGAGATGAGAGGGTGGTTCCCCAGACCCTGACTTTCCACTACCTAGTCCTGCAGGATTTCGGTGGCATCATTTCCAAGCCTTTGGGACATTTGGTCAGTGCTTTTCTTGTTTTGATGAGAAAATCAAGACCCCAGGACTTCCCGACCTCCACCTGCAGACAGACAACGGGAGAGCTCGGAGTGTTGCGCATCCTCTGCTTTGGTCCACACCTCCTTCTGTCCACTCCCCTATTCCTTGAACCCATGTAGCCTGCTTGGTTGCTTCTGTGTCCATGAGCTTTAGAGAAAGCTGTTGATCTGAGCTCAGGACCCACCATCCCCAAACTCGATGACTCTGGGTCATTAAATAAACCTCCCTTCTCAGTATCCCCCATTGCCATTGGCTTCTCTCTCCCTCTCAGATGCTCTTGCAAAATAAATCAGCAAGTTCCAAGTGGTGAGTTTTGGGATATAATAGATGGGTACTCTGTCCAGCAAACAAATGAAAAACTACTCATGATGATAATCTTATTCTTTTAAAGTTCATTTTTCTTGTGAACTATGATCTGTACTTGTCCCTTATCCACTTCCCAAAAAAATGGAAGCAGAACTATAACTTCATTATCATCTCTGAAACAAGATTTGTCTGTCAGAGGCTGGGGTTGTAGCTCAATGGTAGAGCGCTTTCCTAGCATGCATGAGGCTCTGGGTTTGATCCTCAGCATCACAGAAAACAAATTTTAAAAAGGTATTGTATCCATCTACAGCTGAAAACTATGTATTAAAAAAACAGATTTGTCCATCATTCATCCCTTCTATCACCTTGGTAACAAAGGACATCTAACAGCTTGATGCCAGCAGAACCCTCTTTCCATTACCAGGATTCCTTCACCATAATTCTTGGGGAACCTAATGCTCAACATTGACAAAGAACAATGGTAACCCTTATTGCCATCGTTATTTAAAGTTTATAAAATCCTTACAGGTCCGTTTTCTTTTTTTTACAACTCCCATTCGTAAGTAATAAAATTGAATCACAGAAACCTTAAGGAAATTGCCCAAGATAAAAGAGCAGAGACCACTGAGCCCCTCAGTTCCTATGACACAAATTGGAATATACAGGCAATAAGCAACAATGCCCCAGAGACAGAGCCTACACATCAGCATCGTCGAGCAAAGTCTCACAGGCCTTAAAAAGGATCACAGGTGCGTATTGATCATCTAGGTTTTAGAAGAGGCATTAAACGATGTTTAAATAAGTGATTAGACATAGTCCTTCAAGGAAATTGAATTTTGTCAAAGGGAATGTTTGCTTTAAACTACTCAGGGTCTTAGCCTCGACTGGCCTCAAGAAGTACCATCTAACTGATACTTGGGGCAAATGCAAGTTTTCCTCTATCTAATATGGGCAAAATGTTGACAATGTTTTTTTTCACTCCACTGAATAGAATCATAGAGTTTTACAACTGAAACAAAACCTCTCAGTCTTGTATTTGTGGGAGCTGCAACTGGCGTTAGAGTCACCTACCCAGCCACCACCACCCACTGGGCTCCTGAAGTCCCCAGCTGGTGCTTTTCCACCTCTTTCTGGGACAGAGCTTGTGATGGAGAAGCTCACCTGCTCAGGAAGTAGCTCATGGAATTTGGCTCAGAGGTCCTGCCCACCTGCCTTGCTCACAAGCTCTCTGGATTGGATCTGGGCACAACCGTGTGTGTGATGCTTGGGCATTTCTGAGTGAACACTGGTGAACCACACATCCCCAGCCTTGGCCACCCTTTACAGTAATTGCTTGTTTATTGTGAACTCCTGGAGGATAGGGAGTTCACAGTAAAGTTCACAGTAAGCCAGGACTACATCTGACTGGCTTAGCAGTGTATCTCCAGGACCTGGCCCAGGCCCTGGCATGTAAAAACTTAATTCTGAATAAATAGAAAATAAACTACAATTCCCATCACCTCAGGAACTCTGGTCCATAGCCCCACCCCAAGGAATTTGCCCAGTCGACTAATGATGGCCACACAAACTTGCCCCAAAGTGACTAGCTTCTACTTTTAGAAATCAGAGTTGCCTGTGACCAATTTGGCCAAGCAGACACAAAAGGCAAAGGAGTAATAGCCATGCTTGAACTTTCAGAGATCATTGTCAAATTCTCCAAGTAGAAAGAGTCAGGCAGGGAATATGAAATGCAAATGGGCATTGGCAGGTTGAGTGATTGTCAGCAGCTACGAGACCAAACCCCTGTGTCCTCTCTGAGGAGAGAAGGAGGCAAGGTTTCAGCTTTAAGTGGGAGATTTATTTTTTCAGGTCAGGTGTTTTTTGAAGTTTGCAGATGGCAATTTCATTTGCATTTAATGTCCTTCAGATTATTTCCTTTCTGTTGTGCTAAACACCTCTCTCAGTTGGGTCTAATTTGATGAGGTCATGCTGTGACCCTTGACCCTTTGGATCTTAAATGAAACCATCTGACCAGAAAGGAGAGAGTTCTTCATCTTGTTCACAGACATTCGATATTTGCAGATGTGTAGCCAACTTTGCGAACTACCCACTTGCCAGTTGAGCTCTTGATTAGAAGTGGAACTGGTGAATTCCCCAAGAGTCCAACATTTGAAGAATAAATGGGTCCAATTAATCCTTTGTCACATTCTTGTCAAAATAAAAGCACTGTGCCAAAGAGAGAAAAACAACCTTCTGTACCTACAGAGGGTAATTTGGGATATTAGAAAACAATGAGCCCTGGAAAACAACTAAACAGTGCAGCCTACAAAACATTTGCAGATTGTTCTGCCAGTGAATTGAGACTCACAACATAAAGTAGACAAAGAGCCTCTCTTATGTTGTAGGAAACACTTCCTGCTCTGTCAGGCCCTCATCGTCACAAGTTAGGGAAAAGGGACCAATGTTAAGGCTTTAATTAAAACTCAAAACAAAAATGGAGAAAGCAGGTGCATACATGGAGGGTGAGAGTTTCCCCAGTGACTAACATTCTTGTGCTTGATTAGGCATTTGAACTGCAGCCTTATAAATATTTTTGTAAGTATGCTTATTTTTCCCCATCTGTCTTTTTAGATATGCAGAAGTCTACCTTCTATCTATGCTCATATGTTACATGATATAATCTGTAAAGTGTCATTTTGGGAAAAGACATCAGTATCTCAACTTTCTGTTCAGAAAAATATCTGCTTCTGCAGTAGCGACCAAATCATTGCCTGCATTGTAGCACTGCTTTACTGATTAAATTTAAGTTTCTTGCTGGGCGTAGTGGTGCATGCCTGTAACCCCAGCTACTCAGGAGGCTGAGGCAGGAGGATTGCAAGTTCAAAGCCAGCCTCAGCAAAAGTGAGGTGCTAAGCAACTCGTGGAGACCCTATCTCTAAATAAAGAAGTACAAAATAGGGCTGGGATGTGGTTCAATGGTCGAGTGCCCCTGAGTCCAGTTCCTGGTACTTGCCCCTGCCAAAAATTTTAAGCCTCTGATTACATCGTGTCCCAGGGAACAGGGAGATGTGATCATAAAATTGTTTTAAGTCAGTTTCATTCTGATGATGTGTCGAGTGCATGGGATTTTGTGGAAGCTTGTTGCCTGTTTCTTGAGAATCAGACATTGGGGGCCACTGGGTGCTGCTGAGGTCAAGGGGACAGGATGAAGGTGGGTGCTTGGTTCACTCAGGTAACAGAAACCTGGCTTCAGGTTTGGAGCAGACATCCCAATCAGCCTGTCATGGATTGCATGGGGCTTTTTAATATTTCAGGTTAGTGATCAACATTTAAACACGGGAACATGTAATGTTCAAACTCAGGATTTCCAGCTTCTCTTGAAGTATCCCAAGATCTATCAACTGAGTCTCCCTTTTCACTTGGAGGAGGGCAGCAGGAAGAGGGCTGCATGTGGGCTGTGGAGCTCCTGAGTCCTCACACCCTGTCCTCTTGGCCCTACAGTTCCCATAGCTTCTGAGTTTGACTGCCAAATATGGTAGAATAAATATAGCTGGGCCTGATTTAAACTTGGCTTTGCCCTGCATTATATGCAGTCTTGGATAAGATTCAGTTCACTTTTTTAAAATTAAATTATTTATTTATTCTAATTTATTATATATAACGGCAGAATTAATTTCATAACACACATATAGAGCATAATTTTTTTAAGTCTCTGTGCACAAAGTATTTTCACACCATTTGTGTCTTCATACATGTACTTAGGGTAATGATATCTAACTCATTCCACCATTTTTCCTACCCCCATGCCTCCTGCCTTCTCCTCCCTCCCCTTTGCCCTATCTAAAGTTCCTCCATTCCTCCCATGCTCACCACCACCCCCATCACCATGATGAGTCAGCATCCTCATATCAAGAAAACATTCAGCCTTTGGTTTGGGGGATTGGCTTACTTCACTTAGCATTATATTCTCCAACTCCATCCATTTATCTGCAAATGCCATGATTTTATTCTCCTTTAATGATGAGTAATATTCCATTGTGTATATATACCAAAGTTTCCCTATCCATTCATCTACTGAAGGGCATCTGGGTCAGTTCCACAGTTTAACTATTGTGAATTGTGCTGTTATAAACATTGACATGGCTGTGTCCCTGTAGTATGCTGTTTTTAAGTCCTTTGGGTATAAACTAAGGAGTGGGATAGCTGGGTCAAATGGTGGTTCCATTCCAGGTTTCCCAAGGAATCTCCATACTGCTTTCCAGATTGGCTGCACCAATTTGCAATCCCACCAGCAATTTATGAGTGTGCCTTTACCCCACATCCTCGCCAGCATTTATTGTTGTTTGTATTTTTGATAACTGCCATTCTGACTGGAGTAAGATGAAATCTGAAGAGTAGTTTTGATTCACATTTCTCTAATTGCTAGAGATATTGAACATTTTTTCATATATTCATTTCAATTTTTTAACATTCTACGTGTTGCTTTTAGAGTGACTAAAGATAAGGGAGAGTATAAAACAGGAAAAGTAATTACCCAGTTAATAACTATAAAATATAGGTGTGTTAGCCTTCAAGCTTTTCCTGATTTTTTAAATATGATTGAGGCAATACTGTACTTGTCATTTTGTATCTTATTTTCTAATTGCTGTCATTATAACAGAATTTTCCCATGTCTTGATATCAAATATACTTAACAGCCATGTATGCTGGTCATGCACATTATTTATTTATTTATTTTTGCTAATGTAAATTGACACTGTGATGAACACCTTTTTGCATCAATCTTTAATCACATTTCATCTTTTTCCTCCTTCCTTTTTATTTATTTTGTGTGTGTGTGTGTGTGTGTGTTTTGTTTTGCTTTTCGGCAGAGGATAGAATCTAAGGCCCTGTGGAAGCTAAGCACATACTCTACCACTGAGTTACGATTCCAGTCCCAGATTACTCCTTAGAACAGAATTCAGTACATTTAGACCCTGTGTCAAAAGGTAGGAACAAGAATTTCAAGCTCATGAAGCACATGGCCAATCTCTTCTCTAAAGGCACTGTGCTAGATTACATCCCTGCTATCAATAAGAGTGCTTATCTTTATCTCACTCCAACTGTTCAAGCTTAAGTATTCTTGCTCAAAAACAAAACGGAAGAAAAAAAATTTTTTGGTGATACAGGAGATCAAACCCAAGGCTTCATGCTAGGGAAGTGCTCTACACTGACTTACACTCCTAGACCCACTCCTGGAAAAACAATGTTGGTGTGTTAAAAGAATCTTACTGACATTTCTCATACGTCTCTTTGATTATTAGTGGATTTAATTGTGTTTTATTACTGATTAACTACTTTTATTTCTTCTAATATAAATTGTTGAATATTCTACTTACATTTTCTTAGACTTGTTTTCCTCATCTGTAAAATGGAATAATACTGCACCTGCCTACTAGAGTAGTTTTGGGAATCAGCTGATATTGCTTATGCCAAGTTCTACACACATCCAGGCACTTCATGAGAATTAATTTTCTTTATTTCCTTGGGAATAAATATAAAGACAATCTACAATTTGTTTGCTTTTTCTCCAGTTGATAAAAACAATATTGAATTGGAGTTCCTTAGAAACTGTCTCATCGCAGAACTGTCTCATTCTCTAGTTTTTGGGCAGCATGCAGCATCTAATTTTTGATTTTCACACATGGGCATTATTACCCTGGGTCTTTAATGGAGGAGACCAAGGGTCTGAAAGGTTTAGCTACTTGCCTGGAGCACAATTCTATCTCAAGGCTGGGCCATCTCGGAGGAGGTCAACAGCTCTTGAAGCACCCTCTGTTAAGTTATGGTGTAAAATATATTTCTTTTTCAGTCTTTGACCATCTGAAACTGTAATTTGAGCACACCTTGTAGTCACAGCATGGATTTAGTTTTGTATTTTGCTTCGTTGGATTACTCTTCTATCATGAGCACTTCTCTGCTGCTACATAATTATTACAACCATATTCTTAAATTACAAAGTAATATTGTCTCAAGTGACTCACTCGCCCATAATTTACTGACCCCTTATTATATTTTGACATTGTTTTCAATTTTCTTCACAATTATAAGTAACCGAGATGAACACATTTATTCACGAAACATTTTATTTTTATTAGGGTTATCTTTTGAAAATTAAACTTCAATGATTTCCTTGAAGACTTCTGAAGTTGACTGCTTTTGATTTTAAAATATAATACTATCATTGGTAGGACTTTTAAAGTAATTTAATTATGGCCAGTGGTTGCATTGATGATAGAGAAGCAAATAAAATAATGGATATGTGTAGTGTTTGGTACCTAAAATTCGTGAAGATGACTATAAGAGATGCTTTGGGGAAGAGATTTGATAATAGCTTATTTCCAAAATTTTAAAAACAAAAATAAAAAGAAGACTCCTTGAAAAGTTCTGTTTTTCACACTTCATGCTTTTTTTTTATTGTTGGTTGTTCAAAACATTACGTAGTTCTTGATATATCATATTTCACACTTTGATTCAAGTGGGTTATGAACTCCCATTTTTATTTGAGCCTATGACCTCAGGGCCGACAACCAGCACTGGGGGACAACAGACCCCGCTCTTTCCCCGGACGGTAAGGGCTAGGGAATGTGATAAAGAAAACATTTGTATTGACTGGAGGAAGAAAAGAACTGGAAGGTGACAGCACCCCAGCCAACTCAGGTGCCCAAGCTGAGGGGTGATCCAGGATGTGGGACCCTGAGGGCTAATGCTGGGCCAGCCAGCAGGAGTTTGACATCCTACAGGGATTTGACACTTTCTCTAAAGCCTCCTGGGCCAGAAACTAGGCCAAGAGGGTTGACATTGGCTGCAGGTGGTTTCTCCAACCTAGCATCACGTGGCACATTGTAACTACAGCAAAGGGGCATGCTTGCCGGTCTCTGGATTCCCTGAAGAAAAGGCCGAGAGACCTGAGTTGGACATGCTCAGGGGAGGGGGCCCTGGAATACTGCTGCAGAGGAGAATCTCCTGGGAGCATTAAAACTGCCTCGGCTCAGGGTGCATCTCAGATGGACTACACCAGAACCACTGAACGGGAGCTTGGCCGTCAGCAGTTGGGATGAGGACTCCCCGTGTGCCTTACCACAGTCCACACAGGCAACTCGTGCGTGAATAACCTGGGGACTTTATCAAATGCAGAGTCTCGACCAGCAGGACTTTCGGGGGAGGGGGGCGGTGACTTAAGAGTCCACATTTCTAAAAAGCTCAAATGGGGACGATGCTGCTGGTCAGCTAGTGAAAGCAATGAAGCACTTGAGCAGCAAATGAGGGTAGAGGAGAACTCAGGCATGGTGTGGGCAGGGAGCATCCATGAACTTGAAAAGTATTAGGGGCCTTCCAATTCCAAAGATTCCTGGATTTTTGAAAACCACAATGTAAGTCTTCCCGAGCTGTTTTGAAATGCGGACTTTTCTCTAAAGATGAATTATACAATCTGAATCTTTCGACAGGTTGTCCCATTTGAGTCACGATGTATATGTCATGACTAGGACACTATTACAAACTGTTACAAGCACAAATTAAATGGTTCAAAACCTAATCTTTTTAGTATCTTGCCTTCATTAAAAATACCGGGAAAGGTTGCTTCCACGGGTTTGTTCTGGTGGCTTCCGTGTAGCACAGAAAGAACTCTTCTCTCCACATTGCATCCAGACTTTTTGGCTGGAAGGGAATGCTGGACCTCAAAACAAAACCCAGGTGAGGGGTGTGTTCCTCCATAGATGAGTAGCTTTGGAATCTTTTGGCACTTGGGACATCTGTCTTGGTCAATGTGAAGAGTAGGTTTCCTTAGTTGTAGCAAGTACCCTCCTCTTAGCATCAAGGTCCATCAAGAAAAAGTGATGGACAGGACTGTGTCTTCCAGTATTTGCCATTCAGCAAATGGAAGGTATATCTCTAGGGAATCTCAGCATTGCCTGGTGGTCAAATACAGGACCCAGGAGCTGTCTTCATTCAATTTCTGCTGCTATAACAAAACACCTGAGATCCAGAATTTAAAAAGAATAGAGGTTTAATTGTCTTAATTAGAGGCTGGGGAGTCTGCTTGGGCATCTTGCTGCTTCATAACATGGCAAAAGGCATCTCATAGGGAGAACATGTCTGCCGGCTTGGATCTCTCTTCCTCTTCTTATACAGCCACTAATGCATCAGAGGGGCCTCATCCTATAACCTCTTCTTCATGAAACCCTGACTAAACCCATTGATCATTTGACTCAAGGGAAAAGAGTGTGGAGGTGAGGAGGAAGAATTGAGGGACCGCTGTGAACAAAAGGATTCGGGGTCTACTGTGCTTGAAGGGAAGGGGGACCTTCCCTGCCCACACGCCCAGCTAGTTGGTGTGTGGGATCTGTCAGACCATCCCTGTACTAGCATGTGGGAAAGAGCCACTTTCTAAATTGAGGGTCACTTTCTAAGGACCTTCAGTTGCCAACATTTCAGTGACCCCCCCCCCCATGGAAGGAAAGTCAAACCCCTTCCTGTCAGGTACCTGCCACTGTTCCTTCCACCACACTGAAACCAAGAGACGAACCCCAGTATCCAACACCCAAACACTGAAATCAGAGAACAATGTGGCAAAAATGTCTAAAACTAGGGGACATTTAGTTTAGGAATCCTGTCTGTGTAAATGCTAATTTCAAATAGAGTAAAAGGGACTATTGTTTGTTGAGCTCTAATTCTTGGCCAAATCCTACCCAAAACATCTCATTTAATCTTTCCAACAACTCTCCCAGGTGGGAGGCACAGCTGGGTTGCCTATGAAGAAGGCTAGGGTGAGGTCGGCTACCTACCCAAGATGCACACCTGGCAGCAGAAGCCAAAGCCACACTTCTGTTTTGAGCTGTTTTTCTTTTCCTGACTCCACGATTTTTACTGTTTAAGAAATGCCTGTGTGTACCGACACTCCTGTGTTTCTAAAACATATATCCAAAGACAGAAATACCCTGCTGTGGGATTTTGATATGTTTTCAAAGTAGGAAGGATTGCTAGGATGCATCCTGCCTCCCTTTAGGCCTGCATCAAACATAAATAGACGCTGTCAACTCTAGGGATACTCTCTGGGGTCTCTGAGAAAACAGTGTAAACAATGGATTTTCCTGCCAGAGAAATGCTCAGACTCGTATGCACACACTCTTTTTTGTAGACTTTCTGGGGGCTTCCAGGTGCCCTGTCACCTGTGGCTAAGAAATTTTAAAGACAGGAGCTTTCTCACTGCTGTAATGCTCTTCATTTGTAACTTGCCCAGAGGCCAGCTTCAAAGGAGACAAACTTTCATTCATTGATCAAATATTGATTGACTCTGCCAGGCCTGGGCTGGGCATTGACCACAGGACAGTGAAGGGACATGATTGTTGCCCTTGAGAGCTCACAGGCTAAGGAGGATGCTAACAGGTAAACAGACTCTTACTTAGGAAGCACCCCTACAGGAGGAGAGGTGGCCTAGAGTGAGGGATTGTGGGGTGCAGAGGGAGAGCCCGTCCTGCAGAAAGCCCAGACTTAAGGAAACATTGAGTAGAGCAGGTATTTGTCATTAATATTGTCTGTGTGCATTGAACCCCTTTCTATCCTTGGAAAACATCACCCTATAAACAGGAACACTGCATGTGGCACAGGCTTTCTCCCCCTCTAGAAACCAATTTCCAGCTACTCCTTTGCAATTTGGGCAGCACCTGCAGCCTAATCCCCATGATGAGGGTCTCCAGTCCAGATTCTGGTGCAGCAACTGCATCTACCCTCCAGAGGTGGCCATGGTGAAGGGTCCAGCAGCCATGGTGGTGGCACTGTGGTGCAAGCCACAGTATCTGTGCCCTGTGTCAGCCACCATGGTATCTACCAGATCTATGCGTCCATAACCTGGACCCTGTGTTCCTGGATGGGTCAGTTGATGACCATCTGACCTCCAGCCACATGTCTGGAGCCTCCTAGAGATACTCTGATTTGCCTGATACTCTCTGCAGCATAAATTATCCAATGCCGGTTTCCATGCCTTGTATCCCAGATCTAGCTGGTACAATGATTCTCTGTGGCCGGCACAGAGCAGAGCAGGGGTGGCAGGTGCTGTATGGATCTGAAACCTCAGAGGGCTGCCCTGTTATTCCACAGAGCCCATGATGTGTCTAGCTGGTAACACCCAGCATGCAGCAACAGGAGACCCAGAGCTTACTGATCATGATGCTGGTTGGTTTTCTGTCAAGTGATTTTGCTCAGCACTCACTTCCCTGAAGCTTTGGCCTTCCTGGTTTGAATAATCATAAATTATCTGCTGGTGATCTTTCCACTCTCATTTTAATCTTGGCTAGAGAGCTCAGTTGATGCACTTTATATTTAGTGAGTGCCGAATGTGATCTGCAGAAGTGGGGGATGTAAGGAAGCAGAAGGCAATTTCCCCGCACAGAGGGCCCTTCACATTTGATTGAAAAGATTGGACATGAGCACAAATCAAGATAAAACCTGCTCCCAAATACCTGTCCTGTGAGCAGTGCAACAGAAACAACAAATTGTATTACACAAACTCAGGGATGGACTTTGTAGATTCTATGCATTCCAGAATATTCTCCAATCATGGTCCAACTCAAGGCTGAACAGCTGAACTTAAGATGGATAGTTTGCTTTGACAACTGCGTCAACCCACTGACGTTGACACATAGCAGCCACAGAGTAAGATCTCATCTCCTTCCTTACTCATATTGGGGCTCCATAAAATGCTCATAGGTGATGCCCCCAAGTGTAGAGGCAGAAGGGTCCCAGGGAGAATGATCTGGGCTTCCAAGTGAAGTGTCCCAAAGGTCCCACATGGGCACAAACTTTCCTATAATTATTATCTGATCAAATACACTGGTTCCCTTGAAGTCTCACCTTCATTGGCTCCCAGGGAACAGGAAGAGGATGAGAAGCAAGGCTCAATCATAAGCGCCATCGTGGAGTTCGGAAAGAGTAGTGGCTGCAGTTTGTCCCTGTGTCCCTGGATGGTGTCATTGAAACACTTTTTTGTTGTTATTGTTCTTAGCACCAAATTTAAACTAAACGTTTACAAAAACCATGAGTGGAAATCGACTGCATGAGCCTTGCGTTCAGAGGTGCCATCTGTTCCAGTTTTCACCCCGCAGTTGGAGCATTAACATCTCCCGAGCAGAGGTACCATTGTGTTTTCTGCGGCTGGAGTTACCGAGCAGTTCATTTTTTATTCTTGGGCCTAAGTCAGCTGAAATTCTCTGGGTGCCGATGTCTTGAGGTTTCGCTGTCTTTTCAGTCACCTCCTTGTTTGAGGGAATTTCCTTTCAAAAGTCTATCAGGAGAAGGGACAGGGTCTGGAACCAACCCTGCTTAGGGCTCTCCAAGAAACTTGGGTGGAAAAGTGCACAGATGAGATTCCCCCGCAGAGCCGCCGGTGTCTATCTTCATGATTAACTTCAGTGCGACTTAAATGAGTTTTAAAGACCTCATAAAAGAATGGGGGGAAGTCTTTGGGGGAAGGAAAAATACAATATTTCTATTTCAACGGCCAGTGATCTTTATAAACCCTAATTAAGCCCTGATGGGGTATAAAGTATCCCAACTTTTATAAATGACTCTGTCAACTAGACGATAGACAATGCTAAAATTCCCACAGGATTCCTGCTCGTTTTCAATAGCATTTTAGTGAAGGGGAAGAATATACAACTCAGCTTGAATCATATTTTACTGAAAGAAGAAAATAATCTACGACTTATTTCAAACTCAGTTTGAATTGTATTTTACTGAGAGAAGAAAATAATCTATGACTTATTTCTGTGCCGAGGCAAATAATTCCGGTTTCTGGGGGTTTGGCTCTTCCTCTTGGATTTGCGAAGAAAAAAGCACCTTACTGCTAAGGACGTCCGCACTCTTATTTTAAAACCTTCTGCTCACTCTTCTCCTTTTTCCCACCTTCAAACAGGTGTGCGGGCTTTAAAATTAACAAAACTGTTCTTTTTCTCTAGGCCCATGCACTAGTCATTTAAAAGCTTTTGAACTGTCTGTTTCCAAAGGTAAAAAGAACATGAAGCAACTACAGTAAAAAACAAACAACACATGTTTCTAGTTGGCAGCAGGAAGGGACACGGGGGGGGGGGGGGCACAAGAACTGGGGGCAAGCGGGGTGGGGGGACTTATCTATTAACCCAAAATGGAAAAAAAAATCAAAATAATTTTTAACGATCCGCTTTCAAATGTGCCATTGCACTCGGGGAGAGGAAACTCTAGCCTCACTGTGAAAATCGTCGGGGAAAAATTATGGAGCAACAGGCCTGAGCCTCTTTCCCAGGCAAGAGGAAATCAACCCCAGAGGCCCAGGTGACCCTGTCCATCAGGAGCTGTGCCGTCTGTGACTGGAGCTGAGGAAACGCCAAGGAGGAAAAGCAGGTGGTCGGTACCTCGGCTGCGCCTGGCCTTGTCCCCCTGTGCGGAGCTGAGGCCTGGGGATGGGAGACTGCCCAAGCCTGGCGAGCTGGGGTGCTTTGCAAGGACATGTCAACTCCCTTGGCTTGGACTCTGTTCTCA
This sequence comes from Spermophilus citellus, assembly GCF_964194105.1. Lineage (NCBI taxonomy): Eukaryota > Metazoa > Chordata > Mammalia > Rodentia > Sciuridae > Spermophilus > Spermophilus citellus. Next base: position 85,511,442 of record NC_138195.1, read on the forward strand.
CTCATGGGTGACATTTTGATCACAACTCGGGACTTGGCTGTCCATGGGGGCTTTCCTCAGAGAGCTCCTGTCACCACCTCCACAGCCACTCAACAGCGGGACCTCCTTCCTTCAGCTGGGCCCTAGGCTGGGTACTAACTGCATATCACTGTCCACAGTCCTCAGCAGTACTCTAGTTATCACCTCTCTGCAAGAGAGGAAGGAAGCAGCCCAAGAGCGAGCTCCCTTGCCCCAAGTCGCACATCAAACAGGCAACAGAACGAGGTTTTGAACCCAGACTCGAATGTGATGCTCTTGACCACTATTCTATCCTGATTGTCTGGGCTGTTTTCAGGTGTGTCTCATAGAGTACAGTTATGATTTTGAACAATCAATGTTGGTCACTTAAGAATTTAGGACAACCTCCAAACTCTAGTTTCTTGTTCTAGAAAACACCCATTTGGCGACTTGAAGTATATTTCAAGTATATTCAATAAAACTTGGCTATTATTATCATGATTATTAGCATCATTAACATCATTGGTCTTAGGTACATTGGTGTGTTAGGTACAGTCTTGAAGATATCAATTGTGTCTCCATTGATGGTTCAAGAAAGCATCCAGTTTCTGGAACAACCAGGATGAAGTCGTGAGTATGTCTATGATACTTCTTTATCTCAGTGGCTTTGAATTACAACAACCAGTAATCATGATTACTTAAATAAAATCAAGCAAGCACAAAAATAAGAAATGTAATAATTATACCAGGAACACTCATGCAATTCCTACTTTAGATGAACACTAAATTTAGGTCTGAGCTTCCTGATAGCCAAAGTGAAAAAGCAAAACCAGCAAGATTCACACCTTGGGTATAAAGAATCTCACACCTGTTCCAGCATTAAATCTTACACAGAGTGGTTAATGCATCAAATAACCCTTAATGGGATGATGAATTCCTTCAGAGAGTAGTTCTGTTCAGAATCAAGTCATGTTATTTATATTGAGCTTCTAATTCTAACCTATGATTAGAAAGGTAGACACATGGCTAATTAGGAGGACTATTTAATGAAGACACATCTGAATCACAGCCTGGTGCTCTACCAATGAACAAGGCAGAAATAAAGGACTCACTGGGACATCCCTCAGCATTGCCCTGAGCATGAGTAGTCCTGGGCATTCTTTAACAAGCAATACCCACTTTTGGTGGGCAGCTCAGAGCGGTCCCTTCAAAGCTGAGCTGTCTGGAGAGAGTTGAGTGAAAGAGCTCTGGGCTGATTGAAAGGAGGTCAACGTCTTACGGCTGCCAATTTGGGATTAGATAACATGATAGATTTTTGTTATGTTTATTAGGAAAGCCAACATGAATTTTCATTCCAGCAGAGGACAATGTTAATCATATTTGTACTGAGTATCTGAGGGGGAAAGACAGACTCTCTCATGTGGTTATTAACACATCAGTACCAATTCTCTGATCTTAAATAATTTTTTTCTGTATAGCAAAGTAAAGAAATGCATATTCAAGATTCAGTCTTTGTGTGTGCATATATACTCCAAATCCTGTGGGTGTACATGCGTCTCTATGTAGATATTCAATTTCATGTATCATTTTTTGAGTTCTCTGCTAAAGTTCAAAAACTATTGTTTCATAACTTACTTTTAAATACCTCCCTAGAGTTTCATCGTCAAGCTTTGAGAAATTTAACCATACCTTCATTGTTGCCGATCTTAAAAGTATTTATCATTATGCTAAAATGGACATTTTTATCCATAACGGATATGGATAAAAACAGCTTTGATGTTTCTTCCAGATAAGTACTCAGAAGTAGAATGACTAAATCTGAGGACAGAATCTGTTTTAAACTTCTTGGTGCCCACTTTCTTCCAGAAACAGCACATACTGGTACTTCCCTCCAACAGCCGGCTGGCATGACTTTGGATTTGCTAATAGTAACCATCATGCCAATTTCCATTTCTTGGGCACCTGCAATGTGCCCTTTGGTTAATAGATCCCTTTCATACAGTCCTCCTAGCAACCTCGCAAGACTGGCACTCTTCCCCTACAAAAGAGGGAACTGAAGCTTAGAGAGGTAGTTGCCCAGAGTCACAAAGCAAGGGACAAGCCTGCTGAAATTCCAAGTTGTTTCTAAGAGTCTCAAACCTCCATGCCCTTTCCTATTTCCCAGCTTCATCCCACACCCAGTACAGCCTGCTCCTTACTCAGGAAAGAAAATAACTTACTCTCTACTCTCCTACGTTGGGTGCCATTTTCCAAGCACTACCTGAGCCCAAGAGAGGCTCCCTGTTCCACACCCTTATATTTAGAATGGGATTTTTAAATCGCCTATTACCAGAATCTCCTGGCTTTGATTGACAGATGACATCATTGTAAAAGGAAAGTTATCATCACATTGGCTTCTTTAGACTGTGACTATGATCAGGGCTCCTCCTCAACCCTGGTTGGCCCATAAGCCAGTATACATCCGTGGAATTCTCTCTGCACCCTGACGTTAAAGACGCCAGCCACGAAGAGGGCAGGAGAGGGTGCGTGAAGGAGCAGCAATTATAACCACCAGAACTGAATGCTAATTTTCCTTTAGTATCATATTCAGCAATAACTCATTTAAGTAGAATTAGTTCTTTCTTTCTTGGAGGAAAAAAAAAAACTCTCAACTTGTGGATGTTTCCTCAAGCCAGATTTCATGGTCTGTGTCAGAAATCTCTCTAAATCCTTGTAAGTTGTGCTTTGTTCTGTACGATGCATTTTTGAATGCTCACAGGGCTTATCCATAAAACTCTCTGTGATGGCTGAGTTTTCTCGCTCTTCCCACCCCCGAATTTGGAGAACACAGATCACTTTCAAGCACTGGGCTCCATCCAACCCTGTAGGCCCCGAGCGTAGACATGAGACAAACATGAGCTCTATTTGGCAGGGGTTCACTATGGCCGCTGGCTCCACCTTCTCCCTAGCTGGCTTCCTCATCTCCCAGTGACACACCTCCTGTCCTCTCTGACTCTGACCTCTAGCACCTTGGCCCTTTGCAGCTACAGGGCCACCATGCTCTTCCCTTCCAACCTCACAGCTCAGTCCAGGGGAACCGCCCTGCTCTGACATCAACCCTGAACCTCCTGCCTGGTTCCTCCTCCCCTGGCTTTAGGGGAAAGGGTTTCTACAGCTCACCTCTGCTGGTTGGCTCGATTGGTCAGTCTTTCGAGAAACATTTCTTGAAGGTTTGCCTGCTGGTGATTGAATAGCCCAGACTCGCCAAGGCTTGAACTGTGATGCTCTGGACACCGGAAGGCCCAGGGGCAGGGCAGTGTCCCCTGCACTAGGCTTCCACCCCAGCCTTGCCCACCAGTGTCGCCTATAGCCGTGACACTGACATTTCATAAATCATACATTCTGGCAAGTTCCTAAAAGAAATCACAAGCCAAGCAACCAGCAAGCTTAAAATTCATCTAAAATCTTATTTTCCTCATATGATACACAAAAATAAACTCCAAATGAGCAAGAGATTTAAATGTACAATGTGAAACCAAACACAGATTGGAATAAAATGGGCGAGTTTTATCACATAACTTGGATATGGGAAAAGGTTTTCCAACTACACCTTGAAACCCAGATACACCACAGAAAACATCGAATTTTAAAATTGTGGGGAAATATTATAAATCAAGTAAAAACACAGTGTTAAACAGGAATTTAAAAAATGTAATACATATCACCAACAAAGGATTAATGCCTCTTAAAGCATTAGAAATAACTAAAAATGATGGGAGAAAGAAAAAAAAATCCTGTTAGGAAAATGAGCAAAACAGATAAGAAGAAAATTCACACACACACAAAAATAAATATGTATACACACATATGATAGATATAGGTGAATGCAAATGACCCTTATAAATTAAAAGAAATTTAACTTCACTTATGATAAAAGTAGCGAAAGTCAAAACTTCACAGAGATTCAATTTCTCGTGCATCTGACAAGCAACATCAAAAATTTGATAATGTCCTCTTGATGAGATGTTGAGAAAATGGACACCCTCATACATTGCTAGCCGGCAATATTTATCAACATACACATTTGCCTGTTGGCCAGAAGTCCAACTTCTAAGAATTTACTCTGAAGATATACCTCTAGGAGCACTGTAAATGATGATATTTATTCTTTGAAGTTGTAATTCACAATAGCAAATTATTAAAAATCATCTAAATGCCAATACATAGGAAATGGTTGAATAAGCGATGGTAAAGCCACCCAAGGAAACAGAGTGTAGTCAAAAAAATAAAGAAGGAAGAAAGTTTATAAGAACCAACGGATAATAATTTTTAGGATATATTGTTAAGTGAAAAATGCAAAAGGAAAACGATACACACAGATATATATAGAGAGATAGATATACAGATATCTTAATGTGTTACTTACCTGTAAGACAGAAGGAGAAATAAAGTTTCCCCAATAAAGAAATTCAGAAAGCAAAAGCAACAAACTGATCAAATTGGCTATTTTAAGAGGTGAGCAATATTGTAGTGGAAGGGATATGGAGGAAATAAGATTCCTATGCATAGTTTTTCCTTTTGAATAATGTTTGGTCTTATGTATTTAAATATCAAGTTAAATAATAAAGGATAGGGAAAACCTTATATTTGAATATATGTCAAACCAATTGATATAACTGTGTATGAAACTGATAACCACACAGAAGAAAATAAGAGTTAATTTAAATAAGTTTTGAGCATATTCCTCTGACTATGTACCCTCAGTAGAATAAAGGCTAAAGGCGTCAAATGAGTGCAGAGAGTTCAGCTTGACTCCTAGGTTTATTGTTTGGCAGTGGTATTGATACAGTGATATTAGAACACTATACTGAAAGATTAAGAACACAAGTAAATGTGCAGGTATTTTGAGGACCCTGGGTCCCTACTATGAATAACAAATGATGATGAATATGGAATGATGAGGAAGAATTACATGATTTTTGAATTAGACTTGGAGTATCAAATGCGTATGTGTGTATACAAACGTGTGTGTGCGCACATATGTGAATGTGCACAAATGTGTATCCTGGTCACCTGATGTGAGATGTAGGGGCAGGAAAACAGTGTTCGGCTCAGCCAGCTTTGTGGGAAATTGGATCTAAACTAGGTATCCAAGAAAACAGGATGAGAGAACAGGTTATTCCCTCCCTTGAGTAAAGAGCAGGTTGTAGTTTGTGGAAACCAAACACGGAGAAACACAAAGTCACAGGAAATGAGCCACCGCACCCCCACCCCGTCCTCAGCTCCTATGGGAGGCAGTTCGGCCAAGTGGGAAGAGCACAGGCTGTAGAGGCCCAGGGACATGACTTCACCCTCCAGCAGGCCTTGCTCCTCCCTTTGTAACTCTGGACCACTGCGTCCCTTGGAGCCTTGGGGCTCTTGTTTGTATGGGAAAATATGACCAACATTGCCAGGTTGCTGGGAGGACCATCGGAGAGATGTCTGTGAACAGTGGAATGTAGGGAAGGTGCCCAGAAAATGAAATTTGCATCAATTCCTATTAATAAATCACAAAGTCATGCAAACCCACTGCTGAAGAGAGGTATTGATGCATAGTTTTCCTGGAAAACCTATACTATAACTGTTTCTGTCCTTTGAGTTAGACAATCTATTTTTCAACAATTACCTGGAGAATAGTAGAAAAAGAGAGGTATAGTGGAAATATACACAGAGAGGCATGAATAAGGATGTTCTTTTCAGCATTAGAAATACATTCTAGTTAAACTCCTTAAACCCAGACAAAAGAATCTAGGTAGATGTATTAGTAAGAGAATATAAAATTAAGTTGTATAACCATCGTGTTCAGTCTTATTTTGGCAGGGGACCCTAAAGATTCTTAGACAAAATCCAAATATATGTAGTCAGATACATGGATACATGGATTTGTAACTATATGCTTTACTCTGATGATTAAAGGAATTATTTAACTTGAAGTCATGTAGACAAGCTATAGATATTGTCTTGTCCTCATTCCTTCAACATTTATTATTTAGCATCCTTTGATAAAGAAAATCTTTCCCTTTCCTCCCTCCCACTAGCACCCAAGGGTTTTTTTTGTTTGTTTGTTTGTTTGTTTTGCTTTGGTTACTCCTTTTGAATTTTTGTTCACACTATGGACTCATGGATTCTTTGTGCTGTGATTCATAATTGTCATTATTCTTTCGGCTGCTCAATTTGCCACAGAATTGCCAATGAGAACTTCTTTAGCGGGTTCCTAGATCTTCTTGATATGTTCCCATTGATCTCTAAGAACCTCCAGGCTCACTCAGCTCTTTCCCTACCCCATATGTTTCTCTGAGGATTGATTTGTGTGAATGGAGTCTTGGTTTTTAGAAACCAAAATGTGGGTGCTAAGAGTACTCACTACCGCTGGAGTATGTCTGCTTCTAGATTCTTTCAGTAGATATATCCTCTCCTTACTGCTCCTTGCATGCAGAAATTCTCTCTTTTTTTTCTGTCTCTACAGGGGACTTCACTGAGGACATTATTTTTCTAGACCTTTGGAGTCAGATTTGTATTTGTCTTAACAGTGATACCAAGTAAAAGTTATTCTTCAGGCACACGCCTTCAGATTATTTGGATCATAACTATCAAAAGAGCACTTCACATAAGGAGCTAAATACCACCATTCCATTTTCAGAGTTGTGGAATGAAAAGAAACATACTCCAGTCAGAAGTTGTTTTGAAATCCATTCTATCACCTAGAAGCTCCAGGATCTTTGCAAATATATTGGACTTTTATGAGTCTTGTTATGTTTGGGGAAATTGTAGTCTTGGAAATGGGCAGAGTTTACCAATGTCCTTTCGCTGGAAATCACCAATATGGATGGTGATTTTCCCTCCAGAGAATGTTTGACACTGTCTGGAGAGAGTTTTGGTGGTCACAATTTGGAGGTTGCTGCCCGATTCTAGTGGAGCACAGGGAGCCTTTGGAAATCCCTGCCATCCACAGAATAGCCCTCCACTGCAAACACCTTTCTGATTCAAAATGAGTTTGAGAAAAGCTGATCCAACAGATTCTCCGGGAGTGTCAGATTTTCTAGGGTCTTCCTCTTGCATCGTTTTTGAGGTATTTTATAACTTTCCACGTTTCAGAAACTGACAGTGATGCCAGTGATTCTTGTCCCTAGGGATAGTGATGAACTTTATCCTGAGAGACACAATAGGTCATCACCATGTAGATGTTGACATATTCACTCCTGCATTCTCCATTGCTTTTACGTGTCTATTCAAAGGCGTGCCCTGATATCTATTACATCTTATATTGGTTCTCTCACTAATGAGTGAGATAAAATCTTTTGGCAAGTACATATTTGTATGAGGGTGATGATATTATCATATTTAGCAAATTAGGGTTTGGTGCCCATATCCAGAAAACAAGAAAAGAAAAAGATGGCCTCCCAGGGTTCCATATGGATGGAGTAGGGCTACACGTGTGGGATGCAGTCCTCGAATCTAGCAGTTCTCAGGCAATGCCACTTACTTTACCTTTCTTTTTTCCCCCAAGTCTTCTCAACAAAACTGAAATAGACCATTTATCTTTGACTCCTTAGCCTCTCCTTTCTTGATCCTTAATCTTTTCCCCCCAAATTGTCTTCTTCTCCTTTTAAGAAGGGTTAGAAGTGCCAACCCTTCTACTAAAAACTACTCTCCAAAAAAAAAGATGTAATAACTGTCATTGACAACTTGGAGTACATTTGACTCATTATGTCCCCACTTCGGGGACCCTTGATAAAGAAGTGAGCTCTTAAAACACACACTTTGGGAAGTAACTTGTAGTAAGAAGAGTTTTCTGATCACCCAGACACTATGCCTGACATACCAGCTTCACCTACCCTATCTTTGAGCCCACATAGGGTCTTCATTTGCTCTGGTAACCACTGAGATCAGCAGGGGACGATGACAAGGAATGTACAGAACACAAAGGATCCATGAAACCTAAATTAAAAGGGCTTAGTTGAGCAAAGTATGTGCATTGTGTTTTTAAAGATCCCACGCAATGACAGGAGAGTTAAAGATGAATGAGATGGGAAGAGATTTAGCTTTTAGGAATTCCGTGGCTTTTTGAAAACATTTGAAAATGTAATATTTTCTAAAGGATTTCTTAATCATTCCTGTCTTGTCCACTATGAAAAAAAATGTGATGTTTGCATTCTTCAGGATTTCTGAATCTCTGCCATTTGGACTTATTTAGCAAACTCTCTCCTGAGATGTAATACAATGTGAATAAAACACAGCCCGATCCATAGCAAATACAAATCGTATTCATTTATCCTTTGGAGTACAAACTTCAACCGTAACTAAATACAATATGCTGGCTCTTTTTGTGCTTTTTATGAACTTTTGAAGCAGGTTTGTGATGAATAGATTTTATAGGATTATGCAGTTATAGTTTGCTTTTAAATATTTCAGAAAGAAATCATAAACATGACCTCATATGTTAATAAATCAATTATGGAATGCTGTTTTATACATATGTTCAAAATATGACCCCATCCAAAACTCCTTAAACGAGTACTAAGAAATAACTTTAAAATCTTATTTAGGAGGCTCTGGTTTTCAAAACACTGGATGGAATTCTGCTGTTCCATATAAAGCGGGGAAAAAGCAGTTTTTTCAACCTAAATTTATATTGTTTCTAATATAGTAAATATTAAAGCCACGTTGAGGGTGTGACATTTGCTCTCTATTAGACTTCTTTTCTCCTTGCTTTCTCATTCCAAGTTGAAACTGAGACGCTAAAGGCAGGGAGACAAGAAATCTGCCAACAGATTGAGTCAGGGACACCGGCTCCGAGAAGCCCTTGATCTCAGTTTGGTGATTTTTTTTTTTAAACGTGACTCTTGGATGTGAAAGATCAGGAACCATAGTCACAAGTTCAATAATGGTGATTTGTCTAAATGGTTAGGATTTATTTCATCATGTCCTTTTCTGCCTTTCTGACAGTTGAATTTAGAACTATCATCTTGTCCATTTCTCAAAGGGACAGTCAAAATGGCTCTAGTACTTCAAGATTATTTCATTTTTAAGAAATGCATTCTTTAAATATATCTTTTGGGGCTTTGTGATTTTTTTATATAAATATATTTTAATCATATGTAAATTATGTTTTCACTGATGTTTGGGCCTCATCATTCAATATTTAATGGCATAATCAAATAAGAAAAGAGTTTACCAAATTCATCTCTGAAAGTATAAATATTACCACTTTCAATTAAGGCAGAAAACGTTACCTATTTTCAAATGCTGCATGAATTCATGTCAGCAAGTATCAAAACATCATGTATTCATATTTTTATAATTCTAAGACTGGAGTTGGGTTTTAACACCTCAAATTCAGGGCATTAAATTTTTAAACCAGCAATTTCAGATGTGTCTACCTCCAGAGCCAGCCAGGATATAAATGAGTACAGCAGCCCTGCAGGAGACAGAGACAGAGAGAGAGACCAGGTGAAAGAGAACACCGGACTTTAGCCAATGAGATTTTATTTCCTAATGCTACCTGACCAAATACATAAAATATCTTTGTTGCCTGGTTGAGATGAACTTTGCTTTATATCTTGTGCCACTCAAAAAAAATTAAAATGGGTCACAGATGCAAATTTAAAGCCTCAACTATAAAACATCTAGAAGAAAAAATTTAAAAAAATCTTTGTGGCTTTTGGCTAGGCAGAGATCTTAGATAATGACAGCAAAAGCAGGATCCACAGAAAAATGGGCCTTTATTAAAATTAAAAACATTCACTGTTGAAAAGACACTGTTAAGAGAATAAAAATAAACCATAGGATTGGAGAATATCTTTGCAAATTACACATCTGATAAAGGGTGTGTCTCCGTAATAGACTCTTGAAACTGTAATGAGAAGACAAACAACCCAATTGAAAAAGGGTGAAAAATATGGACAAATGTTTTCCCCAAGGAAGATAAATAGCAGGCAAATAAGCAAGTGAAAAGATGTTCAGTATTTATAGTCGCTAGTAAAATGTAAGTCAAAATCACTGAGATGCTGCTCTGAGCCTATTAGAAGCAGCCGTTCTGCTCCTAGGTATGTACCCAAGACAAATTAACATGTATGTGCACAGAAAATCACAAGAATGTTCATAGATGCTTTATTTATAATATCCAGAAACTAACACAAACTCAAATGTCTATGAAAAGGTTAATGGGTAAACAAACTAGGGCTCTTCAAATAAAGGAATATTACCCTGCAATTAAAAGGAGAGGAATAATGATATGTCCAGCTACATGGATATATCTAAAATGATATGCTGAGCCAAAGAACCAGAAAAATGAAGAGAACACTGTATATCTTGGTCAGTTTCTGCTGCTATAACAGAACACCAGAGGCTGGGCGGCTTAAACAATAAACATTTGTTTCTCACACTTCTGGAGGATGGAAAGTCCAAGATCAAAGCACTGCAAGTTTCAGGGTCTGCTACTGGCTGCTTCCTGATTAATAGGCCTCTTGCAGTTGTGTTCTCACATGGTGGAAAGAAGGGAAGACAGCTCTCTGGGGTCCTTTTCATAAAGGCACTGATCCCATCCAGGAGGGCTCCACCCTTGTGTCCTAGCCACCCCTGAAATTATTCAATAGCATCACATTGGGGATAGATTTCAAATGTGAATTACAAGAAGACACAAACATTCAGCCCAATTACTATATGATTTTATTTATATGAAATTTTAGAAAATGCAACTGATCTGTTAGAAAGCAGAACAGGGGAGTGGGGAGAGTTTGAGGCAGGTAGGGGAGACTAGAGGATAGGAAGAAACGTACATAGGTCTGTCTTTATCTTAATTGTGGTGACTGTTTCATGGGTGCATACATATGTCAAATTGTCACATTGTAAACTCTAAATATGTATAGTATATTGTGTGTCCTTTATACCTCAATAAGGTACTCTAAAAGAAAAGAAAAAATGTTGATTATCAAAGAAGAATTTGGGCAGTTCTCCAAACCACTTCCATGTACCATTACTGAGCAGAAACATTGCCTAATTTCAAATCACAGTACTGCTTCAGCTAGGACACTCGATGATGTGACAAAAGCCATCAACCACACCCAGCACTGATTGCTCCCATTAGCATCACAGTTGCCACCACAGTGGGTACCTGCATCATGACACCACTTCCTCCACTAGAGATAATTCCTTGCGGTCCCAGAAGCTCAAAAGTCTAAGATGATTGACTCTGGCTGATAGGGCCTCCTAGCTCAATATCCCATACATAGGTTTCAAGGAAGGCTGGGAAAATGGCTGTCTGCATGGGAGACAGACGCTCTTACACCAAGACTCATTGGCCATCGCGGTATTTCACACTGGACACATGCCTCACTGGTGAGCACCTCCCCGCTCTCCTGGATGGCAGAAGCTGCCTCCTAATCTTTGTGCAGCCTGCATTCTGCCAGGAATCAAACAGGTGCCCTGGCTCTCCTTATGCAATGGAATGGAACTGTTAATAACTGAATCTCTCCCTCCCTCCCTCCTTTGGGAAGTACTGAGAGCCTCCTAGATCTCATACCAGGCTGCAAGGCCCAACTACTTTCTCAGTCTGTGCTTGAGTTGGATAAAGAACCAGTCTCATTTATTGTTTTGGGATTAAAAAGAGATTCAGGGCACATCCAAACCTGGCTGCTTATGGACTCCTCAAGTTTGCAGTTGGTCAGAGCATAAGAAACTCCACACGTAGGACTCTAGCTTCTGAGACAAGTGGACCACCGTGGGGATGAGGAGCTGAATCAACCAGAACCAGATGGAGAGAGGAGAAGGGATGGGAGAAGCAGCCCCAACAGAGAGCTCTATTCCTGCTGCCAGTTTCTGTCCCTTGTTCTTCTGGTGACCACACCTCACTTCCCTCTGGGTGCCCAGACTTTCCCTCTCTCTCAGCCAACGGGCTTCAGCATCTCTGTCCCTGGCTCAGTTGGAAGTATGTGGCCTGAGCCTAAGCCATTTAGCTCATCTCAAGCCTCTGGACATGAGGGACCATTCTGAGCTGGACATGTGTGACAAAACTGCCAACTCCTTCATGTTTGGCCACCAACAGTCTCCCCCAGCCCCTCCCGTGTATGCCCCTCTCCCTCTACACCTGTACGACCCTCATAAGAGAGGCTACACCTGCACACCCTTACCTCTGAGTACCTGTGGGACTGTCACTTGGCACATCTCTAGACTGAGCTGGGGAACTCACCCCCTGGCTCCCTCTCAAATCTCCTCAGGGCTTTTCTCCTCGGTCTCCACTCCACCCTGAACCTGGACCTTTCCCCTGGAGGGGTCCTCCTGTGTACTTTCTTTCATATTTATTGGTATCACTGTGTATTATCAGTTTTTGTCACTAAGACTTAATACCTAAGAAAAACAACTTTAAGGAAGAAAGATTTTATTTTGACTCATGGATTCAGAGGTTTCAGCCTATATTTGGCTGGCTCCATTGCTTTGGGCCCGAGGTGAGGCAGAACATCATGGCGGGAGGGCATGGTAGAGGAAGGCTGCTCTGCCTGGAAGCAAAGAACGAGAACATGGCTAGGGACAAAATATAGTCCCCATGGGCATGCCCACGAGAACCCACTCCCTTCAACTAGCTCTAAGCATTTGGGTGAACAATTGGGAGTATCCGTCACCTCCCTTAGACCATTCAATTTGTGAAGCCGTCAATGGATTAATTCACTGTTAAGGTCAGACCTCAAGATCTAATCGTTCCCTAAAAGTCCCATCTCTGAACATTGCTTCATTGAAGACTAAGCCTTCAACCCATGCTCCAGATCCAAACTATAACACCCTGTCATTGTTTCTGATACCTAAATAAATGATTGAGTAGGGCACTACTCGCTATCCCTAAATCCTAGAACAGAGCTTGGCACAGATTGGCTTCAAACAGTTGATGGATGGATTGCTTGACTGATCGAACCATTCACCATCCTGATTACCACCTTCATATCTGGGTGATGTACCTCTCCTACTGTTCATTGTCACAGGGCTGGCAGCCCTAGGCCAGAGCACTTCAGCGAAGCCATCTGCAAAGGCGTGACAGTTAAACCAGCTAAATGTGTTTTAACATTTCCATCATGTCTACTCTTCTTTTTCTAAATCACATTGAAAATGTTAATTTTCCCAGTTTAGTTTTGACTCCTTCTAGAGAGAATAGAGTTTTAACCCCTTCCCTGAGAATCACCCTTGTAAAATTTGTTTTTATTTGATTATTTGTTGACCAAAATCTCAGCCCTGTATATACAGTCTGAAAAGCCCACAACATGGGCTGTAACTAAAACCACTATTTGCTTTTGACTGTACATGGCAAAATTTGATTTGCACTGATAGGATTGTCAGTCTGATAACACAACTGCAATTTCTCTAGCTATTTACCTTTAAATCTCAGTATTACACTTGCTACAGATGATATATGAAAGTAAAATATTTGCACAGTGCTGTGATTCAGTCCGGAGGAGAGGCAGTTCTGCACCCGAGGGAGAGAAGGGTGCTTGGACTGACATAGCCAGGACCAATATTTTTGTAGTGAGAGGCAAACTTCAGTGTTGCCTGCGCTCTGTGGATGTGACCCGGGTTAGGTCACTGCCCCAGTGGCAGCTATTGACAATTGCAGCTGGGCTGTGACATAATCGAAATCTCAGCTTCCGTTTGTTGGGAGATCAGAAGCAGCTGATAGGCTGTTTGTTTGTTTGTTTGTTTGTTTAATTCATTGAAATTCCTCTGTGTGTTTTGTATTGTTACAGGTACGAACTCAAGCAAGAAGTTTTCCTAAGTTGTTGGGATTCTTGCGTTCTTTTCTGTAAGTTTGCATATGTGTGCAAATCTGCCTTCCTTTGCAAACATGGCCAGTTCCACGAGGAAGCACAGGCTATTCTTTACATCACCAAGGTCTGAGTTTGATCAGGAATAAACGAGTCAGGTCGGACATAATCAAAATCTCAGTCACCTATGCCTTGGCCATTGGAGACGTGTGAGCTGTTCGAGGGGCATCCGGGGTTTCAGAGATTCCTTCGCAGCGCTGGAAAATCAAACAGTGACTTTAATGTGATCCCCAAGTTGACATATAGAAATTGGTTGCAACGAATTCAATCCATAAATATTTATGGAGTTGCTCCCATGCGTCAGGCACAGTTATAGACTCTGAGATTAGAATAACAGAGAACAACCGGCAGAACGTTCTGTCTTGGGAGTTCATGTGCAAGGGGAGAAAGTCAGACATGGAACTGTCGAACAAAGGAAGACATGGCAGAATCACATAGTGATGGACACCACAAAGAACCATCAAGCAAGGAAGAAGAGAGAGATTTGAGGGAGGATGACATTAGGTCTTAGGCCAAGGATGGCCTGTCTGGAGAAGTGACATTGGATCAGAGAATGAAGTGACGGAAAGTCTGGCAGGAAGGCCCTGGGAAGGCAGAGTGGCAAGGAGGGAACGGTGGGAGTGAGGTTGGGGAGGTAGCACAGAGCCAGCTCACCCACTGTCTTTTCATCCTGGTGAGGACTTGGGGGTTGATTCTAAGTGGTGTGAATGGTTCCGCCCTGGGAAAAATAAACTTTGTTTATATTTGGGGTGGCGATTTTTCCTCTGGTCTTGTATTTCTTTCCTTCTCAGTTTTGGACCATTTACTCCTTGAGTCTTGGCGAGCCTCCTTCAGTGTTCCTGGGTTAAGACCAAGGAAGATGAGTTCTCTTCTCTTCATGTTCATGGTAAACATCGAAAACTGGAGCCAAAGACACAATGCGCCCAGCCGACGAGAATGTGTGGGGATGCCATTGGTTATTTTCTTACTTTCTTCCCTTTCTGATTCTTTAGAAATAATGTCTTGGGGGAAGATGTTTTAGGAGGCAAGTTCCAAGAGAAGTTTTGATTATTAAATATATTTTATTTGAGCATGGTAAGTGCAAGCCTCTTTTTAAATAGATTCTTTTTATTTGACAAATTTGATGTTTTTAGGTTCACACTCAAGCAGAAAGTACAGAGTTCCCATGTGCCCCGTCCCCCGCTGCGGACAGCCCACCAGGGACATCAACTTTTGCTGCTATCAGTGACCCTACGTTGGCACGTCACCGTCACCTGAAGGCCCCATTAGAGTTCACTTGGAATGGTGTCTTCTGTAGGCATGACCAGCTGGTAATGGCAGGTCCCCCGCCGTAGCCTCTCACAGACGGTCTCGGGCCTCAGAATCCTCTGTGCTCCGCCTGCTGACGCCTCCCTGGCCCCCACTTGGGACGTTTTCTTGACGTCCACAGACACTTTGTCTGCCTCACTTGACCTTTTCACAACCTCATTTAGCAGGACTCAGCAGGCTGGGGCGATTCCTCCTGGCTTCCTTCAGTTAGCCAAAGGCATGGAGGTTTCCTGCCGTCTTTTCACGGCTCAGCAGCTCATTTCTTTGTGATGCGGAATATTCCACAGTCCTAAGGGAGGAACCACAGTGCATTCGTTCACCTACTGAAGGACGGTGGCTGCTTCCACATTTGGGCCATCATGGGTCAAGCTGCTGTCAACACCCCTGTGCAGGTTTGTGTGGACATAGTTCTCAGTTCATCTGGGTGAACATCAAGGACCATGATTCCCAAGCCATGTGGCCAGGGGTAGGTTTAGTGTAGAAACCGCTCAGCTGCCTTCCTAAGCAGCTCTGGGATTTCCATTCCCACCCGCAAAGAATGAGCGTTCCTGTTACTCCGCGTGCCAACCAGCACTTGACGCTGTCAGGCTTTGGGACTTGGGTCTTCTTCATAGGCATGAACCGGCATCTCATTTGCCATTCGGTGATCACCTGTGATGCTGCGCATCTTCTCATGCTTACTTACCACCTGCATGTTTGCTCAAGTGTCAGCAAGCCTTTTTGACATCAGAGCATTTCTTGGAACTGTAGGTCAAGTAGGTTCTTGCAATTTACATCCCCTTTCTCTGGTGCCTCCTATTCTATCAGATGAGAACTCCACTGCGATGGTCTACCCGTGGACAAGAGTGTCAACATTTTCCATAACTAAAATTTTAAGTGGGAGGAAGATTTAAAATGTTAAAGAAAGATATGTCATTCTAAACAGCCCTTCATAAATCATATTATTTGTTAATGAGAGTAACATCTCACTTATTCAGCAAGCATGAATGGCTTCTGTAGGCAACTCTGAAGCATTTTATGTATATTTTTAAAATGCTTATAGTAGCCCTTCGAGTTGTGTTTTATTATCTCTGTTGCACAAAAGAGAAAACACCAGTCATATGACATAAAAATTTAGTTAGAATATGTTTAATAAAAGTAGGACTATATTAACTCATGAAGCTTTATAGTCAGGCACTAGATAAAAACGTCAGGCAGGGCTGGTCCAGGGCCTGAGTGATACAACAGGGATCCAATGTTTTCCTCTTGATTTGTGAGACTGACTTCTCAGTGCCAACTTCACTCTTGGGCTCTGCATGATGCCAAGATGGCTGCAGCAGCTCCAGTTTCCCTATGCAGTTGGGCCCTTTCCTTCTTTAAGAAAGAGAAAGGCCCCTTCCCCATTGCTCAGCCCAAAGACCTAGGACAAACCAGCATGGGTTGAGTCACTGTTTTATTTGTGTGCCTATTGTCTCTCCCAGATTCTTACAAGGCAGGTTTGTTCTCTTACCTCATGAAAAAAAAGTCCAGAGAGCAAAGACAGACATTAACCCAAAATCATACACATACAAAGACTTGGTTACATATTATTATTAATACTATGAAGCAAAAAGATAAGATGTTCTGAGGCATGGATTGGCAAATTAGGGTTCATGGACTCAAAATGTTCTGCTACCTGTTCTTTTAAATAAAGTTTTATTGGAATACATTTCATGCTCATTCATTTACATATCACCTAAGCATGCTTTCTAGGACAATTGCAGGGTTGAGAAACTGCTACAAGGACTATATAACGAGAAAAGTAAAAAATATTCACTCTGTGACACTTCACACGAAAAGTGTGATACTTCTGTGCTAAGCACATTTAACAGGAGGGATCTAATTTGGGGATCAGCGAGGTCTTTCTGAAGAATTAGAATGTAACATAAGACAGATTGGAAATGACTGTAAATCTGTGGAGAGGTCGGGGCTTAACGCAGTGTTGGCAGATGGGTGTGTCTCAGGAGGAAGGGACAGCATGCGGTGAAAGTCCCAATCACCAGGGTCTGGGCACATGTGAGGAGCAGGTGAAGGCCAGCAAGTTTGGTGCACGGCGTGGGGGGGGGGGGGGTGATGGGCTGTACGTGACAGTTGACACAAAGTGAGGGGGAGGCCAGGTAAGGCCAGCCCTGGGATCATGCTGTAGGACCACAGAGGAGTCCGCTGAAGGGCATTAGGCAGGGGTCAGTGGCAATTAGACTGGGATCTTAAAACTATCACCTGAGCTGCTTCGTGGAGGATGGATAGGAAAACAAGAGGAGAGAGAGAGAGAGAGGAAGAGGAGGAAGGGGGAAAGCCGGGGAGGCTGGGGCCATGGTGCAGGAGAGATGATGGTGGCTGGTAAGGGGGTACCGAGGGAGAGATGGTTCAGTGGGTGAAGGCTAGTCATTTACTGAGCTGGACACATTGCAAAATGAAGGTTTAAGGCTGACACAGAGAAGATGTGAGGAAAGATGGGGAGGGGTGTTCTTCCTTGCCCTAAAGTTCCATCGTCCCAATCTGAGTTTCCCTTCAGGTGTCAATGGGATGGGCTGTCACTGAAGGTTGGTTTAGCACCACAGAAAGTGCGCAAGGGATGATGTCAAAGACCACCTGTGCCAGGGGCTTTTGTGAAGATCCTGAAATGAGCCTCCTAGATGTCCTCGGGCCATGAAGTCGAGCTCATCTGATGTCACCTCGGTGTTCTCCGCATGTCACAGAAAGTTGGGCAGTTTCACATTCCCTTGATTTCCACCACACCCAACGTGTTCCCATAGCGACACACATGGATGAGCAAAGCTCACTGCAGGCTGAAATGTCCTTGAAAGGAAATGAGGTTTGCAATTTTTATTTTTATTTTTTGAGAAACCATTTACCCACTAAAATAGTATCTGACACATAGGAGAATTTTTAGGTTTCCTTCCAAACACAACATTCTGTGACACGCTGGGCAAGATGAGAGGAGACCAAGTGACATGTTCAACGATCACGTGACTTTCTGGACTGTTCCCAGATCATTCACACATTCCACTTCACTTTAGCAGAGATATATTCCAAAGTCAACTAACTTCAAGAGCTAGAATAAGTAAGATTATCAATGACCTGGTCATCCTGAAATCAGATAGCACCATCCATTCTTGGAGGCATGGAATGTTTGGAAATTTCCACACATCCCAGGATTTTCATGTAAGAATTTAAAGTATGGAAGAAGCTGAGATTTTTTGGTTGCTGTATTTGCTTCAGTAGCATCCAGATCTGAAACAGGACCAGTGTCACCCTTTCTGTCTTTTTCCCCTGACTGTTCTGTTGGAGCCCTTTCCTCAACCTGCTCTACAGCACTGAGTCACCCTGGAGTCCCCTGCTCAGGTCACAGATGTGGACAGTAGGAGCTGGAGACTCTGCACCTTCACCTCTGTGTAAATTAGGAGACCACAGCTGGATGGGCTCAGCCTCAGTATGTCGTCAGACTCAGGCAGCTACTGGGGACAGAATTCTAGCTGGCTGGGGCTATTGATCTTTCTGTTTCAAGTCCCAGGACAAAAACGTGGAGGGAGCGAGTGGCTGTGGCTCAGGGAGCGCTGTTTCCTGAGGGCAGTGCCAACTAACAGGTGCAATGCCTCGGAAAGAAAGGAAGCCAAGGTGACTTGGGATGGGGAGAGGACGCTGGGCACTGCAGAACAACAAAAGGTCACCATCACAAGCTACAGCAAATCCTGCCCATCCAAGGGTCAGAGCTTTATTCATCAGAAGTGGAGGAAATCCCTTTTCTCTTTCTTTCATATCTGGAAACATGAATAAAATGCATTCTTAAGATGTCCGAGCAGTCTGAAGGCACAGCACGAGGCAGGGATCTGGGGTGGGGTGGAGGGCAGCAGGGCATGGCGCTTCCCAGGATGGGGAGGACGAGGGAGGCTGGAGGGCAGGGAGGTTGGGGGCTAGCTCAGATGGGGGCGGATCAGTCAGACAAACAGGACCATGAGGAGTGCAGCAGCAGCAGCGTGGAGCAAGCAACCCCAGAGCTAGCAAAACAGACTCCACAAATCAGAAGTACTCTAGATTTCATCTCATGCCAGTCAAAATGGCAGTGATCAAGAATACAGACAGCAATAAATGTAGGCAAGGACATGGGGGGAAGGCACATTCATTCATTGCTGGTGGGACTACAAATTGGTGCAACCAATCTGGAAAGCAGTGTGGAGACACCTTAGAAAACTTGGAATGGAACCACCATTTGACCCAGCTCTCCCACTCCTCGGTTTATACACAAAGGACTTAAAATCAGCATACTACAGTGACCCAGCCACATCAGTGTTTATAGCAGCTCAATTGATAATAGCTAAACTGGCTCTCAGAAAGGGACAACAGACATGAAGGTGGAGGCAGCCTACAGGGAAGAAACCAGAACCTGCCTCTGCCTTACCTGAAACCTGTGTTGGCCTCTCCCACCTCAGTTAGAAAGAGGCCAGTTGATGGTCATAATAAATAAATGGGTCCGTGGGTGCTGTATGAGTGGTGCCCCCTTCAGCACTGCACAAACCAAGCTCAGTGACGCACACACACACACAGTCACACACGGACTGGGGCTAATTCCTGGAGTACTTACACGCTACCCTGCTTTCTCAGTACTATAGAAATCGTGCTGAGTGCACTAACCTGAGCACAAGTTTCTGCAGAGGGCAGTTTCCTAGACAGCCACCTGCAAGCATGACGTAAAGGACACTGAATGGCAATGCTTACACCCCTGCCAGGCTTCCAAAATTCCTTCCCCCTCTGGATCCTAAAATGTCAACATGGCTGGATGCTTTATCTCAAAGCATTCAGAGTTCATGATGAAATACCAGCTTCTCCAAGGAGAAGGTAGCATCCATTTGCAAGCTCCTGAGAGGGCTTGGTGTCCGGGACATGCACATTTTGACGGGGGCAGGAGAAGCAGCGGGGAGAACTCAGAGCACCTTTCTCACTGCAGGCAGCTGAGGCCACAGGACACATGTGCCAGAGGGGAGGTAGAGAGACGCTGAAGACAAATGTCCCATTCCCCGCATTTGGCCATTGGCAGGCCCTGGCCAGAACGTACCCTTTGATGGATCTGTCACTGCAGAGACTCTGACACTTTTGGCTGGAATGGAGATTAGAACAAGGATAAAAGAGGAATTTTTTTTTAAAAGTCAGTGATTAAAGTCAGTCTGTTCACAAGGAAACGCTGATACCTCTGGCACCTGTGCTGGGATGGGGAGGGGGCTCCTGAGAGGGCGCAGCTGGGAGGACAAGATGCGCTTAACCTCGTGCATCTTGCACAAAGCTGCCACCTGCTCTGGAGGGGCCTCTGCCCTGTGAACAGATGTGTCATTCCTGGCTGGAGTGAAATATAGCCCAGCTCTGCCCGGGGCCAAGAGAGGGACCGTGGCAGGCAGTCATCTCTGTGTCCTTGGCTGTGTGGCCCATCCTCCAACGTGCTTCACCCCAACTCCAGAGCCTCTCGGAGGCCATCACAGTTAGAGTTGAAGTCCCTGGCACCTGGGCTGGTGAAATCAAGGACGTGAGCACGGGGCACGTTTTGATGTTATTGTTTGCTTTTCTTGGCAAAACCCCTTCAGAGGAAAACAGGACAGACGAAAGCATTTCAGAAGCACTTACACCATAATCCTGTCACTCGTGCAGTTAGAAAACAGATCAGTTTTTCCAGAGGAGGTGACAAGCCAGAGTGTGACCTATTAGCTGTTATCAAGCCCTTCTGCGGAGCCTGGAGGGCCCTCCAACTTGAGCCAGGCCCCTTTAAAACCGCCCCTCCAAACCCTTGTCTGGTAGAAGCAGCCAGCACCTCTGTGGGCATGACAATTTCTCATGCACAAAGTTTCTTTCAGAACCCATCGCCCACCAGAGCCCCGTAATGGATCTTGCTTGTGAGTCGAATACAATTTCAATCAGTTTCTGCAGATGAAAATGTTAATAACTTGGCACTTTCTGTCTACATGGAAACACACATACACTCGTGCTCGCCTCCCCCAAACCTAGTGCACATTAGATAATGAAAACAAACAGAAAATTCCTAGCAATACATTTTTGATACATTCTACATCTTTGCGGAAACTGTCATCACAAGTTGGTACTTGCCTGCATACTTATAATAATTTTCTCTTTGAATTGCACAAGGAACCATCAGCAGATGATCACTGTTTACTTAGAGAAGGAAGTCAAAATAGATTCTTTTTCAGGCATACATCTGAAGCATAAAGTTGATCTGGGCTAAAGGCGACTGGCACATTTTCCCATGAGTGTCTGGAGCCGTCAACTTCCTCTAGAGTCCTCGGCATTAACAAGTCAGGATGGAGAAGACAGGCAGGGGGTCTCCAAGTTGGGAGGATACATTCTGAGGCCAGCGTGTTTGCTGGAGAGTATAATCTTCCTGTGAAGGGAAAACTTGGGACCCATCCAGGGCTGCCCCCCCTAGTTATTATAAAACCCTGTCTTCCAGGCCAAGTAAGCGTGGTTGTAAACACATCATATGTTCCTGGCACCTACAGTGGACACTGGCGCAGACATCACCACCCTTGCACCTGCTCCTCCTCCTAACCTGTTCCCACATGCTGCTTTTCCTGTCTTCAGAGAAATGCCCTTGTGGCCTTGCTTTTCTGTGAGCTGATGTATCACAGGGACTCTAAGAAATACTGGGCTTTATTTTTGTTTGATTTAAAAAAAAAAAAAATCTTCCTCTGATGGCATGTGCCCTTTTGGCTTGGGGTGGACAAGCCCCCAGGATGCACACACATTTTCCTGCTGCCATGGGGCTGGCCTTTCTCTTCAGCCACAGAAAGCAGACCGCTGCATGCTCTGTCCACATTGGTGCCAGCCCTCCCTCACGGATGGTCACCTGTGCTCAGCAGCCTGCTCCTCACCTGAGCTCCTGTGATGGATAATCTTTGTTGTCGACTGGATCAAGAGAAGCCTAGAAATTTGGTAAAGCCACTTCAGGATGTGTCATGAGGATGTTTCCAGAGACAATTGATGTGTGTGCCAATGAACTGAGGGGCAAAGACACATCTCGAATGTAGGTGGCACTGTCTATTAAACTGGGCCCCAATGGAGCAAAAGGTGGAAGAAGGAAGCCCTTCCGTGGCACACGCTGACTCTTCCTGAGCTTCTTAAGCTGGGGCATTTTTTGCAGCTGCGGTCACTTGCAGATAACAGACTCCAGCTTCTGCAGACTTTGAACACAGACTGGTACCAGCGACTCCCCAGGGAGCATCCAGCTCCTGCCTGGATCCAGGCTGCAGCGCTAGTCCCTCTTGTTCTGAGGCTCCAACTTCTTGGACTGAACAGTAACTGGGTCTTCCAGCTCTCCAGCCTGCCACTGTAGGACTGTCCCCCCTCCAACTGTGCAGCCCGTCTTCAGTCCCCTCTTATTTCTGCTGGTTCTGTTCCTCTAGAGAACCCTGCCTAACACCGTTCCCTAGAGGAAACCTGGGGTCTGAGAACTTGGTTTGCTCTCCAGTCCCAGCCCTGGCCTTCCCCAGAACAGGTGCTCTGGAAATACACGAGGAAGGAAGGAACAAATAGAGAGTCCAATTCCCTTATTGAGAAGAGGAAGACACCGAGATGTAAAGAAACAAAGGCTTGCCCCCAGACAGTTGGGGGCACGGCTGGGGGTTGGGCTTTCTGGATATGGCCTTGTGAGTAAAGACAGTCTCTGTGTAGTGCCTCCAAGTGACCAGGGGAAACTGGATCTCAACCCTTTTTTCTCAAACTGCAAAACCTGTGAATATTAAAAGTCACTTAAAAATGGAAATATCCAAAGGGCAGGAAAAAGGAAAGAAAACTATAAATTTAGAATGCCAAAGGAAACCACCATCGACATCTTGATGCATTCAAAGTTAATCTTTAATGTCTTTTTCTCATAAAAAATTCTTTTTTAAAAACAGTTGGCTGGGCGCTGTGGCACAAGCCTGTTATCCCAGTGGCTCGGGAGGCTGAAGCAGGAGAGTGGCAAGTTCAAAGCCAGCCTCAGCAATTTAGTGAAACCCTGTCTCTAAATAAAACACAAAAATGGCCTGAGGATGTGGCTCATCGGTTATGTGCCCTGAGTTCAATAGACAGCACCAAAAAAACAAACAAACAAAAACAGAATTGTAATTGAACTGTACTGGGATTGTATGTACTTTGTTTTTTATTTTAATATTATAGCACTATCTTTTCCCCCCAAGTTATTATAAGACTTTTGTAAATAGAATGTATGTGGCTTATAATTTTGCAAGAAATTGATGTAACAACAAAAAAGTTCCTAATGAATTAATTTAGATTGCTTCTAAGACTTTCTTATTTTAAATGCTATTGCTATGAATATCTATGTGGCAGGGGATGTTTCCATATCTGAAATGTTCTTTCTTAAGATAGATTCCCAATTTAGAATTACTGGATCAATAGCAAGTAATTCTCAAGTAATTTTCAAGGCTTAGGTTGTAAATTTTTATTTGTTATCTATAATTCCAAACAGTGCAAAGAATAATATAAATTTACATTATATCTAATGATATAAAAGAGACTCATCATACCTTGATACATATTGTTTCCTTTGTCATTTAAAAATAATTCCTAATTTGTAAAGTAAAAATTATCTTTGAATTGTTTTAATTTCCGTGTCTTCAGTTCTCAGTGAAGTGGAACATTTCCTTATTTAAAACACTGTTTTCATTATTTTTCAAAAATTTATGTGTATGTAGCCTTGCCTATCTATTAAACCATTAGTGTTTTTGTTATCAGTTTATATAAGCTTTTTATCTATTGTAGATAAAATTATCATATTTGTTCCAAATTATTCTTTTCCGGCTTTTGCTTGATTTTTTAGAAAAGCTTTTACTGACATTCAGTACGTTGTACTCAGAGTGCACAATTAAATATCTCTGTACTTACACCATCAACACAATCAAGATGATAAAACTAAGGCTGGGGCTGGGGCTGAGTGGTAGCGTATTTGCCTGGCATGTGTGAGGCACTGGGTTCAATTCTCAGCACCATGTAAAATCAATAAAGGACTATCAACAACTAAAAAAAAAAAAGTTTAAAAATGTTTTAAAAAGACGATAAAACTAATCCATCACCCAACTCATTCATCCCTGTTTCCCCAGTGGCTACTGATCTGCTCCCCAACTCTCTACTCCCCTTATCTAGGCTTGACTTTGGTGGAATCCCAAGGTTAGAGCTCTTGCTTCCTTGCTCTTCTTTCACTCAGCATTAATACTTTGGAATTCATCCATGCTGTCGCGCCTACCAACAGTTTATTCTCTTTGTCCCTGTTCAGTAATAAGTGCTGCGTGGATATTCCACAATTTGTTTATCCACTCACCTATTCATGGGCATTTGGGTTGTTTCCAGATCTTGGTTTTTACCAACCAATCTGCTGTGAACATTCACGTACAATCTTCCCATGACATATCTTTTCCTTTCTCTTGGGTAAATACCCAGTAATAGAATGGTCGGGTCCTATAGGAGCAGGTATTTAGCACTTTCAGAACTCGGCAACCTGTTTCCCAAATTCTTTCCAGCACTTTAACATCCCCACCAGTGTTTGGGAATTCCAGTCATTCCACGTCCTCTCCAACCCTTGGCATAGTCAGCCTTTGGTTTAGTCATTGGTGACATCTTGTGATAGATGTCACCTCCCCATCTAATGAGGACAGCACGTTTCCATGTGCTTGTTTGCTATCATCTTTCTTCTTTTAAGAAGTGCCTTTTTCAAATCTTTCATCCACTTTTTGTCTTCTTCTTATTGAGTTCTGAGAGTTTTTTACATATGCTGCAAACGAGTACTTTACCAGATTAATGATTCGTACATGTTTTCTTCCAGGCTGTGATATCCTTGCTTACTTTCTAGGCAATGTCATTTATACAGCAGCAGTTTTAAAATTTGATGAAGTTCAGCGTACCAATCATCGTTTTAATAAACTCTGCTTCTAGTGCATAAAGTATTTTTTTGCCTAACCCAATACTACAAGGGGTTTCTCCTACATTTTGTTCTCATTTAGTTTTAGGTTTTACATTTATTTGTAAATGGGTGTCCAATTATTATCCACTTAAAGAAGGGACTAGCTTTTTGCCACCAAAGTCCCTACACTTTTGTTGAAAATCAGTTGGCCGTAGGTTCAGGTCTATGTCTGCACTCTGTTCTATCCTCCTGATTGCTTTGTCTATCACTGGGTTGATACCACAGGGTCTTGACAACTAGAATTTTACTTGTTTTAAAATCAGGCAGTGTGAGACCTCCAAGTCATTTGCTTTTTTTGTAGTTGTTTTCATTTTTATAAGATTCTTTCATTTTCATGTGGATTTCCAGAATTTCCATGAAAACACCTGTGTGGATATTTTAGTCAAAATATCCACATTAAAATTTTAGGTCAACTAAGGAAATAATGTATAATTTAAGTTATTGACAACTTATTGACAAATGAAGAAAGGATACCTATTTATATTTCCTTTAGTACCTTTCAGCTATATTTTTATAGTTTCTGGTGTCTTTGTTTTGTATTAGTCAGGGTTCTTTCTCTTCAAGGACAGACCTTTAGTCAGACTCATCCCTAAGTACTGCATATTGTATAATGTTATTAAAAATGGCATTACTTTAATAATTTCTATCCTGCTTGTTGCTTGTATGTGTTGATTTTTTGCATATTGATCTTGTATCCTACAAATTTACTAAACTCACTTATTAATTCTAGTAACATTTAGATAAATTTCATCAGTTTCTCAGATCATCATGCCATTTGCAGATCCAAACAGTTTTTCATCTGGATGATTTTTACTTCTTATTTGACTTGTTATAGTTGTTAGATTTCCAATAATCATTAGAATTTCCAGTAAATGCTGAATAGAAGGGGTGAGAATACACCTTTTGCCATGCTCCTATTCTGGAAAGAAAAGCATCCAGTCTTTTGCCACTAAGCCTAGTGTTACCTACAGTTCTACCAGCTTGAGAGAATTCCTGTCTGTCCTAGGTTACTGAGAGTTTTCCATTGAAGGGTGGTTGTTGGATTTTGTCAAAGGCTTTTTCTGCATGTGTTGTGGTCTTGTAGTGGATTTTTTTGTGTGTGTGATGATTCACATGGTAAATTATGCTTTCTTATCTAGTGTTCAAACGACCTGTCATTTATGATGCACTACTCTTTTGATACAGTATTGATTTGGTTGCTGAAGTTTTATTTAGAACATTCACTTCTGTGTTCACAAAGGCATTGGTCCATAGCTATCTTTTCTTGTGCTGTCCTTGTTCAGTTTATCTATTAGGGTTATGCTGGCCTTGAAGGAGTTTGGGAGCAGTCCCTCATTTTAAATTGTTTGGTAATAGTTTGTATTGTATTGTCATTATTGATTATTCCAATGTAGACATCACCCATAAAGCCACCATGGCCTAGAGTTTTCTTTGTAGGAGGTTAAACTACAAATTCAACTATTCAGGTTGTCTATTTCTTCTTGGGCAAGCTTTGATAATTCATGCCTTTCAAGGAATATGTCTATATTGACTTGGCTGTTGAATTTACTTATATAAAAGTGTTAATAAAATCTCTTTATTATTCTTTAATATCTATAGAATCTGTTGCAATATTACTCACTTCCCTCATTCCTGATATTGGTAATTTGTGTTTTCTAATTTTTTTCCAGATCAATATGACTAGAGATTATTCAGTTTAATTGATCCTTTTAAAGAACTAATTACTAGTTCACTCATTTTTTCTATAGTTTTTCTGGGTTTATTAAGACTTTGATTTCTGCTCTAGCATATAATCTTTCTTCTTACTGTGGGTTTTATTTGCTCTTCTTTTGCTAGTTCTCTCCAGTGAAAAATGAAAACACTGATTTGAGACCTTTCTTCTTTCCTAACACAGGCATATAGGGTTAAAAATTTACTCTCAAGCACTGTTTGGTATATTCTGTTTACATTTCCATTTAGAGGAAATGACATTCCAACTTCCCTTTTGATCTCTTTGTGACCAGTGGTTTATTTGATGTGTTATTTCTAAATATTTCATGATTTACCAGATAACCTTTCTGTCATTGTTTTCTAATTTAGTTTCGTTTTTGTCAGAGAACATACTTTGTACTAATTTGAATTCTTTTAATTTTTTGAGCATTCTTTATGGCCCAGAATATAATCTTTGGTGAATGTAATATGTGTCTTTAAAAATAATGTGTGTTTTATTGTTGTTGGGTGGAGTGTTCCATAAATGTCAATCAGATCAAGTTAGCTGATAATACTAGGAATATAGAATATCTAAGTAGCACTATCTACTTCTTTGATCAACTGTTAATAGAGAAATATTCAAATCTGTAACTATCATTGTGGGCTTTTTAATTTCTCTTTGAAGTTCCATTGGTTTTGCTCCTGTAATTTGAAGCTCATAAACATTTAGAATCATTACCTCTCTTGATGGAACAGCCCCTTTTTCATTACAGAGTGAATAATATAATATGCATTTCCCATGGTAAGGTCTCTGCTCTGAAACCTACTTTGATATTTATGCAGTCACTCTTTCTTTTAATTAGTGTTGGTATTGTATATATTTTCCAACCTTCTACTTAACCTCTTTATGATGTCTTTATATGTAAAGTGTGTTTCTTGAAAGCATTATATAGAGTCTTGCAGTTTCTGGTTTTAACTGGGATGTTTAGGTCATTTACATTGAGTGTGCTTTACAATAGAGTTTGGGTTAAGTCTATCATCCTGCTTTTTGTTTTCTATTTTTCCTTCTGTTCCTGTTACATTTTGCCTTCTCTTTCTCTGCCTTCATTCGGATTCATTGGATATTTTTGTTATCCTGTGTTATCTCCTTCATTAGCTAATCAGTCATAACTCTTTCTTATTACTTTAGTAGCTTGTGGTTTATAGCATACATCTTTAATTTACTGGAATTTTCCTTCAAGTGATATTATACCACTTCCCATAGAATCTTTTTTCAAAAATATGCTTCCTTTTCTCTTTTGCCAGTCTTTGTTTATTATCTATTTTACTTTTATGTATGTTATAAATATCACTGCATATCATTAATTTTGTTTAAATAGTCAGATATTTTTAAATATTTTAAAACCAGGATTAAAAGACCCTCCTTTTACTGTGTAATCACTATTCCCTGAGCTCTCCATTCCTTCAAGAAAATCCACTTTTCCATCTAGTATCATTTTCCTCCTGCCTTGTGTCTGCTACCGATGAATTCCTCCACTTTTGTCTATCTGAAACCATCTTTAACTTCACCTTGTTTGTGAAAGATATTTTTATGGTATAGACTTTAGGTTGATTTTCTTTCTTTCAGCTCTAAAATGATATTGTTCTCTTGTCTTTTCACGTTGTTTCTAACAAGAAATCTGCTAGAATTCGTATCTTCATATTCTGTGGATCGTGTGATTTTTTTTTTCGTCTAGCTGCTTTTGATTTTTTTCACTTAAAAAATGTGTAAGACATACTTTTACTTTTGGGCAATTTAATTATGATGTGCCTTGGTGCAATTTCCTTCATGCTTCACATGCTTAAGTTTCTTGAGCTTTTTGGATCTCTGGATTTATTCTTTTCATGAAATTGAAAATTTTTTCAGACACTGGTTTCTCAAATATTTTCTTCCATCCCCTACCTTTCCTCCCTTTTGAGGATCCCAGTTCCATTATATTAGGTCTCTGAAGTCTTATAGCTAATACTCTATTCATTTAAATAAAATATTTTCTTTTCTTTTCATGTTATGTTTTGAAATTTTCTACTGCTAGGTCTTCAAGTTTATAGTTCCTTTCTTCTGCAAGGTCTAATCTGCTGCTAATCCCACCCAATGTTGTTGTTTTTTTGTTTTGTTTTGTTTTTAATCTCATATATTGCAGGTTTTTTCTTTAGGGGTTCAATTCAAATCTTTTTAAAAATATCTTCTACCTATGTCTCTGCTTAATTTTTAAGACATATGAAATACATGCAATAATTCTTAATAGTCTTGTCTAGTACTTCTCACATCTATGTGGTTCTGGGTTGGTTGGATTCGTTTTTCATTGTAGGTCTTATTTTACCACTTCTTTTGCATGACTGGTTATTTTTACTTGAATGCCAGACACCATCAGTTTTATCTTACTGTGTTATTGATATTTTTATATTCCTATAAATATCTTTGAGCATTATTCTGTGCATAGTTATTCAAAACACTTTGGTGCATTTGAGTCTTGCATTTAAGATTTTCCTAGAGGTACCAGAGCTGCGCTCAGTCTAGAGATCTTTGTTTCCCACTTCCCACTGCTGAAGTGAGGCCTGTAAGTCTACTGACTCCCACACCCTTGAATCCAAAGATTCTCTGGTCTGGGTGGAAGGAGAGCATACTTTTCTCCATCCTCAGATCTGTTGGACACCGTGGCTTCTAATCCTCTCAGCTGGTTCTTTACCAAGGCTTGGATAGTTTCTTTGTAATCAGCTAATGTGTTAGCCAAATTTTTGTTGCTGCAACCAAAATATTTGACAGGGACACTTTATAGGAGAAAGAGTTGATTCTGGCTTACAGTTTCAGAGGTCTCAGTCCATGGTTAGTCAACTCCATTGCTCTGGGGATAAGGTGAGGCAGAACATCATTGCAGAAGGGTATGGTGCAGGAAATCTGCTTGTCTCATAGAAACAGAGAGCAGAGAGGAGAGCAAGGAAGCAGGGATAAATAAAATCCCCAAAAACATGTTCCCAGTGATTCTCCATCCATGCCCTGCGTGCCTACAGTTACCACCCAGTAATCCATTCAAATTATTAGCCAATTAGGTTACAGCTCTCATAATCTGATCATTTCACCTCTGAAGATTCCTGCATTAACACAGATTTCTAGAATTCTCCTTGTGTGCTGCTATTTCTTCCCTGGCACTCTATTCTATAAACTCCAGCTCCTTCCCTCTCCCCAGAGTCTCAGATCCATCTCTTTAAGTTGGGGGCTCCACTAGGTTCTTCTCTGCACCACTGTTCAGAAACTTTCCCCAGGAAGTTTTCTGGGGCAGCCATGGGGTTCACCTCTGAATAGACCTTTCACTCAGGGATCTCCATTGTCTGATATTCAGTGTCTGGAAACCAGTTCTTTACTCTGTCCTGCTGGCTCTGTGGTGGCTTTAAGAAAGTACATTCAGTCTCTCTCAAGAGAGAGACTTGACTGCAAGAAAAGGCCCTGCCCAACATCCTTTTAAATAACTACCTTTGCTGCATGTATCCTCTGGCTTCAAGGTCTGTTGCTTGCAAGTAAGAACCTGTCTGATACATCCTGTTTGAAGCCATCAGTCCTTCCAAAGGGCAGAATCAGACTTCCTTCCTTTTTCTATTTCAAAGGTTCCCCTTTTGAGTGCCCATTAAGATCCTATTACCTGTGACAGGTACCTCTACCTCTCAGGTGATTTACAGAGCATGAAGAAATGACTTTCACCCTCTGTCCTCCTGCACACCTAACCTCAACCCAGTAACCACGTCTCATCCTTCAGGGCTCTGCTTAAGGCCAGCTCCTCAGGGAGCAGCTCCCCTGACCCTTAGATGGAATCAGGTCTCCCCAGCTAAATAGTCCCACAGCTTCCTGCGTCTCCTTCCGCTAAACTGTAATTCCTTAGTTTTAAAAAGTTCACATCCTTCATTCAGGTGTCGGTTCTTTGTTTGGTCCTCTTTGTCACAGCAAGCCAAGGCAAGCACTTTGTAAGTCTTTGTTGAATGAATGAATGAACGAACTTTATTCATAAGATAATAAAATAAGATCTTCCAGATAGATTGGTTGCTCAAATCCTCTTGGTAAATGATCTTTTAATCTTGGTAGTTTCTGAATGCAAAAACGCTATCAACTAAACTGAGTGATTTCCTGAGACCACCACCCTGTGGAATGAGCCTCATTTCTCCAGAAGGGAAAGGGCACATGCCCACATGAGCCAGACCAAATCAATGATTTCAACCCTTTCTTCTACAGACCCAAGTAGAGCACACACAAGATCTCCACAGTCACTGGGTTATTTGGTGGTACATCCTGAGCTAGAAACTAAACCTCCTGATTCTCTGTCCTGTGCCGTTTCCGCTTGCTGACTTCCACACAGTCCCTTCCCCACACCAGTTAGAAATACAGCCTGGGACAGTAGAGCCCCACAAATCTATTCTGTCTTTAAATGGTATCACTGGGCTCACTCATCTGCAAAGGAGGACAGTTAGCAAGTCTTATCTTCCTACAGGGGAGCATTTCCTAATAACTCCATGCAACTTAAACCCTGGAACATTCCAAATGTTAGACACTCATAACAGTGATGGCCCTGAGCACATACTCATACATATGACCATCTGCAGGCATAAGCCAAAACCAAATTATTTTAAAGATAGCAATGCACTTTATGATATGTAATATGCACGTGTATGTATGTATGTGTGTGTGTGTGTGTGTGTGTGTGTCCTGAACTCATGTCAACTGGATACTCAAATTGCAATCCATATCTGAAGGAAAAGTGCTGGACCCAGCATGTTGCCCCAACCAACATAACTTCCGGCTTTGAACTCATCCCAGGATCAAGTCAACTACTCTTCACCTATAGTATTATTGTTCCCTTTAAATAATAGCCTAAGTAACTATTCTTTTTCAAATGTAAAAATCCTGGAACTTAACAAGCTGATTCAATGACTCACTCTTTTCTTCTTTCTGCATCTGCATTCCTCCAGGTCTTTCTATCCCTCCAACTGTTAGTAGTTGTGTTATCACACCAGTCCAATACAGGGCATCACAAAAAAGGAAAAAAAAACAGTCATATTTATTTTTCACGCAGTTAGCCTCTGAGCACAGTGAGAATAGTCTGACCCTTCCTGCTGGAGAGGCATCATGAGAGCATCTAGGCAAACCACACACTGGCCGTAAATCCAAGGCTCTGGAAACAGCCATCTACCTGAGCAGATGTCCCCTCACCTCTGTCTCATTCACCAGTAAAACTCTATGGATGACACGTGACCTGCACCTGCTGCACTGTGGACCATGCCCAGCTGACATCAGCATAGGGGAAAAGAGCAGCCTCTAACCCACCCGTGCAGGTCTCTGGCTGGTCAAACCTCTGTCGTGATGGTTCTTCCCTCGTCATATCAATGTATTAAATAATGGCGTTTTCTTTGACAGCATGATGAGATTTCAAAGAGAAACACAGAAAGGAGTGGAGAAGGCCCAGCCTTCTTCCCAGGCTTCAGTGGAGCCAACCCAGGAAATCGATGAGATGACAGATGTTGGAGACAGATGCCCAAATATCCACTCCATGGTCAGGCTTAATGAACTAACACAGGAGGAGCAATTAGAGAATTCATTAATTATACTCCAGGTTCATTTCCATTGTTAACGCTAATCCTTTATTTGGCTAATGACTTCAGCTTTTCTTATAATAATGTGTGCCTATCAGTGAATGATAAACGTCTATGAATTTCCATAATTGTGTAAAATTCACACTCTATCGGTAACTCTTTCTAGTTCTTAAAAGGACCCAAAGTAACTTCTAAGGGTACATAAAATACTTCAAGAAAACATAAATTAGGGGACACAAAACAAAAGTAAGAACAGAACACAAAACAAGGAATGAGACTAATCTTAAAAAATGAACGATGGAGTCTCATATACTAGTTTTGAATTCTATCTTATAAGCAGGAATAGTTCAGAGAGCTCAGCCAAGATTTCCACTGCTTAACAACATACAGACATTTGTTAAGTCTTGCAACTGAACACCCAGCGCTGTAGATGCACTCTAACGCAGTAGTTTGCTGGTCTTTTCTTGCCTAACAGTGTATCACACACTTAATAGTTCATTACAGAAGCCAAAATATAAATTCTTCCAGTGCATGAAACACCATGAAAAAAGCCAGCCAGAGAGAAAGAAGGGAAGCAGCCAGCTCTGCTGGCCTCTGAGGTGGTCAGCCTCGCGCTTGAACTAATGCTCTAATGCACGGGTGCCTATTTGCATACTCCCGCCCTCCCTCTTGAGCAAGCACATTCTGACACCAGAGCCTCCTTGCTAGGCACGGAAACTGTTTCAAGATGTTTCAAGCTGAGAAGTGGCCACCTGTGTGCATTCTGGTTAAGACTGTTATCCTACTACTCAAGTCTTCTCAAGGAAAAGTTCAAAAGGTGTTCATCTGAATCATTCATGCTTTTGCTGTTTTTGACCTAAAGCAATCTGGTAGATGTGGGGGAGGGGGGTGTCAAGCTTTTATCTGAATTTTTTTTTTTTTTGAAAATTTAGATGCTCCAGTATTTCAATAGTGTCTGGATTTCTTCCCTATATTCTAGAGCTGTACTTTATATTGCATGTAAACTGAGTTCTAACGTTATATATTAGAAAGCAAATAAGATTCATTTAAAAATCTACTGTTATTTTGATCAAAAAAGAGACCATATGTGAAAATACAATTTCACATAAATGCATAATTTTATCTTGTATGTGTATTTGGGTTTGCTTACATAAGCGAAATTAGCAAATCACACAGTTTGATTTACTTTTACCTTGGTTTAAAATGGCTGTGATAGGAAACAATTATAGTAGCAGAATTTTATTTGCATAATATATTAGTATGGAAACCTTATTTTTTATTTCAGGAGCAGCAAATACATGGCACAGGAGGTGCACCTACATCTGTGTGGTAAGGAATACTGAAGTCAACATCAACACTGCTGAGGAAAAAATTACACACATCTATCTAGTGTGGGGGAGTTCACCTTTGCAAGCTGGGAATCATTAAGTGAGGGCCCCCTTGGCTCCCCCCACCCCCTTTGGTAAAACACATACTGAATGTTGGGCCCATGTTTTGGAGAAGAATGTGTCCCACTGCCCCTTGAAAACCCCATTTCATATAGTTAGTTAATGATGGTCCATTTTGACTCAAACACCCAATTCCTTTCATCAATCATGTCTCTCTGACTATTGGTTTTTAAAGCAATGATTACCAAATCTTCTCGAATACAGATATCTATGGAGAGAGACCCAGACCACTGCTCCACTTAGGATTTCCCAGTGACTTGTTTCTTCTACTTCCTTCCAAATGAATAGAATATGTTATGTGAAAGGGGAAGCCCCACCAGAAACTGGGTGTGGGAAACTCAAGTGTTAATCTAGAAAGTCTTATTATTTGATGCTGGAAAAGGACACTGTAAGAAGATGGTTCTTTATTGAATGCAAACCTGGGGAATACAAAACACTGTGAACCATGAAAATAAGATTTAATTTGGAATCACAACACACAGGTTTTTTTTCCACTTTAAATTCTTCTTATTCAATCATATTTGTTATAAATATTCAATAGAAATGCAGTTTTCCAGGACTGAAATGGTCTTTAATAAAGCAAGCCATGTGTGGCTTCTCAGCGAAGCATTTTCATGCTTGGTTAGCTGTCAGAATGTTCATGTTCCTTTCCCCAAAATTATTAATTGTGATTCTGCTTAGGTCTCTGAAAAAACTTATTCTCTGGAGGCAAAGAATCATCTACAAATCACAATTCCATCGACTTCAAACGCACAAGGCATTTCGCATGGGCTGTAAGGCGGAGGCAGACCTTCCATTTGGACCTGGCCAACCATCCAAGTACCCTTACAATTCATCCAGCCCTGTACAATGCTTGCCTGAAGTGGGAAGGTCAAATTCAGCGGCAATTCTGCCTTTTGCTACTTAACTTGCTGGTTAACCTTGGGCAAGTTATTTTCCCACAAGAGGTCTATGGTGTCCGATCTTTAAAATATAAAAGTTGGATTCCACAAAAGATTATGAAAATACTGTCTGTGGACCAAATCCACTCTGCTATTATAAATAAAGTTTTATTAGAACACCATCACCTCCATTAGCGCACTACCGCCTATGGCTATGAGTGCAGAATCCAGGAGTTATGACAGACTGCTGCCTTGCAAAGCCTAAAATATTTCCCATCTGCCCTTTGATAGAATAAGAATGAGCAGATACTAAATATTTCTTTACTTGGTGATTTCTTGAGGCTCTTTCAATCATAGAATTCTTACACATCCTATGAAACACCTAATTTCTACATATGAGTCCTTTCAACATCCCCCCCCTTTTTTTTTTCCTTTTTTGGTACTGGGGATTGAATTCAAAGGCACTCGACCACTGAGCCACATCCCCAGTCCTTTTTTTGTATTTTATTTAGAGACAGGGTTTCACCGAGCTGCTTAGCACCACACTGTTGCTGAGACTGACTTTGAACATGCAATCCTCCTGCCTCAGCCTCCTGAGTCACTGGAATTACAGGTGTGTACCACCATATCAGGATCAATTTTTTCCCACATTTTTATTGGTGCATTACAGTTGCACATAATGATGGAATTTGTTGTCACATATTCAAACAAGCACACAATATAACAATGTAATTTGGCCACTGTCACTCCCCAGGACTTCCCCCCTCCATATAGGTCCCCTCCCCCCAACCTTGGACCCTTTCCTCTACTGATCTCCATCTGATTCTTAGGATACCCCCCTCCACCTTTGTCAAACTCCACATCTTTACTGAGATAGGAGGAGATACATTGAACCAACTTCACAATAGTTTCTTTTACTTTTTTGATAGGATTTAGATGATATTATCAGCTCTTGGAAATATCCAAGGTAAAACTTGGGGGTAAATGACTGGTGATTTGATTATCATTGGTAAATAGAGCATATCTTTTCTTTCTACTAAGAATGTTTAAAAAGTTAAAAAAAAAGAAGGAGAAGAAGAAGAATATGGCACTGGGGACTTATTGCATTAAGACATCATCTTAACAGATTGTTTAGTTTTGGTAATATAATTTGACATCTAAACATAAGCTGAGAGGGATCTCCCTCAAAACCTTTGATAATATGATTCATTGTCAAATGTTTGTTTTGCCTATCTGGCACTCATTAATTAATTCTTTTTAATATAGCTTGGATTTACTGATTTTGAAAAAGAGAATTATTCTTATTGATGTTGCTAAAATATCCAGGTGGCTTGAATTTCACCAACTAGATAGTTTAATCTAGCACATTTGTGTAGCCTAATCAAATCTTTACTAACAGATGTGAGAAGCCCGTACTGAAGCTAATGTTTGTGTCTCTATGATAATTAAATTAGCTCAATAAGAAAAATAAATGAACAATAATGACTGAAATTTTTCCCTAAACTTTTTTTCCCTAAGAAATCTTTTTGGTAATGAAACATAAATTGCAAACTTTACATATATATATATATATATATATATATATATATATATATATTTCTCCCAAGAACTAATGTCCTGAATAGCTTATAATTGAGTAATCAATTAGTACTTCTTTTACCAAAAAGTCAACACCCTATAGCTAAGCCAAAATTCAAATTTAAGTCCTCCCAATACATTCATTATGAAGACTGGAATGATCTTTCTTTTTGGCCAATAGCACAGGAAGTTTATATGTTATCTCTCTGTAGTATTTTCTAGTGGATAGGAAATGCCTTTTTCAGGCTGAGTGATTATTTCCACACATAATTAGTTCCTGCTTATGGTGGTGCTGTCCCCATGTCCTGGCTCAGTGGATTGGCTTCGTCATCATCAATCACGGCTCTCACTGAGCTTTGGGTTCTAAGTGGCATGCTGCTCCCGACAGGTCAAACAACATCTCACGTAAAGACGACTTGTACACGTAGGGCAGTTTAGAATTCTTGCACTCACCAAAGGATAGAAAAAATTGTTAAAAGCCAAGATACGCAATTTTCTAGAAGGCAGGTTCACAGGAGAAAGGCGGCTGACCGCTGAGGTCACAGGACTTTCTAGGGGGGCCATGTTGCAGCTGCAGATCAGAGCTCCGTGGTCGGTGTCCCCGTGTGAACGTGGAGACAATGCGGCCTCTGTTCCCGTCACACTGCGCTCTGACCTTGCTGGAGGTGAAACAGTGTCAGCTGTACTTGAAGGATGGTCAGTGGCCATGTAGGGAGACCCGTGTGGCCCGCCTGGGGTGAGCCCCTCTCACCGACCTGCATGTCTGCAGGTGCGGCCACCTGTATTTGTGTATTCTACTGTATTTATTTATTTGCCTGACTAATTAGCTCAGGGTCACATTCCCAAGTTGGACATGTCTCTGGGAGAGAGAGAGAGAGAGAGAGAGAGAGAGAGAGAGAGAGAGAGAAAGGGGAAAAAATGAAAGAGAATGAAAAAGGAAGAGAAGGGAGGGAGGGAGAAAGGAACAGAGGGAGGAAGGGGCTTTCTAATTTTATACACTTTTGCCAATAAATTTTCTTATTTTAAGGGCTTGAACTGGCTTGAAAACCAGTTGGAAAGTACCATATTGTTTTATTGCATGTCAAATAAATAGCCACTGCAATATGCAAATAAAACAGCCTTTGGACCTTGTTGTGCATTCTTGGTTTAATATATTCTCTTAACTTAGAAAGTTCTAAAATAATATTGTGATTATTTTTCTTTCATGAGGAGACCTAGTATTTAGCTTGATTAGAAAAGCTGTGGGAAAATGATGAGCTCCTTACTTTAGATTGAATTGAAATTAGTTTTTATCCTGTTTCATGCAAAACAAAGGGTGTTTGCTCGTTCTAATAGCAAAACCCATGATGTTTATAAGTGATTGGGCACCTAATGAGCCTAATGCTTTATTTACCACTTGTAATTCCCATAATGAAGACGTGGAAGATCTCGAATTTCCCCTTGACCAGAGGAGGAAGTCTAGGCTGTCACAGACCGTACTGCTGGGGGGCTCCCTCCGGGTCACTAGGAAAGGTTGGCGGGCGACTTTTCTGCATGAGGTAGCCCACCTCTGCCAAACACAAGCACACCAATATGCCCCCAATCTTAGCATGAAACAAACATTTGACATGATCACGCGACTCATATGGAGTTGAGCAGACCGATCGAAGTATGAGTATTCCATCAGCCTCAACAGTTTGTTGCAGCTAATTTATTTAAAATGTCTAAACTAATTCTCTGAATAAGAACAAGGGCCTCTGGTTCACACACATGCCAAGATACAGGCTTTAGAAGATGACATGAAATGTCTCAGGTATTGCAAACCAAGTTAGTGGGACAACTGGGGGAAATTGAAGATGTCTCGGTATTAGATAATAGTACTGCTATGGACGCTCAGATCCTGATGCTGTTAATTGTACTGTGGCTATGAAGGCAATGTCTTTATGTGTGCGTGGGGGGGGGGGGGTAAACACTAAAGTATTCAAGAATAAATGAACATGGTGTCCCTTTATTTTCAGAAAGTTCCAGAAAAAATATCAATATTCTGTCTACTTATCTATCTGTCTGTCTTTCTATCTATCTGTCTATCAGAATGATAAAGCAACCAGGGTAGAATGTGAACATTTCAGCAATATGGATGAGCAGTCTATTAAAACTGTGTTCTATTTTTTCGACTCTTCCATATGTCTGGAATTATCTCAAAATTTAAAATGTAATTTAAAAAACAAAAAATACTTGGAGTTTGCCTCTAGACTGGACAATCCCAACTGTCTAGCTCCACAGGGCGTGGTGCCACACGGGTCAGTCAAACGCCAGAGAGTCCTGCCAGTGGCTGGGAGCAGGGAACATTTCTCTCCACGTGTTGGCAGCTCGGTTTCTAAAAGCCAAAAGGATCACAGAATCCTGATGGCTAAAATGTGATTCATTCCCCCCAATGTACTTGACTGTCCCCTGAAAAATATCTACATCATGAAACCACGGGTATCGACATGAGAAAGCACCCTGCTTTCACGGAAAACGTTCCATGTGTAATAACAAGGGCCAACACGCATGTTGTTTTTGTGTGCTACATTTTCAACGAGTAATGCCAAATATTAAAAGATTCTGATAAATGAGAAAGATCACAATTAGCAGAAATAAATACCTAATCTTTTTTTTTTAATCTCAATAAATGTGGAAGGTACATAAACACCATGGTGAAGATTAAAAAGCACTGTTGTGCAAGAATATTTCACACCCAAGAGTAGGTAGCACACATGGGAAGTGACTTCAGAG
The DNA here is from genome assembly GCF_964194105.1 of Spermophilus citellus. Lineage (NCBI taxonomy): Eukaryota > Metazoa > Chordata > Mammalia > Rodentia > Sciuridae > Spermophilus > Spermophilus citellus. The sequence goes on from NC_138195.1 coordinate 85,550,506, forward strand.
CTAAGTTAAGAACTGGAAAGAAGTAATGGAAGATCCTGTGAGTCTGGAGGAAGGTGACATTCAACCTATATTTCAATTCTTAATACACTGACTGATTAATGCCTTTTAAGGTTACTCTGTGCTTGATCTAGGCTTTACATTAACGCCAATACATTTTTAAAAGAAAATGAGTAGGTCGGATTTAAATGTCAAAAGTCCCTCCTGAGCCCGATGTGGTGGCACAAGCACACCACATTGTGTAATTCTAGCAACTCAGGAGGCTGAGGCAGGAGGACTGAAAGATGGTGGCCAGCCTCTGCAACTTAGCAAGACCCTGTCTCAAAATAAAAAATAAAAAGGAGTTGGGGATATGGCTCAGTGGTAAAACAATCCTGGGTTCAATCCCCAGGACCAAATCAATTATTTTTTTAAATTTCTTAAAATAAAATAAAATGATCTTCCTGACTTTGAGTGGACATGAAGTCCTTGGAAAAGTCCTGGACTTGGTCAATGGACCCAACACCCTGGATTTGTGACATATGCAGAGTCACTAAACACTGAGGAAATGTAGCTATCACAGTCTCTGACCTAAAACACTTGATTAGCTCACTGTAGCAGCCAGAGGACATGGGTTCCCGGGGTGCATTCCAATTCTGCTCTAAAAGAATCACACTCCATTTAACATTGCTTAAAAACACTGGGCTGCCCACCAGCTAGAACCAGAACTCCATGTTCCAGGACTAGGATTGTTCTCAAGAGAATCTTCTTTGTAACCTGAGAAACTGATATGCAAGCACATCTTCAGGCACCTTTTCTTTTCAGGCTGCATATTTGAATTAACTACAAAGCAACCCACTGACCTACTATGTACTATATTAGATACCTACCCCTAAGATACCTACATTAAAGAAAATGTTCTTGTACTGGAAACACCATTGGAGAGTTTGCTGCCTCCATCTCTTTGCCCTCTCTCCCAAGAAGAATTTATATCTGGAGAAGTCACTTCAATGTCACCCTTGGACAGACCACCTTCTGTATTTTTTGCTTCCATTCTCTGGCTTACTTTGCTTACTTAACATTTTCCTTCAAGCTGACTCACGTTTTGAAACTTAGATGCCTGCACGGCCTCGTGCACACCAGCAGGATGCATAGCACCCTTCAGCACAAGATGTGTGCTAAGGGCATAATGGTAATTAGTATTTATAATTTACCAGGTGCTTCTTCGTGTATTAGCTCATTCCATCCTTACAAACAGGCCCCAATTGTACAAGTGAGAAAATGGAGACTTACAGAGGTTGAATGATTGGCTAGTTAATTGGTGATGAACTAGAATTCAAGCTCAAGTCTTCTAAATCCACATCCCACGTTCTCCTTACTGCACCAACCACGTTTTGGACTCTAGGACTCATATTTCTTTTCCCCCTCCTGAAAGTACTTCCTATTTTGACTGCATCCTCTATCCTTAGGGCTGAGAAAGTGGGAATATACAAATTTAGAATAAAATATCCTTGGTTGTATGTTAATGTTTCCCATAGATTATACTATAAGTTATACTTTTTACTAAGCAGCAAATATTACATACTATAGATTTTTTTTAACCGTTCCAGGGACTGAACCCAAAGTCTCAAGCATACCAGGCAAACGCTCTACCTCTGAGCTACACCCCCAGACTTGTATGTGATTTTTTTTTAAGATGGAAAGAACTGACATCTTGGTTTGATTTTTGCTTCCAAACATGAACAGAAGAGTTACTCTTTATCCTCTTATAAATTGAGCTTATTTCCTTGTGAATTCAAGTAAACATAAAATCCTCTCCTTTCAATTAAAGAAATCAGATAAGTTGCTGATTAGAGTGAGATATTCTGATTTTCATTTATTTATTCTTAGCGTTAATCGTCTCGGTTGGTAAGTGCATCTTGGTTGAAGAGGAGTTAAAAATACAGTCAAAGAGATTTTCTTTCCTCCTTTCTTCCTGTGGATCATGACCTTTGCTTTTTTCAACTTCCTCAATTTAGATTCAGTAAATTGTCATAGAGTGCCACAACACCTGCTTCAGTACTTGAGAAATTGACTTTTCCTGCAAATTACCCTGATCAGTGACCTTGTCTTGCCTACCAAAGGGTTTGGGGGAGGAGGGAGGCTGTATGTGTGGCCGAGCCCCAGCCCACGACTGGTATTTAGTGCTTTGAAGTTCACAGTTATCTATTTAATGTATTATTTAATGCACAGACATTCTAGAACAAATGCCACATTATAATCATCAGCTGGAAAACCCAACTAGATAACATTTCGTCTGACGAGGGATGGACCGTGATTTTATTTGAGGGTTCCCAACTGTAATTTTCCTAAGGAGGGGACATTTGGTAGTTGAGCCTTTTGTTGTAAGCAACTCTCTCAGTTGGGGTCTCCCTGTGAGTCATTATGCAAGAGTGATGTGACAGAGGTGGAAACTCTTGTTGTTTGTGTCTTTTAAAGGTGCTTCTTCTGGAAGCAAGTTTCAGATCTATTCCTCCTGCCACATGGGCGTTGAAAGAGATCAAAGGCCACCCCTGGAAGCTCAAGAAGTAAAATTATATTCTTATCCTTTAGCTTTGATTTCTGGCGGCTTACTGCATTTAAAAAAAAATTAATTGCTCTGTCCAGCCAACAGGTGTTAGCCCTCAAGTGTGGGCCACAGGCTGGCTGCTGGACCGGCAGCTTAAAGTGTCCATAACTCACGGCAACCTTGAGCTCCCTCAAATTGGCCCAGGAGAAAGTCCTAAAAGTACTTCAAGGCCAGATGACATGGGAACCTGTGTCCCTGTCAAATATCAAAGAAAAACAGTTAGACTGTAAAAATGTAAACTTATAAAGCGTGCACTTAATTTTGACAAGCTTTCAGTATCAAGTTGCAGATTTGGGGCTATAAGGCGGCTTAGGCTAAAATCAGCCATAGGAAGCGGAACCCGAAAGCTCATTTAGAATTAAATAGGGAGACCCGGCTCCTTTTTTCCACATCTGCACTATTTAATTTAGACAAGGAGTTCCATGCACAACTTAGGGGGAACCAAATTCACTTTTTACCTGCGATTTCTTATAACTCCCAAACGTTTTTCTTATTTTTATGAAGTTAACTGAAGCCTAGATGGTAATCGACAAAAACACTTAAAATATTATTTCAAACATTGTCATGCTATAAGTGAAAACACAAGGTTTTTTGTTTTTTGTTTTTTTCCTCAAACAACTGAAAGAGCAGGGCTTAATAAAATATTTGACCTCATACTGAGTCGGCTTAGAGTGTCTCTAGAAAGCTTCATTTCATCAGGGCCATCTGGGCCCTGGATGTGGACGTGAGGTTGCAAAAGTCATGAACATCCAACAGTCATTTTTGTGGGGAGCCGAGCAGGCTTGGAAGGATGATTGGCAGCTCAGCTCAGGTGTGTGGGCGTGGTGTGGGCGTGTCCATGCGTGGGCTTGCGATCATCTTGGAAGGTGGTTGGGAGTGTGAGTTTGCCACAGTCACCTCTTCTCCATTTCATGCCATTTTCAACCCACCATGGATCACCAGGTGTGCCCATGGGGGACATGGGGACATATTATAACCTTTCTGCCAAGGGACAGAACCGGTCACCAGTTACAGAGAAGGAGAATTACCCTTGATTATAAAGCAGCAAACTGGAGAAAGAGAGGGATCGCACATCAAAGCCACATACTCAGGCTGGTGGCCCTTGAGTAGTGTCTTGCCCAGAAGTTCATTCTGGGAAGTGCCCAGCAGGGCTCAGTCCGGTCCTCAGGGCTGGGGAGGAAACTATTTTTAAGCTTCTCCAGCCTTTTGTAAATATTCCTACTGGGGGGGGGGGGGGTTGGTTGTATCCATGCCTCCTGCATCCCCCGCCCTCCCCTGCTCCAAAAAACGCTGGCTCGGTGGCCGAACTGCTGGAATCACGACGTGCTCGCTCACATGGGAAGGAGGCGAAACTTCAGCATGTGAACCGAGCTCTCCACAACATATGGTGGAGAAAACAGACAGTGGGAAGCGGAGTGATTTGTGACTGCTCATCCCGACGTGCGTTCTATTGTGTTGCCAAAAATGATAGACTTAAATAAATTGCTCTTTTTGGAATTTGTACTCGTGCCTTATTCTCATTTTTGAAAAATGAAAAAAGAAAATCCTCATGTCCATGTAGAAATTCCCATTTATTTATGTGGTTCCCTGGCCTGCCCCCCTCCTCCCCCTGACTTCCTCACCCCAGCGGAGTGGAAGGCATTTTGGAGATGGGAACTGCACAGTCCTCCCTCCCTCCCCTGGCCATCAAGATGCACAAGAAAGGAAATGAGGTAAAAAGGGGAGGGAAAGCAATTAGTGTGGAATCCTCAACTCCAGATTCTTCTCAGAAATTTTTATGACTCTTCCTAGGCAGCTGAGGAGTGACTGGATTTACTTAGAGAAACTATTAAGCCTGGTGCAAATTAATTTTTGTGGGTCTACATTTTCTGTTTTAATTTTGTCAATTGCCGTGCCTATTGTTGAGAAAAAATTAGTACCTTAATGCTGTCTAAACATAAATCTCATCTTCAATCTGTTAACATTCAGCTGTGGTAAGAATAATTAGATGAAGTGTTTTTAAAGCATTATTTACAAATATGCTTGCAAAAGAATGATTTAAAGAGGCGTTTTCTTTAATGGGCTTAAAGACAGGCAAATGAAATTAATCAAGAGAGTCTTACCATTCTTAATTTTATGGTTTGTGGCTGGGGGGAGAGCAGCCTGCCACATCCCTGATACAGAGCAGCACCATGTGAACACTCACAGAGCCCTGCAGAGAAGGAAGACGCAAATTAGGCCCACATAAGATTTAGAATGTCTGTGGATCCCAGAGACAGGCTGGAAATGATCCAGAGGTCACAGTGGACCAGACACAGAGTCACATATATAACCCTGCTTATAGATAAAGAAGGGAGGGAGTGGAGAGACGTATGGTACAAGGTTGTAAAACTCAGTTTGGAATAAAACATCTAAAGTAAGTGTAAAACACTAACAGTGGGCAGTTCTGTTTCTACCAGCCAGCAACAATGAGGAAATATTTGAGATACATATAAACATAGCCACAGAATTTACAACAGGGTCGAAAACCAAAGACTGAAGAGGAGCAGTGATGGAGCAGGGCAGGCTGGTGCAGGCTCCCATGGGGACCATGGACTGCCCACCCTCCTGGCTCTCCCTGGGTCCCCAGGGCCCCTGCAGCTGCTGGAACTTGGGCAGATGCAGAATGCCCATCTGGGCCTCTCCTGAGCTGCCCAGCCAGACTTCTTCGTTCCCACACCCCAACTGTGTAACTCCCTTTCCGTTTTGTCTTCTGGGTCTCCTCCAGCCAGCATTTCCATGAAGGGCTTTCACTGAGACCCCAGACCTTGAGCTCTTAGTCACAGCAGCTGGGCCACCTAAGGGACTGCAATGGCCAATGTGTGGTCCACCTTCTAAAACAAGGGGAAATGCCTGGTGGCAGATAATTTGGAGATCAACCCAACCCTGTGTCTGAGAGTGTGTGAGCTGCTATAACAAAATACCTTGGGCTAGATGATTTATGAACAATGGAGTTCCTTTCTACCCTTCTGTAGGTTGGGAAATTCAAGATCAAGGCATCATTCCTCAAAGATGGGACGGACCTTTTATGTCTTCAGATGGCACGAAGGCAAGATGGCTCTCTGGGGCTTCTACATAAGGACATGAATCCCATTGACGAGGGCAGACTCATGACCTAAGTCTCCCAAATGCCCACCTTGTAAAACCATCACCGTGGTGACAGATGCCAACGTATGGATGCTTGAGGGGTGCACATAGTCAGGTCATCGCCCTCTTCATTTGATTTGACAAGCTCTTTCCTCAGTCCCATTCCTGATTTTCTCTGTGTATGGACTGAAGTGTGTTCCCCTAAAGTTCATGTCCACCTGGAACCTCAGAATGTAATCTCATTTAGGAATAGGGTCTCGTAGTTAAAAGGAGGTCACATTAGATGAAAGTGGCCCTAAATCCAAGGACCAGTGTCCTTACAAGAAGAGGAGAGGACAGACAGGGAGCAGGGGCACAGGACAATGGAGACAGATCTTGGAGCAATACAGCTTCACACCGAGGAGCATAGGAGCCACCAGAAGATGGGCAGGACCGAGGAAGGACTCCTCCCCGCTGACACCTAACGCTCTGACCTCTAGCCTCTGAGACAATGAATTTCCATTATTCAAAGCTGCCTGGTTTCTGGAACTTTGCTGTGGCAGCCCTAGAAAACTAATATACTTCCTTTTTCATTGTTATTCCGCCAGATCTTGGTTAGGTAGCTTAAACTTTGGTTCAATTTTTCCAAAAGGAATTAGACAAACATTTATTTAAATGAAATTCTACAGTGGCATCAAAAGGAAATGGCCAGAGAGATTTTTCACTGGATTTAGAAAGGAACTTAAACTGTGGAGTGTGTGGAAACCCCTCAACCAGTAGAGGGATGCGGAGACACCCTTACTCCTCCGAGTACCCGAAACTGGGGGCCACAGAGGCCGTGCTGACAGGGAGAGGCAGGGCGTGCATTATTTATTTATTTATTTATTTTGGTTTTTGGCGGACACAACATCTTCGTTGGTATGTGGTGCTGAGGATCCAACCCGGGCCGCACGCATGCCAGGCGAGCGCGCTACCGCTTGAGCCACATCCCCAGCCCCAGGGCGTGCATTTTAAGGGCAAACCAACAGTGCTTTCAATCCAAAAGTTACAGCCCCACCATCAGACTGATTTTTGTCTCAGCTCATTCTCACAAGAACAACTTCACAGATCACTCCTGTTGGGCATCAGCCGGGAGAGCAGTTGGCCATGCTGGACTCTCAACCCGCCATGTTAATAGCCTTGGCCCAGACTCCTCCTCCTTTGGGCCAAGTCTTTCTGGGCATCTGGGTCTTTCTCCTTTACTTCTTCAGCACTTGGCCTGATCTGCAGAGTGGTCTCACGGATAAATTTCTCTAGGGGAAGAGGTTGAGGGGAAAGACGTTCACTTTCTGCCTTTGAGATGGAAGATAACTTGGAATAATGATCAGGCTGGGGATGCAGGTTCATGGTACAGCACTTGCCTAACATGTGTGAGGCCCTGGGTTCCATCCCCCAGCATCACAAAAAATAAAGAAAGGAACAAAGAAGTAACCTAGAATAATCATCATTTTTTTTTTTCTAACACTGAAAGCCATTGTCTCACCAAAGTTTTCAACGTGAGTACTAACATGTAACCAAAGGGCCTTCGAGACTAGTTGGTAAGAGAGGAGGAACACATTCTCGTGTTTCACAGCACAGTGAGATGACTATAGTTCACAACAACATATTATGTATTTTATGAAGAACTGGGAGAGAGGAGGCCGGGCAGTAGCACATGCGTGTAATCCCAGCGGCTGGGAAGGCTGAGTCAGGAGGATCGTGAGTTCAAAGCCAGCCTCAGCAACGGCGAGGTGCTAAGCAACTCAATGAGATCCTGTCTCTAAATAAAATATAAAATAGGGCTGGGGATGTGGCTCCGTGGTCGAGTGCCCCTGAGTTCAATCTCCAGTACAAAAAAAAAAAAAGAAAAAAGAACTGAAAGAGAAGAGCTCGAAGGCTCCAAACATAGAGAAATGATCAGGATAGAGAAAGGCTGATGACCCTGAATTGCCCAGTACACACTGTCTGGATTATTACACCTTATCTCGTAAAACATACAAGTATTACATATGTTAATTAAATTTTTAAAAAAGAAATAGTAGAAAATTAGATGGTAACATAGTATCTCCCATATGCCCTGGGGACATTGCTTAAAATAGAAGAAAATAATGACTTGTTAGAGAAAAAAATGAACTTTAAAGGGCTGTGTCATGAGACAGATTTGGTATTCCTTATTCAAACTTATTACACAAAAAAAGAACAGTAAAGAAATTTCTCATTTAAAAAAATAGTTATTGCCCAAGAGATTTTATCAAACCAATCCACAATTGGTGGGAAGGTAAATTAGTTACCTTGGAAATCTTCATACCATGAGTTAGTTTCAAAGAGGGGTCACAAACCATCTCCCTGATCTTATCAAAACTCTATAGAGTCGGTGGCGCACGTTAGTCTCTTTTCTGGACTAACACTGAGAGTCAATGGCGTTCAACCAACTGGAGAGGTACTGGGAATAGACTCCCCATGGGGTTGGACCCACTTTGGCAGAGACTAGGGATCTGATGTTCAAACCTAGTCTAAGGGCACCATGAGGGGCAGAGCAGCCTCGGATAGCAAGCATGCACTGGAGGACTGCTGGAAGAGGGAGACCTAGGGTATATTTACTCAGTCCTGCCTGGTCCCCAACCAGACCTGTGGCTGGTCCTCAACAGCCATTCTTTGTTGTAAAATGTGATCTCAAAGGACCTTCTGAGTTCTGAATGCAGCAACCTGAAACCAACCACTTTCAAATCCTGTAGAAACTTTTCTGTTGGGCTTTTCTCCCTGCATTTGAATTCTTCCATATTTTTTTCCTTCCCAAGGATGAGCAGCTTGGGTACCACAGAGTTCCAATCGTGTTTACACAAACATGAAGCAAAGTTTTACCATTTTGAGAAAAATGTAACATTTTAAAACTGGGAGATATTTTCTTTTTTGTGAGTTAAAAAAAAAAAAAGAACAATAGTAGATTCAGTTCTACAACCATAAACTGGATGTTGGAGTATAATCCAGTGGAGGGACCCAAAGATGCTCAGAGGATGCTGAATAATGGTTTTCCATTATATTTGGGGATCCTGAGGGTTGGCAAGTCATGAACTTGGTCAAATTTGGATTTGGGATATTTATTTGAGTCTATTAATTATAAATAAACAAAGATAATTTGGGGAGGGTTTTTTTTTCTTTCTCTCTAAACAAAGAGGGAACATTTCTTTCTAAATAAACTCTTGTCACCACTGTAAGCAGGTCTCTTCTTCATAACCCACCGTATGCCCCACTGTCAGATTCATCTTCCCAATGTGTTCCCTTCTGTGCATCACTCCTGTCCCCGCTGACCTTTAGGAGCTCTCCCTCTGGGCTGAGTCCCCAATTCCTCTTGGGCCCCCTTTTCCAGTGTCCCTCTATAAACCTTCTTTTTGATGGTGGTCCTGTGGTCATATCCATTCGTTGTCCCTTAAATAAGATGGGGACCCTCTTTGGGGCCTGTCCTCCTTCTCTTTCTTGGCTGAAATCTCTTCTCCCTTCTAGGGGGAAACCTAGTCCTACACCTAGACTTCAGGGTTAGCTTCACCCCAAAAATCACAGTCACAGTGACTTGTCTATGCCACTTCTCCTCATCATCTTGGTCAGCTCCGCTGGACTGGGAGGTCCTTGAGGACAAAGACTGAGTCTTCTTGCCTTAGACAGAGTGATAAGCAACAGATAATCTCCCAGAACAAACAGAGAAGCAGACCTGGCTTAGTTGGGGAAATGGTGTCTCCACACCATACTGCCTTGGATCTGTTGGTGAACTATTCATGGTACCTCTGTTAACTCACAGTTCCACTCTACCATGTTAACTCACAGTTCCACTCTACCAGTCTTCAGTTACTTACACTCAAACACTTCCTTCTTCTGCTTATTTTGTAAAAGAAGTCTCACATTCTGATGCAGTCTCCTCTTCAGGAGATTCTATACTTGAATCTCTTAAACCTGCACACAGCAGCCACACAGAACCAAGAGTCTCATTGCTCTCTCTAAGAAAAAGTCCCATGACTCGTCAGTTTCTCTCTGCTCTCTGCCTCTTGCAGAACTGTGTAGGCAGATGGGAGAGACTCAGACCCGGGGGGATTTTTTCCATCATGTGAAATTCTCTTGTGCTCCACAGAAAATCAAACTGCAATGTATTTTGTCTGTAATTCATGGTTAGAATAGATTTCATCACAACACGTGCCTCAAAATGGTCCCCGTGTTTCACATGCAAAGGCAGGTAGAAGACACACTGCAGAGCTCGGCCTCCATTACATGGAAGGCATCTGAAATTCAAAGAAGATGCCATCGCTCCATCTTGGGTCCAGATGAGGATTCAGAATATAACTCAAGACTTTCAAAAAAATGATTCATGGGCTGGAGGAGTTATGGTGCGGTATTTTTGAAGAGGGGAAAGAAGTAGTAAATCCCCATCCTCTCACTGATTCCAAACAAGTATTCTCATGGTTGGAACCTGGAAGCATCAGAGCAGGTAAAATATTCCCTTTTAGGTCATAAGGAAGAAAGCTTCTGCAGATGTTAGGGTTTTGTTTTGTGTTTTCCTATGAAAAATAATTATTTATTTCAGAGTAGGAAAACAAAAACCCCAATTGTTTAGTGTAAATTTTTGGTGGATTGTATCTTTTGTTCTGATTTTCATTTTCTATAAAAATGAGATAATAACATTTGCCTCACCTTCTTCACAGGGTTCCTAGCAGGATCAAATAGAATAAAAGATGAGAAAATGCTTTAGAGGCTCTAAACATAAAGAAGCAACATTTTATTTAGTGAGGGTTTTAAAGTCTTCATGATTGAATAGTTCTTTAAAAGATCTTGATGTACACCTATCTCCATATTTTGTATCTAAAATTTGCCTCAATTTTGCTTTGTTTTCCCTGTGTGCAACCTATATCTTCAAAACAATTTTTGCACAGTGGAGAAAAGGCAACCCATGGACCAGGGACCATGGAACCCAAAGAAGAACACAGAGTTGAATTCCCTGGATTGTCTTTTTGCCTCAGCATTCAGACTGGTGCTGCAGAAGTCAGCAGTCTGGTAACACAAATGAGTACAAGCAAACAAAAAAATCCCCCCCCAAAAAAAATCTTGCTCTGTTCAGAGAACAAGCAAAGGGACAATTTAGCAAGTAAAGAAAATTTTGGAAAACAATTGTCCTGATGTAACTAATATAACAGAAAACATGGTGGTCCCACCTGACCCATGACCACAAAGTCCATGTGGAGAGGCAAGACCTCTGCCTTCATCAGGCTGTACAGAGGCACCTAACACTCACCCCACCCCTGTAGGGCTGGAGGGTGGTAATGAGCTCCCCACCCCAGCTCACCATGTTCCCGGGGTATCAGTGAGACCACTGAAATTTCAGCCTCCTCCTGCGAGTAAAGAAGAGCCCCACTCCCCACTCCACTGCAGTGGTATCAGAGGACAGCAGATGAGTCAGGGATTTCACGGTCTCAAGGAGGCTACCCCACTCTGAGTTTCTGGAGGCCTAAAGGCAAGAGAGAACTTCCACATTTACCTATCACTACCAAGGAACCCTGCCCTTCACATTGGCTGTCAACAGAAACCAGGAGGAAAATGGACGTCTACTCCCACTTGGGCATAAGGATGCAATTCCCCTGTGCTAGAACAGTGCTTTTAAAAATCCAATGAAAACAAAACACTTAAATAAAATTCAGTCTCATAAACATCATCTCTAAAATGTTCAGATTTAAATCCAAATCACTCTTGATATCATGAATCAGGATGGTATCAAACTTAAGGAAAAAAAAAACAATAAATTTCATCCTTGGTGAAATGACAAAGATATTTGAATTATCTAAGATTTTAAAGCATCCATCATAGAAATGGTTTAATAAGCAAGTATGAGCAGCTGAAAATAAGATAAAATAAAGTTTCAGTCAAGCCATAGGAAATAAAAAGAAGAACCAAGTGGAAATTTTATGACTGAAAAAGAAAAATAAATTTCAAAATCAATAGATGAGCTCAACAGCCAAATGAAGGGAAGAAATGAATCATTAAATTTGAAGAATAAAATGTTACCTAAATTGAGCACCTGAATATTGCCTGAATTGAATTTGAAGAATAGAAATTACCTAGTCTGAACATCAGAAAAAATTAGTATGAAATACTGCAGGGGCTTACAGGACTTTAATAAAAGACCGAATGTTGATGCCTTTAGAACCCCAGAAAGATGGGGAAAAAGAGAAGACCTAAAAATGTACTAGAAGATATATTGGCTGAAGACATTCCAAATTTGGTAAAACTTAAAAAAAAAAATTCAGACTCAAGAAACTAAGTGAACAAAACAAGACATCACAAAGAAATCCACACACACACACATACAAAAAAGAAAAAAGATAAAGGGAAGAAACACAATATAGGGACTTCCTAATACTGCTGAAAGAAAAGATATGGAATCCCATATCCAGGGACAATATCCTTCAGGAATAGAGGGAAATTAGGATATTTTCAAGTGAAAAAAAAATCGGAGAATTTGTTATAAGCAGACCTACCCTGAAAGAATCGCTAATGGAAATCTTCATAACAGAAAAGAAATAATAAAAGAAGAAATCTTTGAACACCAAGAAGAAGGAAAGAATACATTAATTGAAAACATGGATTAATACATTGCTTTCTCCTCTTGAATCTTCTGAATTGTCTTCAATGGTTAAAATAAAAATTATAACACTCTGTGGTTTTGAATATATTACAGGATTATTTGTAGAAAGATAAATGAACATAAAGAGAAATACTTTTTGTATACATCACTCAAACTGGTAAAAGGATGACTGATAAATTATGTATACATAATGTACTACCTGAAATCACTACTTAAAAATCTATAGACAGAAATGGATGTATTCAGAACACTGTAGACAAATCCAAATGGAATTCTAAAAACACAAGCAACAACATCATTCAAGAGAGCCACAGGAAGTCGGGGGGGGGGGCGGGGGCGGGGGAGAAAAAATAATCAGAAAATGATAAAATAAAACAACTTAAGATCTAAAATATCAATAATAATTTAAAAGTAAGTAATCTAAATACACCAATTAAAAGAGCTTGGCAGAATGGATTATAATACATGACCTAAGCATATTCTGTCTATAAGAAAATCACTTCAACTATGAAAAAACTGGCAAGTAGAAAGTAAAAAGATGGAGAAACATGTATTATACAGATATTAACCAGAGAAAAGCTGCAGCTCAAAGTGAAGAAATTTACCAGTGACAGAGGGGCATTATATAGTGATAAAAAGTGTATCCACAATGACAGAAAGGTCAATCCACCAAAAAAAAAAAAAAAGCAAATTAAGATGTGTACATACCAAAAAACAAAGATGAAAATATGTGAAACAAAAGCTAATAGAACTGAAAGGAGAAAGAGGCAAATTCAAAATTATAGTTGGATGCAAATACCTCTGTGATTAACCATAAGAACTCACCATCCACCCTTTAGATTTAATTGCTATCTGGAAAATATTCCACTCAGCAATAGCAAAATATTCATTCTTTTCAAGTACCCGTGGAATGTGGGCAACATAGACCAGATCTGGGACATGGACCAGCTCTGGGGTAGTAAAACAAACCTTAAAAAAAATGTAAAAGAATTGAAGTCACATAAAGGAGTTCTCTGATCACAATAGGTTCAAACTAGAAATCAATAACAGAAAGATAAAAAGGAAATCATATTCCAAACACTTGGAGCACACTTCTAAATAATTCATGAGTCAGGAGGATGTCTTAGGAGAAAGTAACAAATATGCTGAACTAAATAGGAATGAAAAATTTATTCCATCAAACTTTGAGAGACACAAGGAAAGTGGTGCTGATGTGGAAATTTATAGCACTAAATGGCTACATCAGAACAAAACCAAAAATCAATAATCTAAGCTAGCACCTCAAAAATCTAGAAAAAATAAGAGTAAAATAAAACCAAAGAAATCATAATGCCAAGAGTAGAAATCAATAAAATTGAAAACAGAGAAACAAGAGAGAAAATTCAACAAAACAAAGAGCTTGTCTTTTAAAAGATAAATAAAATTGACAAATCTGTATTAAGACTGACAAAGAAAAAAAGAGAGAAGACATAAAATTATCAACATCAGGAATGAAATATGGAATAATATGAACCCTGAAAATATCAAAAGAATAATAAAGGGATACTATGAATAACTTTCCATACATAAACTTGACAGTTCAAATGAAACAGATCAATTACTTGAAAAAACAAATTACCATAACCTACCCAATATGAAATAGAAAATTTGAACAGCTCTGTAACTACTCAGGAAATAGAATTTGTGATTTGAAAACTCCCAAAAAAGAAATCTCCAGGCTCATGTATTTTTACTGCAGGTTATTATCAAATGTTTTAAGAATAATTAACATCAGTTCTATGTTCCAAACCATAAAAGAGGAGGCAATAATTCTTGATGCTTTACTCTAATGGCAAAAACTGATAAAGACATTTTTTAAAAAAGGAAACTATAGACAGGTATTGTTCATGAATAGATTTACAGAAATCCTTTTTTTCTTTTTTTTTAATTGGTTGTTCACAACATTACAAAGCTCTTGACATATCATATTTCATACATTAGATTGAAGTGGGTTATGAACCCCCAATTTTACCCCAAATGCAGATTGCAGAATCACGTCGGTTACACATCCACAATTTTACATAATGCCCTATTAGTAATTGTTGTATTCTGCTACCTTTCCTATGCCAGATTTACAGAAATCCTTAACATGATATTGGCAAATAAAATTCAACAATATAAAAAATAATTATGCACCATAATCAAATGGAACTAATTTCAGGAGTGAAAGTATGGTTCAATATTTTAAAAGCAAATCCATGTAATCCACGATAATGACAGAAAAATTATATGGTCATATCAGTTGATGAAGAAAAAAATGTTTGACAGAAATCAACACCCATTCATGATTTTTTAAAAATCTCAGAAAAATAGGAATCAAGGGAACTTCCTCAACTTGATAAGAACATCTATCAAAAACTTACAGCTAACATATTTATGGGTGAAAACTAAATGCTTTTCCCCTAAGATCAGGAACAAGTCAAGGATGTTTACCCTCAAGGCTTATATTCAACATAGTGCTAGAATTTCTATCTACTGCAATTAGGCAAGAAAAGTAAATGAAAGGTACATGGGTTGGAAAGGAAGAAATAAAACCATCCCTACTTGCAGATGACATAATTGTCTACATAGAACATTCCAAGATACCTACAAAAATATTTCCTAAATCTAATAAATGGATTCAGTAAGGTTATAGAATAAAAGATAAATAAGCAAAAATAATATTATTTCTATATACTAGCAATTTAAAATCAAATTAAAAATAAAATTTTATCTATTTATTTTTATTTATGTTCATTTCAAATAATAAAATATGTAATTGTAAAACATATACAGGATTTTTATGCTACAAACAACATAATGCTGATGAAAGAAATCCCAGATCTAAATAAATAGTGAGACATATTCTATTAATAGATTGGAAGACTAACCATAGTAAAAATGGCAATTCTACCCAAATTGAAGTACACAAGTTTATCATAATTCATATAAAAATCTCAACAAGATTTTCATAGACATAGCCAAGATTTTCTAAAAATTTATGTGGAAAGGTAAAGGGACTACCATTGTTAAAATAAATTTGAAAAAGAGAAAAAATAAACTTGAGGAATCAGTCTACCTGACTTCAAAGCATATTATATAGCTATAGTAATCAAGATTGTGTGGTATTGGCAGAGAATAAATTCATACATCAATGGGACAGAGTAGACAAGACAGAAATAGACCCATATATCCATTTTAATGTTTTTACCAAGGTGCAAAAACAATTCAGAGGATGGAAGATAGCCTTTTGAACAACTGGTGCTAGAACAATTAGACATCACTGGGGGAGGGTAATTGATTTTAACCTGAGCTTCATACCTTATCCAAAAGCTAACTCAAAATGAGTCACCAACTTAAATATAAGTGGTAAACTAAAACTTTTTTTGGGGGGGGGGGGTACTGAGAAAATCTTCAGAATTTAGGATTAGGCAGATATATTAAATGACACCAAATTCACTTGCCACTAAAGAAAAATGTGATACTACCTTAAAATTTAAAATCTCTCTGTTTCTTTTTCTGGGATCTAAGATAGCCTCTGTGACTCCTTTGACCAATAAAGAAATGATATTGTGCCAGTTTCCCATCCAGGTCCTAAGCAACTGCCAACTTCTGCTTCCTGGCTTTTGCACCCACTCTGAGGGATGACAACTGCCATATAGGAAGACTGGCTCCTAGGAGACTGCCATTCTGTGAAGAAGCCCAAGCAGGCCTGTGGAAAAGCCGAGTGGAGAAAGAGATTCCTGGCCATCCCCAGTTCTTCCAGCCATCTAAGCCCAATGCCAGGCATGTGAGTATATAAAAAGCTATTTCAGACACTTCTTGCCAAAAATCATGATGTAAAGAAGTGCCAAGAAACACACCCAAGAACCAGAAGCAAGGCCCCTGGTGAGCCAGGCTAATCAACTGAGTCATTCTGAGCAGAGACAACTCATCTCTCTTGAACTCCAGTAAATTCCTGACCCACAAAATCATGAGCATAATAAAATGGATGTTGTTTTACACCACTAATTTTGGAGTGATGTGTTATGCAACAATAGACATCTAGAACACGGATATATTTAGGTATTGCTCATTAACTCAAACTTGTTCATGATGATTAAGTTCAGACCAGAGTTTGAGACAAGTCTGTTCCTTATATTAGTTTATATCCTATGCTCTACAGAAGGAAAAAAAAAAAGGAGAAGGAGAAGGAGGAAGGGGAAGGAGGAGGGGAAGAAGAACAAGAGAAGAAGGAGGAAAAGGGAAGAAAAATCATACCTAACTCATGATATTTTTCTCCCAATCTTTATAGTTAGTTTTCTCTCTTAGATTCAGGCAGCAAATTTGACTTGAGCGTTGTTTCTTATCGAAGGTTTCATTTCCAGAACTATAAATGTCTCACTGTTCTACACAAAATAGTAAATGAAACACATATCTACTGTCTTCACATCCAAAAACATATTTCTAACAACAACAAAAACATGACTAAAAGAAGTTCCTTTTTTGTTTGCAACACTTTTTTTTATTCAGAGACACACAAGGATCCTGTGGGAATGATGGGATTGAGAGAGCACCATCCTGAGAGCAGCAGGCCCCAGACTGAATTCAGTAGTTCACTCATTCAATATGTGCTCATCTATGGTGAGGAAGAGCCAGGCCCGGGGCCAGGCTGCAAGACTTCAAGGTTGCAGCCATGCAGGAACAGTCCCCTGACCACCCATAACATGCAACCTCTGGGGAGACCAGCAGCGACCAACCATGCCCAAAAGGAAATGTAAAATCCCAATTGTGAAAGGGCCTCCCAGGAAGGGCAACATGTGCTGTACCCAAGGACCCTTATCAGGTCTGTGGCAGCAGAGAAGGTTTCCCTCAGAAATGATGCTCATTGGTGACTTTAACACCACATTGGAGTAAATAGAAAAGGAGGAAATAGAGACAGTGAATTGAGACAGCTCCTTTAAAGGCTTGGAGATTGAGATGGGGGGGGGTGATAACTGGTGGGGAGTTGGGAACCAAGGCAGGAGTCCTTTAATTCTGTGAGATTGCAACTTATTTAAAAGCCAACTGGAAAGATCCATTTGAGGAAACGTCGCCTCCATGAGAGGAAATGGATAATTAGGTAAAAAGCAGGTTTGCTGAGAGGATGGGGAAGGTGGTCTCAGAAGCACCCGTGAAGGACTTGGCCTTAAACAGGAGAGATGGCTTCGTTATTATACAGGAGGTGAGAGCAGAGAACAGATGTGGGTGCGTTTGTGTGTGGAGGATGAGAAATGAGACACCTCAGCGGAAGGAGTCTAGTTTTTCTGTGAAATTGGGGGAAGTTTGTGGTGAAGGCTTAGGGATGTTCGTGTTCTCACAACTCAGCGAGACCCTAGCCCTTTCTATTTTTTATTAGAGACAGGGTCTCGATGAGTTGCTTAGGGCCTGGCTAAATTGCTGAGTCTGGCTTTGAACTTGTAATCTTCCTGACTCAGCCTCCTGAGCCACTGGGATTACAAATGTACACCACCGTGCCCGGCACTCTCCTGCTTCTTATAAAGCCAGTATCAATCACAGGGTTCTACCCTGATGGCCTTATTTAATCCTTGGCACGTCCCAAAAGTCCCACCTCTAAGTTTCCACTCCCTAATACCTCATCATGGAGATGAAACTCCAACCTGAATTTTGCAAGGGCCAGATCAGAGCAGAGGGGCCCTGTATTATATAAACAGAAGCAAGAACCACCATATGTGGTTTATTAAGGTGGAGCCATTTACCCCCTCAAGCTGGTAAAGCCTGCAAAAATTACAGCTTATCAACATAATTTATTTTATTAAATTATGGCTACCAAGTATTTATCATAGGAGGATATAAACTGATAAAACCAGTTTTCTAAAACGCCTTTTAAAAATGGCCTCTGAGACTGGTAGATAAAGGTGGAAGTGGAGAGGTAAATCTGGCCAAGAGTCCTCTTTGACTTGTTTTGAGGGTATGACACCCTCATGTCAAGCCACTGTGATGAAAAAAAAAAAAAAAAACATGGCAAAAATGCAGAATCCAGAGGCCAGAATAATCTCACAACTACGTGATTGAAAACAGGATGTGGCCGACTGCTCCACAGTCCTTGGGGGAAATCTTCATCTACCAGCTACAGAGGCCAATAGATGGAACTTTCTAGCAAGAGAAAACATGGAGGGTATTTTCTTCTTCCCTTTCTCCTGGGAACTGCAGCATTCTTCTGCTGACCCCTGGGGTCTTTCCTGAGGCTGCTGGATGCAATTGGGAATTACATTTGGCTAGAAAGGCCTGAGCCCTCCTGATCCTCCACAAGTACTTAACAGGCTGCTGCGTGGACCTCCCCATTAGAGTTTCTGCTGAACAAAATGACTTGAAAATGATCCAGTCAATGACAAAGTGCTATTGGCAACAGAGCCCTTGCAAGGCCGTTGAAAACGGACTCCTCATCCTCTGAGACAAACCGTTGGCCACCTGGGTCAATAATTATGGAGTTGTTTGGACTGGAAGGAACTTGGCCTGGGTCATTCAGTCCATTCCCAGCACTGTGGTGGGATCAAGTTCATTACTCTAAACAACCTGCAATAAAGAGGTCCCTCCTCTTGCTCAGAATAGCTCCAGGGATGGAAATTCCACTTTCTTTGGCAGTTCATTCACTTGTTTTGCTTGTTCTCTTGTTCTGCACAATCCCTGTTTTTTTCTTTTCATTTTTTTTTAACTTCTCCAAGCTCAGAGCACATGTTTTCCCTCCTGTAACTTAAGCCATTGAAAGCAATAGATTCCTTCGATAACATCTTCTCACCTATTGTGAAACGGCCTGCTTCCCTGTCTTCTGTTGTCTTCCTAGAACAGAACACGGTTCAGGCTCTTAACTGTTCTGTCTTTCAGATCCCGAGTGGCTTGCTTTTGTTTGTTTGGGGTTTTCTCCACCCCTTAGCCAAACTCTCTAAAATCACTGCATCTTAAGGGAAACAGCTCACAAAAGCCTCTGCTGGGAGGGAGGGACGCAGATGTCTCCCTCCTCCTTCTCTACCTTCTGGCTCCCAGGAAGTCTTAGCAGCAGTCCTTAGAGTGTGCGTGCAGGAGAGGATTTCAGAGGAATGACCATGGAACAGTTTCTTTGTGTGAATACTCAGGGGATTACCAGGGCGATTTTACTACTGAGCTTTGATCAGGCACAAAAGTGGAAGACAACCTCAGGATGTCCATCCCTCCTCGGATAAAGCTCAACCGGGGTTACTGATTTCCTCCCCGAATTTCTCCCTCCCTCTGTCTCCTGTTTTCCAGTCCTTTCCTCAAAACCTTTCCTCAGCTCGCAGCCACCCACACACCCCCAGCTGTCCTTGGGGAAACCCTGTGCTTCCTTTGAAGTTCAGCTGTCTCCATCCCAGCAGCTGGACCCAAAGCCCAGTGAGACACCCCGCCTGGCTGGGCAGGGGTCTCCGAGGTGATCGGAGACTCCTCGCATCTTCCTAGGCGTCAGCTCCTGTCAGCTCCCAGGGCAGCGTGTGTGACTTGGTCTTGTCTCTGCTCCCCCTTTGAGGGACCCGATTCTGAAGAGTGGTGGTGTGGTTCTTGGAAGTGTGTGGTTGTGATAAAGTCAGGGCCCGCTCAACGCCCCCCAATCCCCTCAGGAAACTCCCAACAGCGCCCTAGTCCACTCCGCACCCTCCAGCCTTCGTTTCTCAGCAGGTGGTCCATGGGTCCAGCATCAGGATGCCTGGGCACTTGGTAAGAAGCCAGTTCCCTGCCAGTGCTTTTCCCTGAAGCTGGCTGTGGTTCTCCTTCTGAGGGCTTCCTGGAGGCCAAGCACCGTTAGGACCAGGGCTTAGGGAGAACCCAGACTGTACCCCACAGGGCGACGGGAGGTAGGTCCAAATGGCATGGCGCTGGTGACGCGCTTAGAACATCGCCTTGGACCGACACCTTAGCTTCTACTACTATTAGGATGGAGAGGCAGGTGGGTGATGACGACAACAATAAGATGGTGACAACCATCTGAGTTTTCAGAGGACACCATCCCAGGACTCTATAGACGTGTGCCTAACTGGGGCAAAACCAGAAACTCAAAGTGGGACTCTGGCTCCTCCCGCCCCAGTTGCAGAGACCAGCCTCCCTTAGTTTCTGCACCAACTGGGAAGGGTTGGGAAGAGAGGTGGGCGGGTACACACAGACTGGGGGCGTGGCTCCCCCTATCCCCAGCTAGAGCGCCACTCTCCCCCAGCTGCTCGCCTATTGGTCAATTCTGTAGACCATTTCCTTGCCCGGCACTAATGAGCTTTGCTTTTGATTGGCTGCCCATTCATTCCCCACCCGCTTCCAGCACCTGGGCTCCAGGGTTCCATGCTAGCCCCTAACTAGTGAAGGCACGTGGTGTTACCCTCTTCAAGATGGTTCTTGAGCTCATGGGGGTCATGAGAACACCATCAAATCGCCACTGTCCATCTAATGGTAGAATTTCAGTAAATACTATTTTTGTATTTTTATGCATAAATGTTAAAATTATACATCTATGGGCCATCGTCTTTCTATGGACTGAAAGAGGCTTACTAAAGAACACATTCAGAAGTACTTTCAAAGTAAACCATGAGACATGGTGGCTTACACCTGTAATCCCAGAGGCTGGGGAGGCTGAGGCCTGAGGATCCTGAGTTCCAAGACAGCCTCAGCAACTTAGCAAGGCCCTAAACAACTTAGTGAGACCTTGTCTCAAAGGATAAAAGGGGTCTAGGGATAAGGCTCAATGGTCAAGCACCCCTGGGTTCAATCCCTGGATTGGCCCTGGGTGCAAGCCACAGTCCTGCATGCATGTAAGCCTGTATCACAAGTTCAAAGCCAGCCTAGGCAATTTAGCTAGACGCTGTCTCAATATAAAAATTTTAAAAGGTTGGGAATATAATTCAGTGGTACAGCACTTGTCTAGCATGCACAAGGCCCTGGGCTCAATCCTTAGTACTGGAAAAAAAATGATAAAAGATTATGGCCTTTTAGTAATCAGAGGGGAAGGTGAGAGGCAGCAGAGACCCTATTTCCAAACCAGCCTGGGAAATGCAGCAGTTGGAAAGGGGACAGTTCCTGAACACATAGCCTTTGTCTCCTAGCAGATTTGGCTCTGAGCCTTTAGATTAGGCATGAGGCAGCACAGTATTGATCGCTTGCACCTTCCCTTGATGGATGATGCAGGGGAAACGAGATTCTGCAATCATGGCTCAGTTTTCAGAGTGGTGCTCGCTGTTGTGAGGCCAGACAGACATGCTGATGCAAAAGTTTATCAGACACACACCAGGGCAGCTCAGCTGGATGGGGAGGAGCCTCACCTGTCAGAGAAGGATGGCACCCATCCCTTTGGTGGTGAGAGTGTCTGTGTGTGTGTGCACCGACTCGTGTCCGGGTGCTCTTTCTGTTCTTAAAGCAAGAACCGGTTTCAATTCTGAAGGTGACCCTCGCCCTCACTCGGAGCCTGGCTGGCCCTGGGTGCAAGCCCCAGTCGCCACAATGGTACTGTCCTCCCCGTTGCAGACATGCAAGACAAAGGCGACATACAACTGAGGAAGATGAGATGCCTTTTAAAAATTAGACAACATCTTTGAGGGTTTATTTCCTTTATCATTAGACCTACATCCATTAACCCACACTTGGAGACAATAGGAGCCACTGTTCAGGAAAGCAATGCAAATGGGTCCAAACTGCCATTGTATATCCAGGAAAGATAGAGACAGGACACAGGTTTAAAAAAAAAAAAAAAGTTGGTTTCCAAGGAACAAGTTCCTCTAAATGTGGCCTGATAGAAATCCAAGATAAAGCTCTGATGGGCTCTGCCAAGCCATGCAGCCCTCTCTCAGACCAGTTGCACAGGCTGCAAACTGCCCCCACTCGGGAATCTTCTCTCTTAGCTGTTGTAAACTCCATCTCATCAAACCCTTATCTCTTAACTATACAGAGCCACATTTTAAGTGATGAATTTCAGGGAAGAAGGCATTACATAAACAGCTGGGACCTGAGAACAGCTAGAGAGATGTATTTCTCATGAAGAGCAGGTTCTTCATCCCAAGATTTGACTTTTTCTGGATCTGACCTCCTTTCTTGTTTTTGTAGGGCCTCTCACTTCTAGGATACTTTCCCAAGGTGACTCCTGCTTCCCCTTCTTGGCACCAAACTGAGTGTCCGTTTTCTTCATTAATGGCTGTCTCTTTTAAACTGTGAGAATGAGCATGGACTTTCCTTTCTGGCTCTTCTCATTGCATTGCTACCTACCAAAAGGGAGAGAGATTCGTTCTCCAGAGCTTGTTTCTTTACCTCTGCTGCTTAACAATCATCTTCTGTATTCTGAGGAAAACCCAGAGCTGTCAGCTCCCCTGAACTCGGGTCTCTAGCAAGCTCCCCTCCCCCCACTCCAGCTTCGCTCCCATCTGCTTATAATTTAATGCTCTGTGTGTTTTAATCATTTCATTAGGCATGTCCTTATTTTGAAATGCAACTAATTCTTTAGTTCAAACAAACAGCCAGTAATTCTAAAAATGAGACCATTCTTTTCTTTTGGTTAGCGGTTAGCTTAGAAGAAATATCACACCTATTTTGAGAAGGGGTGAAAGAATTCAAATGCTCCTGATCTTTTTAAACCGTTGACTTTTAAAAGTGAAAAGAGTTTGAGAGATTTCTTAATTCTCCCTACAAGTGTCAAACTAACTTTTGAAGAAGTTTTCTCATGCTCTTCTGAATTCTTTGTGATAAAGATATTATTAGGGTTTATGATTAAATAAGCTTTAAATTATATGTCATGAAATTCTTCATTCTTATGTCTGGTGACAGTGGACACAAAAGAGAAAACTAACTCCACTAGAGAATTTGTCTATTTTATTAATCTGTTTTATTTATAGAAGTTTATATTTCCTAAGGCAAGGGAAATATAGTTTGCTGTAAGAGGGAAAGAATTTATAAAGTAATTCATGGCTTGTTTTTGTTCCTAATATTCAGATTTATTTATAACAAGAGATTAATAGTAGCCAGGAAATGCAAATCAAAACTACACTGAGATTTCATCTCACTCTAGTTATAATGGCCATCACCAAAATACAAGTAATAATAAATGCTGGTGAGGATGTGGGGCAAAGGTACACTTATACATTGTTGGTGAGACTGCAAATTAGTACAGTCACTTTGGAAACAGAAAATTCCTCAAAAGCCTAAGAATGGACCTATCATTTGATCCATCTATTTCACTCCTTGGTATTTGTCCAAAAGAACTAAAACCACATTCCATTTGATACAGACATACCAATGTTTACAGAAGTGCAATTCACAATAGCCAAGTTATGGGACCAGCCCTGGTGCCTGTCAACAAATGAATGAATTAAGAAAATGTGGTAAATACACAATGGAGTTTTACTTAGCCATAAAGAAGAACGAAATTATCTCATTTTCTGGTACATGGATAGAACTGGAGAATGGCATGTTGAGCAAAATAAGCCAGATTCAGAAAGTCAAGGATCAAATGTTTTCCCTTACATGCAGAAGCTAGAGAGAAATAAGGAATTAAAGAAGAATAGAGGGCGATCTCACGAAAATAGAAGGGAGAACAGTGGAGGGAGGAAGGCAGGAGGGAAGAGGGATGGGAAAAGGGAGGAAGAGCAGAATGAAATCAGTCAAACGAAGGTGTGTGCATGTAGGAACATATCACAGTAAATCCACTTTTATGTATAACTATAATGCACCAATTAAAAAATAGATAATGAAAATACAAAATGAATAAATACTCATTAAATAATAAAAAGAA
The DNA here is from genome assembly GCF_964194105.1 of Spermophilus citellus. NCBI lineage: Eukaryota > Metazoa > Chordata > Mammalia > Rodentia > Sciuridae > Spermophilus > Spermophilus citellus. The sequence goes on from NC_138195.1 coordinate 85,574,581, forward strand.
AAGAAATTGAGCTGCTGAAGTTCCAGAAGCATATTTAGTTTTAACATTATATCAGTGACCCATCTGGACAACATGAAACTGATATCTTTATTTTCTGATACTCATCTTCATTTCTGGTAATAAAAGTTTCTTTCAAAATTTTAGAAACATGAGTGACATTCGCACACAGTAGACACTTAATGTTTCTTGAAGCCTTGGTAGATGAATGGGTAGATACACAAGGGTGCTTAATATTTATGTCTTTATTCAGCTTCAGCGTCAATGTTTATTAATGGCGATGTGGAAACACAGCCGTGCACAACCTGATAAAGCTTCTTCCAGTGCACCTTTCCCCTACGTTCAAATGTAAACCGGGGCCCCTTAGGTTTCGTATAAAATAATAGTAATAGTCAAGTAGTGAATTGTCTTGGAGGAATTGTTTAGAACCCCAGGGTACCTTATGAACAGACTAGGACAGACACCCTCCCAAGTGGCTGACACAAATGGTTGGCATACGCCATCTAGTGGCTATTTGTGAAACTGTACCCATGCTGTGTGAAAGGCTTTTGGAAGGAGCCTTTCTGCTCCGAATTGCAGTGCCTGTCGGGTGGCCACTGTACACTTGTCCATTTCTAAGGCTTTCAGCTGAGAGGAATTACTGAGGAAAGCATGCAAAGTATCTTCCAAAATCCCTTGGTCCTAAGGAACAACTAAGAATTGACTGGTCAGGGAAAAGGATTCCTCCTGGATACAGATGAATAAACCTGAGAAGCAGTCAGAGACTCTCCTGCCTGCAACAGTTGTGGTCTAAAGCAAGGTAAGTAGTGTGACATTGGAGCCTTTTTCCCACCGGAACCATCACTGTGTACAGAAGCCCGTGACCTGGCCGTGACTTCTATACCCCTGGGGACTTTCTGGGCATTGTTGAAAAAATAGCACAGGGAGAAGATTCTGTGGCAGACACCTCATTTTATCCAGTGTTCTGTGCTGATTCATAAGATATCTTAATTCTTACACACATGCAGAATTGTGATGTCTGGCAATGGATTGCAATATCATATTTCACAATGATCTGATTTTTTAACCTAATTTGGGATTTTTATAGTGAAAGAATGAATAAATCCAAAAGCAGTACTGGGAAATAAATATCTCCAGGTTTATTCTTATAACGTCAATTAGTTCAAAATAGAGTAAGGACTTGAAGAGTTCTTCTTGCATGAAATATCAGCATGAAGTGTCTTTGAGACAGTCCAAAGTGAGACAACAAGTCATTTAGCTATGATTATCACACACACCAAAAAAATTAACTACGAAGTGTGTGAGTATAGCAGAATGGTGAGATAAGCATTCAGTATTTGAAAGCATGTAACTAAAATTCAGATAAGTTGTTAGGAATCTCACAGAAGGAAAACTTCGCTCTTTACTAGTTTTCTACATGAATGTGTTTACCATCCTTGAAAAATGCTGTTTTCAAAGTTATGTTAACTGCTTTTTAAGACCATCAAATCTGAAATGATTTAGCATATTAGTTCCAAAATAGAAAAATCCTACAAGATCATTTCCCCTTCATGTTAAGGTTAATTTCCATGAAAAATAAAAGCTTTCTGTAGATAATGCTCAGCCTCCAAAGATATTGCCTTTTGAACTATAATCCTGATTGATAAGTTGTGATGGAGCTTCGACAACATCTCAAACATTTATTTTTCACCTGTTTTATCAAAGGGTTATTTATTTTTAAGGGGAACATAGATCAATTTAAGATGGCCGTAGTATTCATTTTTAGAAAACGGCTACCAACAAAGTAGCACCATGAAGAATTTGATCATTATACAGGGGAAAACACGTATCAAATAAATCCTGAAATTTTTTATCACTTAAATGAACTATTCTCAATTTTAAAAATTCATTGCCCTGAAAGCTAGATGTATTTTTTTAAATGCTGATATGTGTAAATAAATCAGATTCGGGACTTAGGTTTCCAGTGTTGCCTACACATTTTAAAAAATTTTGTTATTTAAGTCTTTCTGTTTTCCTCAAATAAATGTTTAAAGTGACTGCAGTTTCTGGAATATATATATCTGTTAACTGATACCACACTTGCAAAGGAAATCAGACTAATTTTCTGCAATCCTGTGCCTCCCTATAAATCCAGCTGTTTATTCTGAGAGGGAAGAAAAATAAAATTTGCAAAATTCCAGTCTCTGGCCCTTGGTATTTTCTTGTGTGTGGATGCTACAGCTCAGCTAGGGCTAATGCAATCTCTTTTCCCGTGCACCACATGAAACCTTTAAAAACATATCTAAAATTGAAAATAATCTTTAAAACTGAAAATAAATAACCTTTAAAAACTTCTCCGTCCTTGGCAAAGGAGGAGGATGCCTTCCCAATAGAGCCATCTGTGGCCACCACAATAGTCTGTCCAGGCCAGCAGAAATCATAAGATTCTTTCCAATATCTTTTAACTCTCTCCCCGGCCCGCTTAGAGAGTCGTGGCTGGGATAGCTTGAGCCAACTCCGGGAGGTGCGGGGCTGGGGACACAGGTTCCACGCATCGTCCTGCAGTCTGCCTGGAAGGCTGCAGCGTTAAGTAAAATTAAGCTCTCCTCCTCCTCCTCCGTGGTGCCGCACAGTTGGGCTGTTTGATCTCGGGGTCCTCTGGTAATTGGAGTCTACACAGCATGCGGAATGTGGAATCGGCCCAGCAGCTCGCCCGCCGCCCAGAGCCATCGGCGGCCTTCCTGGGGCTCGTCCCCAGCCGGCTCCAGCCCGCTTCCTGCTCCGGTCCTGCACTGACGCGGGCATTGTTTCCAAGCTGAGAAAATGATGACGTGGGGGTCCGAAATGGAAGACCCACTGTTTGTTATCAGGCCACAGAGGGAAACAGAAACTCTGAACGCGGTGCACATTCCACACTAATGGCACTTTTCTGATCCCACAACCCCCGTTGCAGGTTTGTTTTTTTCACACTGGGTTTGCATGAAATCCACCTGCCCTCCTCGGATCACGGCGCCCTCTCCCTCCTCCGAGCTCCCACGCTACCAACCCTTGGCTCGCACTCTGTGCGTCCCCAGATATGTCCTGGGCGCCTACCCTGTCCAACCCTCAGCTAGCTGGGAGCCCCCGTGGCGAGTAACAGTGGCATGCTTTTGTCCTCCATCAGTGAGCTGAGGACCAACTGGCCCAGTTTGCCCAGGACTGAGGGGGTTCAGGAGATGAGGGGCTTTGGGCTTTCCCACAGGCACAGTCCAGGAAAACTGGGGTGAGTTGTTCACCAGAAAGCGCACCTGGACCTCATGCTATCTGTGGCCAATGGTCTTCTTTGGAAGAAGTCAATGTCCCTGCCACAAAGGAGAGCCCGTCCCACACATCTTCAAGTCCAACACCTGGAAGCTTCACTTCTGAGCTAGAGCAACCAAAAGCTTTGTTTTCTAGATAACCACCGGTGAGTCTCCGAGTTAGGGGCCTGAAACATTCAATCTGGGGACCTGCTTTGAGAAACAGAAGATAAAATCACCCCTATAAAATACAGGGCGGGAGGGAAGGCCTGCAAGACAGATTCTAACGGTTAAGCTCTATTAACTTCTTGGACAAGTGGCCTTTGTATAAAACACAGTAACTAGCAATGACTTGTCATTAATTCATGTAGTCCCACAGTCAGCCTATGAGGCAGATGGGATCATTATTTCCATTTTACAGATGAGGACATTGAGGTGCAAGAAGGTTGGGTGGTTGCAGTTGCCCAACCCTGGTGCTCTGCTCAGCCCCTCTCCATGTCAGAAATGGTGACAGGCTGGGGAGCAGATACATGATCCTGCCAGCCCGGTGCAGCCAAAGTAGCAAAGCATAAGCCTGTGATTCCACATCTTACTGGTTTAAAAAGTTAAATCCTTAGGTGACCTTTGACTGAAGTCAAAGTTTGGGGACCCAGAGAGGCCCTGGGTGGGAGGAAGCTCAGAAGCCGTCTGGTGTGTGTGGCCCTCAATCAGTGGGTTCACCCTGTCCACCTCTTACATTTTTCTAGATAATGATGGGAGCTCTGATCTGTCTCTGTAGACACGAGGGCTAGACCTGGACATCTACCTTTCCCTGCCTAAGGAAGGCGCCGGCTCCTCCCAAGTCACCTGGCAAGTCTGTGAGAAACCGTTCTTGGTTTTCAGCACATCCTTGGTGCCTCACCTATGCCAGACATGCTGTGGACATCTCTTGGTCCACAGCCCTGTGAAGCACTCACCAGGCAGGGCAGTGACCGAAGGTCAAGATGTGTACTTGCCACCAAACAGCTTAGGTTGGAAACCTGGCTCCTGCCCTTGGACTAGTCACTTAATTTATCTGTGCCTCAGTTTCCCCATCTGTAAAATGGAGACAATAACATTCTCTATCACATGTTATAAGGAGTGCGTAGACATACATGCAGAGCTTAGAACCGGGGCTGGTACACTGGAATACCGTAAGCATTAACTATTGTTATCACCACAAAATGATTATTCCTGGCAATTGTGCACTTCTGGGCTGAAATCCCAGCCAGGAGGAAGGTACGAGAAGGCGGGTTGAGCATTTGAATGGTCATTTCCGTTTAGAATCAACAGTGAGTTGTTTTGCCAGTCTCCATTCCCTCAATTGTCTCCCATCGGAGTGGGCTCATGGTTTAGGTCTGTCTGGGAGACACAGGTTTAGCCTAGAAATGGCTCATTAAATAGCGCTCTTAGGTTTCACATCAATTGCTAATTAAAGCGGTATTAACCCTAATGGGCTGGAAAGCAGGACTGTCATTTCCCCCCTGTGGCTTCCACAGGCTGAGCCCTGACACATGTCCCCCATCCCAGGGCACTTGGCTTCAGACCCAGCAACTGAGGCCCTTGGGAGAGGGGAGCTGGGGGCAGGACAAGAAGTTACGCAACTTCAGAATCTGTGTATTGCTCCTAAAAAATCACAATAGAAGAGAAACGTGCTTGTACCCATCAGTCACAGGTGCTGATGATAGTTCACCTAATTACTTCATTATTTTTTGCCACTCCATGGAGCCGTTTGTATTTACAATCCTGTATACGGTTCTATTACTACCACTTATTATGACGATTCCAGCAATTCAGAGGAGCCTCCAAGGACCCAGACAAGTAGGATCTTGTTTTTCTTGATTTCCCCAGGGGGGGTGAGGCGGGGGGAGGAGGAGTTTGGAGGAAAAGCATCCAGCCAGCATCGACCCACAATTGCTCATCCAGGATGAGTGATAAATGATGGGCGATTTTTGAAATGCTAGAATTTTAAAACAAAACAAACATATCCTATCCTGTGAGTCACAGGGCCAGCCTATAACATGACAACAGAGAGAAGAGGACACGCTCCAACTGCCCTGGGCCTGCACCTGTGTTGGAAAAGTTCTGGGACCCCAGCCCCTCCTCGTCCCCATGTTGGAAGCCTGAGCTGGAGGCAGTCCCCCAGGGGACTTGTCGCCCTAATGAGTACCAGGCCGCAAATTAACGAAGTGGGTTTGGAAAAGCATTGTGAATTTCAGTCACTCGGGCATCAGTAAATCTGCTAGAAGTCAGGGCTGGTTGTTTATAGCTTGTTAAGATGTTGACTGTTTACAAATTACATTTTCCCTCTGAAAAAGCAGGCACCTCTCCGGGCTTCTTGTCACTCCATGTTGCTTGCTGGGGTGCCTCCTGCCAGGGATAAAGGCTGCCTGTTAGCTGACCTGATTGGTGGAGGTGCTCCACTTCAGGGGCGTATTCTTACTCTACTCTTTCTCTCCCTTTCTTTTACATTTTAAAACCATCCTTCAACCCCCGTCCCCCTAGAAGCAGGGTCATCGGGCCCTGGATTCTGCACAACCTTGTATTTTCTCATTATCTGCAGATACCTGGAGGAGTGTCAGCTGAGTGTTGCCTGACCTCCTCTTTGGGGTCCCCCTTCCTCCCAAAGAGCTTCAAGGGCCTGATTTACACAGCTCAGCTCATTCACAAGGTCAGAAGCCAAAAGCAAACAGGAGAAAGAGAGACCATGAGTGCTCCTTCTGCCTTCGTGGACCAGAAAGAAAAGTGAGCACATAGCAAAATGTTGAGGTCATATATCCTAAGTTTCCTGTTGGTGAAGTGGCTTCTCCAAAGCCCCACAGTTGCAGGGTACAGGCAGGAACAGAGCCCTGGGTCACTGACTCCCTGTGCACAAAATGTCTTCCTCACAGGTGGCTCTTCCCTGTTTAAATCGATCTTGTTTAGATCCATTCATTTATTCAATAGGTAACTTGAGGACCTTGTCCAGGCCTGAAAGGTGCTGGAGCTACAGAGATGTATTTCACAAGCACATCCATCTGGCCCCATCGTCACATGGCATTATGGGCCAAGGTACAGCCATGCCTGGGAAGTACTTGCTCAGGTGTCTTGAGCAATGAGTTATCAAGTAAATGGAATCATGGTGAATTTCTATCACACCCTCCAACTTCCTCCCAAAAGACAAAGAAATTAGCACCCAAGGTCACCCAAGCAGAGGAGCCAGGGTTGGGGCTTCCCTGGCTATTGTCTTCTCCCCCAAGCTTTAATTTCCTTGCTGCAAATTAACATATTTAATAATGACTTTGGTCCACCGCACTGATCTGCCTTTTTTAATGAGGTCTGCAGACTTTATTGACCCCATGCTGCCTGACCCAGGTCCCTTATTCCAGCCACACTTGAGAATGTGCAGCAGCCTCCTGTTTGTGTTGATGTCTAATCTAATTGGCTCCACATGGAGAGAAGTCCTGTCCCACCACCATGCACACTAAGTCCCAAGGTGGCTTCAGCATGGGTTGTCACTCGGCACCAGGAGTCCATGGTGAGAACATGGCCCTGGCTGTCTGCAAGCTCTCCCACTCCACAGAGTCCAAGAGAAACCCACATTGTCCTCAGGATCTTGGGATGATCTATTCCCAAGCTCAGGGCTTGACCTGCACACAGTTAGAGCCACAGATGTGAGATTTTCACCCAGCTCTTCTGCTTGGCTACTTGACTGTGTGGCTGGGGTTGGCATTCAAAAAGGTCACAACCTGTGGCTTCATGGCCTCTATTCTCGACTTCATCTTGGATACTGGGAAAATGAAAGGATAAATAGGTTGATGTTCAGTTCCCTGGAGATGAGAGAGTTATGGGTTAGCATTGCTGAAATTTAGAAATAAAAGGGTTCTTTTTGTCCCTTAAAAGCATCAGCTTAAAGAATGTCTTTATAACAAAATAATTTCATGAAGTGTATTTTTTTCTAATTATAGCTTTTTTAATTTTTATTTTTATTTGGTGGGGGAGTTTTCAGTCTGTCTTCTTGTTGTTCTTTTTAAACCAGGTTTTCCTCTCTCTGGCTCTCTTCCCAGTTCTCCTCCTCCCCTCCCCCTCTCTGTCCAGAAAGTACTTATATTTCTGGGAGGATCCTTAAGGGACCCTGCCTCCTACAAGGTGTATTTTCCTGTGAATGAATTTCACACAATTTATTACCATGTCTTTAAGGGTAAGAAAAACTGCTGTCGCTTTAGCAGCACAAGGAGTTTCAGGTAGACACTTGGTTGTAAACTACACACTTCAAATGATGAAAGTTCACCCTAAGCATTTTCCCACTGGGGGTGCAACCCTTCACTTAGAAGGCCTGGGCAGCCAGATGCCTGCTGGGATGGGAGGAGTTAATTGAATTACCTTATATTTAGTGCTAATTTTGTCCCCGGCTTGTCAGGTAATAGAAGCAAGCCTGGACTTGACTGGGAATGCCAGCCTGGGCACGAGGGTGTCTCCTGGGTATTTCTATCATCAGATTAATTGAGTTGACATCTTAGTTCCGATTAGTTACCAATGTGGTTCCAATATTATTTCAACAGGTGTCAATTGGGGGCTGTGGTCACAATCACACAACCTTTTCACTAAGGATGGCAGTGCTCGGCTCTGAGACTGTCACGTGGGAGGAAGGGAAAGGAGGTTCTAAGTGTGTTTCTGAAGACTCCTCACTTGCAGGAGAATTTAAGACTTCCATAGGCAGGGCTGGAGGTATAGCTTGGATGGAACCCTTGCAGAGTAGGCATGAGGCCCTGGTTGGAGATCCAGCACCTCCTAAAAGAAAAAGACCTTAAATAGTTTAAGATGCTAATTTGTCGTTCCCTTTTTCTGGACTCAGTTTGCAGAAGGAAAACCTTTTGCAGATATAAGAATGTATTGGGGATTCGTCTTGCATTAAGAATGAAGACTCTTGATTACTGATTAAAATTTGCATCACTAATACAAACCTGAACCTTGTAGGAAGTAGGTTCTGAGAAGTCCCAATTATGTAAAATTATATTTCCAAGGGATCTTATGGCTCCAGTCCACACAGACCTACAGGACTGTAACAGTGTCCGGGTGGTTCAGGCACTTGGGATTAGGCTCAGAGGTCACTCCCCACACTCACTCCCAGCCCCTGCAGAGCACGTTCACATCATCTCTCAGATAAGAAAGACTTTCAAGGTCTTTTACCCTTTGTTTTAGGGAGTTAAATATAAAACAGAGCCTAATGAAAGCACTTATTACCAAGCTGGCTCCTTGTGGACCTGCTTCTCTGTCTACACACCTCTGCTGACTACAGGAGGACTTCAAATGGTCATTAAGTAGTTTCCAAGCCACAGCCACTGGGAGGACCACCTAAGACTCCAGAAGAGTGTCTGCCATTTAAAGATCACTGAACCAGCCTGGATTGGTGGGGCATACCTATAATCCCAGCAACTCAGGAGACTGAAATAGGAGGATCACAAGTTCAAGGTCAGCCTCAGCAACTTAGTAAGGGCCTAAGCAACTTAGTGAGAAAAAAAGGCTGGGGATGTGGCTCAATGGTTAAGCACCCCTGGGTTCAACCCCTGTAACAAAATTAAAAAAAAAAAAAAGCATCTGGAATAAAAGGTAGGGGAAGGCCTCTACCTTTTGGAAATTCAAAATGAACTTATTTTCACACTGTTTGGTATAGCTTCCACATGTCAATTGTCCAATAAGTAGCTTCCCAAACAAGGCTCTTTCTTCCTCCTGAGCATCCAAAGTTGGTGCCAGGTGTCCAAATAAAAGCTTGCTGTCCATTACCTTATAAGACAAGGATAAAATTAATACAAAATATAAGGAGGTTGCTTAACTCTTCCTCTCTCCCAGATCAAACAAATCCAAGATGGCAATAGGATCATCACAGAATGCCTTGCAAGAGAAAAATATTGAACAATCAACCAGAGATCCACAAGACAGCTGTATATTCAAGAGCCTGTCACACACACAATCTCAGGGACAAGTTTCTTTCTCTGTCCAGCCTCAGAAGAGAAGTCCTGACCATGCAGCCAGCTGCCACATCTTTGTGGAGCTGGAGTTCTGCCTTAGGCCCTAAGCAAGGTATGGGGAGCCCCGCTTCCCTGACCGCAGTCTACACAGAGTTGCCCACAAGTCCTGGGCTTCAGCAGCAGCCTGGCGCAGTCACCACTAGCCCAGAGCAGCTGGCAGCAGGCAGCAGCCAGGGCAGGCCATGGTGAGAAAATTGCTGTCTATCCCCTCCCTCCAGCAGATGTCTCAGCAATCAAGTCTGCCAAGGAGCCAACAATTATGGTGGAACACCTTTGCATACCTGCCACAGGCACTTTGGACACACAGAATCACATGTTGGGTGGAGGATGAAAAACCAGAGGAAAATATATCTATTCATCAAACCAAGACAGAGGGGAATCAGGACATGGTCCCTAACATTTGGAAGGGCTAAACTCGGGCCCAGGTTTTCAGATGTCATTATATACCAAGACTGAAGGGTGACAGGTGGCCCCATTAGGAAAGAATCCACAAATCTTCATTTCTGATAATTACTTAGAGACTGAAATATAATGATCCCGTTTATTCCATCAGCAAGAGTTGTGACAGTCTTGTTCCAAAAAGAATAAGCCTCTGCCCTTTGGAAATTCAACATGAACTTATCATTTTCACATTCTGTTTGATATAGTTTCCACATGTTAATTGTCCAATAAGAAACTTCCTGAACAAAGATTCTTTTTGCTCCAGAGCTTTGAAGCTAGTCTCAGGTCTCTGAATACCACACGTGCAAACCAAAACTGGGGTCTATTCCCTGATGCACCTTGGCTAAAATTAACATAGATCAAACATATTTATGATGGTGGGGTGCAATGACCACACCTATAATCCTGGCAACTCAGGCTGCTAAGGTAGGAGGATCACAAGTTCAAGAACAGACTGGGCAACTTAGCACAACCCTGTCTCAAAATAAAAAAGACTGGAGTTGTAGCTCAGTGGTAGAGAAGCTAGGTTCAATTCCCCATTTGCAAGAAGAAAGAAGTTACGATAGAAACAGAGTCATCGCAGAATGCTTTGGTACAGAAGAATCTTGAAATAATAATCTTGAAATAAAGCATTTCTGGCTAAAGAGTGGTCTGCGTCTAATTCCTTAGGTACTAACATCATCTCATCTGCAACATGCTATTATTTATATGTAATTCACACATTTACACTATAAACATTATATGCATAACATCTACTCCCTTCCCTATCAGCAGTGCATGTAAGCTATGCATATACATAGGTAAAACTATTAGCATTCTATTCTCTTTTGGGAGGGTGGTACCAGGGATTGAACTCAGGGGCACTCTACCACTGAGCCACACCCCTAGCCCCGTTTTGTATTTTATTTAGAGACAGGGCCTCACTGAGTGCTTAGCATCTCACTTTTTGCTGAGGCTGGCTTTGAACTCACATTCCTTCTGCCTCAGCCTCCTGAACTGCTGGGATTACAGGTGTGCGCCACCGTACCCAGCTAGCATTCTATTCTTAAGTATCTTGAATTCAGATCTTTATAACTATTTTTTTTTTCTGGCTTATCATTGATAAAATATATTTGGGCAAGAATTTAACTTCTGTAATGTAATATTCCACTGCACACCATTCACTCCCTAGCCCCATTTGGAATTAACGATTGAGGGAGTGAATGGGTGAGTGAACCTGGTGCTTCCCACTGGTGACGTCTGTCCCCAGGGCATGGTCTCAATTTTGAGAAAGCTTTTGAGTCCACTCCACGTAGACCACCTTCCCCCTTGGCTTTCTGAGTGGATCTGTAGACATTTTCCAACTGCAGAACATGGCTTCAAGCGAGCACTATTTGAAAAGTATTTAATGACATTCCCTGAAGTTACTTGGCCAAATACGACTGAATCTTTATAACGCAGAGAGAAAACAAAATTATTTACTCATTCAGTATTTATTAGTTTGGAAACCCGGACGCCGTACCTAGCACACAATGAGCCCATGTTTGCTTTCTCCGGGTCCCTGCTTCCTCTTCCTTCAGAAGACTTGGGAGAGACTTGCAGTTCCCGAGCCGATGTTGACTCTTTGTAGCACAATTCTTTACGTTTTAAGGAGCAATTAATTCTGATAATTGATGTTGGTACAGCATGGATCTTAAATGATTTATGAAAGAGTTTTCTGCCTCAAGACAGGCATCTCTGAAAGTATCTCGTCACTGCTGCCATGCCCTGGGGAATGCCAGAATCAAAGACACCGAGAGGCGGGCACAGGTGGGAAGTGGGGAGCCCAGGTGTGGGGACTGCACTGGCAACCCCAGGCCACCCCTGCCACACTCGGAATCCAGAGTTGGACGTGCACCCAGTAGGCAGATTTGGGATGGGGTTTCAGGCACCAGACTGAGCACAAGACCAGGCCCGAATGGGGCTTCTGGTGGGGGAGTCTGGTCAGTGGTGCTTTAGCTGTCCACTCCATGGGACTGCCCGCCTGTCCCAAATGCTGACCCCACTGGCCATCACTCCACCCTCTTGGAGGTTTTGAGTGCTTTAAGACTTTGCTTTCAAAAAACAAAGACCCCTGACGAGGTAGCCTAGAGTTTCTACCCTGTTCCTGAAGGAAGACCTATACCACAGATCATTAAGAATGGGACATATGGGTGAGGGGCAATAAAAGGTGCAGCTGATAGGAAAAATTAGACCTTATCGAGCACCTACTATGTGCCAGGCTCTGTGCTAGGGCCTTTCCAAGTTTGTTGTTTCTAAAGTCGTGTAGAGCATTGAAAGATGGGTATGTTTACCCTTGTTCAGAGATGAGGAAGCTGAGGTTTAAAGAGGCCAGGCAACCTGTCGGCCACATGACAAGGAAGGAGCAGGTCCAGCCTTTCCACCCAGGTCCACAGAGTGCCCATCTCTTCACTATGCTCCAGAAAAATCCAGAGACACCCACATGCCCCCATGGTCCAGGCTGAGGTCACTCTCCCTCTCCCCAGTGTCCCTGAGGAGCCAGGACTAGGGATAAGGAGGCTGACAACGGGCTCCAAGGACAGTGTCCCTATCCTCCCACAGGCCCTCATCCACCACTCCAAAGCAGCTCCACGTAGGTACTTAGGTATAATCTAGTAAAAATAGTGTGAACCTACCTCCATGCATGAACTCAAAGCAAGCCCTCTGGATGCGCCTTCTGACCAGGTTGCCAGCTCTCAGTCTCCCCTCTCTGGGAAATTCTGAGCCTTCAACCCACAAAATTCTCTGCTAGTGCCACTCAGGTGGGCTGCTCCTGAGTGCAAGATTCACATGCCCTAGCTTTGGGCTGCTTCGATTGCCCATGCTCAGTACCTGACCCAGTGCAATCTCTCCACAAATGTTGGTGAGATGAATGAATGGGGACAAATCTGTGCAAAGCTCAGTTTCAACAGAAAAGGCCTGAATGGCTCTCCGGGGCTTTCTGGGGTCCTCTCTTCCAGTCTTCTGTCCCAAAGAGCAAAAGATCCTTGTATTTCTCCCATAGCTCCTGGAGCCTTGTATACCCTCCTGAGCCAAACAGAACCCATGACATCCCCAGGACACCAGAGAACCACAGCAGGCCAAGTTTAAAATGGAGAGGCGTGCAGGCCCAAGGGGGAGGTGTAGTCAGACCAAGGGCTGCCCTCCTGAAGCACGGGAGAGGGACTTTCCCACTCTCAGGAAAGGTCTGGGTGAAGGAACTCAGAGACACCCCAAAGGCCAGGGACTGAACAGGGCAGTCCATAATTTATCACTTATCTGACTAAGAGCCGTCCCCGGCAGATTGAAGTTATTAGCTGGCCTCCTGAGGCGGGAGGAACCTCCAAGGTGCCTGGCACAGAGAGCCCAAAGGAGCAGGCACCAGTACAGGCCCATCCTAAATCTCTAAAATAAACCCACTAGGGCAGGCAAAGTCACATCCAGGGCTGTCCTTCCCTCCCACCTCCTTGGAGACACACGTGCCCTTTCAAAAAAATGGCACTGATAAAAATCACATCCATTTACGGCAGTGTCTTTCCCAGAGTCACAAAAGAAAGGCCTTTATCATGCCCTGAATTAGATCTGTGATTTTTTTTGAATGACATGTATAATAATTAGACTGTAAAGATGTGCAGTTAATCCATTTAAAGGTGTAAAGAAGTCCATTTAATGAACATTATAGTCACATTAGAGTTGGAAACATCCAACTCTTTTGTTGAATAAAAAGAAGTTCAATGAGATTAACTTCTCTTAGTTGGTTTAAAAGAATAATCAAACATGGCTTCTTCTGATAGTGTACCGGGGCCTTCCTGCATAGGTTCTGCATACCAATGTCTTCCAGCTTGGAAGGGGAAGAATAGGGCTGCCGGACCTTACATTGCAGTCAAATAATTACAAATTAAAAGGGATCACTCCTACTTTCTATAGTCACTATGAAGTGATAAGAGGCTGAACTCCTTGAACTTATAATTATATAACAGAAATGTTAATCTCCTGTGTTAAATATATTCTTACAATTATCAAGTTTACTACTTGACTTGTAGATCTTTCTCCAGGGAGACTATTACTTGAGCCTATCAGATTTGGGCCATGATTAGGGTAACAGGTTCCATTTTCAAACCTCATACTCTTTCAGGTCTCTGGATGAGGGTCCTGCTGGTGGCTGCTGAACTGGCTCAGGGCCCAGCCCAGATGCTTCCCACTCAGATTGAAGTGGGTGAGAATCCAGATAAGCGCCACCCCCCCACCCCCTGCTATTTTAAAGGATCAGACTGTACAGCAAAAAAAGGACATGTTTGGAATAACCCACAGTTTACAATGAAGAAGAAGATGCTAAATCAACATTGCTCACCAACTGTCCCCTCCTGCTTAGAATTCCTATTATGTGCATGGAATTTACCCAAGTCAAACACAAAAGGTGGGGGTGGTCATGTTCAATCCACCTGGTCTCCCTCAGACATCTAACTTGTCACCTTCTTTGTAGCTCAGAAATGTATATTTTATACATTTGTTCCCTCTCTTATCTACAGTTATGAAGAATTGAAAAACAAAGAGCTGAGATATGCACTATACCATGGAAGATCTGAGAAGGCCATGGGTTAGAGTTCCTTTGACCAAAACAAAAGAAAAAGAAAGAAAACAAAGGGAAGAGGAGTTCAACAGTAAGGAAGGACAAGGCTCAGAGCCTGGTGAATTAGCAAGGCAGCCGGGGAGGAGTCAGCCTAGCCTCACATCCTGCCTCCCAGCTTTGTCTGCTGCCACCTGCTCACTGGGTGACACTGATGGATAACTGTAGAGATTGTCTAAACCAAACTGCTCACCGGCACTGTGTTAGATCTTTTTGTAGTCTAGGAACTAAAGCTGATAAGATCAAGAGGCAACAGCAACCCTAGCTAGTGCAGTAGGATCTGTCCTGTGTAGCTTAACTGGACATTATGTAGACGGCGTACTTTAAACCAGCCATGACATTGGTAGGAATGGAAGGGAAAATTCCAGTTTAAAGAGAGTTCGGTTTAAATAAGAAAATAAAAAAGACCCCTCCCAAGGGAAGAGCCAGCCACAGCTAGCCATGTCCACTCTTGGGCAGATGAGCCTGGAGACCAGCACACATCTACAGTTTCATTTTTTACTTTTTTTTTTTGTTTTTGCTCTGGCCTGTTTATAATCCTCAGTGAGAATGCCAAGAGGGGGGAAACTGGGAGGACTTGTTCCCAAAGTGCACAGGTAGATCTTTGCCCTTGGAAGCTTCAAAACACTTACTTTCGAAAAGACCCAGAGGAAAAATGCCTTAGGCCTTCCAATGCCTTTGGGAGGGAGGTGGAAAGGCCTAGTCATCTGTTTACTGCCAGCACTTTTCATCTGCTTGGTAAGGCAAATGGACAAAATGTTCAGTATAGAATTGAGCTAAAAGGGCAGAAGCAAGGAAAACCTTGGATGCAGTTCTGGAACCAATCATCTAAATGCAAAAGACAGCAGGTTCTCTGGTACCTACCTGTCTGGGGCTTTTGTGTAGAAACTGATTTAAAGGTCTAGGTACCCTGGGATGTTCTCCACGGGTGAAAGTGGGCTAATACCACCAAAGTTTGAAACTCTCCCATAACTGTTGTTAATCAACCTAAATTTAAAATTATACTTCCATAAAGAATATCTACAAGCTCCTCTTTAAAAAAAAAAGAAAAGAAAAGTCACACACAATAGGATCTATTCATATGCAGAAAATGTGTCAAAATGGGTTTTATCTCAGACAGCTCCCAACCAACAGGTTGACTTCCCCCTTCGCTGAAAAGATCATTTAAATGTGAATACTTTTTTTTTTCTTGGTTGGGTTATTAGATTTTGTGCAGATTGCACAAATAATTATCATACTTGGTTCAGATGAGAAACTCTAGATGTCCCTCAATGGGATAAAAATCTTATGAAAATTAAGTGAATTGCAGAGGAGAGTAAAAATAGTTTGTCAATATGCCGCCCCAAACTTGCCCAAAGATAATTATCATTGCCTATAAATACATGTTTGAGGTTTGCTTGAATACGGTTTTGTAAAAAAGAGAAAAGTTATTATCTTGAAAGGAACTAAGTAGCGCCTAGAAATCACTATCATGGTCTGGAGTGAACTAATCACTTTATCCTCGTCCCTGAGCACATTTATCCACCTCCTAATTCTTCACCTAATTAGAGGGAAAAGCAGAGCCGTCCTGGTCAGGGAGGTAGGGATTAGGGTTAAGAAAACACTTGTATTTGGAACCCCCTACCTCCCCTGGTCAGTGTGAAAGATTCTCAAAGAATCTCCCAGCCTAGCTAATCCATGACCCTCAGCAGGAGGGAAGTGTTAACAATTTAGTTTAAAACTCACACTCTCAGACAAATGCATCAAAAACGGCTTTTCTCCTTTGATTTGTAGGTATTAGTTGTTTTTCCAGGCCCCATTAAGAACTCTTCATCCCGTACAGCAAGGGGCATTAAGCTTTCGCAAGTTAAAGTTGTTCCCAGCTCTGTTATTCAAAGGCAATTTACACTAATTATTCGAGTCCACAGAGTTCCCCATATTAACGGAATGAGCCATCTCAGCAGGTAAAAGTACTTTTGAAATGTTAATTTATTACTAAGGTATAAAAATGTCCCTGAATTAAAATAAAGTAAAAGTAAAAAACAAAAAAAAACCCCAGCAATTTTAAAGGATAGGACTGAGACATTTCATGCTGTACCCCATTTTTATTTGTATGGACGCCTTTGTAACTGTTTTTTTTTTTTTTTCCAAAACACAGCGACTGTACATTCTCCCACATCGTGGTTAACACAAATATCTCACCCAGTTTGGTGCATTTTCCTTTCTGGTTTGCCAAGAGGACCCAGATGAATCCCCTAGCCTGCCTATACTCAGAAGCAGAAATGTGGTTTTTATGCCTCAAAAAAATCTGCTCCCGGGTGTTGGTTGTTGGTTCTCAGTCACTGACATTTTCAAAAGTCCCTTGTAGGGGCCAGGGTTGTGGCTCAGTGGTACAGTGCTTGCCTCGCATGTGTGAGGCACTGGGTTTGATCCCTGGCACCACATAAAAATAAACAAACAAAATAAAGGGATTGTGTTCATCTACAACTAAGAAAACACATATTTTTTTAAGTATCTTGTGTATGCCTCTGCTGCTTCCAAAAAAGGCTCTTTTATGGTCCATCCAACAGAGTGCTCATGCTGGGGACTCCACTCCATCTTTCCAGGGACTTCCAGGCACGCACACAGAAATCATTATGAAGTCAGAGACGCTGGTTTGCCTTCTAGGCCCCACCTTTCTGCCATTCCCAAGCAAGTGGCTGGGGAAGCGGGGAGGAGAAACGCAGGAAAGGAGGTAACTGAAATCAGATTCTGCCATATTGAAAATCCTACCACTCAGAGGAGATCCAAGCTGTGGGCTCTCACCATTGCAGGAAGTGCCAAGAGCGACCCCTCCTGGGGACTGGAACAGGGCACAGGGTACAAACCCTGCAGCTAGTCATCAAGGCAGACTACTTTTATTTCACTCTTTCATTCATGCACTCTACAAGCATTTATACACAAATGTGTAAGGAACAGAGCTCCATCCTCCAGCTGCTCAAAAGACGGGGGGGGGGATAAAGTTGTAAAGCAGTAATAGAGATGTGAGTGAGAGGGGGTGATAGGGCCCAGGGAAAGAGATCCGTGCAGCCCAATAAGCCCAGGAGTAAAACTGAAATTTGCTAAGCACTGGGAAAAAGAAGCCATGGTGGCAAAGTGGGAGGAGCAAAGGCCCTGAGACACACAGCAGCATAGCAGATTCAGAGACCTGAAAGTTGTATGTGACGTCCAGACTGTTCAGAGCTACAGGAAGAGGGAGAAGAAGAAGGGCAAGGACTCTACTCAGCTGTTCTGGAAAATGCTGATTCAATTAATAAATAAGCAAATATATAAATATATATATATATTTTTTTTCAATAATGATTACAGGGAATGCTTTTCTTATTTCTTACCATTTTCATCCAAACCTGTTAATAAAAGTCCTAGTATTTTTTTCTCTCACCCTAATGGATTGTTTTGTGTCACAAGTCCCAAAGTTTTTGTGCCCATGGAAGCCCAAGGTCTACCCAGAGATTCTTTCTATCCATCTCAGGAAGGCGCTTGTGCCTCCACCTCCTCATACAGCCAGAGGCTTGATCACTTGCCCCAAGTTCTGATATGAATGAAGTGCAGGTTCAGAAAGAGTCACAGCAGGCCCAACCAGTGGGCCTCTACCCTGGGGAAACCTTCTGCCGCTCATAGCATCCTTTCCTTAGAGTGGATACAGGCCAACACACCCAAGGGTCAATAGATTTTAGAGCCTAGAACACAACCAGGAATACCATAAGAGCACCTACAAGTCAAGTTACATGTGGATTAATCAATATGTAAATAACAAAAGTGAGGTCTAGCATAAAAGCAGCACAGGTCAAGATAAAGTCAGAAGCTAATTTATACTGTCCACTTGTCTACAAGCAGTTTTCTATATATTCTTTATGAATTCCCCCAACGTACAAACACCTTTCGTTACCACCTGCGTAATGTAACTTCAGAGTGATTAGGAACACATACTGGCTACCTGCAGGATACATGCTGGATTGGCTACTTAGGCTAAAACTTTTACTGACCTCATTGGAAACAGTATATTCCTTTGGATTCTAAAAATGGCTGATAGAGTGGGCAGGTGGGGGGAACCTCTTGATGCCGCAATCCATCCATCCTACCACCCATCCAACAAATATTCATTTTATTGAATACCTCCTGTACGTCACACATCCACACACAGTATTCATAGTCACAAAGTCACAACTGGTAAGGATACATTATCACCTACTATTAAAATGTCACTTGCCAGAGAGTAGAAATGTACGTGGAAAATGACTGCAGGAACTAACTACAGACCTACTCCCTGGTCAGTGCCCTGCCCACACCAGGTGTTCAAAATCAGACTGTTCTGTCATGTCCATTTCTCCTCGGAGAATATGATAAAAATATGATTTATTTGGAAATAATAACAATCCAGATGCTATCTGAACTAGCTCTTTGTTTTAGAAATGCATTTGATATTATAGACAGTATAAATGAACAGTGTATAAATTAGAAGGTGGGGTGTTAGAAGATGCTGAAAATACTTCGCAAATTGCTTCCAGTAGTCTCATAATATACCTGGGCCTGCAAATAATGGATGTAAAAAAAAAATCACAAACCAATTGATTTAATCATGTATCCCAAAGATCTTTTGAGTTCCAGGCCAGTTTTAATTACAGAACATCCGTGGAGGTAAGAATAGTACATTCCCATAAAAAGTTTCTATGGTTCAAAGTATTCCCTAGTTAATCTGGCTGCCCCTTTGCCACTACCACTGTGGAGTTTGAATTAATGAGGATTGATTCACTAATGAAAGCCAAGAGTTGTCTTTATCCTGATGAGACATTCAGGACAACTCTATAAAATCATTTCCATGGCAGTGTTGGAAGCTGTAGGTGCTAAGCGGCCACAGTGTCCGGCTCAAGGTTTATGATCAGAAGAGGGTGAAATTAAGTTAGAACTCAGAGGTTTTTGCTTTTGAAAAGCATAAGGAAGCAGCACTTTTTTTTTTTCAGGTTGAAGTATTGAAAAATGTACCATGAAATGAAAGCCCTGAACAATCTTGACTAAATCTTTCATTATCTTTGGACCAAGGCAAAAACAAAAACTTCTCATGTCCAGGAATCACAACTAATGTACACAAAATACAAAAAGCTTCTTGGTAAAGATTGTATATATAGTATGCACAGTTCTTGTGCCGTACAGGTACAGGAAGACCTTTAAAGGAGTGGCTTCAATGAAAAACCTCAATTTTCTAGAAGCTGCATAAAATGGGTTTAGTGGCTGCTGAAAACATCTTGAAGCTTCCTTCACAGAGGCCATGCAGTTCAGTGGAGAAGCTCCAAGTTTGGAGTCTGGAGGCCTCAAGCCCACTCCACCAGGAGCCACTGAGGTGCCTGCGGGCAAATCTTTGAACCCAGTCAGCCTCAGTGAGCCTCCCAGGAAAATAAAGGTTTGATTGGCTTGGTCCTCAAAGATCCCATTGGTTCCAAAATTGTCCGGCTTTATATAAGAAGCATTTGATAAAGCCATCAGAGGAAAGCTATGTATAAAAGCAAGTGTTTCCAAAAATAGATATACAAAGAATTTTTTAAAATTTGAATCAAACATGGTTTGGTTTCAAGCACGCACACGCACACACACACCCACAAGCCTTTACAGCGCACATTGTGTGAGACCCCGCAGTTGTATCTTTTCCCTGGGTTGAATTGAATGCAGTTTTGTAGGTGCGCAGATCACATTGCATTTGTGTGTCCTGTACAAGGCGTGGACTGTAGTTAGCCCTTAATTCTAATTAATACAAGTCCAGCTGCATCAGAGAGTGGAAAAAAGACTAGAAATGAAAGAAAATGAGATGTTAGTATGGATGCCTATCACACTGTGAATATCTATTCATCTGCATAATATTAACGATACCAAATATGCAAACAGATGTTTCTCTCATTAAATTGTATATGCAAATACTACTGGTAGGAGTGGTAATGTTGTCTCAGGGTTGAGAGATCGTGGAGGGTAATTAAAGGTTAATCCAGTTTTCAGTTCACAGACCATACAGCAAGAGTGGTCGCGAGGAAAAATTGTCACTTAACCTTCAATTCATTACCAATGGCACATGGATTTTCTACTAAAATAACATAAACATATGTGTGCAAATCATTACCCACCCCTGCAGGGGTGGATCACTAGCAGCTAGCTGGCAGAACTGAGTTGGTCATTGAACAAAGTTGAGTATTGCTCTGCAGAAACATCAATAAGAAAAGCACCATTTCCTCAAAAGATATTTAGAACCCATCTAGACTCCTAATCTCTAATTTCTAATAGGAAAAATATCGGAAACTAAAGAAAACTTGTTGTTTCAGATACTGAATTTGAGACGTTAGAGGCCACAATGCCCTGGCCAAGGTGTGCCATTTTTTTTTTTTTTTTTTACTGAGTGAACTAAAAATGTAAATGGATTGGAATATTTTTGGATGGAAAAGTTTAACTCTCCAGCTGGATCATTTCCACTTCCCATCTGGAGGGGGAAGAAAACCCAGTGAGGCAGATCAGAAGAGCTCAGAGTTGCAGGAAGGAATGCAAGTCAGTAGCAACTGAGCATTTGCAGGAAGAGTTGCAGAAAAGCAGCCAGAGGAAAGATTTTCCTGCATCCATGGAATAATAAAGGAGGGTTTATTTCCTGATCAATAGTTACAAAGAGCTTACCTTTGGTTTAGTGGGAATCGGGGTTCTGAAAGGGTAATCTCTTCTCTCCCCTTTACTTCTTTAGTCCTTGATTCCACAACAAATGCACAGCTATTCAATTGGTGTAAAGACCCACGCAAAGCCAGCAGGCGGAATAGCTGAAGTCCCCACGCTCCTGTGGATTAAAAGCATGCCTTCCGCCCTGAGCGGGAGGAGATGCCCATCAAAACAAGATAGAATGATTCAGGGGCAGACAGATCCCTAACTTTTAATCCCCATTATATGTCTAGAGTTTTTAGCCAACCCCAAATTTTAGTTCTCATGCCACCAGAAAACCAAAGCCTCTTTCAAGATTGCAATTGTACGTGAAATCCAAATCAAGTCCTGGAAATAAAACTAAAGGTTTCCTCTTCTCTCTTCCCTTAGCTTCTCTTCTCTATCTTTCCTTGCTTTAGAAAATAATGCTGGCTTCAGAGGCTAAAAAATTGCCTTGAGGTACTAAGCAACTCAGTGAGACCCTGTCTCTAAATAAAATACAAAATAGGACTGGGGATGTGGTTCAGTGGTTGAGTACCCCTGAGTTCAACCTTCAGTACCCCCCCCCCACCAAAAACAAATTGCCTGAGGAAGAATATATTCCTCAAGGAAATGGGCTCTGGTTAACTTTCTCAAAGCATCTTTTACACAGATTTTAACAATGCTCACTTACTGGCAAACCAAAGCAGAAGCCTGTGGCTGTGGCTTTAAAAGGGAGTGCAAGGTCTTAGGACACAGATTGTTGGCATATTGGTTGGTTGGTTTTGTCTGCACAATACCAAACATTTTAAGTTCTTTCTTCATCACTACTTCATTTACTGATTAGTTTTTCCTTCTTGTTGGTTTTTCTTTTTCTTTTTATTCCCCACCTTTGCCAAACTGCTATTTGATCTCCAACCAGAAGGTGGGCCTGCTATGCATTCCTACTGCAAGGAACAGAAGGGACCTGACCAAATCCTCTTCCTATTTGTCTAGCTGTCTCTTAGGAAGAGAAGGAGCAGGGTGTTTTCCAGGTCTGGGCTTCCATTGAGAGGGCCAGGAATAGTTACAGCACTGCCAGAGTTATTAGTACATAATATATGCACTTTCCCCTGAGTACACATTAAAAGATCTGATAGCCTGCCCCCTCCCGGCTAATTCTGGGTAACATTTGGAGATCTCCAGCCCTACTCTCAGGAGGCTCTTTTGAAATAACATGGCCCTGTGCTTCTCTATTTGTTAAGTAATTGAGAAGTAATGGTGATTATTATATATTATAAAGAAGCCAAATTCCCCTAGCACTGTGCAGCCCCCATTAGTGCTATAATGCTCAGAGTAGCATAGAGGTGGTGTTGAGGCTGGATTTGGAGAACTTGACTTTGGTTAGAAAACTTCAGACAGGGCCAGTTTATTTTGCTAAATGCAACAGAAATATCCCTCCCCACTCCCAACATAGAAGAGGACTTTGATTTTGACTGTTATCTAGTCCCTCCTTTCCCTAGTGCCCTAAGATATGAGGGTGTTTGTGATTGGTTGAGACCTTGTCCCTGACCCGAACTTCCCTGGCTTGATCAGGTGTGGTGAATCTGGTACTTTTGGAGATCAACTGAGCTGGATCATGAAGATTAGCAACAAAGCTAGCCCACCCAAAGGAGGAGATCAGCTGGGCTGGCCCGGGCGAGGTGTCAGTGTGTGCATACGGCCACTGTGACTTGCAGAGAGCCACTCAACTGCTCAGAGCTTCGAGTCTCTTCTACAACAGGAAAATAATAGTACTGACCTCAAAAGTCAGCTGAGATCATTCAAGATTATCAATACACAGGAAGTGCTGAACATCCCTTACCGAGTGGGCCCAAATGGTGGTATAACCAAGATTAATAACACCAGGCTGAAGCAGTGGTACTCTGGGCCCCTGGGAACAGATACAGTATAGAGATCTCCAGAAGTTTCTAATATGGCTGCTTTTATCTTGGCAGAATAGACGGTGGGTTTCCATCTACTCAGAGAGAAGGCAGCTGACCATCTAGTCAGATTTTAGGGACAGCTTCAAAATCCCTTTTAACAACTTCCTATGTGCTTATAATGACTTTGGAGGCACTGAGTTACAAGAAGAAAATTGTTCCCTGCAGCTAAGTCAGATCTTTAAGTGACATCATGGGAGATTGCCTTCAAACCAGTATTGATCTGGCTCTGGGCAGATTATATAAGAAATTCAGCAAATGTTGTGTAGGCCCCAAACCAAACCAGGAACCCAACATCATCTGTAAAGTAGGTATTCTCTGGAGTCCCCATTCCACAAGCAGATGCCCCTTAGCTGTTTGAGTTGGCACACCACTGCAGTTCTCCAGGCCTTGGTGCCCTCTCCTGTAGGATGACAGTTGCTGTGACAATGGATTGATTAGGGGGTCACACAGCAACACGGAGGGAGCACTTTGTCATGTGTCCCACGGAGTTAGGAATAGAGGGCTTTGCAGAATTTATTGGGAACACTGTCTCTTCCTGGTGTCCAGCACTGGGAATGGGAACACAGTGTCCACATCCACACCATTATTCTTAACCCTAATGGTCTGTTAATTTAATTCATTAGGGGTTCTTAGCACTTGAAAGGGTGTTTAAAAACACAAACCAACAATTAGTCTTTGGGGACCAAAGAATAAATGCAAGCATAATGTATCACTTTTCCTGGCTCAACAAACACCGTTTTGATGTGCTAATGGCCCCTAGTGAAGGCAGTAATTTCCAGTTAAATAAAGCAAGCCAAAGTCCAAATGCAAAGTCTCCAACAGCCACAAACTGCCCTTCCCTATGAGTCAGCCAGGAATTAACATCAATCCAATAAGCACTTCCATAGGAATACTACAAAAATGAAGCAATTTGTGCAATATAAAATGTACTGTCAAGAAATCTGTGGCATGTGAAGTTCAGAAATTAAAAGCATTGTTCCAGGAACCTGAGACGAGGATTTGAATTCAGTTTCTGACACCCAGTAGCTCTGTGAACTCCAAAAATAATGTCAGCACTGTAAAAGGGCATATGTAACAGAACAGCAGACTCCACCTTCTCTGATCCTCCAGTTTCTTGGGGAGAGGGGGATATAGCTTGCCATCCATCTCCAGGATAGTAAGCAATGTGGGAAAATTGCAAAGCATTATTTTAAATGGAAAGTTTTGGATTTCAATGAATTAATCTTTTGGGTAAGTAACTAGACAATGATCCTGCCCCTGTGAATGTCAAGGGAGATCTGTAACCTCAAAGGAGAAGAGAGAATTGGACAGAGATAAGTATGAAGAGTCCACTTTTATGCAATTGTTTAAATGGAAGCAAAATACGCAGTATGTACAATGTACCACTTTAACCATTTTAAAGAATTGAAAATATAATTTGGCACCTTCACAATCTGCTATAGCCATTACCTCTCTCTTATTCCAGAAATTTCCATCCATTTCCCCATTTCCCTCTGCTGCCCCATCCCCTGGAAATCTCTTCTTTCTGTCCCCATGGATTGGCCTATTCTGGACATTTTCTACTGAAGGAATTGAACAATATACAGTCTTTTATGTCTGGCGCCTGTCACCTAACAACTTCTCTTAGCTCATTATGCTGTAGCACGTATCAGCACACTTCACAATTTGAAGCCCAACATTAAGATGTATATTTAAACTATCCAGCTAATAAAGTGATAATCTACTACTCATTGAACACTTTGTGACCTCACAAACTCTTGGTCAAAATTTCCATTTAACAGATGAGGAGGCTGAAATTCAGAAAGGTTAAGTTCCAAGTCACTCAGCAATGAAATGCCTGGCTCATCAGATTCGAGTTCTTGCCTTTGATCATACTTGGTATTTGTGCAGCCCAAGAGGAGCTGGAGTATGGCTGGGTGGCCGAGTGTGGGGACCCCAGTGTGTCCTGATATAATTCACAAAGTGGGGCATCAAACAGAAACTGGGTCACTTCCTAGTCTTGCAAGTTCCATCCTGGCTGATACCCACAACCAGCTGAGAACCCAAATAGGGCACAAATGCCCCAGACATGGTCCCTGACACTGCCATTTGGCTGTCCCCTCAGTGAACAAGGCACAGTAGGGAGTAGTCACTCCTATTTAAATGTTGTCCTAGTCCCAGAGACCTTCTTGAGGCCCAAGCTTGGCTGAGCTTATGATATCTCGGTCCTAGAAAAATGTTCTGTCTTTGGCTAAATATCCTGTCAGCTTCCCCTTGAGTGTTGCACAAAAATACAAACACTCACAACAGAAGACCAGAGAACTAGGCCAAATCATGTGACTTGAAACAAAGCCCTAACAGTCGTGAGGATCTTAGAGGTACAAGTGGGGACTCGTCAGTATTCACCAGGACTCTTGGGCACAGAAGGAGGAACTGAGGTTTTGATCACTGAGAAGCTAACACTAAATGGTCCGCATGAAATGAAGATCCGCTATCATCTCCCTTTTCCCGTGTTGGTGCTGGACTCATAGCAGAGTGAGTCACCATCTTCTGCCATCTTGTTGGTCTTTAATCCACCCAACCTGAATGAATTTAGATGCTATTGACAAAAGTGTGGTATAAAGGCAAAGAGGATGAAATTAAAATAAAAGAATCATGATTTGAATGCTGGCTCTACCACTGAGCAAATGGAGAGAGACCTTGGGTAAATCATGGACCTTCTTGCACATTTCCCATCCTCCAAATGGGCCCAAGAAAGGGTTTTGTGACTGTTCACTGTGTCTGTCCTCCAAGATCCTAGCAGCCAAACTCCTAGTGAATACATTTTGGTCACATGTCTTATTGTTTTTGTTTCTTCATTTGCTGGGAATGAAGTGTGAAAGGCTAAAAGGGACAGTAGTCCTCTATTCACTCTGAGTTCTGGGCACACTGGCTTTCAACCTCCAGGAAACAAGTTTGTGCACCCAAGAAACAGGAATCATGATTCCTCCCCTGCTCCCAACACCCTTGTGGAGACTGGGCACCGTGACTACCCATGGTGCCTGGCACTGAGTCAGAGCCCAAGATGTGTCAGCCCCTTCCCTTCCCCCTGAGGGTTGAAAAAGAAAAAGCACATCTTGATGTTTGTGTAGTCTGGCCAAAGTGTAATGATTTTGAAGACTTGACCCTCCCCCTGCAAAAAAAAAGGCAAATTATATGTTCTGGGTACCAATTTCTGACCTGGTAGCTGGGGAGGGTGGAGAGGAAGGATTGGCTCCATGTGTAGTTGGGAGAAAGGGAAGGAGACGTTCAGCTTCAGAGACATTCCACCAACGAGGCTATTTTCTTTAAGTCTGTGTAGGGAAAGCTTCAGGGTTGCATGTTTAGTCTGTCTGATCATGTCTCATACCCAGGGTTTGCTCTTAAAATCATAATTGATTGAAGGGCATTGATTTATGTCCAAATTCTGTGGGCACTAAGTGAAAACTATATAACTTGAAAATATGACCTGTGAGCTTCCATTTCACATATTGATCTTTTCAGTTGCAGCATCCAAACTTTCATTCTCATTTCTATGAAATCTGCAGGAAGTCAGAAGACCCTCCAAAACAGGTAGGGATTTAGATTGAAACCATCTGGGTTTTCATCTTGGCTCCAACATTTACTCACTTTCTGACTTAAATAAACCATGTAACTGCTTTGATCCTCAGTTTCTTCATCTGTCAAATGGGGGCCATGACAATATCTTCCAAGGTTATTTTTAGGGCTAAAACGAAGGGGATGAAAGGATGCCCATCTTCTGTGAAGTAGTCCTGAGGACCTGAGGAGGTCCTGAGCCCACGCTCACTTGGGGACCAGAAGCCAGGTGTTGCTGAGAGGTGGGAAAGAGTGGCAGGGGGGGAAAGACAAAATGCAGACTTGGCACAGGAGTTTTTCAGTCATCCAAAAACATGTGTTCACAGTTATTCCCTGGACATGGGATGTGTGTGTGTGTGTGTGTGTGTGTGTATGTGTGTGTGTGTGTTTTCCGAAGTAGATGAAATTCATCAACAGAAATCTTTACTAAAAATGGAACTTTTGCACATCTAATTGCAGAATTTTGCAAAACAAAACAGAAGATCTCTTGCCTGCCTCCAGGCATATCCAAGGGGATTAATTTGTCACTCTTCAAAAACAACTCTTTGGAGGGATACCCTCTTCGATTCTCTATTCTCACATTAATTAGTAGTTGAAGGAACAGCATACACACTTAGTATAGGAGAAATTAGGAGAAGAGATCCGCCACCCTCTCAAGGGACAGGAACAACAAGGAAAACTTGGGAGTGAGGATCAGGAGAGGGCTCAGCTGCCACCCAGTGGGGGGAGGGGAACTGGCCAAAATGACTGAAATGACCACTACTGGTCACTGGCTCCCTGCAGGATCTCCATAGTGACACTCAGGCATCATTATTTGCTGGATAAGTTCAGTGGATGGTATTTAGTAAAAATAGTTCTTTTAAGCCTAACCCCCAGGGACAAATACTTTTGAGAATAAAATGGAGACATAGTTGATTTATTCTTTTTTAGTGATCACAGGCGAAGTTGACTACATTGGAACCAAATTCCAAATCAGATGCCAGAATTTGAGATTATTTTTGAGGTCAAACACTGACCTGTACTTCTGATAATTGTGTGTTTTCCTGATCACAGTCTTTCTCTGAATGTTCACAAGAATCAGATTTGTATACGTCATGAATTTCTCATGGAATTTTTTTCAAGAAAACTTTATATTTGTGCCTGACACTCTGTGTCTGTCAAATGCAAACAACTTTCCTTCAAAATATTCAGAGAAGTTTATAAGATTTCAACCTAAAAAAAAAAAAATCCAATTGACACCCACCCAATTAAAAAGGTGCATTTACTGGCTAGAACGCATTTCTGCACTAAAGTTGGGCACAAGCCACTTTTGCAAGGTGGGTGAAGCCCCCTGTTCCACCCACAGGAGCAGAGACGCAGAGGGTCCCTTGTTCCCCAGCTTTCCAGGGCCTCCACCATGAGACTCCAGAAGCTTCTCTCTTGCCTGCTTGTTTACGGTAATTACAATATGGGCTTCCTCCCCGCTGCCTCTGCAGAAGCAGAAAATACTTCATCATTTACTCCAGCCATGAGAATAAAGCAAAAAAAAAAAAAAAAATCTTGAACATAAACACCATTTTTCTTTTGCATTCAAAGGCCGGGCTCAGGGTGAGTGGGAGAATAATAAAGCAAGTTGGCAATCAAGCTAATAAGCAGGAAGCTGCTGGGGAGGGAAGTCCTCCAGCCAGCCGAGGGGGCTGAGGGGTGCCCGGGCTTTTTGTTACCTTGTTGGTAAATAGCAGACCTTTATTTACATACAGTTGTTTCGGTTTCAAAAGATATTCAAAGCCCGGGTAGTTTCTGCAGTTGCTTTACATGGAAGGGAATATATATGTGAATTTTTAAAGAGATTTAGCCCTAATTAAATCTATGCTGCCCGGAGAGAGTTGCAGGAGCGGGCTGAGGTTCCAAGGGGGAGAGGAGGCGCCTGTGATTAGCAGCAAGCCCGGGCTGCAAACCTCGGGGCTTTCTTTCTGAAATCGGAATTGCCCCGAGCAAGCATTCAACCCGGGCCCTGGGCTCCCAGAAATCCCGGCCTGGGCGCCTCTAGGTTTAAGCAGAGAACTTTGAACTCTTCATTTCAAAATGCATCTCCCCTCCTCGGGGCGGGGAGGCATCAGCTGCCCCATTGAGCGTCTGGGCACTTCCCCCAGTTTCCATTTTAAACTGGTAGCAATGAAAATCTCTGGTAATGAGTTCCCTGCCCCCGACGCAAGTTCTGCATCCAATTTGTCCTCGGCCCTGCCCGGCCGGTGACATGGTTTACAAGGCTGAGAGTCCGAGGGTGGAAAATCTAAAGGAATTCTCCCGAGAAGGAATGAAGTGCTATCACTGAAATCTTTATTTATGCGAAGAGAAAAGAGCTAAAACATTACCTCAGAATGCAAGATTACAACATCAGTGGGATAGAACATAAATCTAGTCCTAGTGGTGACACACCAGAAACCCCTAATCCTTTCTCAAAGCCCTTTTGTTATTTTAATGGCCAACAAATTATGCTTTTTTAAAAAAGAAAAAAAGAAGAAAAACACTTAGATTTGAGAGGTTTCTTTTGCTGCAGCAAAACTAATTTCGCCTGCTAAAAAAAAAAAAAAAAAAAAGTTTTAATTTTCTGTAGCCCAGTCTTTGCTGTGCTGATGGACAGACTGCACCAGGCCAAGGTAATTTTTTAGCTTCAATAGGATTGGGCACAAAGTGACCACCAAGATCGGCCTCGAGTTGCTATGGCAACTGTAGACCTAAAAGGTACTTGCATTAAGCTTGGCATTTGGGGTTGCTAATTTGAAACTTTTGCCATTATAGTTTTTGGGGTGTTTTTTTTAAGCGGATGTGCATGGATGAGTAAATTTTAATACTGTATTTTCTCCCTTTTTACGTCAGTCATATCAAAGATATTGTCTGAGTCTGTGACTTTGCAAGGTACCCGCTAAGAAATATGGAAATAGTAAAAGGAAATTGTGCAAATGGGGATATATACAGAGAGAGAGAGAGAGAGAGAGAGAGAACGGGGCTAATTTTTAATTTAATTAACCCAATTTTTTTCTGTAGAAGCTCTTTTGTGGGAAGTTGTCTTGGGAAACCCATGAGAAGAATCGGGCCAGGAGGGATGTGGTTTTCATGTGCTGGCCTGGCTTGGTGCAGAGACAGGAAGTCCAAGTCCCCAGGGATGGAAGTGTATATACACCGACAAGATATAATGACAGATTGACAGGTGATGAGGGTGAAAGTGATCGTCTACCAAGGGCTCCATTTTATTAGTACTTTGACCTATAATTTGACCTTTCCTTGATGACTCAGAGGTGGAGGTCAATCAACAGATATTTATTGAGTGTCAACTAGATACCATGAGGCTAAAATAAACACCCTCGAGCTCATGAAGCAAAGGAGTGAGGGGAGTCAAAGAAAAGTCAAGTAAATAATATAGATAACTGATTGACAGATAATAGGTAGCAAACAGTCAGAAGGCTATATGTGCTATGGGGCGGGAAATAAAGGAGAAGTTCCAAGAGTCCAAATGGGGTATGATTTAGGAGAGTCAGGGCAGACCTCACTGAGATTGGGGACATTTAACCAGAGGAGGGGTCAGGCAAGTGGAGGGAAGAGCATAGGCAAAGCCCAGGATTCAGGAGATGGTTGTGAATGTCTGTCTTTGTCACCACATTTTGGAAAACAAGAAACCTTGGGGTCTATAACATTTGTAGGCTTTTGTGAAGTTTTATGTCTCTCTGCTAAATGGCCCAGATGTCACCGCACACTTGACTCTTCTCGTCTTCTCTCTTTCCTCCTAGCCAGCCGTGCTCATCAGACACTTTTGCCCTGACCCAGAAACAGCCACTCCTCCTTTCTCATCTGCCAGCTGTGCAGCGGTGGGATTTAGGAAGACAGATGACCAACCTGTTGGATCAGGGTCCAAGCACGACTGATGCTCTGGGGGCGGGGGTGCATCACCAGGGAGCACGTTGACTCAATGCTGTGTTCATCTTTTACGCATAAATCTCTTCAAGTATGTGACATCATACTTGTGTCCCTTCACACAGCTGGCGCCTGGCACACAGTGCAGGGGACGAGGGGATGTCCTACAGATGCATGAGTCTACTTTCGGGCGTCTGTTCTGTGGATCCACATGCCTTTCCCCCTCCTTCGCGGTTCTCCCCACTTGGGGATGCCAGAGGAGTGAGTGTTGGCCTCAGCAGGGTTTTCCCCAGTCTTTGCAAGCCCCTGGCCTCACCAGGATGCCAGCGCCGTCTGAAGCATGCAGAGAAAGCCTCAACTTACAGAGGGCTGGCAGATCAAAAGCAGTGAGCGCCTGGGCAGCAGGAGAGGCAGACTCCATGTGGACTGGGGGTCCTGATGCTGGTTCAGCCCCCACCACACTCTCTCCACAATGGACAGCAACAGCTGGGCCAGCAGAGGCTTGCGGCTTCCAGTGGAAACATGTGAACCATTGAACCATTGGTCAAGACGAGGTGGCAGAGCCACCGGCAAGATGTAAGTTCCAAGGACAAAGCCAACAATTGAGCCAGTAGGCCAGGCTTGCCTAAAAATGCCTGGAAATGAGGGTGGGGTAATAGTGCTTGACTGCCGGTCTTGGGACGGTCACCAACATGCTCTTGGGGACAGTAGTTCACATCCCTGAGCCTCAGTTTCCCCAATGGTGAGAAGAGAGCACAGGCAGCAAACAAGACCATTTCAGAGGCCTCAGAGACACAAAATATCACGGAAGGAAGTACTGACAGGAACTCTGCCTCTGTTCTCCCTCATGCCCTGTTCCAGGCCCCAGGGGTTCCACAACTTAGGCAGGCAGCAGAAATTCAGCAAAAGTTAAGTAACAGTGTCTTCTCTGAATTTCTTTTCTGATTATGGCAAATGCTGATTTTTCATCTCTAGTAGGCATATCAAGATTCCTTTTAAAATAAATGGATTTAAGTAAAGAGAATTATTGAAAGGGAAATGGTAATAATCATTAAAGGTGGGAGCACAGAAAAAGCAAAATCATAAAGGTGGTGTAAGAGTGACGCAATGAGGTCAGATGACCTCAGGGATCCTGCTCTGAAGAGCAGTGGAGGTGGTAGTCACAGGTTTGGGCTGTAGAACTGCACAGCTTTGCCACTAACACCGTTGGCCCAATCTGGTTAGGTTACTTAACCTCTCAGAGCCTCAGTCTCATCTGTGCAGTGGGAATAACAGGACACGTACCTCAAAAGATTGGTGTTGCCCTCAGAAGAGCACCTGGCTCCGTCTAAGTGCTATATGATGTTACCTCCTCCTATTATCACTTTCAGGGAGGGCGTTGGGAAAAGACAAGGCCCCAGTACCATGACAATACTTGTCACCTGACCAGAACCTACTGGCTCACACTCGCTGCTCCCTGTCCCTGAACCCATAACCCTAGTGTCCCTCCTTCTCTCACTGTTCTCTTCCCATTGGAAAGTGAGGGGAGCCTTCCATAAATACAGGCGTGGAGGAGAGAGGCCATCTGATCTCATCCCCTATCCATGTAGAATGGTAAGAGGTGCCCAGGTGTCACCTGTCTTCTCATCGTTTATCTGAGAGCCTGTGGGAGTCAGCTGGGAGCCACATGTTCAGTCAGCTCCTGAGCCAAAAAGAAAAGAAAAGAAGGCTCGTGAAGCCAGAGCGCAAAGATGGCAGCTCGCCCACTCACCGTCCTCCTGGGGCTCTTCCCACTACACCTGCACCCTGTTCTGAGTCACATTTTATATTTCTCTGTGACAAAGCCTTTTGGGTTTTCCCCTCAAAGGTTAGCAGTGCTGCATTTTCTGAGTTGCCAAAACCTGGGCAAGGCCCCAGGAGGAGGTGACCTTACAGGAGGCCTCATGTGGAACCTCAGCTGTGTATCCATGTACAACTGGTCTACCCCAGCCCACCTCTGTTTTGGGGGCCACAGAGGTAGCACAGGTTGCTCTGGGAAATCCACTTGCTTCCTTCTGGTGCAAGTCAACATTCTCCTGGGATCCAGCATGTGGGCAGGGTCCTTCTGAGCAGGCAGGATTTCCTTTACAATTTACTTCCCAACACTCAGCAAATAGAGGTAAGCAAGGCCTCTTGTCTGCTTGCATCTGTGGCAGCAGATGCCATGTGACTGTTACTAGACTGGCTTGGGAAACTCATTTAAAGAGGAAAGCTCATCATTTTCCAGGGAGTGTGAAGGATGCTGAAGCAGCTTGGCTGTGGCATATGCACAACCTCAGAAGCCATGCTGTGGAAGTTTCCAAGAAGTGATGGCAAACTGGGAACTACCACCACAGCCACGTACCGGAAGGGCATTTCTTAGACTGTCATCTTCAGTAGAGCAGGAGATTCTGGATGCTCAGATTTGCTATTCTTTGCAGCAAAGGAACCATCTCCACTACCCTTGACTCCCCTCTATCCTTGATATTTCTTTTCTCATCTCCAGCTAGATCACCTCAGTTTCAATCCTGAGTTTTCTATTTCTAAGTGAATGATATTTACTTTTTCATTAGTGCAAACTTCTTAAACTATTAGCACCTCAGTTTATTCATTACAAAATGAGGATAATAGGACCAATTTCATAGGGTTATCAGAAAGATTGAATTAATACATGTAAGCCCTTCAACAGTGCCTATGACATAGCAAATACAGGATAAACACAACTACTGTTGACAGAAAATTCTTCCACTATGCAAGTCTCTCATACCCTGAGTATAGTAGCCAGCCTCCAAGATGGCCCATGATGAGTCTCATCTCCTCTCATTCATGCTCTTGTATAGTTCCTTTCACACTGAATAGGTCTGACTGCAACCAATAGGATCTGGAGGAACAGGTGGAGTGTGACCGCTGTAGGTCATGAAGTCATTTCAGCTTCTACCTTGTGCTCTCTGGGATCACTTTGATTCATGCTCCAGCTGCCATATTGTGAGGATACTCAAGCAGCCATGTGGAGAGTCAATTTTCCAGCCATGTGCCTGAACCACGTTGAGAGAGGATCCTTCAGCCCAAGTCAAGCCTTCTGATGAGAACACCTACCCAGGGGGACCTCGTTCAGAGAAGATAGGAGAATTTCCACGTGTCATGCTGGAACAATAAACCTGCTAGGAGCCACAAGCAAAATATATGATGTATGGCACCTTTGGTTGTAAAGCCAGCTAGCCACTGAGGTATTATTATGCTAAGATTTACATTCATATGCAAATTGGGGTCCTGCTGTTCACCTTGGCCTACTACTGGACTCATGTTACGGGGACTCATGGAGAGTTCCCATTGGTTGGGGAAGGATAGTAGGAGGAAATTCCGGGGGAGGTCCGGGGGACCCCGGGTTCCGGGAGACGGCGGTTCCGGTTAGACGCCCGCGTGGGAGGACCGGTTTTTTGCTTGCTGGCGCTGAGAGTGTTGGCGGCTTTTTCAAAATAAAGTTTTGTTCCTGCTTGAGTGGCTCGTGATTCTGTGCCCAGCCAAGACTGCGGCATTTGGCGGCCCGGACGGGGAACGCCTGAAACTTAGAGGTGAGTAAAACTGCTCGCCCCTGAGGGAAGGCGACAGAATGGGTGAACATTTAGAAAAACAATGTGTTCTGTTTTGATTTATTTTGTTTTTATTTCAAGCTCCCTAGCCCTAGAATTTTCTCAGGCGAACTGGGAAAAATGGTTGGCTCAAGGTTTGAAGTTATTCGGCCCTGAGAAAGAGAAAATTGATACAACCATTGTCTGTTCCGTTTTTGTTTCATTCTGTTTCGGCTTTGTTTTATCCTATCTTATTGGGTTACGTTACCTTTATAGTAGATTAGAATCCAGTAAAAAACAAACCGAAAAACTGCTAAGTAAATTGTTAGAGGTCCAGACTATGGTAGAAAAAACGCTAGGTCAAGCAAAAGAGAAGGTCTCTCAAGCTAGTCAGACAGAGGAGAATTTAAAAAAAGCAAGCTTAGAGGAAAAGCAGCCATCAGGTGGAGAATTACAACAGGAGGCTGCTACTAACTCCGTTCTATCACCAGAGGGCGTAACTCAACCAACAGCTCCATCTACCGCTGAGCGGCCCTCAACTCCCGTAGTTGATGGACGGAATTCTGAGGCAGGACCCCAAAGATTAGCATGCCCTGTACTTGAGCAGGCAGGAGGGCAACGAATTCACCGTGCTTTAGATTTCAAAACAATAAAGCAATTAAAGGAGGCTGTAACGACCTATGGGCCGCAAGCTCCCTTCACAATAAGCATGGTCGAATCTGTTACCAACTTGGACATGACACCAGCAGATTGGGCTAACATGTGTCGATCTGTGCTAAACGGAGGACAATATTTGTTATGGAAGGTTGCCAATGAAGAATTTTGCATGGAGACAGCTAGGCGAAATGCAGAAGCTGGTTATCCTCAAAGAAATATGGACATGCTATTGGGAAAGGGACCATATGAGGGTCAAAGACAGCAAATTGAATATGACCCTGGCGTATATGCACAAATTGCTGTAGATGCAGTTAGGGCATGGAAAACTTTACAGGGGCATGGAGACTTACAAGGTCAATTATCTAAGGTAATACAAGGAACTAATGAACCTTACGCTGAATTTGTAGATAGACTTATTCAGTCAGCCTCTAGGATATTTGGTAATACAGAACAGGTAATGCCATTTATAAAACAACTGGCTTATGACCAAGCAAATCGTTGCTGCAGAGAGGTCATTAGACCATGGAAACATGAAGATTTAAACACATATATTAAATTATGTAGAGACATTAATGAACAAGGGCAAGTCTTAGCAGCAGTACAACAGGCTTTAGATGCCAGGCCAAAAACATGCTATAATTGTAATCAAACAGGACATTTTAAAAAGAGTTGCCCCGTAAGAGGAGGGTTTAACAAAGCTGGATATCAAAGGAATAGAATACCGGGTATTTGCCCACGATGCCATAGAGGGAAACATTGGGCTAATGAATGCCGTTCTCAAACCACCATAGAGGGTATTCCGTTATCAAAAAACGGACAAGGACCAAGTGTTTACCCACGATATCGTGGAGAAAGGTATCAGGCTCCATTGCCAAAAAACGGACTAGAGGGCCCAATGCCCCGGGGCCCAAAACCACAAATATATGGGGCAATGGAGGAACCCAACAGCACCATCAAGGTAGTGCCCAGGACGCATTATCCATTAAATCCCTCATCAGACAAACTAGAGGGAGCGCAGGGCTGGACATCTGCGCCTCTGCCAGAGCAGTACTAACCCCAGAGATGGGAATTCAAATCATTCCCACAGGAGTAAAAGGACCTCTTCCCCAGGGAACAGTAGGCTTATTATTGGGACGCAGTTCTTCTACACTAAAAGGACTTATGATAAGTCCTGGGGTAATTGATCCCGATTATGAGGGTGAAATAAAAATTATAGCTAGTTTTCCAAGAGGTATATCAGTAATTTCACCAGGAGATAGAATAGCACAGTTATTAATAATACCCAGCCTGCATGATAAATTTTCCAGTTGTAATGTAGAAAGAGGTTCCAAGGGATTAGGCTCCACAGGTGTAGATTGGGCTATGCTGTCTTTAAATTTAGATTCTCGCCCAATGCTAAAATTAAATATTCAAGGACATGACTTTAATGGGCTGCTGGACACAGGTGCTGACCTCAGCATAATATCTCGTCAAGAATGGCCAGAACATTGGCCATTACAACAAGCCACTCAAACGCTTCGAGGCCTAGGAGTGGCAACAAATCCCCATAGAAGTGCTATGGTATTAGATTGGAGGGATCCTGAAGGATGTGAAGGAACTATACAGCCCTATGTATTGGATCATCTTCCTGTAAATTTATGGGGACGAGATGTCCTAGATCAATTAGGATTGACATTAACAAATAACATCAATCCTAACGTGCCCACTACTAGGGCTAAACAAGGCTTTAGGAAAGAAAAAAGATTAAGAGAACAAGAACAAGGTATGACAGCACCTATTCAAATAGATCAAGAAATAAATAGACATAAATTGGGTTTTCAGAAAGGGCCACTGAGACAATCAAAATTACTTGGAAATCAGAAAGACCAGTGTGGGTTCCTCAGTGGCCCCTGACTAAAGAAAAGATACAAGTAGCCCATGACTTGGTCAGACAACAATTAGCGGAAGGACATATACAACCTTCCGTATCCCCCCATAATACTCCCATTTTTGTCATTAAAAAGAAATCTGGTAAATGGAGATTATTACAAGATTTAAGAGCCATTAATAATGAGATGGTTATTATGGGACCTGCTCAATCAGGGATTCCTCAATTGTCTGCTTTACCAAAAACCTGGCATGTTTTAGCTATAGATATTAAAGATTGTTTCTTTTCAATTCCAATTCATCCCGAGGATAGTCCACATTTTGCATTTACTATCCCTGCACTGAATCATGAAGGTCCTGATCAGAGATATGAATGGAAAGTACTCCCTCAAGGGATGGCTAACAGCCCAACTATGTGTCAAATTTATGTTAATAAAGCAATCCAGCCACTTAGAAACCAAAATCCTGAACTACAAATATTTCACTATATGGATGATGTGTTATTGGCACATAAAGATAAAAACACATTGCTAGAATGTTATGCCACACTTACAAACTTATTGAAAAATTATAATCTAGAGATAGCAATAGATAAAGTACAATTAAATCTTCCAATTAATTATTTAGGAGTTCTATTATCCTCAACCATGGTCCGTCCACCAAAAATTCAAATACGAGTAGATCAACTCAAATCACTTAATGACTTTCAAAAATTATTGGGAGACATAAATTGGATAAGGCCTTATCTAGGCATACCAACAGGAGAGTTAGGACCTTTATTTGATATTCTAAAAGGTCCATCAGATCCAAATTCACCCCGCATGTTAACGCCTGAAGCAAGAAAAACATTAAAAATCATTGAAACGTATATGGAAAATATGCATTTGGATAGAATTGATATAAGTTTGCCTTTATTATTTATTGTACTACCAACAAAAAATATTCCTACAGGAGTATTTTGGCAGGAAGGTCCATTATTGTGGATACATTTATCTTATTCTCCTAACACTATTCTTACTAGATATCCTGAGGCTGTAGGACAATTAATACTCAAAGGAATAAAAGCAGCTAAGGGAGTGTTTGGGATTTCTCCCAATAAAATTATCACTCCATATACTATGGATCAAATTGATGAGTTAGCTAATGAGTTAAATACTTGGGCAATAATCATGTGTAAAACTAGTGTTTCATTTGATAATCACTTACCATCTAATCCTTTGTTGTCTTTTTGGTCTAAGCATCCTGTAGTTTTTCCAAAAATGACAAGAAAAACCCCTATCATAAATGCTCCAAATATATTCACTGATGGGTCAAACAATGGTACAGCAGCAGTAGTTACTCCTGATCAAACTTTTACATTTTTAGTACCCAAACAATCAGCTCAAAAGGTAGAGCTTAATGCAGTATTACAAGCTTTTATGATGTTTAAAGATTCTGTATTTAATTTATTTTCTGATAGTCAGTATGTAGTTAATGCTATAGTATCCCTTGAAGATGCTGGTAGGATCTCACCTTCTTCTACTGTTTTCTCTTTGTTTTCCACTATACAAAGTCTAATCTGGGACCGAAAAGATCCATTCTTCATAGGTCATATCAGGGCACATACAGGATTGCCTGGAGCCCTTAGTATGGGCAATGAACTAGCAGATAAATCTACACATGACATACATATTTTCTCCACAATAGAAGAAGCTATAAATTTTCATAAAAGGTTCCATGTCAATGCTAATACTTTACAAAAGCGTTTTAAAATAACTAAAGAACAAGCCAGACATATAATAAAACAATGTCAAAATTGTGTGACATTTTTACCACAAGTTAATCTTGGAGTCAATCCTAGAGGACTGATACCTAACCATATTTGGCAGATGGACGTCACACACTTGCCAGAATTTGGAAAATTAAAATATTTACATGTTACAGTTGATACCTCTTCCGGATTTTTGATGGGCTCCCTTCATGCCGGAGAAAAAACTAAAGATGTTATAGCTCATTGCTTACAAAATTTTGCCACTGTGGGCGTTCCAAAACAGTTAAAAACGGATAACGGTCCTGGTTATACTTCCACCTCTTTTAAACAATTTTGCTCATCATTTGGTATTACTCACATAACAGGAATTCCATACAATCCACAAGGACAAGGCATAGTTGAAAGAGCTCATCAAACTATTAAAATGTACTTATTAAAACAAAAGGAGGGAATTGGAAAGGGGTATATATCCCCCAAAGATAAACTTAAAATAACCCTTTTTACTCTAAACTTTTTAAATTTAGATTCATCGGGACTTAGTGCTGCGGAAAGACATTTGTACCCCAAAAATGTACATAAGCCTAAGGTACTTTGGAAAGATATTCTAACAGGACAATGGAAAGGCCCGGATCCAGTGATAGTCTGGAATCGGGGTGCTGTCTGTGTTTTCCCACAGGATGAACAGCAACCGATTTGGATTCCAGAGAGATTAACTAAAACAATTTCTACAGAAAAAGAAGATGATTTGACTCAAATCCATAATAGCTGACATCCAAAGCTCCAGCTTGGCTATTCTTACATCTGCGACAGTGATTAACCAAGGTGTTTTTTTCAATATCTATTTTATTATTGCATTTTTCCACATCATAAAGTTCTATTTTATTTTTGAGCTCATACAAACCTAGGTTAATGTTTTTCTGATCAGTTTTATTTTTTGACTGTGTTTTATTTTTTGACTGTGGAGTTTTTAAACATTGCAATGGAGATTTCACCTAGGTATAGTTACAAGGCCTTTATTTACTATTGTCTTATGTGTTGTATGTTGTGTGCACACTTCTGTTTTGTGTTGTATGTCTGTATGTGTGTATGTCCATATTTCTTATATGAGGAGCGCTCATGAAAAAATGGATCCGAATTTTTTCTTTATTCACGTGATTTATATAGTTTAATTTAAATTAGGTAAACAGTTGTTAATGATTGTTTTTAAAGATGGTTAACAGATCTGTTTGTTTGCTAATTTAAATTTGGTAAACAGCTGTTAAGGATTGTTTTTAAAGGAGTTTAACAGATCTGTTTGTTTACTTTCACCTTTCCTTTTTATTATATTTAATAATTCTGTTCAGGATAATGTCTCTTTAACATCATTGCCAGAATTTCAATCTCCATCCCAATTCCAGTGAAGACTGAGATAAAACCAAACTACAGCTTCTATGATAGCTATCACAGTAAACTGTATAAACTGATGCATCAATGAATATAACTCAACAAGTAATGCTATCAAGGACTTGATTTACTTTGGGAGGAAATGGACATATTGATAGACTCCTCCAATTTGAACTGCTTGCAGAACTTGCCTGGACTATATATCAGTTACATACATTGTGAAATATCATCTGGTGCACCAAATTGTGGTACTGCTGGCATATCTTTGCTGATGGTGTCACCAGTGATGCAATTTCCTTGCCAGCTCATCCCATGTTAATTGTGGTAATGCTGGCATATCTTTGCTGATGGTGTCACCAGTGACACAATTTTTCCAAGGAGCCATCAATTGGCTTGGTGTCGTGGCATTTCTGTATCCTCCTCCCTTCTACTAGTGATGGTCTAAAATTTGGGGGCCAACAGAGGTGAGGCAAAGAACCTTACCCCCCCACTGGCACCAAGGCAAAATTTGGGGGCCAACAGAGGTGAGGCAAGAACCTCACCCCCCCCACTGGTGCATAGGCCTATCCACAAGCATGGCTGAATGCTGGACCGGTAGTCAGCGACGGGTTGCTCTGATTACAGTGGATTCAACCTAAGACAGGAAGCTGACGCCTAAAGGTCAGTTCTCCCATGACGGGTAAGAACCATATGTTAAATTGGACAACCTACCAGGCACGGTCCCTAGCCACATTGCTTGTTACTTAATTAAACAAAAGGGGGCAGATGCTAGGAGCCACAAGCAAAATATATGATGTATGGCACCTTTGGTTGTAAAGCCAGCTAGCCACTGAGGTATTATTATGCTAAGATTTACATTCATATGCAAATTGGGCTCCTGCTGTTCACCTTGGCCTACTACTGGACTCATGTTACGGGGACTCATGGAGAGTTCCCATTGGTTGGGGAAGGATAGTAGGAGGAAATTCCGGGGGAGGTCCGGGGGACCCCGGGTTCCGGGAGACGGCGGTTCCGGTTAGACGCCCGCGTGGGAGGACCGGTTTTTTGCTTGCTGGCGCTGAGAGTGTTGGCGGCTTTTTCAAAATAAAGTTTTGTTCCTGCTTGAGTGGCTCGTGATTCTGTGCCCAGCCAAGACTGCGGCATAAACCCTTTCATGTCAAAGAAGACTTGTTTCCTTATGCATCTCCACAGACTCAGGAAGGTGAAAACCTTCCCCAACCCCCTCCAGGGAGGGTGAATGTGACAAAGTGTGGAACAGGTGAGGACAGTGCACCAAGAAGAAGAACTCATCATCCTTTACCTGTGGCCAGGTACTTTCTCTCCACTCACTAGCCCATGATGTCATTGTCCAGGCAGAGCAAAGACCCAAGCTCTGCCACATCCCCATCTCCATTATATTTTTTTCTGTGCTAAAGATAGGAACCATCCTATTTATGGGTGTCGTATCAAAAGGGGCTTTTGGTGTGTTTCTACTGTGCCCAGAATCTGTCAAAAGACCTTGCCAGGGTAGACCAGAGGAGGGATTACACGTGGAACTCTTCAGAGACTTCACAACATAGCGGGAGCCTATCCATTGAAAGAACACAGCAGATGATATAGGATTGGCTTGAACAAGGGGAATATGGTGCTTTGGGAGCAGAGAGTTAGGATTTGTCTATAAAACAGAAAAGGAGATATTATAAAATATTCTCAATCATACTGTAAAATCTGTTGTTTTATCCTACATTAATTTCTTAATCTCGCAAGTCTATATTTTCTTACAAGTACCAAGCAGACATTTTCTAAACATTTTGCCCCTTATGTGCATCTTTTCCTAGATGATGATTTTCTCGATATCTTCAGTCTATATTTTTGTGTTTTCTTAGGTTATAAGCTCATCTTTAAAAAAAAAAATAATTGTTCAGCTCTCAGTGATTTATTATTGTTCACGTCTTGGGTCTGCTGGAATTTGACTGATCTAGGTGGTCTCAGCTGAGAACTCTGCTTCACACATCATAGCACTCTGTTGCTCACTACAGGTCTGATGGCTGATGGGTGCCACCCTACTCCATGTACATTTCATCCTCCTTTGACCAGGAAGCTAGGGTGGGCATGTTATCTTATAGTGAT
Organism: Spermophilus citellus; assembly: GCF_964194105.1. NCBI lineage: Eukaryota > Metazoa > Chordata > Mammalia > Rodentia > Sciuridae > Spermophilus > Spermophilus citellus. The sequence continues at coordinate 85,616,366 of NC_138195.1, forward strand.
AGTAGAGGTACCAAATGACAAATGGAAATATGAGCTTAGGCTCAGCGCTGGCACACTGTCACTTCTACCTATCATTAGGCCAAAAAATTGCATGGCCAAGCCCAGATTCCAGTTGTATGAAGCTGTGTTCTGCCATTTTGCCCATAGAGATAGTGGGAGGGTCACAAAGCCACTGGGGAAAGGAAGCATAAGGAAGGGATAAAGAAGTGAGCCCTGTAATGCAATCACTTGTGGTGGTTCAAAGACAAATATGGATCTAGAAGCTCAGAGTCTGCCTCCAAGGCATCAAGAAAAAGACTGAGAAGGGATATTCAAGAGGAGGAAGGGTTTCAGGAGGAAGAGAGCTGGGCCCCAGGGAACACAGTCTAGCCTCATATTACCCATCTTTCCACTTGCTCCAGGTTTCATCTGATTCTTCAAAGAACTTCTCAGTCTGCTACTATCAGAGCCTCCCACGGAGCATGCCCAGCTCCAGGCCACCAATTCCTGCAAAGAATACCCAGCCAGGTTCATGATTTCCCGGCTAGCCCAGCACACAAGTAGACCCTCAGTCTGCATATGGACTAGCTCTCTCACATGACTAAGGGTACTTGCAGACTATGACTTCCTGAAAATGTCACTGCTTTTAATTGTTAGTGCATGCTCACCAACTACTACACAACAGCAAGTCCCTCGAGGGATTCATTACCTTAATAAGCAGAACATTTTGTATAGGATAAAAATAGTTTCCCCTAAGAATGGAGCCCAGCCTCCTTTTAAGGGCTTGGTCTCCAGTCCCAACTATCCCAGAGAATGACACAGTATCCTTTGGGCACAAAGATGTTGTCTTGAGTTTTTTAAAGAAAATCCATGTAGGGCTGGGGATGTGGCTGAAGCAGTAGCGCGCTCGCCTGGCATGCGTGCGGCCCGGGTTCGATCCTCAGCACCACATACAAACAAAGATGTTGTGTCCGCCGAGAACTAAAAATAAATATTAAAAAATTCTCTCTCTCTCTCTCTCTCTCTCTCTCTCTCTCTCTCTCTCTCTAAAAAAAAAAGAACTTGAATCTTCTTTAAAAAAAAAGAAAAGAAAATCCATGTGATACAAGTTGTGTGTTAACCTGAGGGAGTCATGGGGGTGTCATGGAGGAGGAAAATAAGAGGTCATCGTAGTCTGGGGGACTGGCAAACTTTTCTGTAGTAAAGATGTTGGGTATTGTGGGCCAAACTGTCTGGTTGCCCTCCATTGTAGCAGGAAAGCAGCTATAAACCATATGCAGACAAATGAACAGGGTGGTGCTTTAATGAAACTTTGTTTACAGAAATAACTGACAGGTCTGGCTGACCTCTGCTCTGACCTCTCATTTTACAGATGTGGAACCTGACCCTTGGTGGCTGCTTCTCCTGCCAGCATGGATCCTCGTGCAACCTGTGTGGTGGTAATGGTCTTTGGATATCTTCTCCTGAAAGCCCCAGTATGAGTGTGGTGAGCGGTGGTGTCTGGGCCTCTATGGTTGTGAAACATTTGTAATATCACACTTGTTTGTTGATATTAAGGGTTTCCCAGAAGACTGAGAGCTCTTTGAGGTTGGAGACCTTGAATCAGCCAACTCCTAACCCCAGTTATTTCCCAGCCCAGCCTCTGAGGCATTGGAAGGGCAGCATAGAAGTGAATAAATGAGGCCCAGAGAGGGGAAGGGTTGGAACAAGGTCACTAGTCTAATTAGCGGTCAGAATCCAAATCAGGACATTGCAACTTCTTTGTTTTCATATAATAGAATCTGCCATTGGTTAAATATAAAGCTGTTCAAGGCATTGTAGAATTGTAAGCATGTTATTTAATTCATCAAGGAATACCTACTCAAAGCACCTGCAAGTCAAGAGGCCCCACGCTGAATGCTGTGGGCAGGGAAGGGCTCTGAGCACCGAGCACCGTACCATGACTCTGGGAAAATAGATTTCACCTTTACTTTCCACCTCTCCCTCTCCCAAAGATGCATGTGCACACGTTCTCACACACAGAGGCATATGAACACACATACATGGACACACATAGAGCAGGACTGTAACTGAAGAGTCAGTCCAGGGCCTTTGAGCTAGATTTCTGGGAATAACCTCCACGGCTTTCTGGAGCATCCATAAATCACACATAAACCAATGTGCCTTTTTTAGATTATTACAACAAACCATGATTTCCCAAAGCTCAACTGTACTCAGAATGTGACTTAAGATACCCTTCTCGATTTGGGGTGTGCTATAGTATAGTTGATGTCTGTTTTAACACTAAGGTGACAGGCAATGCTACAGTGCACAAATTAAAAAGAGGGAAGCAAGTCCTTTCTCTTACAGTGTCCTCTGAGCACCAATGAGGGTCGCTCATTTGACATCAGCTCTCAGGGGTTCAGAGTTGGATCTGCAGGCTCTAGACTGCTTTGGCATCAGGGTTGAACATTTCTGCCATAGAGTGGAAAAAAACAGGAACGAGGAACCAAATCTGAAGGCTGATTTCGCCACCTTCCACGAGCTGGGAGCTGTTCTCTAACTTAACCTCCCTCAGATCCCTTCATGCATCTTAGCATCTCGATTCACCTGTCTGCAAAATTAAAACACCTGCCTCACAGACCCCCTGTGAACACTAAATAAATCATGAAAAATTTTAAAGGTCTAGAACAGCCCATGGTAAGTACTCAGTTGGTCTGGCACATTTAGCAGGTATCTAATTAGGTATTCTCCATTCCTCCACTTTTGTTTTTCATGTAGAAAAAAGAATTTGCATACACTCCTAGAGGGATTTTTTAAAATTTATTTTTTGTTTTTGTCTTTTAATTCAGAAGTAGTAAAAGCACAGAGGTGCTCCATGACATCTGTGTCACCCGTCTGCTTTCCCTGGCCTTTGAACAAAGCAAAAAGGGGCACTACAGAAAAGGGGGGAAAAAATCCAGACTCAAACTACAAGAAAAAAGCCCGAACCCCAATGTTTCATCAGCTGCCTTCATGTGGAGTTTGGCTAATTCAACAAGACTATTTCATTTTTTTTTAAACATTCTCATTCCTAGGAGCACAATTCCATTCAAAAGCACAGTTCACTTGGGAAGTTCACCAACCTGTCACTCAATCCATCTCACGCCTTCTTTTTGGAAGGGCCTTTGCAGCCAGGCTGTGAGGCCTGGAGTGACAGTCACACATCAAGCTCACCTGCACGCACTTCTCCCAGGCGGGCTCTGCACACACCTTGAGGAGCCCCACCTGGACACCCTGCCCCCTACCAGGCTGTCCTTCCAGAGCTGCATTCCAGTGAGTGGGACAGAGACCAAGCAAGGAACCATGGCAGAGATGCCAAGGTTTGTAACAGAGGGGTGCAAGATCATGAGGGTACCCAGAAGGGGACACCCAGTCAGGAGGTAAAGTCAGGGATGGATTCCTGGAGGAAGATCAGCAGGAGCGGGCAAAGCCCCTGGGCCTCTTGTAAGAAGGTGTCTTCTTCCGCAGCCTTTTCACTGCTGCAACCAAAAGACCAACCAGAACAACTGTAGAGGAGAAAAAGGTTTTAGGAGCTCACGGTTTCAGAGGTCTCACGTCCCAGACAGCAGGCTCCATTCCTCAGGGCTCAAGGTGAGGCAGGACATCACGGGGGAAGAGCGGGAAGACGAGCGGCTCACGTGATGATCAGGAAGCAGAGCGACTCCCCTCTCCAGATACAAAATATATACCCCATGGCCACGCTCCCAGTGAACCACTCCTCCAGCCACACCCACCTGCCTCCAGTTACCACTCAGTTAATCCCACCAGGATCAATTCACTGATTAGGATGAGTCTATAACCCAATCATTTCTCCTCCAAACCTTCTTGCATTGTCTCACACGTGAGCTTTTGGGAGACGCCTCACATTCAAGCCATTACAGAAGGGGAAAAGCAGAGATGTCCACCAGGTGATGGGCTACAGGCCTGAGCTGGAGGAGCAGGGTCTGGGCTGGCCGGCAGGCTCCTGACGCAGAAAGCTGCTATTACTCTGCAGCTTCCTATCTGGCCAGTCCCCAGAGGATCTGGCAGGGCTCTCCCCACGCATGCCCACCAGCATCCAAGGTGGCATATCCAAGAGCCTTCTGGCTTGGGGACAGAGCCATGCTTAGAGACCCATACAGGCAAGTAGGGACCATGGTAGTAGCTGTTCTATAGGCCCCATAGCCCAGGAACCCCGGGTGTGGGAGGCCGCCTGCCCATGAGCTAAGCATCCCCTCTCAGTCTTGAGTAAAGGGGGTGTTGGTCTGGCATCACATGCCACATGCTGTGCAAAGCAGTGACCTTCACCTTTGCTCCGCAGAGAAGATTGATCTAGCCCTGGACTTGGGTGTTACTCGATGGGATTGGACAAACCCCTCTCCCCTGAAACCTTATCCCTGTCTTATTTGGTGAAGTACATCCTATGGAAACTCCTTTGTGTGTCCCCCTCCATAAAAATAAAGAGATTCCGGGTGCACGCTCTCTTTTCTAGCGCCTTCCAGCATGGAAGCTGACCCTTAAGGTCGCAGAGCCATCCTGCCTTGATATGAAAATGACTTCTGTGTCCGGTGCTTTCTTAGCTTAATGTTGCAGCCAGCTCTTTTGAACCCAGTTCATCTTCAGCGTGGGTCCCTGATGAGACTCACACTGTCACTCCTACTCTAGGCTGTTCTTCCCAGAGCATCAGGGTCCAGACACAAGGCCTCTTCTGGGTCACGTGCAGGCACAGGTAGTGATGTTGGAAGTGCCCATAGCTCCAGAGGCCTGAGGAGGGAAGCATGTCCCCCAGCTGTGAGAGCAGGCCCCGAGCCAAGCCAGTCCTGACCAGCTGCAGAAGCCCTTGCACTCCTGACCCCAAACTTCCCATGAAGAGCTTCTGTCTCGGGGAGGAGGGGGCCGGGGAGGTGCAGAGGGCTCTGCAGCATTCCCAGGTTGGAGTATTTGCCTCCAACAGCACTGGGAAAGGAAAGGCCCTGAGAGCTCTGTCCCTGGGGGAAGTCAGCTTCTAGAGACACAGAACTGAAGAGAGCAGATGGGGAAAACTGGCCGGGGAAGACAGAGGAAATGCTCTGCTGAACCGTTTCTAGAAAATATGCTAGAAACCACATGCTATGTTTTGTTAAATATAGTTTATTAAACATATATTTTAAAATAGGAGAACTCTTTTTTTTTTTTTGGCGGGGGGTGGGGGTGGGCCTTGAACCCAGGGGTGTTCAACCACTGAGCCATTCCCTCGTCCTTTTTTCATATTCAGAGAGGGTCTTGTTAAGTTTCTTAGGGTTTTGTTAGACCATACTTTGGGAGTTCTATTTGTAAAGTTAGATATTAGTCCATGGTTGGCAATATGTTGGGATCCCCCATGAGGGCTATTTCACTTTAAACTCTTTTCAGGAAGTCCCTAATTCCTAGGGTTAGTCTTTGAGATTCATAACTTCAATTTTGCATTCTGCTTTGGCTTAGCCCCTTGAACACAAGCCAGATTGTGCTGTACAGAGCCTGGACATCCTGTCTGTAGTCTTCTTCCCTAGTAACAACTCTCTGGCTGCCTGATTGAGGCTGCTTCTCTGAAGAGTGGAATTGACATATCTCTGACCCACAGCCTGCCAAGTGCACCTGTAGCATCTGCCCAGGAGTATAGAACTTCCCTTGGAAATCGGGCCCCTGCTCTCAAGTCCATCTAATGAGAGCAAAATTTGTAGACTGTGCAGCAAAAGAGACATTGTAACAAATTAATTGCAAAAAGCACTCTGAAAAGTAATTTGGGATGGTCTCTATTATACACCCTATCTTTAAAACTTTTCAAACAAGTATCTATTTCGAAAGTTTCCAAGAATACCAGAAAACCTAGCCAATGCTGTTGCAAACCTTCAAGGATCCATTTACTTCATGCAGCAAGCCATCTAGAAGGAAATTCCTGGTGTGACCACCTAAAGAATGCAAGAAGGAGCCAGGACAGTGATGCATGCCTATAATCCCAGCATCTCAGGAGGCTGAGACAGGAGGATGGAGAGTTCAAAGCCAGCCTCAGCAAAAAGAGGGGCACTAAGTGAATCAGTTTGGGGATGTAGCTCAGTGGTCAAGTGCCCCTGCATTCAAATCCCTGTACTGTCCCGCCCCCCCCCAAAAAAAAATGCAAGAAGGACTTAGATACTCTGAATTCTTGTGTCACATGTCCTGTGCAAGCCCAAACAGCCTCCACAGTCACAAGATGGGTGCAGCAATTTCCAGACTTGCAAGAGGAGAAGGGTGAAGGGCAAAAGGGCCAAAATGCCTTTTCCACAGGAGCTGTACTTCCTAACACTTTATTTTCACAATATCTTAAATGTATAGTTGAAAGTAATTTATAGGAAACATTTGTATACCCAACACCTAGATTCTATTAATATTTCGACATATCTGTTGAATCACACATCTGTCCAGCTATCCATCATCAATTGTCAGAGACATTTCAACATAAATTACAGAATTGGTACACTTTCCCCTTACTTAAGCATCCTCATGAGTTTTGCTCTGTCTGAGACACTCTCACATCTCATTGGTCAGAAATGTATCCAATGGCCATCTTGCTGCAAGGAAGGCTGGGAGATCATGTGTTTTAAGTCGTCTTGGCATTCCAAATAAAACCAGGGTTGTGTGAGTTAAGAAAGAGATGGGCAATGGACATTGGTTGGGCAGCCAGCAGGGTCTGCACAAAAGGGGCAGCTCTTTATAAAGTTTAGCCTTACTGGAATTTTTATCGTTCTTAATCTGAAAATGTGCCCAGAGCAGAGAACCAACCCAGCAGCACTGGTGTGCAGCTCTGGAGGCTGAGGCCACATTTGCGATGGCTTAGTTTCACTGGCTGACTTTTACTGGCTGACCCCTCTGGGGACAGGAGCAAACCCGGAACTGGCCCTTTCTCCCTTCCTGCTGCTGGTATAGTTTTTGGTCTCTCTCAAAATTTCAACAGAAGACCCAGTTAATGAATATTTATATAGTAAAACATATCAATCTGTCAGCTATGCTTCCAGAAACTCAGCTGCTCAAAAGGTAGCCATGAACTGAGTACCACTGTGTGTTTCTACTTTCTGAAAATAAGTTTTTCGGGGAAAGGAAGTCCTGGGGTCCAGATTGGGGAATTTAGGTTCTGGTCTTTGTTCTGCTCCCAACTAGCTCACTCCTTTTTGGGGCCTTCTTTTTCTCATTTGGGATATAATCTATGCACGCTAACAAACAGCCTTTGATGTGCAATTCTACACATGGAGTCTGAAATGATTTCATTAAATATTACATGGTCCCCACCTTTGAGAATGTGATGTCTACTCTCTCTATAGGGCAGGTGGCAGCAACCAGGCACCATGCAGCAAGAACTGACAGCCTGAGGAGAAAGGAAATCAAAGTACATAAGCCCAGCTACAGAGGGGCATTTGGTGGGGTGGGGGGTGGGGTAAAAGCTCTGCACCCTCAACCGCCCATGGACAGAGCACACCTATACTTGATGATTATGGTGAGTACCCTGACCCATGAAAAGGTCCAAATTAGCTTCAGGTAAGTCTGGGTAAGAAAGCAGAGGTATTTGAAACTCATTTTAGAAATATTTCATAAAATGGTTTAATATTTTAAATGCTATTACATTTATGTTACCGGATGACTCGCACGTTTTATCGTATATACCAACATCACAGGGTCAGGCCATGGTCTACTGAATGTGTCCCGGACACAGACTCATAACCACACTGGCTCAACTATTTAACAGGAGGCGTGTCTCGTCTCCTCTGTGCAAAAGCACTGGGTCCATGAGGGGCACAAAGGGTGACAGGAAACTAGAGGGTCAGAGGGCCACCTTGAACTTCAAGGAGAAAATGGTCCCTTTTCTACACCTTCTTAAACATCAGGTGCAGAGCATCCAATGGGGAGGCTTTCTAAAACAACAGGCAGAGAGTCCAGGAAAGGGCAACATGCAGGAGAGTGGGATTTGTGGAGACAGAGGAAAGGTGCCAAGTGTTTATTAAGTGATATAGAAAAAAACATGGATGCTCTTGGCAACTAAGAATCTGACCTTTACTTACAGACTATGAACTACCACTGAAGGTCTGATAGGATCAGAGCTGTGCCTTTGGAAGAATGTTCTGGAAGCAATGTGTAGGCTGTATTAGTGCAGGGTGAGGCTAGAGACAGCAAGAGGCTACCAAAATCGTCTCTTAAAATCATTAAAATGAGCCAGGTGCAGTGGCACACCCCTGTAATCCCAGTGGCTTGGGAGGCTGAGGAGAAAGGATCACAGGTTCAAGTTAAGCTTTGCCTACTCGTAGCCTTTGCCCAATTTTCTGTTGGGGTGTTTGCAGTTTTTTTTCTTTTGATGCCCTATGTTTTATGTTCTATGTTTTTACATGTTCTGTGTACAAATAATTTATTAGTTTTATGCTGTACATGTGTCCTTGTAAAGACCACGGCTGCTTCTAAGCTGCTTATGGTATCTTGTACAGAATTTTGATCTGGTCAAAATTACCAATATTTTCCTTTGTGAAAAAAAAACTAAAGTAAAAGATTAAATAATGAAAATATAATAAGGGCTGGGGTTGTGGCTCAGTGATTGCGCATCCCTGAGTTCAATTCCTGGTATTTTTTCAATAATAAAAAATTATTGAAATTAATAACTAATGAAAAGGTCCTTGCAAAGACTGATACACAAATGTTTACAACAACATTAGTCGGGGGATCCAACATGGCCGCCGGCGAGGAAGCAGCGATTCCAATGTCTCCACATTAACGGGATCAGAAAGACCCATTGGAACAGCGGCAGTCTACCTACTGAGGAACTTCTAGCAAAATTCCGTGAAGAGGGGACCTGCCGGGAATTGGTAGGTTTATTAGAAGTGTCAGTTTGTCCCAGACAAGTGGATCTTGACCGGCCACGCGGGCGCGGAGGTCAAGTCCCACAGCCACCAGCCGCTTCAGAAAGCGGCCGGAGGCCCCGAGCTGCGCGGCCCGCCTGAACCCGCAGACGGCACCCGACACCTCGCCGTCCCGAGAGGCCCCGCTCTCGCTCAGCGAACGGCCACTCCACCCCCCCGGATCTTAGCCACGCAGCCGCAGCTGCCTGGCTCTACCGGCAGCCTGGCGCAGCGAGAAGTGTCCCCGCCTGGCCCAGCAGATAGCCCGTGCCCTCCCGGCTCTACTAACAGCCCTGCCCACCCGGCGAACGGCTCCCCGCCCTGAGACAGCGTGAAGGGAATCTAACCAACCCTTTACGAAATAGCGAACTGGGAACTAAAACCAGAGATTGTGTCAGACCAGAGACAAGCCAGTTCCACCCCTCCCTTCGGACACTCCGGCAAGGAGCCAGGGGCCCGCCATAGCAGAGAGGGGAAGTCATCAAAGTTCCGCCAAAGAGATTCCTTCCCAGCGGAATCTACTTTAGCAGGTGTGTGACTCCCACCCACACCAGATACAAACAACCGGGAAACTTCAAAATCTCTCCGTCGGCGTGAACCTAAGGGCCAAAGGACTCTCGACCCCCAACTCCCCCTACTGCCAGTGACGAGGGCGTGACTGTAGGGGCAGAGAGAAGCAGAGAAGACTCCCCACCCCCAAATCCCCCAACCGCGAACTGAGAGGGTGTGACGGTAGGGGCGGAGGGAAACAGAGGACACTCCAGACCCCCAACTCCTCCTACCGCCAGCAGTGTGGTTGTGACTGTAGGGGCTGAGGGAAGTAGAGGGGATCCTCGACCCCCAACTCCTATTACCTCCAGCAGCGACACCAATGGTCTTAGCTGCCAGATTCTGAAGGTGTGCCCACCAAAGGGGTCCGGAAAAATTAAACAATTGACTCCCAGACCACAGCTCCACAGCACTGGGGCTTAGATGAATGACAACGAGAGCGCTCAGTAGTTAGGGAAATAGAGCACTTGGTGGGGCTGAAAGTATAACCAAATCCTTGGTGAACTGCCTCCGGTGAGCAGGACCTGGCTGGCTGGCAGGAGGATGGGGAGGAGGGGCCGTAGAAGTGAAACGGCTCGGGACCAACAGGATTGAGAGACTCCCAGGAACCGCCTTACAGGGATTGCTGTTGACACATTGAGGGCAAAACTCAGCCCGGAGGGCACAGCTTTGCCTATGGGAAGAGAAGAAAATGGATCTCTAAGACCTAATTTTATTTCCTATTTCATTTTAACTTTTTCTCTCCCTTTTCCCTCTCTCTCTCCCCTTCCAAGTTTTACGGCTCTTTCCATTCTCCTCTATGCTATCTATCTCCCTGTCCTTCTTTCCTTTCAAGAGCACCTACCTTCCCCTTCCCCCCAACTTTCATCCCAAGCATTACATCATCCATTTCGCGTAACTGTCTAAATACAAATAGGTGTGCGCCCTTCCCCCGTGCCTGCAAGGTAGCCGGACCTGCAACCCACCAGCAGGTCAGGCCCAGCAACCTGGGAGTGGCAGAGCCGCCCCACGCGCCTGCAAGGTAGGCGTACCTGCTACCAACCAGCAGAACAGGCCCAGCGGCCTGCTGATGTGGTAGGCCCAGCGGCCTGCCGATGTGGTAGGCACAGCGCCCCAATTGGAGGAGGAGCAGAGCCCCTGCCCGCGCCTGCGCGGGAGACTTAGCAACTATACAAGAGTAATACAAATATATAGGGGGAAAATTCAACAACACAACAGTCTCAGTAAGCAGAAAGAAACGCGAACAGTATGAAGAGACAAGGAAAGAAAGGACCACAAGCAATGCAGGTCAACTCAACGTTAGAAGAGGTAATTTCTGCAGCAGATGGAATGTCAGATAAAGAATTCAGGAGATACATGCTTCAGATGATCTGGAGTCTCAAGGAAGACATTAGACAGCAAAATCAGACAATGAAAGATCTCTTCAACAATGAAATACACAAACAAATCCAGGAAGCAAAAGATCAACTATACAGGGAGATAGAAGTTATAAAAAACAAACAAACAGAAATCCTAGAAAGGCAGGAAGCAATAAACCAACTTAAAAACTCAATTGAGAATACTACCAACAGAGTAGAACACTTAGAAGATAGAACATCAGACAGTGAAGACAAAGTATTTCAACTTGAAAAGAACATAGACATCTCAGCAAGACAGTTAAGAAACCATGAGCAGAACATCCAAGAGATATGGGATAACATAAAGAGACCAAACTTAAGAGTCATTGGGATACAGGAAGGCACAGAGCTCCAAACCAAAGGAATAAACAATCTATTCAATGAAATAATACGAGAAAACTTCCCAGACTTGAAGAATGAGACAGAATCCCAAATCCTAGAAGCCTACAGGACGCTGAGTGTGCATAATCATAAGAGATCCACACCTAGACACATTATAATGAAGATGCCCAACATACAGAATAAGGAGAGAATTTTAAAAGCTACAAGAGAAAGGAAACAGATTACATTTAGGGGTAAACCAATCAGGATAACAGCTGATCTCTCAACACAGACTTTGAAAGCTAGAAGATCCTGGAATAACATATTTCAAACACTGAAAGAAAATGGGTTCCAACCAAGAATTGTGTATCCAGCAAAATTGAGCTTCAAGATGGAAGATGAAATTAAAACCTTCCACGATAAACAAAAGTTAAAAGAATTTGCAGCTAGAAAACCATCTCTCCAAAAAATCCTCAGCAAAACATTACAGGAAGAGGAAATGGAAAATAACAATGAAAACCAACAGTGGGAGGTAGGACAGTAAAGGGGGGAAAATAATCAAAGAGGAAAACAAACCATATTCAGTAACATAAATAAACAAATATGGCTGGAAGGATAACCCATATCTCAATAATAACCCTAAATGTTAATGGCTTAAACTCACCAATTAAGAGACACAGGCTAGTAGAATGGATCACAAAACATGACCCAACAATATGCTGCCTACAGGAGACGCATATGATAGAAAAAGACATACATAGACTGAAGGTGAAAGGTTGGGAAAAATCATATCACTCATATGGACTTCGGAAACAAGCAGGAGTGTCCATACTCATATCAAATAAAATAGATTTCAAGCCAAAGTTAATCAAAAGGGATAAAGAGGGACACTACATACTGCTCAAGGGAACCATACACCAACAAGACATAACAATCATAAATATATATGCCCCAAACAATGGTGCAGCTATGTTCATCAAACAAACTCTTCTCAAGTTCAAGAGTCTAATAGACCACCATACAATAATCATGGGAGACTTCAACACACCTCTCTCACCACTGGACAGATCTTCCAAACAAAAGTTGAATAAGGAAACTATAGAACTCAATAACACAATTAACAACCTAGACTTAATTGACATATATAGAATATACCACCCAACATCAAGCAGTTACACTTTTTTCTCAGCAGCACATGGATCCTTCTCAAAAATAGATCATATATTATGTCACAGGGCAACTCTTAGACAATATAAAGGAGTAGAGATAATACCATGCATCTTATCTGATCATAATGGAATGAAACTGAAAATCAACGATAAAAGAAGGAAGGAAAAATCATGCATCACTTGGAGAATGAACAACAGGTTACTGAATGATCAATGGGTTAAAGAAGACATTAAGGAGGAAATTAAAAAATTCTTAGAGATAAATGAAAACACAGACACAACATATCGGAATCTATGGGACATATTGAAAGCAGTTCTAAGAGGAAAATTCATTGCATGGAGTTCATTCCTTAAAAAAAGAAAAAACCAACAAATAAATGATCTCATACTTCATCTCAAAATCCTAGAAAAAGAAGAGCAAAATAACAGCAAAAGAAGTAGAAGGCAAGAAATAATTAAAATCAGAGCTGAAATTAATGAAATAGAAACAAAAGAAACAATTGAAAAAATTGATAAAACTAAAAGTTGGTTCTTTGAAAAAATAAATAAGATCGACAGACCCTTAGCCATGCTAACGAAGAGAAGAAGAGAGAGAACTCAAATTACTAGCATACAGGATGAAAAAGGCAATATCACAACAGACACTTCAGAAATACAGAAGATAATCAGAAATTATTTTGAATCCTTATACTCCAATAAAATAGAAGATAGTGAAGGCATCGATAAATTTCTTAAGTCATACGATCTGCCCAGATTGAGACAGGAGGATATAGACAACCTAAACAGACCAATATCAATTGAGGAAATAGAAGAAACCATCAAAAGATTACCAACTAAGAAAAGCCCAGGACCGGATGGGTATACAGCAGAGTTTTACAAAACCTTTTTTTTTTTTTTTTAAATTTTATTGTTGGTTGTTCAAAACATTACATAGTTCTTAATATACCATATTTCACAGATTGATTCAAGTGGGTTATGAACTCCCATTTTTACCCCGTATACAGATTGCTGTGTCACATCAGTTACATTTCCATTGATTTACAAATTGCCTTTCTAGTGACTGATGTATTCTGCTGTCTATCCCATTCTCCACTATCCCCCCTCCCCTCCCCTCCCCTCCCCTCCCCTCCCCTCCCCTTCTCTCTCTCCACCCCCTCTACTATAAATCATTTCTTCCACTTATATAATTTTTCTCCTACCCCTCCTTTCCTCTTATATGTAATTGTGTATAACCCTGAGGCTCACCTTCTATAAAACCTTTAAAGAGGAACTAATACCAATACTTTTCAAGCTATTTCAGGAAATAGAAAAAGAGGGAGAACTTCCAAATTCATTCTACGAGGCCAACATCACACTGATTCCTAAACCAGACAAAGATACTTCAAAGAAAGAAAACTACAGACCAATATCTCTAATGAACCTAGATGCAAAAATCCTCAATAAAATTCTGGCGAATCGGATACAAAATCATATCAAAAAAATTGTACACCATGATCAAGTAGGATTCATCCCTGGGATGCAAGGCTGGTTCAATATATGGAAATCAATAAATGTTATCCACCACATCAATAGACTTAAAAATAAGAACCATATGATCATCTCGATAGATGCAGAAAAAGCATTCGACGAAGTACAGCATCCCTTTTTGTTCAAAACTCTCGAAAAAATAGGGATAACAGGAACATACCTCAACATTGTAAAAGCAATCTACGCTAAGCCCCAGGCTAACATCATTCTGAATGGAGAAAAATTGAAGGCATTCCCTCTAAATTCTGGAACAAGACAGGGATGCCCTCTCTCACCACTTCTGTTCAACATAGTTCTCGAAACACTGGCCAGAGCAATTAGACAGACAAAAGAAATTAAAGGCATAAAAATAGGAAAAGAAGAACTTAAATTATCACTATTTGCAGATGACATGATTCTATACCTAGCAGACCCAAAAGGGTCTACAAAGAAACTATTAGAGCTAATAAATGAATTCAGCAAAGTGGCAGGATATAAAATCAACACACATAAATCAAAGGCATTCGTGTATATCAGCGACAAACCCTCTGAAATGGAAATGAGGACAACCACTCCATTCACAATATCCTCAAAAACAATAAAATACTTGGGAATCAACCTAACAAAAGAGGTAAAAGACTTATACAATGAAAACTACAGAACCCTAAAGAGAGAAATTGAAGAAGATCTTAGAAGATGGAAAAATATACCCTGTTCATGGATAGGCAGAACTAACATCATCAAAATGGCGATATTACCAAAAGTTCTCTACAGGTTTAATGCAATGCCAATCAAAATCCCAATGGCATTTCTTGTAGAAATAGAGAAAGCAATCATGAAATTCATATGGAAAGATAAAAGACCCAGAATAGCAAAAACAATGCTAAGCAGGAAGTGTGAATCAGGTGGTATAGCGATACCAGACTTCAAACTATACTACAGAGCAATAGTAACAAAAACAGCATGGTATTGGTACCAAAACAGGCGGGTGGACCAATGGTATAGAATAGAGGACACAGAAACCAACCCACAAAACTACAACTTTCTTATATTTGATAAAGGGGCTAAAAGCATGTAATGGAGGAAGGATAGCATCTTCAACAAATGGTGCTGGGAAAACTGGAAATCCATATGCAACAAAATGAAACTGAATCCCTTTCTCTCGCCATGCACAAAAGTTAACTCAAAATGGATCAAGGAGCTTGATATCAAACCAGAGACAAGGCATCTGATAGAAGAAAAAGTTGGCTACGACCTACACACTGTGGGGTCGGGCTCCAAATTCCTCAATAGGACACCCATAGCGCAAGAATTAATATCTAGAATCAACAAATGGGACTTGCTCAAACTAAAAAGTTTTTTCTCAGCAAAAGAAACAATAAGAGAGGTAAATAGGGAGCCAACATCATGGGAACAAATTTTTACTCCTCACACTTCAGATAGAGCCCTAATATCCAGAGTATACAAAGAACTCAAAAAATTAGACAATAAGATAACAAATAACCCAATCAACAAATGGGCCAAGGACCTAAACAGACACTTCTCAGAGGAGGACATACAATCAATCAACAAGTACATGAAAAAATGCTCACCATCGCTAGCAGTCAGAGAAATGCAAATCAAAACCACCCTAAGATATCATCTCACTCCAGTAAGATTGGCAGCCATTAAGAAGTCAAACAACAACAAGTGCTGGTGAGGATGTGGGGAAAAGGGTACACTTGTACGTTGCTGGTGGGACTGCAAATTGGTGCAACCAATTTGGAAAGCAGTATGGAGATTTCTTGGAAAGCTGGGAATGGAACCACCATTTGATCCAGCTATTCCCCTTCTGGGTCTATTCCCTAAAGACCTAAAAACAGCATGCTACAGGGACACTGCTACATCGATGTTCATAGCAGTACAATTCACAATAGCAAGACTGTGGAAGCAACCTAGATGCCTTTCAATAGACGAATGGATAAAAAAATGTGGCATTTATACACAATGGAGTATTACTCTGCATTAAAAAATGACAAAATTATAGAATTTGGAGGGAAATGGATGGCATTAGAGCAGATTATGCTAAGTGAAGCTAGCCAATCCCTAAAAAACAAATGCCAAATGTCCTCTTTGATATAAGGAGAGTAACTAAGAACAGAGTAGGGAAGAAGAGCATGAGAAAATGACTAATATTAAACAGGGATGAGAGGTGGGAGGGACAGGGAGAGAGAAGGGAAATTGCTTGGAAATGGAAGGAGACCCTCAGGGTTATACAAAATTATATACAAGAGGAAGTGAGGGGAAAGGGAAAAATAATACAAGGGGGAGAAATGCATTACAGTAGAGGGGGTAGAGAGAGACGAGTGGAGGGGAGGGGAGGGGAGGGGGGATAGTAGAGGATAGGAAAGGCAGCAGAATACAACAGACACTAGTATGGCAATATGTAAATCAGTGGAAGTGTAACTGATGTGACTCTGCAATCTGTATACGTGGTAAAAATGGGAGTTCATAACCCACTTGAATCAAAGTGTGAAATATGATATATCAAGAACTATGTAATGTTTTGAACAACCAACAATAAAAATAAAAAAAATTAAAAAATAAAGAATAAATTTAAAAAAAAACAATATTAGTCACAATAACCCAAACTGGATATGACCAAATGTGCTTCAAAAGAAGAATGGTTAAACAAATCGTGGTATATCTACACAACAGAATACTACTCAGTAATATAAAGAAATGAACTACCGGTACATGCAACAATATGTCTGAATATCAAGATCATTATGATGGTGTAATAAAGAGGCTAGGCCATTCCCCTCCCTGCCCCAAAAGTATATATTGTTTGATACCATTCGTGCAAAATTACAGAGTTACAAAGTAATCTGTAATGATTAAAAAGGATATCAGTGGTTGGAGAATAGGAGCGGGAGATGGATGGCCAATGGGGTCACAAGGAATCTTTTGGGGCGCATGGAAATTCTTAGGAGGTTTTACAGTATATAATTCTATCTAAACTAACCAAATTGCTTATTTTAAATGGATGTGCCTTGCTCTATGTGAATTATACCAAAATAAAATTTATTTAAAAAGTTAGGATTTTTGGATAAAGATGGTGGGTGGAACTTAACTGTTTTATTCTTTCCTTGCAATAATAAAAGTGTTGTTTTTAAAAGGCACATATCTAAAAGGGCAATAAAATGGAAAGAGAGTCATTAGAAGCAAAGTTAGAAGCTAGAAAGGAGCCCAAATAGAGCAGACCTGAGATGATGGGATCCAGATGAAATCTGGTGGAAGATTTTCTTTCCCATTAAGTCTCAGGTTTTCTTTTTCTCTTTTTTTTAAAGGCTAGTCATTTTACTACAATTTGTTTTGCTGATGGGAAAGACCAATAATTGTCAGGCAGTATGTTCTGAAGCTGATATTCTGGGTCAATATTCTCAGCCACACAAGATAGGTCTTCAATATGTTTTCGAATATTTTTCTTTCCAGCTTTTGAAAACATTGCCTGAGTGCAGGGCTTTTAATAGTTATTTTGTTCCTTGTATTGATTTTCCTCTTCTATTATCTATATCTTGTGTCTTCTTCTCTTAATTTCCAAAATTTGTCACTTTTTTTTCCTCACAAATTCTTTTGACATCATTTGCAAAACTGTTTTGAAATTTTCTTCCTTTTCACTTCCTCTTCATTCCTTCTAGTTTACTCCTCATTTCTGAAATTGTCTTTTATTTCTAATTCCTTCTTGCTTTTTGTCACCTCATCCCTGAGTTTTTCTAACTTTGGGTTGGTTGTTTTCATATCATATGTCATTGTCTCTTGTCTTTTAACCTGTCTTGAAATGGTACATTACAACTTTTGTGAGCTTTTATTCTTTTGGGTAAAAGTTTCATTCTTTGTCATTACTTATAGGGATGTTATCCTGTTTCTTATTCTTTAAAAAAAAATTTTTTTTTTTTAGTTGTTGATGGACCTTCATTTTATTTATTTATGTGTGGTGCTGAGAATCAAACCCAGTGCTTCTTACTCTTGCTGTTTTTTTTATAAGTTTAAACATTCGACCCCAATGTTTCTGATGTTTAATTATATATAACTTTAGTTTTCCTAAACTTTTAGAGAGAAGATTGAGTCAAAGTGCTTTTCTAACTTGATAGCACCAATAACGTGTGTATGTGTGTGTGTTAAAAAATATGGTGGCTTGGGCTGGGACATAGTTTAGTGGTAGAGTGCTTATTTGTGCCAGGAATGAGTGAAGCCCTGGTTTCCATCCCCACTGCATTTTACACACACACACACACACACACACACACACACACACATTAATATATACAACATATATAGCATTACATATATAATCTCACACATACACACACACATGCACGTGCACGCATATGGTGGCTTGCTTTCCAAGATTTCCAGGCTCTGCCCTCTCAGCAACTTTAATCTGAACCTTCTCTTTCCCTCTTCGTCCCTATTACCCCTGTCCTACCCACCTTGATTTCAGCCCCAACACTTTTCCTATGCTGGGCCCTGACTTGAAAGGGAGCCTCACAGGTTCAGTTTTGAGTTCACAGTGGCCAGACTGCAGTGGCCCCTTCAGTGTTATTGCAGTCTCCTGGCTTCCACCTTCCCTGTCCCACCTGTTCAAAATGTCTTGCTGTGCTTTCCTGTGCACACCTGGTGACTCTGTCAAGCTGACTTGGGTCCCTCAGATGCTCTATTGATTTCCGCTGTGAAGATGCTAATAGCATTCAGGTCTTGAAGTTGTTGAGTTTCCCCAACCTTTTGAATGTTGGAGTTCATGGTTTAGCTATCTAGTTGCTGGGGAGTTTTGTTTTTGTTTTGTTTCATCTGAGAAGTGTGTTGCCCAAATCACAATCGCCTAGTGGATTTCACTAACTTAATGGGTAGTTTAGGGAGATAACAAATACAGCTAAGGAGAGAAGGAGTAGGACAGACACAATGAACAAATTGGTCAACTCTTTCTTTTAACATTTTTTAGTTGTTGATAGACCTTTATTTTATTTATTTATACGCAGTGCTGAGAATTGAACCCAGTGCCTCACACATGCCAGGTGAGTGCTCTACCACTGAGCCCCAGCCCCAGCCCCAACTTTGCTGACTCTTTACGTGTGACAGCAAACGAAAAATATTAGTCCTCTAAATTTTTTTCCTATGTAATCCTCACCTCAAGGTCAAATCTGTCAAAATTTAAAAAGTGAGAATTCTTTTGTACAAAGCTAGGTCTTTGGTTCTTAAAATAAAACATCTGTCAAGACTAGACCTCCACACCAACTCTCCCTACTCCACCCTTGTTTTCCATTTATATTATCTGCCTGAAGTTCAGAACCCTACCGTCCAGAGAGAGACAGAGACAGGGTCAAAGAGACAGAGAGGAGCTGGGGACAAAATATAATCCCCAAGGGCACAGATGAATTAATCCCCTGATGAGATTACAGCTCATCTATAATCATCTCACTTTGAACACTGCTGTGTTGGATAGCATGTCTCCCACACACGAGCTCTTTGGAGGGCATTTCACAACCAAACCATAGCCCAGATTCTTTTCATGTGCCAAAAAGCGTTCCTTATACAAACAGGTGTTAATTCCATGGGTTTATGCTCCAGTTCTGTGAATGATATGCTATTAGGTATCTGCAAAATTAACCAGAGTCAGAACTCCATTGTTACCTCCCCTTGACCACCATTGTTTGCCAATAGAGGCACCCCATTAGGACAAGCTCCAGCTTGGGGCAATGAACAGCAGAGGATAGAGATTATTCAAACTATATCAATGTGAAGATTGCAAGCTTTACATTTTACATCAGATACTGTCATTATTTCACCAGGGACATTATTTTTGGCATCATGAAACATGAAGATAAGTGATGAAATGCATGGGGAAGAGGTTTCAGTAAACAGTCACTATCTTTAACATCCCGCACAAGAGTGATCTAACCTTTGCAAAGCATTCACTGATTTGAGAAGCTCGAACACATTTTCATTGTTAGGTCTCACTGGTAATTCTCTGTTGCATTACCTTTTCTGTTTAAAAAATAAATTAAAACAATCTAAGAAGGCAGATAATGTTTAATGGAAAAGGGCAGCGATGGACTAATGGTTGCTTAGCAACCACTAGACATTGTTTTGCTGCTTCACTTTACAGAAGCCAAAATGGCGGCTGTAATCCTTCTGCAGCCCCCTGGATTGTGTATGTGTGTCAATTCCCTCTGGGTCAAAATCATTTTATTTTTTTGTCTTGGGCTCTGGATCCTTCCTTTTTCAACCTCCTAATATTTGGACATGCCAATGCTTTCATGAACTTCTTTGGGTGACAGTATTGTTTCCAGACCTTCCCCACTTGTTGAGTCCCCCTTCCTGCCACTCTTGATGGGGGATTGGATGAATAACCGGATCCTGGTTACATATATTTTGAGGTAGTTTAGTTTTGGAAGGTACCCTCTTGTCTCACCCTCCCTTCTGTTTCCAGAGAGTCTTGACTGCTCAGTTCCTAAAGGCCAAGGAAAGATGCTAATTCTTTGACAATGGGATTTTTCTCACAACTAGAGGATGGAAGGGTGGACAAATATGGCTACAAAAAGTATATTTAGAATTTTCAGGATTATGATTATGTCCAATAAGACTTAATGAACCTATTTTTAAAAAATAACATTTCTATTAGCTTGTCTTGAAACACAATAAGAAAACCCAAAATACCTGAATTTCTTTAACTTTTTGCTATCCTTATCTCACAAGTAGACTGGAAGTGGGTCTTTTGTGGCCCTGGCTATTATGAAATAGCAACCATGTTGGGGGTTGTTCATGTTGGCTTGCTGATTTGGGGCAGATACAGGGGAGGTGATTTCTCAGCCACCTCATGGTGGGAATTGTAGTAAAGCAGGCTGGAAATTGGAGTATTTAAGAGGTAGGAAAGTTTTAAGAGGTTTGTGACCTACTGAAACTGTGCTTAGAATGCAGTGTGTATGTTCACATGTACATCTTTCTAGAAACAGGGTCTGTAACCTTCAACAGTTAAAAACCAGGAGCAGAGAGGGAGATGAGGAAATGAGGAGTTTTGTGAAGAATCTTTGCTCTCAGAACAATACATTGAGGACAAGCTAGAGCAGAAATATCTTCAAAGGAAGGATGAGAGAAAAGGAGGAATTGTCTAGTTTTCTAGTTCATTAATTCAGTCAACAGACACCTTTTGGACATTTACCATGTATGAGTCATTGAGAAAGGTCCCAGGAATACAACATGAAAGACAAGGCCTATGGTATGCAGCCTAGGGCACTGAACATTGGCTGAACACATACTGTATGCTGGAGCGTTTGTGCATATTAATAAAATCTTCATGAACAACCATATAAACTTCAAATTATTATATGACCATATTAAACCTCAAAGCGTATATGAACTAAGATCTGACTCCAAAGCCAGTCCTTTACCAACCCCACCCATAGACTCTTAGCTTTGGGGAATTCTTTGGGCAAAATCCAGGAATATATCAAGCTGGGATTTGGGTGATTCTAAAGACAGCAGCTTCCACCTGGAATGTGCACTGTATTGGGGCCTGACTTCCCTAAAGGTCCAGGGAGAGAACAGAAATGTTCCGACTGTGTGCTAAGCACCAAAGGGGAACCAGTGCTAATAACTGAGGCCCTGACTGCATGCCTGGCCCCATGCTAAACTCTCCACCTACATCATTAGAACATCCACCATACATTGAGGCTTAAAGGGTTTCTGTCACTTTGAAATTCTTTGAAAACGGGAGTTATCAATTATACTTTTGTTTCTACACACAGACTAGAGTAATAACTCCAGTCAAGCCAACATTTACACGGACATGGGACGCTCAGGAATTGTGAAGGAGCTTAGATTTCGCCCTCCTTGCAAGTTATCCTGCACTGTTACATGGATGCTGGTAGAAGCCCCTAGATTCTTGGGTCCAAGAGATAAAGGACAGTTTACTACTTACCATGATAGAAGTAGCTATAGTTTCAGTGTTTTGCACTGATTCCCAAAGTGTGATCTCAGGAGGGTCGATGTCACACTGGAGAGGGGCTCTGACATTAGGGAATATCCTGGTGGAAGCACTGCTGCTCTTGATTGAGACACCATCTTGATTGAGACACCATCTCAATCTTCCAAGGTTGTTTATTTACAAACACCCTTGCAAAGATAGTTTGGAACAAAAGGGTAAAGCACTTCCTGCTTTGCTTTTCAAGATGTGAAAAAAGTCCAAGAATTGTCTGGAGAATCATCTCCTAACAGGTATATTGTGTGCTCCATGTCATAGTCTATTGTAAGTACTTTCATGTTCATTAATTTCTTTAATTCTCACAACCCTATTATCATCTTCATTTTTTTTCAGAATAACCTAAGGTACAGGAAGATTAAGCCATCTGCCTGATGTTACACATTCTGCAAGTGTCAGGGCTGAGATTTAAATCTGGGTTGTCCCATAGCCCACTGTGATGCGACTTCACCACTTGCATATCTTCTGGAGTCGGCAACATGTCCCTCTGGGCCCCTTGTTATCCATAGCTTATCACCATTGAGAGCACAGTGCTTCTCAACCTGGAGTGCACCTCAGAATCCCCGGGGTCTTGTTACAACAGTTCCTGATTCAGGTCCCGTGTGGGGCCTGAGCACTTGCATTTGTCTTTCCCAGGTGATGTCACAATTTTATTATCTGTTCTCCCCACTATAATACAAGCTCTACAAAGTCCAGTATTTTTGTTTTATGCACAGTATCCTCAGTGCTTGCCACAGTACCCAGAACATCACAAGCCTTCAAAATGTATTTATTCAAAGAATGAGGAAAGAAAATGGGTATGTGTGTGTGGCGTTTCTTCCAGATTCTGTTATCTGACCTTGAGTTTGGAAAATCTTCTAGTGCCATCCTGACAGACCATGCAGCAGTCCTCATTGCCTCAAGGCTACAGAGGTAAAGGGACCAGGGCGCTGAATCTTGAAGAAGGCAGCCTGCTCCTGAGAGCTGTACAACTGACAAGGTTTTAGACAGCAAGGACTGTTGAAGCTACTTTGGGTAATATATGAATTTCACAAACACACCTTCTGAGGTGCAGAGAAACATCTGAGGACTTTAATTAAGCCCTCCACCGTTGGGAATGGAACTTTCATGTGCGTGGACTTTGGATTTTTCTTTTTGAACACTGCTGGCAAGAAAGCAAGTATCAAGCGAGGATTCCAATTGAGTTCTTTGACACAGACCCTTTCTTTTCTGCTCTTTTTTGAAAATGAAAAGTGGTTTACCAAGTAGAGCCAGCCTGTTTGGGGCTGTGAGCATTATATTAATGCAGATACTCAGTATTCATACTATATGGTACTCCACCTCCCTATAGTTCGTGGAAAGATGTATGAGTCTCATTAGCTTGCCTTTCTTTCCTTCTCCATATAGGAAGGAGGTGTTACTCTACAACAACATGTCATTGTTAGGATGCACTAATCACAAAGAAGTGTATTAAAATACAGACTCCCAGACCCAGTTCCCCAAGTGGGACCATGAAGTTTATATTTTAGCAAATGATTCTGCTTGCAGGTGGGCATTAATCACACTTTGAGAATCACTTGTGTCTTACTCAATTTTATGTTACTATAACAAACTATCAGAGACCAGGTTATTAACAAAGCACAGAAGTTTATTTGGCACACAGTTCAGGAGCTGAGAAGTCCCAGAACATGGCACCAGTGATTGCTTGGCATTTGGTGAGGGCTTTCTTGCTACACCCTAACATGGAAGGTGTCACATGATGAGACACAGCAAGTGTTAGCCAGTGTGGGTCTCTCTTCCTATAAAGCCACTAATGCCATCATGCAGATTCACCCTCATGAATCCTAACTCAAAGGTTCCACCTTCAAATATCATTAACATAAGACTTTGGGGATTAAGTTCCCAATACAGGAACTTTCAGGGGACACTTCATAGCAGAATAGGGGGAAAGGGCAAAGGCCTAGCCTTGGTTCTAATGCTGGAGCTTCAATGCTAGATGTATAGCTCTTAAATCTCCTAGCACTGTACTGTCCTCATTTTACAGAACAAAATATAATGCTTGTTGGGCCTCCTTAGAGAGGTGGTGCAAGAGCACTGTATGCAAATAGTAAAAAAAGAGTCTTCAATTTTTGATTACTAGACATTTACACAATGTTTGTATAAGTAAGGTGTCTCTTTAAGGCAGGAGCATAAATAACAATAAATTTTCAGTGTTTAAAAAATTTTCAGTTGAGGGGCTGGGGTTGTGGCTCAGTGGTAGAATGCCTACCTACTACTGAGGCACTAGATTTAATCCACAGCACCAAATTAAAAAATAAATAAATAAATGTCCATCCATCCATCCTTTCATCCCATGTAAAACGCTGGCCTGCGATCCTGTACTGGGTAGCTCAATAGGAATCACTCAAGAGGTAGAAAGCAAAGAAGAACAAACCAATATGGCATGCTTGGAGGCTCAGCAGATCTGGCTGGGATGGGCTCAGAAATCTGTATGAGGGTTTTGAGGATGTGATTTCCAACCTAAAGGTCAAGAAAAACCTAGAGGAGTAGGGGACTGTAAATGATCCTTGAATAGTTTCATTTATCCTGGAAGTCAGTAGTCACAATATTTATGACTTCAGCTCCAGCACGCTTCATCCAGCGTATGATTCCACTGAATCATAACCACCAGCTAGAGTGTGCACTATTTAATCCCTTTGACTTCAATTCCCCACCCCATGCTGCCTTGTTTAAACAGATCTCAGCAGAAGAACAGCGACCAGGATGGCTTGTCCTGGCGCACACTGCACTGCCCTCTTCTGTAGTAGGTGCCTAGCTCATGGCTGCCAACTGTTCCCAGCTGTCCTTTTTCTGGATAACTACCCTCCACTGGAGAAAGTCTCTAGGTAGAGGCCCCCTTGCTCTAGGCACTGACAGACTGATTCCAGGTGTAAGGATTGTTCCCTCCATGCAAACAGGAGCCCCCCCACCCCCATGCACTGGCTTTATCCTGTTCTGCTATTCCCTTCCCTTGTGGGTTTTTCCTGAAGTGCATTCCTTTATAAATTACTTTCACAAGAGATCTGAGGCACTGCTTCTAGGAAACCCACCTAAGGCACCCTCTACTGTGATCCTGGCTTACATGTTGATTTGGCCATGATCCCCAGCACCGCTGGGTGCTCACGGTCACCTCTCTGCCATTCTCTTGCTTGACATCTCAGATATTGCTGTTGAAGTGCCACCTTTTAAAACTCTCCTCTTCAACCTGTCTTCTGCACAATCTTCCCTTCTGGAAGATTTTGACTCAGCTTTGTCAACACATTCGAGTAAGTCTGACTACACCAAGTTACAAGAAGCAGTTTCTGCTAGTTAAAATCAGAAAAACTTACAGGTACTACTTCAAGGTCATATGTGATTAAGGCAATGTGGCAGGTTTGCTGTTTACTAAAGCTTACTTCCTCTTCTTTCTGGAAGCAGCCAGTCTACATTTCCCAGCCTCCCCTGCAGTTAGGTGTAAAGTGATGAAGTTCTAGCCAGCGCAGTAAGGAGTACCGAGTTCCACTTCTAGGCCAGGCCTGTAACTTCCAGGAGTACTCTTTCCCTGCCAGTGTACTGGAGCAGGGACACCTGGCACAACTAGGAAAAGGTGGCCACAGTGCCAACAGCCCGGGTCTGAATGAGTGTCCAGGGCAAAGGCTCCAGTTGGTAGGATCATCCCTTGTCCCTTGTCTCATAAGCAAGCAACAAACTTCTGTGCTTGAGTCATTATATTTTGGGGACACACATTTGGCAGGAGCTAGCATTACCCTAATGTGGGCAGGCACTGACACCGCCTACCTGAAGGACATATTGACACAGTCTAACAAAAGCTCCAACTTAAGTTACTAGGTGGTGAACAGAACCCAATGTTAATGTTCATTCCTGAGTCACACTCCACCGGCAATCCTCACCTCTAGAGTGAGCACAGGAAGTGAGGCAGAAGTCAGGGTGTCATCCACCCACTCTAACACAAGCACCATGGATCAGTCCCAAGCTTGAGAACAACTGTAGGCAACGGCTCAGCTAGGCAATTCAACGTCCTGCACACACACATGCAGGTGACTAAAACTGTTAATTTACTGCATGTGAATTATTTCTTTGTATTCGGCAAAGAAAAACTCACTGATTTTCTTAATAACCCATCTAAAAATCCAGTTGTCCAAAACTTGGTTTATATATATTTTCCATTAGACTGTGCTTATTTATCTTTGGGTGTGCCAGAGTTAGCTCAGTAAATGCCACATGGTTAAAGCTGTTCAGTAAAAGCTCCTCAGATATCATGTGGGGAGGAATTCAAAGAAACTCAAAGCTTCATTGTTGTTTCATTATTTCTTGTGACATTCATAATTACTTCTCCTGGTATCACCCACTTTACAAATGAAAACACCTTTTTTCCTGGGCAGTCATAATTGTATGCTATCCATCAAACAATAAAACTTTGATAGCTGAGACACATTCAGCCTGAAGATGAAGTGATATATTAACTTCTTGACCAAATGCCAGAACTTACAGATGAATATGAAACAGACATCAATAATTACAGCTTGTACTGTAGCTGTTGGTTTCTAAAGCTCTTGGTTCAATGAACAAGTAATGACTGGATGGACACACCCTTCAGAAATGAGAGGTGGGAAAAGATTACCTCATTCCATACCTGTCACCAAGCAGGCCCCCTGCAGCAATTCAGCAAGAAGCAGCCCACGGGCCCATGAGGTGGCACTGGCTGCAGCTGCTAGGGTGGTGCTCAGGAATGGGCACAGAAGGCAAGCTGGCATAGGACCAATAGGAGCCAAGTTTCTCTCAGGCACTGCCCTCCCTCCTTTTTGTTCCTGGGCATTTCTGTTTCCTTAAAAAACAGACCTGGGCATAAAACTAAAACTCAATTTCTTAAAAATGCCATCTCATTTGGGATATTTTTCATGTTTTTCTACTTGAATTTAGAAAGGGATTACTAATACCAATAAAAATATAATTATGCCTCAGATAATTCTTGATTTTACAAGCAGCTCTAGAAACACAGTATATTGCAATGGCATTTCATAAACTGTTCCACCAGACCCTGTCACTGTGTTCCAGGGATGAAAATCACCAGAGCCAGCGTAACAGGAAGCTTTTCAGAAGGCAACGCTGTACTTGAAGACACCCTGGCAAAATGAACACCCACCAAAGAGCAGGAGGAAGTGCCACTAAGGAAACACTCCATTCCACTCCCACACCATAGCAAAACTGTGACTCCTTTCTAAGTTCCCTTACAGCCACCCTGAGCTGTGCCACACGCTGCTCTGCTCCTGACCAAAGAACCCCTTCCCCTAAGTGGGTGCTGATGATTGCCACCATGCTAACGTGTGTGTGTGTGTGGGGGGGGAGTAGTGTGGAGAGAAAAATAAAATAATAAAGTAAAAAAACCCGCAGTTCTGCTCACTTGATTAAAAATCAACAGAGAACCTCAACCTCAGAAATATAAAATGGGTCTCACTAAGTGTGCTACAACGGCCAAGAACCACATATCTTCATGAAATGTATCTTGACAGTTCACTGAAACTTATTCTATTGTATTCTGCTTTACAGCATAAGTCTCTCACTTAAGTTTGAAAACTTGGAAACACGTTCTGATTGTTTCACAATAAAACTACTTGAACTGTGTTGCTATGAGTTTTACCTTCAACCTTTAAAAGTACTTTCAAGATCTGTTACCAGGTTAGAAGGCACCGATGCCACAGATACCAACCTATGCTCGGTTTTGGAAAAAGATTTTCATATACACATTTTGTCCAAATATTACTATTTGTTTCATGAAAGTCAGAGCTAAGACTTTAGTAGAGTGTAAATTTTAAGCCAATGAATAAACAGTTGACTTGACAAAATATTAAATTGACATGCAAAGCACTTGCAACCCTGCCAGATACTAAAAATAAAAGTGACTTCTGCCAACACTGAAAAACTTCAATCGTCCCAGTTGGTTCTGAGTTAGATGACTAGGTTTCACTGAGTTAATTTTCCAAAATGGTACTAAACATAACATCGGCTTGTTTCCCCAAACTTTATTCTCTCTTCAAAAAAAAATGTTTAATGGGCATTTTATTTAAATATCAGATTCACAATATTTTTTGGTAAAACACATTGCTAAAAAAGTAATAATCTTTAACAAATGAGAATTTAGACATTCTGTAAATTACATCTTCATATTTTGAGTTAAATTCAAACTTCTCTAAGTTGTTAATAAGCTGAGTTATTAAAATATTTTAAAAAGAACACTTTAGACAAAAGGCATAAAGGAAATCAGTAGATTTCAACTGTGAGGTTCTAAGTTGTTAACTTGAGATAACATTTTATTCCTGTCCTTGGTCTGCCCCTCCTTAATCTGTCTGCCCCCCAAAATAAGTGTTTAAAATATGGAGTCTGAGATTTATGATCAGTTGCAGAAACCTGTTTAACTACTGATTTACAGTCTTGGCTGAGGTATTTAACTCTGTCATCAGAACTAATTATAGCAAGCCTGAGATTATATATTCAAACTCTCCTTTTGGTGAAGGAAATAGAATGTTCTGCTGAAAATCAGAAACATCCTGAGGGCTCCTACACAAGAATGCACTACCAACTTTACTTCTCAAAACCAGGGCTGTAAAGCTCCAAATTACTGTTCTTTAGTAAGCTGTTTTAGCCTAAAGTACTTAAACAATAAATCATAGTTACATTAATGCCATACCAATGGCTTAAAACATATTAATCTCAGTTAACAATAACTGACATTTACATCACTAATCTAATTCAAGCATTATGGTAGTAGTACATGCACATGTTGAAGCTTCAGGAACTGAAGTTATTACTGATCCATAAAGAATCCTTATTTTAATGTGATCGGAATGGAGAGCCCTTGGGCAACAGGGGTACTCTAGGAATAATGCTCCCATTTCACTTTATAATGAGTAAAATGTCTAATTTGTATCAAGGCTGATCAAACAAAACTGGTCCCAAATAAGGTGCAGGCAGGGCCAACATAAGACACCAGTTCCTTCCTCTCTTGAAAATCCTTCCTTTCCACCCACTCTTTGGCTGAAGCTTTTCACAGCTCACACCCTTAAACGAGTAGGGACATCATAGGAGATAGGGTTCCCTTGTCAAGTGAGTCCCCTATTGCATCTGACCCCACCACCACTGTATTCCACTCAGTTAAAATGCTGCCACAGACATAACCATGAACTGGGGGGCACTGTAGGAGCAGTTGCTAGTACCAAACAGGGGTGAAGAAGGGCTTTTGGAGGCCAGCCTTCATTCAGAGACTCTCAGATCCAACCCTACAGGAAGCCATTCTGGTGAGGCCTCAGCAGGAGAAGCAAGGTGTGAAGCACCTGCAGGGGTCACTAAATGCCAAAGGAAGCACATATTGGGGTGGGGGAGGCAGGAGCAAGGCAGAGGTCAAAGAGAAATCTTGTCTTGGGGACCTGTGTATGAAAATACCTACACCACCCAGTGCTCAAAGACAGTATTTTTCAAACTGCAGCAAAACCAGTGGATTATGTCATGGATACCTCTTCCACAATGGTTTTGTAGAAGAAAGGTTCCTGTGCTCTAAATTTGTATTGTCTCTTTAGGAGTCTAAAATGAATGTTGTAGGCAACTAGTACTTGATAATATCTATAAAATGGAACAAGGAATACTATGTTATAAAATATACAGCTTCCCAATATCTGGTCTGAATACTTGTTCATGATAAATTACTAGATGCACAATCTCCTAAATCTTGCTTTCTCTACATCAGCTTTCCTCAACTATACAGAAGCAAGATATGACTTTTGGACTCTTAAATAACAAGTAATTATTCACTTATTCTAGAACATAAAAAAGTTAAATGCAACACCATAAATGAATAAAGTTTTATTACTATTTATAACATAGGTTCAACTGTGGACTTCCTTACCAGCTTATTGTATGATTTCTCAAAGCCCCTTCCCATTAGGACTATGAAACACACATCTAATGAAAACTACTTCCTGTGGGACCATTCCTCTTCTCAGCCTCATTCATTCATTCATTCATTCATTCATTCAATCTGTTAAGGAGAAATGGGGAAGAGAATAAAAACAAACCAGTGCTTAGACAATTCAAAGTTATGTTATCTTGAGTTATAATTGTCTGCTTAATGTAATTTTACCACTTTCTATACCAAGAATCACCTCACAATTTAAAGAATGACAAGGTCACGAGATATTTAGGAAAACATTTCTAGGCCATGCTGAATTTAAACCATCCTCCAAATACTACATTCTATAGTATAAAATAATCAGAAGGTATGCAAAATATATCAATTGCTTTTAATATGTGAGTTTGAAATATCAACTCTAGTGCCTCCAATAAAGAATAAAAAAGTTGTTTTGATGACATCAGGGTAATTAAAGTCATTTGTAAAGATAGCATCAATTGAGACTTACTTGCACTTATAACTAATCCATTATAAATAAAAGCCAATCTTAAAAACACAATTCTAGAAAAAGTGTAGTTATGCCAAGAACAGATAAGCAAGTACAAGGACCTCACAAGCTATGCTATAACAAACATATGAAAAGTAAAATTGATTTTATACTGTAGGTCTATACAAATAAATAAATAAAATCCCATTTCTTTTCTTGTATGTATGCTTAGATTCCTTACATAAATAATAAAATGCTTCTTTCATTTCATCCACTTCAATAGAAAGAACTCCTTATGAAAAGGCTGAAAAGAGTTGATAATCAACTCCATAGTTTTATGCTTATTTTTTCTACTTCTAACAATTTCCTGATATATTTAACCTAAGTAGGAAAATCTTTTCAGTAAATTCTGCAAGTGTCTTGAAGAACTCTGACAAATTACATATATCCCATGTTGCTTTTGGTTTCCCATCTCTTCTTTGCTTCAAATCTAAAATGAAGAACATAAAAATTTCAATTTATTTCTAAAATAGAATTTGTTAAAGTAACATGTTTACTAAGTGATCAAAGTCAAAACAAATGTAAAAACGACACATACTCCATTGCTTACAAAACAAACATCAAACAGGGTAAAAAAAAATGCCTCCATATTTATAATCTGATAAACATTCAGCAAAGATACAAACAATAAAGTAAGGAACAGTTCTGTACAAATTGGATTCACAAAATGTATTAGCAGGCTTTCTACAATTCCTATGAGATCAATAGAATAACTACTAAAAATCTGAAGTGAACTCACCCCCATGCAAGTTTCTTCTTTTTTCGAGCAGCCTGAGAGTTTTCAGCCTCCTTTTTGGCTTTTACAAACTTGTGACAGGCAATTGCTTTGGCAATTTTTACACCAAGCTAAGAATCACAAAGAAGGAAAAAAATGTGAAAATAAATATTCTAGCTAATACAAGAATTATAATACCAATAACTGAAAATGTGTGGGTAAGAAAGCTACATTTTAGAACTGAGAAATCCTATGCTCAGGCCCCTTGAATACAAAAGAATGAATACACAGATATGGCCCATATCTCCCTTCCCTCCCAACACTCAACCCTAGCTGCGCCGTCTCCTGGATGGAAATCCTTCCCAAACAGAGGCCCCTTGAGGGTCCACAAAGGTAGTAATGAGGCTCTTCAAGCTACCCTAGCATTTTAGTCAGCTGAACAGGAATTTGTCCTGATAAGGCTGCACAGACTGACAGAGACATCAACTTTCTTTGCTCTGGGCTAGAATTACAGCAACTCAGTACGGTCACACCAGTTATCTCATGCTGATCAGAAGCGTTGATTGGCAGTCACAGATGGGATTAATAAAACATGGGAAAGCTAATTACTACTTCATAAATGCACTCTGCATGATGGGCAACAGCTTTTAAGTATCTGAGAGAGAAAAGAATATAAGGGGTACTAGGAAGTGAAAAGGCTGGACCCCAGGACCCAGGTATTCCCTGGGCAGGGCCCTCTGCGTACCTCCCTAATGTCCAACTGCCAGTCCCACAAGAGTTATTCAAAATTAACCTCCCACCCCCCAAAGTCTTCTCTAATTCATTCTATCACCGTTCTTGCTTCTGCATTTCTCCAGCCCTTTTCTAGTTTCAGAGCTTTTCCCCACAAAGTATCTCCAGGTCAGGGATGCTGATTTTAAAATGCCCGGCATACACGGAGGGCTCAATCAGATCTGTTGAGAGCCCAGATTAACAATGAAGGTTAAACCTTTCCAGTGTTTGCTTTTTGTATTCCTTCACTCAACCTAATGCTTATTGGTAGACATGCAGACTAGTGGATGAAAAGAAAGGACCCGGAAGCCACCCTAAAGACAACACATCAAAGCCTAAAACTTTAGGGATCTTCTTGCCAACAGGAAGGCATTGTAAGAGGTTAAGAGCACATGTGTAAGGAAAGAAGCCAAGTTAGGAAAGCAAGGTCTGGCATGCTTGACATGTCTTTCAGCTTATCTTGGAGAACAGTTTCCTTTAGGGCAAAACAGACAAGTGGTAATCAAGCACTGGCTGGCGCTTATAAATGGGAGAAAAAGAGTTTCAGTTAAGAATATGTATATAAAACATATGCATATGGAAGGAAGCTAACAATCAAACCAAGGTGCTGAACGGTCAACACCAACAGAACAGCCACTGAAGAAGGAATGACTAATCATGACTTGAGAGCTCACTTGAGAAAGCAGACCAAACTTAGTATACACTCAGAACTCAAACCAATGTTAACACTGCTGTTGTCATCTTTTCTACCAGAACACACTTTATGACAGCACAAATGCACAATTTTGCCAGGCATGTTCTAGGTGCTGGAGACACAGCACTGAACCAACAAGGCTTGCTTTCAAGCTGCGGGCGAGGAGAGCAAGCGGTCTCAATGAAGGCTTTGTTCTGCTGGTTCTTCTTTTACTCCCAGCTCTTTATTATAGAAAAATTCACCTAAGTCAACCAAAAGAAGGCTAAGAATCAAAGGGTTGTAGCATCATTGTCGAAACTTTGGAAGGATGCTGTGTGACATTTTTCATTAAGATTGAATTCCTACCCACTGAAAAACCTTCTACTTGTGACACCAGTAAAACCTCAAGTTAGCACCCACTGGGTTAGGCTGGTCACCACTGCAGTACCAAACAAATCCTCAATCTCACTGGCCAAGCTTTTACTTGTTTTGCTTGAAGTCCTTGTGGACGGGCAGGCCTTTCCATCTTGTGCTGCCAGCCCCTCCACACCTGGCCTTCACAGTCAACATGGCACAAGAAGAGGTAGAGGGTCTCATACCGGCTCTTAAATACTTTCATCCCAAAGTGACACACATCATTTCTGCTCACACAGAAATATAAAAGCACAATAGGACACTAGGGAAGCAGTCTGCACACCTAAAAAGCCATCTTCTGCCAGAAAATACAGCTTTCAGCTTGAGTTTATGATGCACAAGAGGCTACCCACATTCACACAGAACCTACAAAGGTAAAACATAAAAATCTATACTTTGGGGGCTGGAGTATGGTTCAGTAGTAGAGCATGGGCCTACCATGTGAAAGCCCTGAGCTCTATTCCCAGCGTGGAGGGGGAAAATAATCTGTATTTTTCCATTAACTCCATTCGTATGTATTTATATACCAAATGCAAATGTGATATATATAATACAGTTTTTCCATCCGCTCAAAGGGACTCAGCTAATTTATCTTATATTTAAATTAAGCCTAGACTTTGGGTAAGAAATAAAAACAATTCAAACCATCTCTGCTATACGCCACTAGCCATTTAAGAAAATCATTTTCTAAAACTGTTTTAAATTAAGCTTTATATTTTAAACTTATTGCAATTTCCCAGTATGGGTTTTCTGGATTCAAAAAGACGAACCAAGGTGGATCTCAGTGTGTGGACAGCAGCCACTTGACTCCTGTGGGCTCTCCACCTTAACACACTCACCCACTCTGAGAATGGAAACCCCTCATGTCCCAGCAAGGCCACAGCTAAACCCAACACAGTTCAGGCTCAGTGCATACAATCTTAACACACAGTATAAACTTGTTAAAAATGACTCATTAGAATGCATTAGAAAGCGTTCACACAAGATGGGTCCATCATTTTGTGAACTAAATAAATACAAGCAGTTATCAGGTGCATAGAAACACTTTCAGACAAACCGACTTGTTCCTGTAAAAAGTATACTCTCTAACTGTACCTTATTACCATGGGTTACGTTAACTGATAAACATTAAATAGAAAACTGTTTTAGCTTGTAATGATGGTGAAAAGTCATAGTCCCTCATGTGCTTAAAAATTAGTATTTCACTTATTTCTGTGAGGAAAGAAAAAAGAACAAGAACTATCTGGAAACGTAAAAGGATAATAAGGCCATCAATGGAAAAGACGGTTGAGGGAAAAATGTAGTTTTCCCAGCAAGATGACTACCTCGAGTTCCAGAATATAAAGGAATACTGCGCTATTTCAGTATTACAAACAAATAAAACAGGCCGACAAGAAGCCCCCTTTTGCTTCTATAAAAAGAAAAATGCATCTTCCTGCCCAATGTAAACATCACAAAAGCTTGGTCAATGGTTTTTATATTAAAAAACTGTTTTAGGTCATCAGATAACTACAGCAACACAATATGGAAAGACATTTTTTTAAAATGAATAAAAAAATATACAGAGTTTCTTGTATGTGTAGCCAAAGTATCAGCATTTTCCATATAGAACATCCAATATTTTGCTGCATTTTAATTAAGGTGTCTAAACATTATCACAAAGAACTGCAAATTGGTCAGAGCATGCGGTAAGGAAAATTAAGCTCTAAAGGCTTTTTATCACCATATTTCAGGAACCAAGGGTGTAAAATGTTCTAATTTGGGATATATTAAAAGCCATAAAAGGTCTTTCAAAAAGATTAATGGTACTTTGCTTGGATTTAAGATAAGGGCTTTAGCTGGTTGGAAAAGCAGGGCCCTGGCTGGACCCTTGAGGCATTCATCTTTACAGCCACTTGGAAGATTTGTAAAAGCGTCTGCATAACCTCAAGCAAATGCACGGCGACATTTTTTTAATTCCTTTCAATTTTACAGGTTTAGCATGTGTAAATCATATTGGGTTGTAAAATAGATATAATGGCACATCCTTATAGCACAGTACAGATATTTTAAAGACAAACTTCAAAATAAAGTTAGTTTTGTTCAGAAAATATTATCATTATAAAGTTTGCT
The DNA here is from genome assembly GCF_964194105.1 of Spermophilus citellus. Classification (NCBI taxonomy): domain Eukaryota; kingdom Metazoa; phylum Chordata; class Mammalia; order Rodentia; family Sciuridae; genus Spermophilus; species Spermophilus citellus. The sequence goes on from NC_138195.1 coordinate 85,651,327, forward strand.
GATAATCATTTGAAGCATCTGATTCAAACAGCTTAATCTAGCACAACTATAAACTTCTTATCCATTTCATAAAATATTTTACTCATCTCAAAATTACTAGCTTGTAACAGATTTATGAAGTTTTCCTCCCTTTTGAACACTTTCAAGGCACTTATTTAAAAATACCAATTATCATACTTTAACTTTTTATGGAATAATAGGTCTCTATGAAAAATATTTATGCCATTCTCCTTTGTTCTTTAATTAAATGAAAACAGATGTTTTCTGAAGTAAAGCGGAACCATTACTGGAGTACTTAAAGTGTTAAGGTCTTTAATTTTTATATCAGTTTGGTCGACAATTCCTGATTGTCTTTACTCAAGCTCAACATTAATGTCAAGCAAGTTACCTAGGAGACGAAAGAGATCAAAGAGACAAAAACCCTCCAATGTCTGATTAATCAAGCCTGCAAACAGCTTATTTCTTTTAGCCTGCATGCAAGTATGAAAATGAGATTCTGGGAGCCGAACATTGTGCAGATTTGTTCATTCTTATCAGAACAAAGCCAGCAGCAGCTTATTTCATGGATCATTGGCACTGTCATCAGTGCTACACAGAATGGGTGACAGCTCCTCATTTTGAGGCTTGAACAAAATTAGCAAAAAGTCGGCACAAATTAGCCTCTCATCTTTTTAGTAATATGACATTATTCATTTACTTTTTATCCAATTTTTAATTTTTTCCTTGTCAGCTATCCCTTTCTAGTGTCTCTCGCATGGCATCGTGAAATGCCTTCTAAAAAATAAGCAAAGAAATAGTCAAAGTTGAAATCACATGCAAAGTTCGTGAAGCAAATAAGAACAAGCACTTCGAATAACTGGGAATGCTATGTTTTTAAAAACTTAAAAAAAAACTGCAGTAATAATTGATTTTTTTAAAAACGGCCACTTGGAATGCCAAGCAGTTAAGGAGTTTTATAAAATTGGTAGTATACTTCAAGAATATAACGTTGACTAATAGGTTTCACTCATTCCACAACTGAACATGGGATGTGCTCCAGTAAACTCAGATGTCCACATCTGGATTGGGACCTTTCTTCCCAGGATCATACCTGAGATGCCAAACCTCTGATGACAGCAAATAAGCTATGCCACACCTAGTCATTTAACGCTGATTCTAAATCAAGTCATTTTCTCTGTCAGAGGAAATAACTGAATTTCACTGTCATCTTAAAAGGTGCAAAGCAGAGACTGGCGTATGTTTGCATCTGTTTGTGCATAACATGAGTCTACATGTGTGTACAACTGTGCACAATCCTGACTTTAAAACACATCAAATATATACACATACACACACACACAAACCAAATCTTATATATGGTATAAGCAGATATACACATCCATACATGATATAATTCACATATTCAACTATGATTTAACAGTGAAATAGTTTATATAACACCTGTTTTAATGATGACTATTAAGGCTTCAAGTTATATGTAGATTACAGCATTCCAAAAGACAGAGAAAAGATGCTATACTGTTGAAATTACTCTTGTACACAGTTATATTCAAGCAACTTATTCCATTCGTAAGAGAAAAAAAGCATTAAAAAATTAACCATAAGCTGTTAGATGCTTTACACAGCCCCCATAAGAAAGACAGTTTTTTAAAAGAACTGTAGTACTGTTTTCAGCAATTTCTTTATCTCTGTTCTTCTAAGTAAGAAAGCCTATTAACAAGCTTTGAACTTAAAATCACATTTACAATAATGTGCCATCAACAGTTTTATAAGCTAATTAGAAAAAAGATTAATTAATGACTGGCTGCTAATAAAATGGCAATCATGAAGAAAGAAACCAAGGGTGCTAAGCTTCAACTACCACCAATTAAGAGCTAATTACAAACAAATTATATATGTGTTTTGCTGTGGGCTTTAATTTACTAAAATGGTTTTAATTAAAAGAGAAAACATGCTGATTAATTGAACTGCAGAAAAAATCTACAGTATAAACTGTGCTTTGTCTGTCTCTTTAATTAGACTTGTAACATCTGAAATCTTTTTTTTAAGGTTAGTTAAAAGCACAGATAAACATAATTAAAAGAGAGCATAAGGCGTGCCATTCGAGGTGATCACCCAATCGGACCCCAAAGGTCAGAAGAAAACATCCACAGTGCAATGAGATCTGAGTAAGCAAACCTAAAATCCTGAGAGAAAAGGCCTGTCACTGAGCACCACTCTTACTTTTCTGATGTTAAAATGCTCCAACTTCAAGGCAATGTTTTATGAGAATGAACATATCTTCAGAGTAGATGTGAAGGAATGCACCAGGCCTCCTATGCTGGATAGACACAGCGTATTTTCTATATATTTTGTTAAGTGTTCACCTTTAGGTAATGAATGAATTGCTTACAAGAAGTAAGGAGAACAAGGCTTCAAAGAATTAAAATAACCATTTAAGCCCCAGACTATATACCCTGAGTACAAAATGATACATGGAGGAACACTGAAATTAAAAAGCAGTGAGAGATGACCAAAGTTAATGAAAGGGAATCAGCTCTCAGGATCCCTAGCAGACACACCCGCCTCAGGAAGGCGACAGCCCCCACTCCATAGGTGGCTGAAGGAGCTGAGGAGGAGGAGGAGGAGGAGGAGGAGGAGCGACCTATTCAGTGAGAGGGCTTTTCTTCCCCAGTGTCCTATATTCTTTCCCATTGCAAATCAGTGAAAATTTATCCAAAACAAAATGGTCCTGACCTCTACTGCCTAACTGGAAAGAGAAATAAACAAAAGAAAAGTAAGAAATCAAAGGCAGAGTAGTAAAATTTGAAAGAGACATAAAATATATTTTTCCAGAGTATCTGCAGACATTAGTTGAATCTGTATGAAGTAATTTAAGTAGAAAACAAACATGTGCTTTTAAAGCAAACCTATAGTTGGACTGTATTCACCATGTACACTCCAGTAATCACAGCAAAATAATCTCCATTCCATAAAAATAAAATACTGAGGTTGAGCTGTTTAAATTCTTAATATATACAAATAAATGATATTCAGTACATTTTTACTGTGTTTAGCCAGTCTTCAGTGGCTAGAAATCACAATAATTAAGACAGCAGAAAGGACCTGCCCTTCTTCAAAAAGGTTACAGGTTCCAGTGATAAATTTTTATAACAGCTAATTGGAATATGCTGTTCAGCTTTGTATCTGAGCAAATTGTTTTATTTCAGAAACATGGTTTGTCAAGATTATTTCTATACAAAGAAAGTATTCACAAAAATGGGAACAATGTTGCTCTCTGGCCTATAGAATGAAGGGTTTAGAATTAAAACTTGCTTTAATTCAGCTTTTTAAAGTTTTTGTTGTTTTGGTGCAAACATAACCACCATGACTAGAAGTAACTTTAAACTTCTAGTCAGTCTGATAGCATTTCTAGTTTAAACATTTACACAAATGCTTCACGTTAAAACTTTAGATGTGACAACAATCCAGGTGTTTGATAGTCTCTCTCTCAAAATCATATTATTTGAGTGGGGGGGGCATTGGGTTCAAGCTCCTATTCCATAAATCTTACATCTATATCAAACAACTGAAATTAAAGGAATAATTAGTCAAACCCTCTCATGGTAAGCCAAAGCCTAGTAACAAACTGATTTGGAAAACCCCTAATGCTAGAACAAGCGCTACAGTATGCAGAACACTTGAGAAAGGACTACTTTTTGGATGTTAACATAAAATGCAGAACCTTCTCAAATGTACATTCATAGCTCTGGTTAAAGAAAATGCTTTCAGAAAATTACTAGGAAATTACTCTAAAAATAAAATATAAGCTACAAATTAACACTCTGCCCAAATAGAGAGCATTTAATTCACTCATCTATGGAAGAAGACAACTCAATCAATTTAAACTTTAGTTTTTTTAAAAAGCCATTCTTATCTTATTTAAATATTAACAAACTATTAGTACTTTGTTAACTTTAACTGCTTTGCAATCCAAAACTTTAAGTTGTCTATTAATAATAAAATTAAATTCCTGGTTTAACTCATCCTAGCCATGTAATATTTACTTACATACATAAAGATAATATTAAAATTATATATAGACAGACAGATAGATAAAAATCATATCTACCTGTGATACTTCAATTAGATTCTAAATGACTATTGTGTTCAACAGCAAGTCATTGCTTTGGGTCTTCAGTTGTTAAATTCAAGAAAATGAACTTTAAAATATGAAATATTTTATCATATCATTTATCTAAATGAAAGGTTTGGGCTTTTGGCCTTGGCCAAAGACGGCAGGGGATTATAACCAAAGTATCCCAGATGTGAATATTAATAAGTTGCAAATCATCAAAAACAACTTGATTCTTTCCAGTTTGCAAAAAACAGTTTAATGCTACAACATGACGTACTGGTGTTTTCAAGGAGTAAATTTACTCGGTGTGGCCTAAGATCATTGTACTTTAGTTACTTTAAGGACATACAATACAAAGCTCAAACAAAATTTATAGGAACCCCTGCTCATTCCTGCCCTAACATTGTACAGGTAAAAGTGACACTCACCTGGGTAGTATAGCTAATGTAGGTGTGACAAATTTGATGGTAAGAACACCCTGTTCTGCCAAACCAATTGTTTATCTCCAGCAGCCAAAACGAAGATCTAAGAGAAAAGTTTTCTTTACAAAATGTGACGTTCAACCTAACTGCTACCTACTTAATTAAATTTAGGCTTTAGCACTTAATTGCAGAATACTAGTTTCTACTGGTTTCTATAAATTGGTATAGATAGTGTGATGAAGACATCAGAAAAGACATTACCAAAGGACCATATCAATAAACAGAATGTACTTCCAAGTCTAAGGTTAAACAAGCCACAAATACAATACTTGTGTTCATACACTTAACAAGAAATCAAGACATTTTATTCAAATTAGAACAGTTTTATCAGTATGACACAACATTAAGTGTATGTCTCCACTCCATTTTTCCTATAAGATTGTTAACAGAAACAAAGTATTCAACCAACAGGAGGGACAGTCTCAAAGCAGCCCATTAAGACACGAAAAACCAAGGACAAGCCAGACTTCAAACACATGAACTCAGGCCATTCCCCCAAACCAGACTCTGTATCATCCTTAATGTCATCATTAATTTAAGGGAATGTGTTTCTGGAAAATTATGTGCTTGCTGTGACACAATGATAGCACACTGACAGGCTTATTCTGACACACTGTTGTTGTTGTTTTTTTTCTTTGTTTCATTTTGTTTTTTAAGAACTGTTTTCAAGGACTATTCTCTACTTTTGGCTTCATTCTTCTCAAAACTAATACTGCCCTATTGGTTTCACAGGCTTATAAATGTTAAACATCAAAAATTAGCTTCCCTTATTATGGCTGGAAAAGGCTTTAAGAACTCTGGGATCTGTGCCTCTGAGCAAAGGCTTTATCAGCAGGTCCCAGTCGCCGCTTCTTGAAAAAAGAAAATGGTACTGATTAAAAACCAACATACCTGATTTCCAAAAGGACACCTACCAGGCATGCGGACACTTAGATTCATAAAGAGTTTCTATCCTAAACTTACACTTACTTCTCAAAATCCTATCTCCCATATCCACAGTGATAGCACCACCAAGATGAATAAGAAAATTTAAAGCTCAAACTAAACTATTCATTCAGGAATTCCATCTTCATCAGTTATTCTTCATGGGTGCTTAATTAATGTGCCCTCAGTATCTTTCTAGTATCTAGGTCTGAATGCCATTTTTCAGATGTCTTGATGTCTTTCCACTTATCCAGGAGAAAGTACAGGGCCTAAATTATTGTTTATCTTTTAATCAGAATTATTTAACACTACACTAAATAACTTTAATTTGACACAACAAAGCATTACATTTGTATGGAAGTAAAAAGAATAATGTTTCCCATCTTTACAAGTGCTGAAAATATGTATTTTTTTAAAAAAACTCATTTATATTTAAGTGCACCAGGAAGTAACAGCCCTTTAGATGAAAAACACCTTGTTGATATTATTTATAAAAGTTCCATTTCTAAAACAGGATAACAAAATACCAAAAATCCTCAAATAAACACTCCTTCCTGAAGCCTTCAGTACTGCTTCCAGGTATTCTTCCAGGAAGCTTTACACTGTACTCAGCAAGGCCAGTTCACCTGGATGAGTACAGCAGGTGGGGGAGGTCAGTAATGCAATCCAGGTGCGCATAGTGCCAATGGGCAACCCCTTCCCAACCCAGAACATCATATGTAGGAAACTGTCCACATTTACTGATTTAACATGGACACAGAAAAGATTCTATAATTAAATATCTCACTTCAGCCAAATTTTAGATTTGGTTTGCCAAGTAAAGGCAAACCAAATCTAAAAGATCTAGTCATTTGGTAATCATCATCAAGCAAGAAAGGAATCAGCAATGGATGTTAAAACTAGAAGGTACAAGTATGAGAAAGAAGATGGCTATAGTCTCAGACTACCTCCGGTCTCTCCACAGACACTCATTACAAAACAGATTCACCACCCCAATCAAATTAACACAATCAATAAATGGGACAAAGAGATAGCAGGTGCCTCTGAGTAGCTCACATTGAGAAGGACACATGGCCAACTGCTTGATATTTCTGCCCAAAACACACAGCCTGAAATTAACCTGAGGAAGCATCAGGCAGACCAAAGTTGAGGGGCATGCCATTGGACAAGTGGCCTCCATTCTTCGAAATTACCAAGGCCCTAAGAAACAGAGTGAGGAACTGCTCCAGATTAAAGACAAAGGAAATCCAACAAAATGCAGGAAACCAAAATTGTATTTTGTTATTAAGGAATTAGTAAGACACCTGGTAAGTTTAAAGTATGCAGAAAAGAGAGAAAAACATACAAATTTCCAACCTTCTCAAAGTCTGAATAAATTTTTTTAAAAAATTAAGTAAGGGCTGGGGATGTGGCTCAAGCGGTAACATGCTTGCCTGGCATGCGTGGGGTGCTGGGTTCGATCCTCAGCACCATATTAAAAAAAAAAATAAAGATGTTGTGTCCACAGAAAACTGAAAAATAAATATTAAAAAATTCTCTCTCTTTTCTCTCTTTAAAAAAAATTAAGTAAAACATGTTCAACTCAAAACATGTTAGCATTACTAACTCTACTAAAAGGAACCCAATCTACAGTGGGGGTGCCACTGTTAAACAGAAAGAGACTACAAGGAATGGACAGCCATCAGTGGGTCACATGGAGCTCCTATTTTAATGCTGTAGTGTAGGCTTCACTTTATCCTTTTCCTTTCTTCCTTTACCAAGGCCAAAATCTAAGGCCACTGACTGGCCTGGGCACTCTGCTGTCACAGTTGCCATGGTATTTGGAAGAGATTAGATAATATGCAACTCTTGGGTCTTAGAAAAGGAAGGCTGGACAAAGAATGAGGATGGGAGACCAGTTGGCTGAGTCCTATGCTCTTGAACAGACCAGAGAAGAGACAGAAACCCACAATACTTACAGCTGCAGTAGTGCAGCCATACTCTACAGCCCTGCTTGTTTTTTTTCCACATGCCTGTATTATGCTTTATTGGAACTATCTAGCTGACTCAAAGACCAACCAGCATCAGAGAGCAACCAGTAACACATTTCTGGAATTTTTAAAGGGATTCAAGAGAAACTTGCTCAACATATAGCCCAACATGACACATGTCATCATCAGTGATGTACTTAAGTACCAGTTCTCTGATTCTCTGATGGGTTTTGTTCCTGATTCAAAGGACACTGCCACCAGCTTCCATAAATCCCTACTTAACTGTGAAATAGTTAAGTGACTGATTATTCTGCCTGTGCTTTCCAGTCGCTGAAAGCCCCTCAGATCTTGAGCCACTCCTCCCTATCCCAACAGGATGCCTTACTATACTGCCCATTGTCAGAGCCACGAACAATATCTACCCACTGGAGTCTCTTCCAGCCACACAAGCATTGCCCCTCCCCACCATTCCCTAATGGTCAGCACTACAAAATTTGGAGATCAATATATCACTGATGTAACCTGGCTATCTCATGAGTTATCTACACTCTCAAGCTGACCAAGAAACTAAGCCACTGTTTCTAACAGCACTTCTATGGAAATATAAGTTCCAAGTGCCAAATAGTTTACTTGCTAACAAATAAAAGATGCTATGTTTGTTGAGTGGAATTTTTAAAAGGATATCTTAGGCACACAGTTTTCCAAGTAGGGTCGAGGTCCCCTAGCTTACCCATACTGAAGAAGAACAGGATTCAAACAGATATTAGTACACTCATGTTCATAGCAACATCATTCAGCTGAATGCACAAACAAAACATAACACCCAGAATCTAACAAATACCTGCAGAGTATTGATAAGTCTGAAAAAGGAAGGAAATTCTGACAAATACTGGGATATGGATAGATTCTGAAGATGTTACATCACAAGGACAAGCATGATTCCACTTGTAAGAGGTACCTATGAGTGAGAGTCCCATTCAAAGAGAGGGGTGTCCAGGGCTGCATGAAGGGGAGAACGGGGAGCCACTGTTTAATGGGTTCAGAGTTTCAGTTATGCAAGATGAAGAGAGTTCTGGAGATGGACAATGGTGATGGGCTGCACAACAGAGTAAATGTATTTAATGCCAAGGTAAATTTATGTATATTTTGCTGCAATAAAAATACTTTTTAAAAATGTCAGCTTAGTTTTTGAAAAGCCACGTACCTATGATTTATGCTGCTTCTTGTCAGTGCCCCTTAATGAAGTCCACAGCTTTATAATTTCCATGATATTAGACATTAACACATACATATATGCACACAAACTATACAACGGAAGTATTTAATGTAACAAATATTTTTAAAGGGATTAAAGAAAAAACATATTTTTGGAATCTCTAAGGCTCTCTTTTGAATTTTTCTACCTACATGAAAATATAAAATTCACAAGATTCAGCCAAAATTATGAGGAGAAAACACAAAAATCATAATGATTATTAATGGCAGACATTTTTGTCATCTGATGATGGAAGAGTACAACAGTATTTCCATAGAATAGTACACCGAAATAGTAAGTTTATCCCTAGAGTCTCAGTTTAGAAGCAAATACCACCTGCAAGTGAGCTAGAATCTGAGCCTGGCCAGCAGTTCACACAGATGGCCCAATAATGCCCAATAATGCCTAAGCACAGGAGCAGTTAGGCTAAGAACGAGTAAGGTTCCAGGCACTAAAAATAAAAACTAGGGTAGAGATTTCTTTTCTAGAAAGAAAAAAACAAAAAACAAACAAAATGCATGCCTCCATGAGCTCTTTAGTCTATATATGAAGTTAATTTTCAGTGGGAGGAATCCCCTTATCCCCAGGGAGTAGGAGTCAGAATTTTCCTGTTGCCTTCTGTAGTTGGAAAAAGAATATTCAAAGTACCTGTTCTTTTATACTACAGACTACAGGGGAAAAACGTAAACACTTCTACAGGGCTGAGGGGGCTGTGCAGAGTAAGCAGTAAAAAGGCTATAACAAGGTTTAAGAAAAGGTTGAGGGGTGTGACTTTAGAAGTATGGATGCCCTCAGGAAGAGTTTAAACTTAAAGATACAAGTGGAAAAAGAAAGCTAGTCTTTTAATCATACCTGGGGAAAAACTCTCTAAGTAAGTAAATGTAGGGTTTGGATATCAATTTATGGATTATTTCCAGCATAAGTTTCAGTTAATACTGAGCTTATTAAAAATTGCAAAAAGAATGCAGATTCATTTTAGAAAACATTGAAGTGCAATTTGTAATCAGTCTGACTCACCTCTCGAGTAGCAAGCTGGTTGCTGAGTTCTTCAGCCTTCTCAACATCCCATTCCTCCACAGCCTGGTCTATCCTCTTTTCAAGACCTGACTAGAAAAGAAAGAAATCTAAAATTAAGAATACAAATGAAAAGAGTGCATTTGATAGCCAACATTATGTAACAGGACTACACCAAATGTATCAGACGTGCAGACCACTTAACTCTCACAATAACTTAAGGTAGTTGTTGTTACTACCCCATTCATGATTGGAAAGTCTAAGAAACATTACATGACTTATCCAAGATTATATAATTCTTAACTAACAATAAAAAGGAGAATCAAATCGGATTCTTGTGACTCAAAAAAACTATACTTTCCCTTAATAACAACATTATTAATAGTAATAACAGTTAAAAATTATGAAGAGCTTATTATGTGGTAGACTCTGGGTTTAGTACTGGGAAGAAAGCTCATTAAACTTTGTAACAACTCCATCGAATAATGCTACCCTTTTTTAAAGATGAAGAAACAGAGCTCCGGACTCCTTAATTTAGCCAAACTTAAGTTATATGAATAAAAGGTTTATTCAGACCCTGCAAGGCCTACACTTCTAGCTCAAAATTTTCACTCAACAGCCCTTCATCATATTTGACAAAGAAAAGATTTAAGTTGAATATTAAATATGGGAGTTAATCACATTTTATTTGCTTATGGCAATGTCTTAATTTACTAAAGATGCTACAAAAATTTGTAATTATAATTTTCATGGGATTACCTAACTAGGTAGGACTCAGCATACATTTATGGAAAGATGTCTTGACATAAATGAGTTCTGAGTTGTGAAAATAATTACTAAAAAAAATATTTTTTTTTTTTAAAGAAATGGTCTAACACCTTAAATTATACTACAGAGCCACAGTAATAAAAACAGTGTGGAACTGGCACAAAAACAGATATGTAGACCAATGGTACAGAACAGAAGACACAGCGTCAAACACCCACATAAATACAGTATTTCATACTAGACAAAGGTGCCAAAATCATACATTGGAGAAAAGTTAGCCTCTTCAACAAGTGGTGCTGGGGAAACTGAAAAACCCATATGTAGCAAAATGAAATCAAACCCCTCTCTCTCACCCTGCACAGGAATCAATTAAAATGGATCAAGGACTTACTCATTAGAACAGAGACCCTGCACCTAATAGAAGAAAGAGTAGGCCCAAATATGCACCACATTGGCTTAGGAACTGACTTCTAAAGTGTAAAAAGTAACATCAAGAATCAATAAATGGAATGGAATCAAACTAAAAAGCTTCCTCACTGCAAAGGAAACAATCAGTAGCGTGAAGAGAGAGAGCCTACAGAATAGGAGAAAATCTTTACCACACACTCCTCAGATAGAGCATTAATCTCCAGGACATATAAAGAACTCAAAAACCAACGTCAAAAAAACAAATAACCCAATCAATAAATGGGTAAGGAACTAAGTTGTATTTCACAGAAGAAGAAATATAATTGATCATCAAATACATGAAAAAAATGTTCAACATCTCTAGTAATTAGAGAAATGCAAATCCATCTGGAGAGTGAGATTCCATCTCACTCCAGTCAGAATGGCAACTGTCAAGAATACAAGCAAAAATAAATGTTGGTGAGAATGTGGGGGAAAAGGTACACTCATACATAGCTGGTGGGACTACAAGTTGGTGTACCCACTCTGGAAAGCAGTATAAAGATTCCTCAGAAAACTTGGAATGGACCAAGCTATCATTTGACCCAGCTATCCCAATCCTTGGTATATACTCAAAGGACTTAAAGTCAACATACTACAGTGACACAGCCACATCCATGTTTATAGCAGCTCAATTCACAATAGCTAAACTATGGAACCAACCTAGGTGCCCTTCAACAGATGAATGGATAAAGAAATTATGATACACACACACACACACACACACACACACACACAATGGAATATTACTCAGCCTTACAGAAGAATGAAATTATGGCATTTACCAGTAAAAGTATGGAACTGGAGAATATCATGCTAAGTGAAATAAGCCAATCTCAAAGAACCAAAGATCCAACATTTTCTTTGACATGTCCAATGTTTACTTATGATATGCTAATTCACATTAAGGGGTTGGGGGTATAGGGGAGAATAGACATACTTTGGATTAGACAGAGGGGAGTGAAAGAAGGGGAGGGGATATGGGATAAGAAAGATAGTAGAATGAATCAGACATTATTAATATATAAAATATAATTACTCCTTAAAAATGTGCATATATGATTACATGACCTGTGTAACTCTATATCATGTACAACCAGAAATAAGAAGTTAGACTCCATTGATGTATGATGTATCAAAATGTGTTCTACTGTCATGTGTAGAACTAATTAGTACCCCCAAAATGGTCTAACATATGCTTCTTGTAAGAAAATCTTATTCTAACGATGATTTCCCTACTGTATCCTTAAACAAGCACATATTCAGTTAATATTACCTTATAGACTTCTCCCTCATTATGTAACAACAGAAGTCACATCTCTTCCATCAGTATACTGCTTGATTATTCCAGTCAACCAAGAGAAAATTTGTTCCTATGCAGCCTTGTTGAAATGAGACTTTAAAAACAACATAATTCGTTTAAAAAGTCTGGAGAAACAGCCCAGTGAGGTCATCACCAATGTCTATCACTGAGTGAAGCCTGTCCTTTCTCACAAACCCTTCCAAAGGATTGGGAGCCAACAGACTTTCTCACTTGCTCCAAACAGGAGTTAGAGACCTTCATCAATGGCCCTTCATAATCTTTGACCCTAAAAAGGCCACATGGCTCTAATGCCCTCTTCCCACTCTTGTCTAATCTCCAAATATTTCCCTTCTGGTATTTCTGTAGAACTCTTCCATGACTCACACACCCTGGACTCACTTTTTCAGAATCCTTCTTTTTCAGGAAGCTCTAACCCTGCTCACCTCAGAAGCCCAGGGCAGTGCCACTCCAACTGTGGTCTATGTTGTGGTCCACTTGTGGTCTGTGAATAGTGTCAATCCATGAACTGTTTCAGTCCAAGCAAAGCTAAGGAACTTGTGTTAGAATGCAAATCAACTTCACGACTAACACAACTTTGTCTGGATGACTTAAGTTTTCTCAGCCTATCTTTGGTAATGCTATGCTTCCTAATCTATGGCCACATTTACCATTTGATCAATGTTCTCATGCCTCTGATGTGCTTCCCTTTGAACATTCTTAATCATTCTTTCAAGCTTACATCAAATGTTACCTTTTCTATGGCCCTACATAACTTCTGAGTCTGCCATCCTGTCCCTGTACCCCCGCCAGCCGGCTCATCACTCTGCTGCGGATGCACCTCCTCCCTTCAACACGTACTCATCTCACATGCTGTCTTCCTTTCTTGGGCTATATGCTTAGTAAGGACAGACTCTGTGTGTCACTGGCTTGGTGTGTCCCCAAATCCAGCCAGTTCCTCCCATGTAAGAGGCACTCACTTACTGACAGAATATTCACAGTGAAGTAATCAAAACTTTGCATCCATACTGCAGGACCCACCCATGCTGGGGACATGCTTTGAGACGGCCCCAAGAGAATTTTGCAATAGTAATACTGAAGTAATAATGCCCCTATGATTAAAATAAGGTGCGTGGGGGTCACATGTTATAACATTTGTTTATACAAAAATCTATCTAGCTTTTAATATATATATTCCCTGAGGACATGTGAAATATGCCCATCTTGGGCTCCAGGAGTTTAGTTTACCTGCATCTAGAACTTCATATTTATTATTTAACTTAGAATGGAAATAAAGTCATTTTAAAAATGTTGACAGCTTCTCCTTCCTGTGCAGAATATTAATAGATAGATGAAACAAAACATCAATATCAAATTCAATCATCCTTGCATCACAAATTCTAGGTAATCTGACACCTCAACTCAGAATTCACCCAATCAATCAACAAACCCAGGTTTGCTCCAATCTTTCACCTCAGTAACCTGGTTAGGAATCCATTCTTAAACCTGCCTTGCTTGTTCTTTTTAGTTCCTTTAAGTTTTTGTTTTTGATTTTTCTTAATTTCAACCAAGTTTTGCTAGATAAAACTTGTTTCTTCCTTTCTTCCTTTCCTTTTGTCTGATTAATTTATTAAAGTAAAATATAATTACTCCTTAAAAAATTTCTAGTTCCATGTGGACGCCCAAGTTTTCTGTTTGTGTAAAAATACAGCAACATTCCAAATACATTCAAAATGTTTATATTAATAAAAAATACATTCATCTGTAAAATATCTTCTTAAGACTCTAAGTTCACAGTAGTTTACAAAGAGCACAGGTCAGGAGGTGAGACCTAGGCTCAGATATCAGCTCCTCCACCTATGAACTGAGCAATCCTGGGTGAGTTTCTAACCTGTGTGAGCTGTAGCTGCTTTATACACATAAAATGAGAATAAAACCACTCTCTCTGAAAGGTTATGGTCAGAATCAAAGAAGATACATGTAAAATATCTAGCCACACCTGTAATCTCATTGGCTCGGAAGGTTAAGACAGGAGGATTATGAGTCCAAAGCCAGCCTCAGCAAAATCAAGGCACTAAGCAACTCAGTTTTATTTAGAGACCCTGTCTCTAAATAAAAGAGAAAACAGGCTGGGGATGTGGCTCAGTGGTGGAGTGCCCCTGAGTTTAATCCTGAGTAACCACCCCCCCAAATATCTAGCCACATTTTCAAAATATAAATTTTGATCACTATTCATTCAATAAGTTGCTCCTATATCTAAATATCCAGATACCACAATGCAAAGAGAGGGCTTTTCTTTCTATGACCATAGACCTAGTAATAGTTCTTCAAGCACTCACATCCAATCAGAGACCCAAGAATTCAATTTTGAGTCAGTAAATAGTCCCATGAAATAAGATTTCAGCATTAAAGCTTTTTTAAAAAGTCTTAAACTGGACCTAAGAGGAACCTATACTATTTAACTTGTTCAGGGCATCTTCCACACCAGAGATCAGACAAGAAGTAGAGCACTGCTGGTAATGGTGATGCTTGGTGGGCTTCTAACCTTGCCTTTTGGCAAGAATGAAAATTCAGATCAAGATATATATCAACACAGATAGATCAACTTAGGAATGGCAATTTGGCCACAGACGGAAAATTCATCTAAGGGCAATACCTAACAGGTTCCCATGAGGCAACAACCAACCTCTATATTAATAAAGTTTTGCTGCAGATGCCAAGAAGGTATGGCTATGCACACAAGAAATTTATGGGTACCAAAATGCCCAAATATGCATTTGCAGAATATCTTTTATTGTATGATTAAAGGTTGTTAAGTCAAACTGTATCGCAATATATTTCTATGAATTTTTTGTACTAGATATTTATTTTGATACTACATTTAATTTCTGAAGCATGATAACAAATGAATTTCATGATATATTATGACTGGACTCAAATATCTGGAAAAAATGAGGTAATTTCTCCATAAACAAGGGGGGGGACAACCTTTATATATAAACATATATCATATAATTACAAATGATACTTATGATTGTATTGTCTTTATATCTAAATTATATTCACTTAAATCAGTTGAATCAAGAAAAGCAAAAACTAAATTCAGCTCTTATTTCAGAAAAATCTAGATTTGGGACCAAATGATTTGGTTTTAAACTCATTTCACTAAGAAGTTTCTGCTTTGTTTGTTTTGTAGGCAAATTATATTGTGCTTCAGTTTCTTCATCTGTATTAGGAGAATAACACTGGCCCTGCCTACCTACCCAACAGGGATCACACAGGGATCAAGAGAGAATGCTTTGTAATTGATACCAGGGGAGCTTCCTGGTACCACCACAATACTCCCACACCCTTCCTGCTCCCTCCTGCCCAACAGAGGCAGCCCAAGCTGTTATATGATCTATGCACTGCAGTTCCACATAAGAGCCGGGAAAAGTGTGAAAAAGCTCTACTACACTATAGCAGTTTCCTCTCATGAACACCTTTAAAAAACCACCAGACACTGTACAATTACTATAAAAATTATTAAAAGAGTATCCATAGACACATAGAAAACTACTTCAATAATGACTGCTGGCTGATCAAATTGATTCAACTAGAATACTTGAGACATTTTTAATGAAATTGATGAGTGAAATTATTCTATAGAAATTCCCACATAGATTGAAAATAATTATGTTACAATTACATAATTATTAGCAAGTCTAAAACCCAATTATAGCTGTGTTTAATACAAAGAATATTTTGAAACAGCTTTGGATATTAGGAAGATTGCATTTTAAAAATACAAGCCTCCTTGTATAGTCTGGCAAGCAGGTGACAGCAGTGCTGTAGACACACAATTCTAGGCTGAGCAACAGTATCAGCTTGGCAATATTCCAAAAACAAAACACTGTGGGATAGATGCAAGATTAAGAAATTTGTTTTGCTTTACCATTACTGAGGACTGAGTGAATATAAAATTGAAAGACTCTCTGAGATACGGTAACAGATCAGCTTCTGCTCCAGAGAAATAAAATAATGGACTGAAAATCCATGCTGGTCTGTCCATGCTACATCAGGTTTTCATGATCCTCAAGAGATTTCATGAGCAGCAGTTACTATCTCCTGAACTTACATTTTACTCATAGCTTTTATCTTGGTGCTTCCAATGTGGACATTCTCTAAAGTTTATTTACTCTGTTGGATTCACAGCAGAGACTTCAGCACCACAGCAAAGGGGGTGACACGTAAAACCACAATCCCAAATCAAAGAACGAGAATGGACTTACTGGCATGCAATTACACTGAACTCCCAAGAGAACATGAAATAATTTGGCTTCACTAAATCCTTCCTTCCCTTTTATGTTTGCATTTATTTGTAGAATATGAAGTGCTGGCAAAATCCTGGCCAGCATCAGTTTCCTTGTTTAGAAAATTGTCATAACTTTCTTAGCCAGCTGCCACACGGAGGAATGTCTGCATTAAGAAAACCCAGATTTATAAAATAGATCAATGGGTAATTACAACAGGATTTACAGCAATTTCCCTTAAACAGAAGATCTCATTTTTAAAATGGTGTTTGAGTTATAATTTTCTTCTAGAAAACAGCTAATGCATAATGTGAAATAGAACACCAGTCCCTGAAACTGAATTATTTAAAAGATTTTTGTACAAAGAATTTTAGAATCCTATACTACAGTAACTTCACATAAATTACAAATTCTAGACGATGAAAAAGAGCTAGTATACCTAACCAGGATTAAGATGGTACAATCTCATATGTAATTCCTAAGATAAATTCTAGAAAATATCTCGAAATTTCTATTTTTTAAGAATGCCTAAAAAGTTCATTTTGTGGCTTTAATTCCACTAAAACAATTTAGATAACCTAATCAATAATTGTAAGGAAACATAACAAACACTTTCAATTGCAAATCACATCATTCATTAGTAAAACTTCAAAAAAAATGCCTAGTAGAACCAATATTTAACCATTTATTTCTTAATGAACAATCCAATCATCAGCTGGGACTCCAAATCTGCCAGAGACGGCATTTAGACCAAAGTGCTCAGTACCATTCTCTTCCCTTACACTTTAAAATAGACCTGGTACAATCAAGAGCATCCCTCTTTACATAGCCCCTTCTCCAAATCCTCCAGAATTTCAAGGGTCAGAGGCATGGCAATGACACTGGCAAACAGTCACAATCAGTTCTAGAGTGAACCCAGGGAACTAAGAATGGGTCATGAAACCTGAGTTTTACTTTTAAAACTAGTAGTGATCTTTCTTTGCCAGAAATTTTAGCATTTTTGTATCATGGTTAAAGGAGACTGCTCAGTAACAAAAAGTAATCTTAGTTTCAATTACCTAGTGTTCTAGGGACTATTTTTGGATAATAAAAAATTCTTTACAAAGTTGAAATAAAAAATTCACATGTAAAATTCTGTTCTGACAGTTGCTTGATGTATGTGCTCTCAATGACACAAAACCACCCAATGATGGATTTAAATCAGAGGATTTTTCACAAGAAATACCAATTGATCAAAATGGCAAAGGTTTCCAAGTACACGCAGTAGCCTACACAGCACTGATTCATGTAAGAGGCATCTATCTACACTATATACAGGAGACATTGCACTTGGGCTTCAACTACTAGCTCCCTATCATTCAGCACTTGATTTTTATATTCCTAGAGCCTGCCAACATCCCCCTATGTGAATATGTGAGTTACTTTCATTCAAGCCTTTACTAAGTTCTATAGACTGACAACTCAAAATGTGTACTTCAATCTCAGGCTCTTCTCCAAGCCTCCTATCTCATTTTTTTTAGTCACCTACTCTATTCCTGTTTCCCAGTTAATACCCATGCTCCAAACTGAATTCTGAATAGGCTCCACTGTAAATCTTTTCCCCTCCAAACTTTCTCATCTTCATAACTAGCATTATTGTGCACACTGCTGCATAAGGCAAAACCTTGAATGGTTTCCTCTTCCTCCTTATTCTTCAGCACCTTACGAGCAATGCAGAGGCAAACACTGTCAATTCTACTTCTATACTATGCCTCAGATACTATACCCACCCACTTTTCTCCATCCTCAGCAGCACCATTCTTGTTCAATTCACCACCACCTCATGCCTAGAAATTTCTGAACTATTCTGTTCTCATCTACTTTTGTTGCCTCATAATTGATTCTCCAATAAGAGTTGGGGCAATCTTTTTAAACTAAAATTAGATCACATCACACTTTTGACTTAAAACCCTTTAAGGAGGCTCAACTGCACTGTAAATAAAACCCATTTCATGACATGCTCTCTGAGGTCCTACCCAGTTTGATCCCTGTCCATCAGTCTATAATCTTATCTTAGGCCACTGCTCTCCATGCTGATAACACTTCAGCCAGGCTGGTGTTCTTACAGTTACTTAACAGTCTCTGATGACCCTTCCCTAGATCTTTACCCACATTGTTGCTTCTGCATGATCACTCTTTGATCTTTTCAGACTCTTCAGGTCTTGCTGAAATGGCATCTTCTAAGAAAGGCTTTTCCATCAGGCACAGTGGAGCATGATTATAATCCCAGTGGCTTGGGAGGCTGAGGCAGGAGGACCTTGAGTTCAAAGCCAGTCTCATCAAAAAGTGAGGCAGTAAGCAACTCAGTGAGACCCTGTCTCTAAATAAAATATGAAAAATAGGGCCAGGGATGTGGCTCAGTAGTGGAGTGCCCCTGAGTTCAATCCCTGGTACTGCTCCCCTCAAAAAAATACACAAAAAAGGACTTTCCCCACCTCTAAAGCTAAAGTAAGGCCTCTGTTTTAATATTTGTTACTATAGTCTGTTCTTTTCCTTCTTAACACTTATTAAAAAATGACTTTACAATTATATCTACTTGTTTATATATATCTTTTTGGTAAAAAATAGGCACACATTTTTAAAATTTATTCTAATCTGTTATATTATGACAGCAGAATGTAATTCAATTCATATTGTACATATAGAGCACAACTTTTCATGTCTCTGGTTGTACACAAAGTAGAGTCACACCATTTGTGTCTTCATACATGTACTTAGGGTAATTATGTCTATCTTATTCCACCATCTTTCCCATCCCCATTCACCCTCCCTTCCCCACCCTGCCCTATCTAGAGTTCGTCTATTCCTCCCATGCTACCCCCCGAAATCCCCATTATGAATCATCATCCTTATATCAAAGAAAACATTGGATATTTGTTTTTTGGGGGGAATGGCTTACTTCACTTAGCATTATGTTCTCCAACTCCATCCATTTACCTGAAAATGCCATCATTTTATTCTCTTTCAATGCTGAGTAATATTCCATTGTGTATATATACCACATTTTCTTTGTCCATTCATCTGGCACATTCACTTTTTAACTGGATGAACTAATGGACAAGTACCTTAGACAAGTTAATAAAAAATATATTCTGGTAGCTAACATAAGATAATAAAAGATCTTACCTTTTCAACTTTTTTCTTTTTAACAGGGGGTTCAAATCTATCATTGGCTCCAAAGTACTGAGTAAGCTCCTTCCATTGGGTTTCATTTAAAGGCTGTTCACTACAAAAAGACAAAAAATCCTTTTAATCATTTTTATTTTTTCTATTTTTTAATTGGTTACTACAATTACTAGATTTTATGTTTCATCAAGATCACAGATTAGTAGTTGAGCTATTTGGACAAGTTCTACAAATACTGCCTAGAATAATTATTTTAAATGCTACTTACCTATGAGATTCTTTTTCATTCTTCAATTTATCTGAAAAGAATTTACAAAGCATTAATACTTAAGTATTTGGCTATTATTTCAAAATCATGTTTTCAAAAAATTATTTAACTTAATTAGTCACAATTTAGCACTGACACTATGGACAATGTGAACATAAATCAAAAAACAAAACAAAAAACCTTTTCTGGAGCGTTTTCTCTTTTTCCCTCTGAATCTCGAAGTTGAGATTTTCTGTTCAGAATGTTTTTTATGCAATTCTTGAAATTTCTATATGAAAGTGAAAATAAGAAAAAAAAAAGAAACTGAGAAACAAATATATTTTGAAGAAAAACATGCATTTAAAAATCTAAATGAGTTAAGTAATAAAAATATTTATATTCAGGCATTTATAAAGATGCCAACTCAATGAAAACAGAGCTCTTGAGATACTGTACTCCCTGAAGATACAACCTGAGTTTTGAAGTTCATTTGTTTTGATAAAAACTGTTTAATATTGAGACTGAAGCTTGATAACTCATAGAGAGATTAAAATGAAGTTAGAAACTCCTCATATACCACATCAGGCAAAATAGTTAATTCCTTCCTCTTTTTATGAAAAACAAAGTAAAAATGAAAAGCACCTAAGTGGCTGATTACTCAAAGGACAGTCAAAGCACTCAGAGCCCACCTTCCCTGTCTGCTTCATCACAACATTCACACTGACCAGGCAGAGACACTGAACACACTCGTGCACACACAGGCTTTCACGTGAGCACATTAGGAAAAACCTACATTCCACAAATGTAAGGGAATTCCAGAAGGGCATTCTTCATATGCATCTGTATTGGTCTCTGTTTCTATTTTTGGTCCATCTGCTGGGAAACTTGAGATTTCTGTGTCTCTATTAGTCCCATCCTCTTTATTTTCCTGTAAGTCGAGTTCAGACTTCTCCAGTGTGGCTTCATCTTCAGAATTTGACTCAACATCACTTTCATTTAGGCCAGGAGGCAGCAGTCCACTCCACATCTTTTCTTCTAGAAGAAAAAAAATAAATTTAGAAATAAAAAGTAGCCATGGAAACAATTATAAAATCATTTTAAAAGACACTCCTGAAGCCTAAGAAATCTACCAATGGTCAGAGAACAGTCCGCCTAAACTTTTTAAAAATCTAAAATGTAATGCACCTTCCATATTAAAATAACTAAAACCTTCACTTGGGTAAGTTAAAAGAAAAGTTTTAAAAGTAGTTGAAACTAGTTTGTTACAGCATACATTTAAAGGAAATAAGACCTCGATTTGCTAATATATAGATAATTGTATCTTGAAAAATGAAATTCAGGAAAGAAATAATTGCTCAAGAATGTGAAAAGTCCAATGACATATATTCTACAGGAAATTTAAGAATCCAAGTATTATATACCAAACTATATAGATCAACTATAGTAAAATAAAGATGGAAGTTTCACCCATGTTTGAATGCACAAAACTTTTAGGGGAATTACTGATTAAGGACCAGGGAAAGAATAATTTAAAGGATAATTTCATATGATTAAGCAGTTTGAAGAAGGCATAATAGAAAAAGGATACCATAGCTTTCCATTTTAAAGCACTTGCTAAACTGACAATAAATGAACTATAATTCTAACTGCTTAACAAAACATAACAGCTTTTTTGAGTAACAATACTATATTTGGAAAACTAAAGTTAAAGTTCAGGATAATATTTAGCATTAGTTGTCTAGTAATTGGTAGAGAGAATCATTATCTAAGTTTAATAAACATCATTTCTTAAAAAAATCAGAGTTGTAATCATTTGCTAAAATCATGATAATTGAGTACATTTTCATCATTCATTTCCATGACAGACTATTTTTACGTATGTTCTGAGCCAAAACCGGTACACTCAAAATAAGTCTAAAATAGAGAAGCTGATTATACTGTTCATAATTTACTATAAATCAAAATAAATAAAATAGAAGGGCAGAAATCTGTTTTGCTGAGTTTTCTGTCAATTGTCATTAACCTAGCAAGATAATCAAAAAGACATCAGGGGATTTGGCATTAATCTCAAAAATTTTCTTTAAAGGATCTCCTCTTGGACTCAAAGAATCAGATCTTATTTGTGTGTGTGTGTGGGGGGGGTGGTGGTACAGACTCATCAGTTTCTGGTTTTCTGAAACATCCTCACTAAAATACTCTTGGTTTTTTAAGAGGAAGGACTCTATTATCTAACTGCTCCAACTAGAATCCTAACTCTACCACTCACTAGTGGTACAAGCAAATCATTTACTATCTCTGACCATCAGTTTCTTTATCTGTAACACAAGGATAATTATACTGCTTATAAGGTTATTCTGAGGATTAAATGAGATAAGCCACTCAACATAGTATTTAAGAGGTTCTGGGGCTTAATAAATAGTAAGTTCCTTTTGCTATTATTATTTCTGAAGCTATGTATTACATTTTTATCATTTCTATATCATTTCACTATGAAGCCTGTAACAGGGAATTGCTTCTGTGAGATGCAGCTCAACTAACTGTAAATCAGCCAATATGAAGTGGCTGCTCAGTAACTTCTGTTGTGGGCTCATGTTTGAAAACACCATCTTCTATTCATAACACAAATGTCAGTCATGCAGTTTCTAACTGGCACCATGTCTGGCCTCCTATTATTCCCATTGTGGCTGTTCTGGAGGATGACTCTCTCTTCACTAAAGTATCTCTTACCCATGCCTTTCAAAGTATATTCCTTTATTTTAAGGCAGACCATTCCAAATTTCCCTTTAACTGAGAAAATTCACTTGGCCATTCTCAAGAGATGTGGAATACCAGAGAAGTAGAAATTTAATTTTTTTTTCATGTACATTGTAGCCAGGTCCATCTAATAGCCAATGCATTCATTAATAAGCTTTTAGTTTTCAGCCCAAAACCCATATAATTTTAAATTTAATCATTTTGGTCCCAAGGAAACTGAAACAGAATCAGAATCTTTTCTCAATGGGTTTGAATATCATCTTCAACATTTCATACATCTGGAGTTAATATTTATGCCATCCACAATTATTCTACAAAACATTCTGTGTATACTATGCCAAATACATCTTATTCTTGCTGACACAATTTACTATGAACTGATAATATTTCTGTATTGCTCTAGTTTGAGCAGCTGAGTTTTCTTTTGCCCTTGAGAACCAACCATAGATAATATCTTATTTACTACATTTGGGCAGAAAACAATGTATCAAGAACAGGCAGAATTTAGTGATTCCCAATCTATGTTTTTTATCTGAGTTTTATCATGACAGTAAAAGGGGTCACTAAATTATTTTCAATATTTTAAAAAACCCAAGATATCAGCCACCTTTAGGTAAGGAATCTTAAAACTCAGGAAGCCCATGTTTACCAGAAATGCTGATTGATAGCTATTGAGCTGAATTTTATTAGAAAAACAATGAATGGGTATAGTTTAATATACATAATCTTTCAAAATAGAGAACTCACAGAGATATCAAAACATAGTAAGAAGGAGTTCTAGACTGTGCAAAGATTGAGAACTACTGGTTATAGGGGCAAAAACACTGTCTTAAAAGTCAGAAAATTATTTCTAGTCCTGAGCAGGCCACTGTATTTGTCTGGGTCCCCATTTTTAAGTCTTAAAATGAAGGTTTGATCAGATGATCTTTGAGATGTCTTGCAGCTCTAAAATGTTTCCCTCTGATCTTAATATTATAAATGGCACAAATGCCCAGAGCCCACCTCACTCACTCCCCACTCCTTGGTATAATACTCCATTCTCAACCAGTCATATCCAATCCTGATTAAAACCAAGTAGATAAGATTTCTATCTGCAAACTGGCCACCAAGATTACAAGCTTTCAGAGAGACTCTGCACCTCAGGTTGCTAATAAAGGAAACCCCAGTTAAAACAGAAAACAGAACAGAAAGAAAGAGGCATACAAGCAAAGTGGCAGGTGCTGGTTTACCATTAATCTTCACAACTCTTCCAGAAGGAATTACTACCCAGGCCCTTTTTACAGATGAGGAAACTGACTTCCCTCATGCCTTGAGATCCACTTATTTTACAAAATGATGAACTCTTAAATTATAAACTTTCAGAGAGCAGAGTTGAATGGTGTAACATATTCTTAGAGGCAAAGATTTGAGAGTAGGTGTGAAGAATGACTGTAAATACAGACTTGCTAAAATTTGGTTAGGAAGAATTATTTTTCTGTAGTTTTTAAACACAAAAAGCTACATAAAATGTTATACTAAACCACATACATGAAAGTCACAGAGATTAGAATAATTCAAATATATTATTAAAATTAATATAAAAGTTAATAATATTATTCAAATTAATATTTCTTGAAAGACCAAGCAGCTGCTTAAAAATCAAAACCCAAAAGACATAACTGCTGAGAAGCTCAACGAATGTTTCCTGTCTAATAATCCTGAATTTAAATTCCATTCTCAAATAAAGCTCTTATGTTCTATATTTTGTATTCAATTGGAAATAATCACAGAAATCTAAATCCTTTCTAAATTTAATCATACTTGTGAAATAGCCATGAACCATCATCCACTAATCCAAAAGATCTTGTTAAATAACTACATAATAATCAGTTACTGTTTTAAAATTAGTTGCCTGTTAAAATATTTGTACGCAGGTAATATTGACTTCAATGTACAAGTATTATACACTTTTCTAAAATAAATGTGTTCCCTTTTCTCAAAAAGTTACAGAAAGTGCAACTGAATCATAGGCCTGAGTTCAGATTAAAGTTGCCAATCCGCTTATCCAGATAAACTATTTACTTAACAGGGTTTTGCATGTATGCGTGTGTTAATTAACGAGGGTGTGTGTTTAGTGGGGACCTGGAAAACACTTCCCCAGACCTTTGACCTTGCACGGAAATATTATCAACGAACCAGTCACTTTGAGGCTCATTTTAAGGCGACGCCGGCGAAAATACTTACAGGGTTGGAGACAGCACGGAGCTCCGCGGGCCCACGGGCGGCGGTGTCACGGCCGGGTCCCCAAGCCGGCAGAACCCCGTCCGGTCATGGAACTGACCGCCGCGGGCTCCGGCGCACAAGTCCAGCCTGCCGGCGTTCGCACTACCTGGCGCTGTTTTCCGGGACACTGCAGTGCAAATAGGAGCCTGCCTCCTCCTCCGAAAGCCCCCTCACCCCTTCTCACTCTGGCCCGGCTGGGACCGAGAAACCCACTAACAGGCTGAGGAAGGCGCCGCAATGACCCCCCCCCCCCAGGGCTCCCGTGGGCCTGTTCCAGGTGCCCCGGGCAAGGAACCGTCGGGCCGCACAGCCTGGCTCCTCCGCTGCCCTCCCGCGGCCCTCTCGGACCCGTGGCCGCAGAGCCCGAGCCAGCCAGGAACCAGCCCAGCGATGAGTCCTACTCACCGGTCAGGAAGCGGCTGCCCGGCGTCCATCTTAAGACCCCGCCAACATCGCGCCTTCTCATTGGCTCCTGCGCCTCAGCCAATGGGCTGCGGCCGTTCTGGCTCCAAGGTCGCCATGGCAACGGTTTCGCTTGGCTTCCCTCAGCGTTCGGCCTGAAAGAGGCAATTGGCGTCTTTCGTCTCTTCCCCACCCCCCTCCTTTTTCTCACCGTTTTTCTTTCTCTCGAGTGTTCTTTAAGGCTTTGTTCTCTCCATTCCCTGCCTTACGCCGATGCTTCTGGGTGAGGAAAGTGCTGACTTCGACACCAAACAGTTCGCTCCCGGAGAGAGAAGGGTCTTGGATGCTCTGTGCTTTCTGGGACGTTTTCATTCACCCATCCTTTCCCCTTCCCTCTCTTTCCTTCCTCCCTTTTCTTTCCCCCTCTTTATCTGTGTGTGCGGTGTTCCAGGCACCACGCCACTCGATGGCTAGCGGAAAACCGCCCAGCTCCTGCTTTGGGGCGCTCCCCAGCTGGGGCTGGGCGCCGAGCTGCGCCACCCGCCCTCCGCGCCGCCACGGCCAAAAGTTTAGGAACTCCTTTTGGTGGAGAGTACTGTGTTGGGCCCTGAAGAGGGGCTCGCGGAGGAGCATAGGAAACAAGGAAAAAGCAAACGAGAAAAAAAAAGGCACTGTGACGAAAATAGAAAGGGCAATGTGACTGCGACCGGAGTAGGGCTGTTTTATAAATGCTTCTATTTTTTCGAAATAGTGTTGTGTGGTAATATTAAGAATGCCTTCCTATTTTCTAGTGTTGTGTGATGGCTATATAATAAAATACACACACAGCCTTCAACCCGTTAAAAGAAAAACTTTAGACAAATTAAATTTAGCAGTTTCTTTGAGCAAATAATTGATTCATGAATGGAATAGCTCCTGAACCAGTAAAGGTTAAGAGAGCTTCATCCCTGGACGGGTAGTCATTATAGACTTTCTTTTCTTTTCTTTCTTTCTTTTTTTTTTTTTTTTTTTTTTTTTTTTTTTTTTTTTTTTTTTTTAAGAAGGAGGAAGAAAAGGAGGTGGAGGTGATGCAGAGAAACAGCTTGATTGATTATAGCTGAGCATTTGCCTTATAAATGGACATGGTCTGATCGGTTGGCAGACATTGAAGCTCAGAGGTTGTGATTCACTGAGACTTTATATAAAATTATACTCAAGTTATGTTGCAGTTGAAGCTATATAGTTATTCAAATTAAGGAGTCTACTTTAGTCCAAACTTAAATTAAAAAACACATTACTTGTCCCAGAGTAATTTTTATTCTTAGCTATTTGTTGTTAACAATAATGCCTTTTTAAAAAAGCATTCTAAAGATGCATAAAAATTTTGCATTGCACTCAGTAATATATCTCAAGTTAGCATAAAGAGACAGTTAAGCCTATTACTTTTAGAACGATTTGGAAGTTATAGAAACTATTCCTTAACTTGGCCTATCTTTTGGAAGATCTTGGAGGTCAGATGGGGTATTGGTGTGTTTTTGTGGCTGTGGTCCATTGTTATGCTCACATTCCCTGATTCTAGAGTACAAGCAAAGCTGAATAACTTAAGGATCTGTATGAAACTCTTCTGGACAAACATATCCATCTTTTCTATGGGGCTCTTCTTTGATTCCAAACTCTTAAAATATTAAGCAGTTAATAAATTATGTATATGAAACTGCTGTTGTAACTGTTCACATTGAGCCTCTTAATTGCCAAGTCTGCTTGGGCTGCTATAACAAAATACTACAGACTGGGTAACTTAAATAACAAATTTATTTCTCAGGTGCTAGATGCTGGGAGGGTTTACCAGAAAAAAAAAATATTTTATTCTGAAGCCTCTCTTTTTGGCTTGTGGGTAGCTGCCATATCTCTGTGCTCATATGATCTCTTTATGAGCTCAGGTCAGGGAAACTCTCTGGTGTCTCTTCTTGCTACTTACAAGGACACTAATTCTACAGGATCAGGTTCATTAATTGACTTTATTTAACCTTAATTACTTCCAGGTCCCATCTTCGAATACAGCCACATTGTGGATTAAAACTTCCACATAAGAGTTTTGAGGGTACCCAACCATTCAATCCATAACAATTGCCAATGGTAGAGATGTGAGCAGAACAGGGAGAGAAAGGGCAGAGGGAGAAAAACTGGCCTGGATGGGAATGTAGTAATGTTGTTGTGTGGAAGAATTATCTGGATTACTTCTAGATCTTTTCCATTAACTAGTGCTCATTATTTAGTTTTTATAAGTATGCAATGGATATAGGTGGAATAAGTACTCCAAAGATTTATGAACACCAAATTTCATATCAAAGGTTTTGGAAAGCCAAATATATGTATCTAAATATTAAGCTCCTCAGTGTTAATTTGAGATTTCTCAAGGATCTCATTGTGAGATGATTGGGTTCCTATAATAAAGGTAAATAATAGCTTAGATTTTTCTTCTGGTTTGAGTTGTAAGACTTTCAGTTTCTGAATTTTTTTTGCCAGTTTTCTAAGGGAAATATTGGTCATTTGATTTATTTTGATCAATAAATTTACCTTCTCTCCAGCAAATTCCTGTCCTGGAGACTGGCCAAGCCATGCATTTTGTGAATGAAATATTTGTATTTTTGAGATTTCCATGAAACAGAATTGTTGAATGTCTTTTACTAAATCATAGTGAAAAACCTGATGCAGCTAGTGATTTGTGCTTGAATTGTGTTGCATCTGGCACTAATTTGAAGCATGTAAGTTTCATTTAAATTATCCACCATATCTTTAAAAACACAAAGCAGTTTTTCTTTGCCAAGAAATATGAAAGTCTATGAATAGTTTTCCCTTATATTTAATAATTTTTCACAGTGTAGAGATTATAATTCACACCCATGTTGTAAAAAATTAATCAATCGTGGAATTCTTTTTGGTGGCTGCTAAATCTGATTGATGAAAAATTTCTCCAAATATAATGAAATCCTTTAAAATATTTCTCAGTTGGAAAAAAATGAATACAGTTTCATTGAACATATAATAAATGTGCTTCTTATTGAAACTGAGAAAGAGTATAATTAATTTCCTTCCATACAAAATGCCTCTTTTTCAACATTGAAGTAAAAAATGGTCTAGTCACTTGGCTAAAAGAATTGAAACCAGTGCATGTTTTTAGCTCCTTTATCAAATATAAGATAGTTGTAACTTTGTGGATTAGTCTCTGTGTCCTCTATTCTGTACCACTGGTCCACCTGCCTGTTTTGGTACCAGTACCATGCTGTTTTTGTTACTATTGCTTTGTAGTACAGTTTGAACTCTGGTATCGCTATACCTCCAGATTCACTCTTCCTGCTTAGAATTGCTTTTGCTATTCTGGGTCTTTTGTCTTTCCATATGAATTTCATGATTGCTTTATCTATTTCAACAAGAAATGCCGTTGGGATTTTGATTGGCATCGCATTAAACCTGTAGAGAACTTTGGGTGATATTGCCATTTTGATGATGTTAGTTCTGCCTATCCATGAACAGGGTACATTTTTCCATCTTCTGAGATCTTCTTCTATCTCTCTCTTTAGGGTTCTGTAGTTTTCATTGTATAGATCTTTCACCTCTTTTGTTAGGTTGATTCCCAAGTATCTTATTTTCTTTGAGGATAGGAAGGATAGCATCTTCAACAAATGGTGCTGGGAAAATTGGAAATCCATATGCAACAAAATGAAATTGAATCCCTTTCTCTCGCCATCCACAAAAGTTAACTCAAAATGGATCAAGGAGCTAGATATCAAATCAGAGACGGTGCATCAGATAGAAGAAAAAGTTGGCTCCGATCTACATATAGTGGGGTCAGGCTCCAAATTCCTTAATAGGATGCCCATAGCCCAAGAGTTAATAACAAGAATAAACAAATGGGACTTACTTAAACTAAAAAGTTTTTTCTCAGCAAGAGAAACAATAAAAGAGGTAAATAGAGAGCCTACATCATGGGAACAAATTTTTACCCCTCACACCTCAGATAGAGCCCTAATATCCAGAATGTACAAAGAACTCAAAAAATTAGACAATAAGATAACAAACAACCCAATCAACAAATGGGCCAAGGACCTGAACAGACACTTCTCAGAGGAGGACATACAATCAACAAGTACATGAAAAAATGCTCACCATCTCTAGCAATCAGAGAAATGCAAATCAAAACCACCCTAAGATACCATCTCACTCCAGTAAGATTGGCAGCCATTATGAAGTCAAACAACAATAAGTGTTGGCGGGGATGTGGGGAAAAGGGTACACTTGTACACTGCTGGTGGGACTGCAAAATGGTGAGGCCAATTTGGAAAGCAGTATGGAGATTCCTGGGTAAGCTGGGAATGGATCCACCATTCGACCCGGCTATCACCCTTCTCGGACTATTCCCTGAGGACCTTAAAAGAGCGCACTATAGGGATACTGCCACATCAATGATTATAGCAGCACAATTCACAATAGCTAGACTGTGGAACCAACCTAGATGCCCTTCAATAGATGAATGGATAAAAAAAATGTGGCATCTATACACAATGGAGTATTATGCAGCACTAAGAAATGACAAAATCATAGAATTTTCAGGAAAATGGATGGCATTAGAGCAGATTATGCTAAGTGAAGCTAGCCAAGCCCTAAAAAACAAATGCCAAATGTCTTCTCTGATATAAAGAGAGCAACTAAGAACAGAACAGGAAGGAAGAGCATGAGGAAAAGACTAATAGTAAACAAAGATGAATGGGGGGAGAGAAAGGGAGAGAGAAGGGAAAGCATATGGAAATGGTAGGAGACCTTCAATGATACACAAAATTATAAGAGATTATGAGGGGCAAGGGGGAGGGGGGAAAAAGGGGAGAGAATTGAACAACAGCAGAGGAGGTAGAGAGGGAAGATGGGAGGGGAGGGGAGGGGAGGGGGGATAGTAGGGGATAGGAAAGGAAGCAGAATACAACAGTCACTAATATGGCATTATGTAATATTGTGAGTATGTAACAGTTGTGATTCTGCAATCTGTATCTGGGGGTAAAAATGGGAGTTCAAAACCCAATTGAGTCTAATGTATGAAAGACGATATATCATGAGCTCTGTAATGTTTTGAACAATCAATAAAAAAAAGAATTGAAACCAGAGAGCTCTGACTTTCAGAAATTGTGTTGATGCTCTTCACAACAAAGGAAGGATAGTTTATCTAGAGTAATTTTTTAGGTTCACAGCCTGAAATATCCATTCACAATGTTAGTCTTCCAGGAATATGTTGAACAACTAACATTATGACAAAAGAGTTGACATTTAAGGAAAGAAAATTTTGGTATAGGATGTTGCCAAGTATATATTATTATTGTACCTTATTACATCTATATTATTGGCCATGTCTTGTATTTTCAAATTCTTCAGGTTCAATGAGTTGTATGTAGAGAGAAGTAGCTATTGTGCATCCATTTCACAGATAAGGAAATCAAGAGTTTAAGGAACTAACCTAATGTGTCACATGTAGTGACGTGCAGAACCAGGGTGGGAAGTTCACTGGATTTGAAAGCTACTGGTCCCCCCATGGGACCTCGTAAGAAGAGGCAGTACAGTGCCATCAAAGTAGAGCACCATTACTGCCACATGGAATGGGACATCCAGTGGAAGCGCATGAAAAGAGCGGTTATGAAGCAAAATGTCTTTTCCCTCCCTCCTCAGGACCAAGGGAGGGATCAGATCCCATCAGAGCCATCCTTTTCAATCATTCCTGTTTGCTACTTTGAAATCTTTGCTAGTCTCCCTTTTCCTAATACCTTTATTTTTCAACACCCCCCCCCCCCGCTGCACCCCCACCACTGTCTGCTTATTCCCTCTAAATGAAGGAACACATGTAAGCTTTAATACAGAGCATGGCAAAAAAGAAAAGAAAAAGAAACCAAATCAGAGCATGGCATAAAAGTCGATAGTAAATATTAGTGTCTTTTTTCCTGACATGTAAAAAATAAAGAAGCAGATGAATATTGATAGATTGCCAGATTGATCTGCCAGTATCTTTGTGGTCTTTACTATATGTCCAGTGCTTAGCGCTGTGCTAAGGTTTAAGGATTCAAAACAGTATATAACTGGTCTGTCAAGAAGTTTGTAGTCTGAGATACGTAATGTGTTTATAAATGATATACTCTATTCACACATACTAAAATTGTGAGGTTCATAAAACAAGTATGAATATGGAAGTCCCAAGAATAGAAAAGTAAACTAGATGGAATTTGGCACATATTTTCTTTGCTTAGCATGCCTTTTTTTTTTTAATACCTGCAGAACTTCTTTATATCCGTCAAAAGCTAGGTCAAGTATTATCTCCTGGCTCAAACCTTTCCGATCCATGAAGTTCACGCCTTTCTTCTCTGTGCCTTTATGATAGTTGGTACATAGCACTGTGGGATTTTTCAGATTGAGATACAATTAGTTGCCATGGGTTGGTCTCCTCTGGTAGATTTTGAGTTCCTCTTTGTCAGGTCATATGTAGTATTTATGGAGAGAATGGCAGGATGGCAGAAGTGGAAGATGCCAAGGCATGGGGTGAAAAGAAATGGAGAATGTGGTTCCCAAGCATCCTGTGAACAGACCAGAGAGGGAGGAATGCCATGGTTTAAGGAAGACATGAGAAATCAGCTTGGGCCAGACTATGGAGCCTTCCTAAGGCAAGCAGACAAGTTCTAATTGATATAGTGGAAGGAATTACAGGATTTTGATCAAGAGGGTGACATGATGAAGCAGGTGCTTCAGGGAGATTAATGGTATAGTCATGTGAATTTGAAAGATGGATTTGGAGATAGTTGAACCAATGTAAAAGCCAGAAAGCCATTGTGGAATAAATGATTAGCATCTAGACAAAGGCAACGGGAATACGGGATAAGGGGCAGTTCTGAGGATCAAGCCTGATATTTCCCCCATTCATTTATTCATCCCCACCCCTTCTGGTCCTCATGCTATTGCTCTTATCATTGCTCCCTGCTTTCCACCCACTCATGTTCTGTGTTCAGTTTTATGAATTCAGCCCAGCCTTCAGGGTTGCCTCCTTTGCTATGGACTTTTATAAAACATCTTTAATTAACTCTGACTTTCAGATTCTCTCCACAAACAGCCTCCTTTCTACCCTCAGCACCACATCCTCAATTTATTCTAAACACCAACGAAGTTGATCCAGACCCTGCAGGTGGCCTCCTGTTGTTCCTCTTGGGACTGAACCAACACTTTTCCTCTAGGTGTAGAGAGAACCTTAAAAGTGCCCCCTGCCTCTCCTGGGATTCTTATAGCTCAGAATATAATGTCAGCTAACCTCCTCCTACAGGTATGGGATGGCACCTGGAAACCTCTTTGCTAGCCAAGGAACTTCAGTGTCTTGTTGTCCATCTTTTTATGACCCACAAAACAATAGTACCTACCCCATTAATCCTAACTGCCAAGCACAGAGCATGGAGGACCTGTGAAGAAAAGGAAAGGTGAAAGTTTAAAGTGAAAGGAAGGGCTCATTTAAGTATTAGCATCTCCCCTCCAAAGTGACCAGAAGACTCCTTCAAAATCTTTTCCAAAGTTTCCTTTCCCCACATAGAGAAGAATAATTTCCTATTCAGTGTTATTTAATGTTTGGTTTGTATTGCAGTGTGGCATTATCTTCTTTGGCCTGGAAATCTAATCATCACCCAGAACATGGTCTTTAATGAAATCACTATTTTGAATGTCCTATAATTACTTATAAATACATATTTTAAATATTTGCTATATTGAGGACATCTATTTGATCTGTCTCACACCACCTAAACTTTACTATGTTCTGTCTTTGAAATTTCTTCAAATCGCCTTCTGTGTTAGTCTGCTTCCTGTCACTATAACAAAATGCCTGAGGTAATTACCTTATAAAGGTTTATTTTGGTTCACAGTTATAGAGGTTTCAATCCATGACTGGTTGGCCCCATTGCTTTGGGTCAACAGCAAGGCAGCAGGACATCAAGGCAGGAGCATGAGGCAAAGCAAAACCACTCACCTCCTCATAAGCAAGGGAGTAAAAGAAGGAATGAGGAAGGAGCTGGGATTCACTGTCCCCTCCATGGGCACACTTCCAGTGACCTATTGACCTCACATAAGGTACCATCTCCAACAGGCTTCACCACCTCTCAAAAGCACTAACCTGGGGACCAAATCTTTAACATATGGTCCTTTGGGGGACATTCAATATCCAAAATACAGCACTTTCTAGATTTAAAGCTCCTGGAAGTCACTGAGACGGTCTCTGCCCTCACAGTTTTGACATGTCCTGAATGGAATCATGTACATGAAATCTATTAGCACGTGGACTTTTGAGTCTAGCCTAATTTATTCAGTGACTAAAAGACCTGATAAGAATAATTTTAGGGAAGAAAAATGTTTATTTAGAGGCTCATGGTTTCAGAGGTCTCAGTCCATAGTCAGCCAGCTCCATTCCTTGGGGCTCAAGGTGAGGCAGAACATCATGGCAGAAGAGTGTGGCAAAGGGAACCAGCTCACAGGATGATCAGGAAACAGACTCCACACACCAGATACCAAATAAATACCCCAAAGCTACACCCCTAGTGACCCACCTTCTCCAGCCACACCCCACCTGCCTTCAGTTACCACTCAATTAATCCCATCAGGGGACTCGTTCACTGGTTGGGTTAAATCAGAGCCCAGTCATTTGTCCTCCAAACCTTCTTGAATTGTCTCACCTCACATCCAAACCATAACAGGTGAGTTTATTTGAAAATGAATTTCAGTTAAGAAAAGCACAGGCCACTTTATGATCTTGAATTCCTGAATTGTAGATATGTGCTCAGCCTTCACCACCTTGCCCTCCACGCTCCCAGCCCTGAGCCTTTGCCCTCCCTTAGAGCACTGGCTTCCCAGGCTCACTCACTGGCCATTTCTAGAATTTCACTTCGATTTATACATTGGGTGTATAAATATACAAAGGTTGTATACCCCTTGGGTTTATTTTTTATGGTCACCCCAGGGATTACACTGTCTAGCTGAACTTTTTACAGTTTACTTAGAGTTAATATCTTAACAGTTCTTGGAAAATGGAGAAATCTTAGAACCAAACTTGCTCTTGACCCATCCTTGGTGGTGTCGTATATACTACATCCACACTGTAATGCTCACATGAAAGTGGTTTTTGCATTAATATATGTGCTTTTCAAGAAGAAAAAGACTTTTACATTCACCAACATAGATACTCCTTCCAATGCTTTTCATTCTACTCCATATCATTCTATGAGTTTACATCTGCTTTAATTTATCTTTATTCTAGAAAATTCCTTCAGCATGTCATGTAGTATAGGTTTACTGGCAACAGAGTTTTCAATTTTTCTTTTATCTGAAAGTATATTCTATCTTCTTTTTTAAAAATCAGACACCAGGATATGATGTACACATGAATTCATGCCTTATAATTTGTATACTATGAGACTTATATAGTCATGTAAACCCTACCACAATCAACATACAGAAGATTGTCATCAGCTGGAGTTGACTTGGCCACACACCCTGGAAGTCACTGAGACGGTCTCTGCCCTCATAGTTTTGACATGTCCTGAATGGAATCATCTACATGAAATACATTAGCAGGTGGACTTTTGAGTCTAGCCTAATTTATTCAGCTTAATGTATGTAAGGATCATTCCTGTTACGTGCATCAGCAGTCTATTGCTCAGCAGCTTTGCCTTGTGAAGCTGTAACATAGCCTATTCACCATTGAAGGCTACTTGGATTGTTTTTAATTTGTAGCAATTATAAATTATTTGAACAGAGATGCTAAAAATATTCACATACAGGTTTTTGCAAAATGACTTAATTTCTCTTGGATGAACACCACGTGTGGGATAGCTGGGTTGTATCTAGTTTATATTTAACTAGATAAGAAACTACTAAAATGTTTTCCAAAGTGGTTGTACCATTGTGCATTCCCAATGGCAATTCATAAGAGTTCCAGTTGCTTCACATTCTTGGTATGGCCATAAAAATGTTTAAAAATAAATGGTTTAAATTACATGTATTTGTAGTTAATTATGGTGTCAATTTTAATTTCTCTGATCATTTTTGACATTTCCACCTTGTCTTTTGACTTTCACACTGTCTTTCAAAGAGCAGAGGTTTTTTATTTTAATGAAGTTCAATTTTTCTTTGATGGTTTTTCCTTTTTGTATTAGGTCTAGGAAATGTTTGCCTTATCCAAGTTCATAAGTTTTTTTTTCTGTTTATTCTGAACATTTTTTTATAGTTTTAAGTTTTAGGTCTGTGTTTCATTTGGGGCCAATTATTTTCATGGTATAAAGTATAAGTCAAATTTTATCTTTTGGCACCTGATGCCTAATTGTTCCACATAATTTGTTGAAACTCCTTCTTCTACTGAATAAGTTTTGTATCTTTTTTTGCAAATCAAATTGACCATATAGTTGTAAATATGTGTTTTGAACCCCTCGGTTCTCTTCTGTTGGTCTATGTGTATATCCTTTCTCTATATCCCACTGTCTTAATGATAGTGCTTTTATGATACATTTTTAAATCATGTAGATGAGTCTTCCAACCAAATTATTTTTGTTTTCAAAATAGTTTTATGGTTCTAACTTGTCTCTTTTTATGCAAATGTTTAGTTTTTCAACTTCTAAAAAATACTGCAAGACTTTGAGAATACATTATAGATTAGAAAGAACTGATACCTTAACCTTATTGAGTCTTGTACTAGATTTTTTCCCTAGATTTACTTAGCTCTTCTTTTATTTCTTTCATGAGCATTTCATGCTTTTCAGCATATAGATAAAGCCCACATTTAGATATCATTTGTGCCCACCTTCTCTGTCTCTTCTTTCTAAAATTTTCTCTCACTTTCTATCAATTGCTATGGACCAGACTCCTTCCCAAGTAAAACTCGATTTCTATCCACTTTCTGCCTCCTTCTGCAAGTGGCTGGCTGTGGCTCTCCCTCAGCATGAGAACCGAAAGCCCATGTTAATCATGTCCCTTACTGTCCCCTTCTTCAAGTATCAGGACTCTCCAGGCCTGCCTGCTTTAGTTTCTTCTCCATGTTTTTGCATAGTTACTTTGCTTCTTTTACGGTCTACAGTTATTATCTGGAAAGTCTAGGTCAGATAGGAGTTTATTTGGCTATGAAAGTAAAATATATGATATGGAAATATTTTTAAATTCAGGCAGGTGCATACATATCTTCTTAAACATCCCTTGTGTTTCTCATGAAATCATTTTGTTGTTATTGTTTGAATTTATTCCTTTTAGCTTATATTTTAAGATTGAGGACTGATTACTTTTTATATTCAGTAACACCAGGACAGTTGCATTATCCATAGTGCTGGACACTGGGAATTGATAAATCTCTAAGTGATAAATAATGAGTAAAACTATCCAAAGTTTTCCATACTGTGCATATTTTTGTTGAAAAAAAAATTATTCCATGCAAGATCTCCTAGTTAATAATGGCTATTCTTCATACAAATTGCCACTAGAACTAAATAAAACCTCAAATTTCTTACAAAAATGCAGAATTCTTCTTCTCTTTTAAAAGAGAATTTTAATTCAATTTATTCAACATTGATTTCATATCTATTAGATGCAAAACACTGAGAAGCACTGTTTGGGGATGAAAGGGAAGGATGATCAAATAAGACAGATAAGACATAGTCCCTGCTGCCCAAGAATCCAGGTGGATGCAAATATTCCCAATGAGGCAGACAATGGTAAATGCTGTGTTGAGATCGGAGCAAAATGTCGTAATGGCAGCAAATAAAGAGCAAGGAAATCAGACTGGGTTTTCAGGAGAGCCTCTTAGTAAAGGTGGATATACACTGGCCATAGGAGGAGGTAAAGAGTTTAATAGGTGCATATGATACAGAAATTCATTATAGGAAAATTTGGGAATTATAGGCTATGTTTCAAGAAGAGCTGCATGATTTAATGATAAGATCTTGAACTTTGAAGTCACAAAGGCATGTCTGACTATATTCAACTACCTGAAGTTCCCCATACCCAAGTTTCATCATCGTAAGAGTGGAGCCCCTCAAGAGAGGTTTTTAGAGGCAATATAGATTGCAGTGAGGAAGCCTCTTAGTTGGCTGTTGTGATATTCTAAGTGAAAAGTATTGGCCATAGAGCTGAATCCATTTCAATCACAGATTCGAGGTGAGGGACTTTAGAAGAGGGTACAGATACAAAGGACTTGGCAATTGATCCTATGGAGGAAGGAAAGCTGTAAAACTCAGTTTAGAAACAAAGCTTTTAAAAACATACTCTAAAATGATCATTGTAAAGATTATATATTATTATTTTAGTATGGCATATACCCAGGGTTCATTCTTTTCTGACATAAAGGCAACTGTCTGATATATTTTAATATAATCATAAACTGTTGTACCTAGTAATAAGACTCAAAAGATACTGAGAAAAATAATTTTCAAAGTTAGTTCATTTTTTAATTAAATAGAAACTCAAGGAATTTTTATAGAATTTCTGTATTTTCTATTTCTGTTAGTCTTCTTAACATGTACTTCACATTTTCCAAATATTAAATTTTCTTAATAGCAACAGCCCACTCACTAGCATCTGCTTAGTACTTCATTGAAATTCTTCTGCAAATGATGCCACTGTGTTTTTTATTTCTTTATTTGTTCTGATGGTAGGAAAACATTTAAATCAAGGAAATGGCATTTAAATTTCAGAAAGTTGGAAACTTACTACTTAAATGCGAAGAAGCTGACATCCATATTTAGTTAAGTAACTGTAACAGACTATTTAATATGTAGAAAATTGTACAGCTGCATTTAAACCTATGTATATGTTTTGCCTTTACTAACATCAATAATAGTAATTCACTAACCATTCATTAATGTGTCTGCTAAGCCTAACAGACACATTCTCTTCTTAATTTTCACAAAAATATGAGGTAGTTTTCTATCCCCTTTTTCATGCGAATGGAAGTTAAGTTCAGGAAGGTTTGTGCACAGGATCAAGTGGTAGCAAATGAATTTGTCCAGGAACACCCGACTCCCAGGCACATTTCTGCTCTTCCATGCTACATTGTCTTCTCCCAGAAATGAGAAGAAAATCCGAAAAATGAACTGAGTGATCTGAGTCATTCCTACATGTCAGCACTGTTCCAAGTGCTTCTACACATATTAGCTAATTTAATCC
Organism: Spermophilus citellus; assembly: GCF_964194105.1. Classification (NCBI taxonomy): domain Eukaryota; kingdom Metazoa; phylum Chordata; class Mammalia; order Rodentia; family Sciuridae; genus Spermophilus; species Spermophilus citellus. The sequence goes on from NC_138195.1 coordinate 85,689,914, forward strand.
TCACAGCAATCATTGTGTGTGGGGGGTTTCTCATTGTCTTCATTTCGTACATGAGTAAACTATATGGAGGAGGAAGAGAGAGAGGAGGAAAAGTAGGAAGAGAAGAAAAAGAAAAAGATGGAGGAAAAGGAGGAGGGGAGAAGAAGGAAGGAAGAAGTGTCACAGGGACCAGGAAAGGAGCCTGATCTTGCACAAGCCACTCAACAATTCTCCAAGGCCTGGAACAATCGAGAGCAGTGACCGAGTCCCATCACTGGATGGCCCTGGGAACATTTTCCTGAACTCTAAATGTTTTCTCTCAGATTTGTCCCTGGCAAAAGGAAATCAATGCTGGGATAAGACCAAACAGCCAACGCCACAGCAATGCCACCAAAGGCCAGCTGGGGTCAGGAAGGAGGGTTTTAGGGTTGAGGGATGAACTAGAGGACTAGCAGGCCATGGCACCCAAGAAGGGGTGCTGGAAAGAGGAAGGAAGGAGACACCCCTGAGACTGGTTGAGGTCCAGAAAGCCGACCTCACCTACTTCACCTTGTTCTGGGCTTGGTCTTGCTAGAATCCAACTCACACTTGAGATTCACACCTGGAGATGAGACAATTGGATAAACACACTGTGTTCCACAGCGGAGGCTGAGTCAAAGGATATTTAATTCCTATTTCAGAACATATTGCACTTTGAGGGAGGTTATGTGTCACGAGCTGTCCATCTGGCCCTGCCAAACATTAACTCAGGTTAATTATAGGCTGCTAGATCTGTCATCCACATGATGGTTTCAGATTTTAAGATGATGGATTACTTTGTGTCTCTAATATCCTATCATATATCAAATGCCATTTGCCATCCTAACTGCATGGGTGTGTACCACTGTGAGTGACCCTGAGGCAAAAAAGGAAGAGCCAACCTACTGCAAAGGAGGGGGGGTTTCAAACCCTGCTGCCCTCAGCGTGATGCTGAATTAAGGGAATCCGCGGGTATTTTCCTAACCGTGGACTGAAAAATCTCATTCCCAAGAAGTTGTTTTGACTTCTAAGCAGAGGATACTCTGAAAGGTAGACTATTATAAACTCTTCTGAAGCAAAATATTTGCTTTATGTAAATAGCCTTCTCAAAGTAATAAATAATTAAGGAACCTCAAAATAAAATAATGTATGAAGCTCTGAATTTCTAACCAAAAAGGTTTCCAGAGATTTACCTTTGAAATGATCTGCCTTTAAGGAGAAATACAGAAAACACAACCAAGTGCCCAGAGCTCCAAAGTCATAAGCGACAATTAAGGGCAAGAATTCAAATGGAGAGGGTGAGTCCAGGAGCCACAAAGACCTGTGTGCTAATCCTTCTCTCCAGGCAGGCTTGTCTCCTGCTGGACCTTAGATGATCACAGCAGTGGAGCAGGAACAACAGCACCTGCTAGGCGTTTAGAATAGAAATTCCCACCAAGGAGCCGACACCATTAAAAAGGGTGAAGTGGGAGACTCAGGGGCAAACGGGGCAGGTACCCTATGTGAGCTCCAGTTGGAATGGTTAAGAGAGACCAGTGATTTTGTTGTCATCTTACGAGAGTTTCTAAATAGAAAACTAGTCCGTGAAAATAGATGCCAGACCCATCGGGGGCTATCACTGGATGGTAGGACTCTTGGTGGGAATACGTGCAATATGTATTTGTATTTTTAATCTATATTTTCTTATTCTCCTATAATGAGAATGTGTCACTTCCACAATAAAAATGTTATGTCTGTAAAAAGTAAATGCAAGTTTTAAATTTCACATTCAATGTTAAAGAGCAACCCTAGATTTGTTTTTCAATTACGAGGCTCACTATTTAATGGGGAGCTTCTTTAAGATGGAAACAATGCTTCTTGCTCATCTGCAATAGTTTAGAGTAACCAGTCTTTCCACTCTCTTTTAGTAGTTCCCCGGGCCCTACTCTTGCCAACTGGGGGCCTGTTGTGCTAAGATCGGGATCGGCTGTGTGATGGGGTGTGGCCCAAGTGACCCTCAGGAATACAGGCCACAGAGCTAATGAAGAGCCCCAAGGAGAGGAAGACCCACCCATCAGCTATGAATCCTCTCCCCCCATGCCACAGACCTGAGGGCACGTGACCTAGGAATGTGCACCCAAAGATAATACTACCTTCAGAGAACTCTACTTATAGGTAAGTAACTCTCCTTTATAGGAGGTATCTTTGTGTGGCAGACTGTTTATGGGAGCAATTTGAATTGAACTTTAAATGAAAAAGGCATATCTCTGTAAGTGGTAATAATTTTAGTCATCTCGCTGTGGCTAGGGGTTGTGGAATTCATTAGCACAGATTAACATATAAAGTGGGTGAGATATCTAATAGCAAACGGAGAGGTTTAGGGGCCTTAATTCATCACTGAATGAACAGCGTGTACAGTATTAGGGACTATGAAATTTTTAATTTACACAAAGTGTCCAAGAATATAGGGAATAAATTTAAACCCAAAACAGATAATGGAGCTATGCCCTGCCTGGCTGGCAAGTTGAATTGTTTTTACACTGAGTGAAGAAAGCTAATTATCCCAAGCACAAGGAGACTGCTAAAAATAATAAGATTATAAGGAATAATTTGCTGATATAATTACAACAAAATTGGGTACACACAATCGTCAGATACATGTATTGCTTGACCTGGGTGAGAAAGTGAAATAAATCCTCCTTCTATAGCCTTCGTAAATTTGTTTTTATCATCTCCAAGTGGTGTTTGCACAGGCAGCACAATTTGCATGTGTAATGTGGCTGTACAAATTGACAACAAGTAAATTATTCAAGGAAATAGGCTGGTCGCGGGTCTGAACTATCTTGCAAAGCCTATTCATTTTGAAGAATCACTGAGACGTGAAGCTCATACATCAACCGTTTTCTGACAATCCTCAGACTTATTGTCTCCTAAAATGTCATTATGGCTATTATTTATGAAGCTAATTCATTTATTAATATATATTTAACTCTGACTTGTCATGCACCTTAGCAGACATTCTGTGCACTGCATATTTTTGAATAGATGAAAGACTTTTGCATGCTTTAATGATTACTGTAAGCTGCTATAGATTTATAGAATGCAGCTTTATTATCTACTTGCATTAATACCTTTTTATAACTTTTTTTTGCTTAAGGCCATCAAATATAAATGGCAAATGACATATTCAAAAGATTGTGTGGAATAAGATTTTCTGAGAATTTGTTGAATTTTAGAACAAAATAGGTTATCTGTCAGTTAAGGCCTAATTCACCTAAAAAGATGGGTATATACCAATTATGTTGAATTTTCCTGCAAAATATAGGCTGCAGTTTTTCAAGAAAAAAGAAAAGATGCATGATTCTTTGAGCTTTTTTCCTTGTGAGAAGACAGCCCACCCTTTCCTGTGCTGGAGTTGGGAGACACTTTCCACAGAAGCTGAATTTGGGCTCTGCATTGTTCTACTGGGCCCCTGCATGGGACCTTTTACACTGTCATCAATCAGTAGATGTGTATTGGATGAAGGAGCAAACGGACGAATGGACCGGGTTTTCTAATAATGCCATGAATGGAATCGGTAGAATCAAGCATCTACCTAGAATAGGATTTTGTTTTCTGTGTTCACACTTCTAACCTCTAGGAAATGTTTTGTGACTCCCAGTATGATTTAGAAATAAACCATATGTATATGCAATCCAAATGCATATGTATACATATATATAAAATACACATATATACATATTATATACTTGTATGTGTGCATAGGAATAACTCAGTACTGGACATGTAGTGTTGCTGCTTCTTGTCATTGCATGAAGCCTGCCCACTATATGTGACTGTGACTTCTGTGTTTGGGTCGGGGGGAGTAAGGATTGGTGAGGGAGAAGGTCCTGAGAAATAAAAATAGTATTGATATGGTTGTCTGAGTGAGGCTCAGGCTGACCATTCAAATATTCACAATCTTTCTATGTAACATTTCTGGATTTGTGTAGGAATAAATTTAAATCCTTACAGAAATAACCAAGAAGAGGGGCAACACAGGCAACTTAATACAACGGCAATTCACCAGTGGATTTGTAATTGTCATAAGCCAGATGCTTCACTTCAAAGGTAAATATCCTAAGAAGTTGAAAGATGCCATTACCCGACTATTGTGTTGAATATATTAGTTTTAATAAAGTAATAAAATCACCAAAACTTTGACATAATTAAAATCTGCTTTAAAATGCTGCCTGATCTATGCAGACAGAAAGTAGATTAGTGGTGCTGAGGGCTGGTGGAGTAGGGAGAGCGGGCAGTGACCACCAATGAGCATGGGGTCTCTTTTTAGAGTAACTCAAACGTTTTGAAGTTCGCTGGTGGTGATATTTGGACAACTGTGTGAATAAACTAAACACCATTGAATTATACACTCCAAGTGGGCAAACTACATGGTATGTGAATTATATCTCAATAAAGCTATTTACCCAGTAGTGCTTGATCTATACCAAAATTAAATATTTTACTATATTTAGCCAACCCCTGTACTATGAATAATCATTAAGGAAATAGCTACCTAAGAAAGTAACTTATGAATGGAACTAAATTCAAATAGAAAATGTGATCTAAGGGGCTGGGGATATAGCTTAGTTGGTAAAGTACTTGCCTCGCATGCACAAGGACCTGGGTTCAATCTCCAGCACCACAAAAAAATAAAAAAGAAAAAGAAAAAAAAAAGAAAAGAAAGAAAGAAAATGTATCTAGTCCCAAAAGTATAAAAAGGACACCCACTCTCTCAAAACTCAGCCTTCAACAAGAGAGGTCTTTGTGTTGTGGGATCAGATGAGAGAGAAGAAGAAAAAAAATCCCTGTGTCAAACACTGATTGATATAAGTTACCAATCAGAAGATAGATTTTTTAAGTCAAGCTAAATCTTTACCAAATGCATAGGAAGATACTATTTTTCATGTAGAATTTTATTGTATGAAACCATCAAGAATCTATTTTGAAAGAAATGTAATATTAAGCAGTCTCCCCAAATGTCCCATTAGGTATGGAAAGCAAGCCACACGCATGCATACAAAATGTGTTTCCAACTGCATCACGCCGGCAGGGAAGGCTGATGACATTTTTATTAGTAATATTAATCACAGGCTTAAAGGGAAAAACGTCTCGCTTTTCCAAGAACCATAATATTTACCTATTTACACCTTTTAAAATTTCAATAACTTCAACTTAGAACCCTTAACCCCCATAACCTTAAAAAAACAAGTAAAATGAAAATTAATAAATGTTCCCTAGTGTGCCATGAACCATTAATTGTATAGACTGAAAAGCTTTTGCCTAATAAGAAACACGCCTTTGGCAGAAATGGAAAGTCACCTGATGCTCATGATTTAATGATAAAAATGTGCAGTCAATTTTCAATGAAGTGAAGACCTATAACCCAGGAATATTTTAACTCACAAATTCGTGCAGATACCTGAGGAACTTTAAAAGGTGAACAAACTGAAGGACTGAAATGTTCTCAGCATGAATTAAATAATTCATTCGAAAGTGGTCTGAAGGTAGAGGCAATGGAATTTCCAGCAGGGACAGGTGTTCAGAGATCGATGTGACTGAACACTCCAAAGGAAACACAGGCATTTCATTAATCTAGCCATGAAATGATTTTATTTGTTGATTTTTTTAGAGGAGAGATATTATAACATTAGAAATAAAGACATGCTAATAAAATTAGTGACCATAAATCTCAGATAAGTTTTTAAAATCAGCTCTAGGCTTCACTATAAAAGACCTGAGCATAGGGCTGATGATGTGGCTCAAGCGGTAGCGCGCTCGGCTGGCATGCGTGCGGCCTGGGTTCGATCCTTAGCACCACATACAAAATAACAAAAGATGTGTCCGCCGAAAACTAAAAAAAAAAAATATATATATTAAAAAAAATTCTCTCTCTCTCTCTCTAAAAAAAAAAAAAGACCTGAGCATAATTCATTCATTCAAATAATTACTTACTTAGTTCTCAGTAGAAACCAAGCCTGAACTAAACATTCTGGCACTAACGGTAGGCAGATTTGGGGCAGGGAGATATAAAGATTATGTAAAAATCACTAAAATAAGGTCTTGTCCTTTAGGAATTTAAAATCATGAAAGGTGTGTGATGTGTTTACAAAAACTTTGCCATTTTTGTTTGAGTTATTTACAGTGAGCAGTGTTTATAATCAGAGACGAGAGCATTAGGATGTTTTTTTTTTTTTTTTTGGAAAGGTATTTAAACAGCATTGAGTGAGGTGCACAGTTTAGGTGTTTAGAATAGAGATTCCCACCATTTTGAGGGAAGAGTTGGCCTGAGAGCCGGGCCTGATGGACGGGGTATAGGACAGATTGAATTAGAGAAGGAGCCAGGTGGAAGGTGGCAAACAGGGCCGGGTGGCTGTGGAGCAGGGAGCACACAGAGCAGAAAGAACTAGAAGGTGATGCTGGGCTTGATCCTGGGAGGCCTGCCTGGTCACACGTGGGAATTCAGATCCAGTCTGCTAGGTTGTGTGTATGGAACTTAGCACATCGTCCTGGGCATGTCTGTCATGCTCAGGAGTTAGGAGCCATCTTCATTATTGTTCCAGGCACCTGAAGGAGATGAAGCAGGGCAAGGGCTGGCCATCTCCTCGATGGTCAGTTCAGTGTCCCTCCTTCTGTTGTATAGGTGGGCCCTGGGTGAGTGTTCCCCAGCAGGTAGGTCTAGATAAGGGTACGACCCATCTTTCAGATGGCCCCTGATCTGTCCCCACACTCATCACTTAGCAAATCCCTCGAGGCACACAGTGACCAATCCAAGAGTTCTTTCAATGGAAGGACCAGCACCTCTTCTGCACCTTATTCCCAAAGCCTTAGCATGTTTTAGGATTTCAGAAAAATACTTGTCAAGCCCTTTCCACAGTAGGTATGAAAACTCCTAAATGGATAAATTGATATTCTGGTGCATGCTTCAGAACCTATGGCCTATTACTTTGGTGACAAGTTGATCATCATGGACTGCCTAATGATAGCTCCTTTTTGGATCTGCCATGTTTCCAAAAGAAACATCCTGAGATGTCCCTGCCTGCAACCCCCTGGATATTAATATACTCTCAGTTCTCCTCTTCAACCCCAAAGTACCAGGCCTACCCCCCTGGGGTATTGTGAAAGGAATAAGGGTTATTGAGTACCTAGCACTGTGCCTTTTGCAGACTAAAATTCACTATGCATGCTCTTTTTCCTGAACAGAATTTTCAAACAAACCACCACTAGCTACAGCATGATCCACTATGTGGTGTACTGTTTTGGTGACAAGTGAATAAGAGAAGCTCTTTCACAATTTTCATTTGAATGTCTCCTTTTGACAGATTCTGCTGCTCATATGAACATTAACATATGCTTTCCTTTTCTATGACTGTCTGCAACTCCTTCTGTCTAAGCTTAATTCTTGAGAACTCAGAATCATAGAGTTCAGAGTGGCAATGTAAGTCAAGTTTCTGTCTCCACCAGTATCTAATGGATTGAAGTCCAGAGTGATCAAAGAATAAAAGATGGATTGAGACCCAGTCTGGCCAAGTGAGTTGCCTCTAACGAGCACTATTATAAAGTGGGAGACAGAAAGAGTTTTTGCCTTTAGCCTTTGTCATCATGGAGGCAGTGGACCCTAGTGATTAAGAGCAGGAGTAGGTAAACCATGACACCTGGGCCAACCCCAGCCCACCAATCATGCTATGGTTTGAATGGGAATAGTGTGCCCCAAAGGTATTAAAGGTTACAATTAGAAGGTGATTTGGACTTTAGGAGGTGGGGCCTCATGGGAGGTGTTTAGGTCATTGGGGTGTGCCCTTGAAAGGGACTATGGGTCCTCACAGGTCCTCTCTCTCAGCTTCCTGGTTCACCATGGGCATGATTTGCTCCAGCATATTCTCCCCACCATTGCCATGTGGCTCCCTCACCAGAGGTCCAAAGCAATGGAGCTGTTCAATCTTTGCAGGAGCCTCCAGAACCATGAGCTAAATAACCTTTTCTCTTTGTAAGTTAAATGCCTCAGGTATTTCATTGTAGTAATGTAAAGCTGACTAATTCAACCTGTTTTTATAACTAAATCTTTGTTGGAATGGAGCCATACACATTTATTTACATATTGACTATGGCTTCTTTCACCTACAGGGTCAGAGGGAATAGTTACAACAGAGACCACATGTCCCACAAAGCCTGAAATATTTATTTTCTGGTCCTTTGCAGGAAATATTTGCTGACCATTAGTTAAAACTAATATCTAGAATATATAAAGAACTCAAAAAGCTTAACACCAAAAGAAACCCAATTAATAATTGTGCAAAAGAACTAAACAAACACTTCTCTAAAGAAGAAATACAAATGTCCATCAAATATATGAAAAAAATATTCAACATCTCTAGCAACTAGGGAAAATCAAATCAAAACTACACTGAGATTTCATCTCAATTCAGTCAGCACGGCAATTATCAAGAATATAAATAATAATAAATGATGGCAAGGATATGGGAAGAGGTGGAGATACACTCCTAAATTAGTGACGGGGCTGCAAATAGCACGACCAATCTGGAAAGCAGTATGAAGAGTCCTCAAAAAACTAGGATGGAACCACCAAATGACCCAGATGACCCACTCCTTGGTATTTATCCAAAAGAACTAAAATCAGCAAACAACAGTGATACAGTCACATCTCTGTGTAGCAGCACAATTCACAACAGCCAAGATATGGAACCAGCCCAGATGCCCATCAGTGGATGAATGGATCAAGAGAATATGGTACATATACACAATGGACTTTCCTCCACCATAAGGGAGAATGAATTTATGGCATTTGCTGGTAAATGGATGGAACTGGAGAAGGTCATGCTAATAAGACAGACCCAGAAAGTCGCAGGTTGGATGTTTTCTCTCGTATAGGGAAAGTAGACCAAAATAAGGGGGAAAAGGGTAAGGGGAGGGGGATGAAAATGCAGAAGAGATCAGTAGAGGAAAGGGACTGAGGAGGAGAAAGGAGAAAAGGGAGGAATGGTGGAATGAAACGGGCCAAATGATCCTATTGACATGCATGGACAGACACAGTGAATGTCATCTTTGTTATATCTACAATGTACTAATTAAAAATAACTATAAATAAATGGAAGGAAGACTGGAAAGGGAATAGAGTGAGGGAGAAGAGAAGGGAAGGAGAAGTACTAGGGACTGAGTTGGAGCAAACTGAATTCCATGCTTATATAATTATGTCAAAATGAACCCCGATATTAAATATAACTATAATGTACTAATTTTTTAAAATTTAAAAAAGAGACCACCCACACCTTTGAAATACACAAATAATTAATACCCAGAAAATTGACTTTGTCAGAACTGGATTAAGTCCTACTTCCATCATGGGGGAGTTAACTGCTTTATACCTCAGTTTCTTCATTTGTAAAGTGGGACCAGGGGCAGTGTCTATTTTGTAGGGTTATTGTGAGGATTAAACGCCCCAAAGTACTTAGCACACCACCTGGACCACAGGAAGCTTATTCATGAGGGCAGTTATGATGATGACACAGATATGTGTCACACTGTCATCTAGGGAACACTGTGCTTCAAAAATGTTTTGAAAGTTTGTTGTAAAATATGCCTGGGTTTTGTTTTAATCGGGTAGGCTTTACATGGACACAGACATGGCCTTGAAGGAGGAAGTTCTTCTATTCACAGATCCCTAGAAAGGAGAAGCAGGGCAGGTGCTCTGCAGGGCAGGTCAGCAGGCAGGGCCGGGAGCCTGTGGGTGGGAACTTTCATGCAGGCTTCGTGGGACAGGCCAGCTGGGTAAAGCAGTTTAGGATTTGCTCGTTTGAATACTCCAGTGATCCTATAGCCTGTGGTCTGGTACCTGGTTCTAGGTGACTCGGGCAGGAGAATACTAGCCCTGAGTGATCCTGATAAAAGAGGAGGTGGGCTTGGGGGCTTTGTGATTTGGTTTGTATAGGAAATGCGGACTCCTGGGGAGGTTTTGACTGCTTAAGAATTGACAAGTCCTGGGAGGGTAGGTGGTCTTCTCCAGTGCCCTGAAGACCCCAAGATGCCAAAGCATCAGGAAATACAGAAAATAAGAATTGATGACAGAGTAGCTTGGTGAAGACCTGTAAAATAAATATATACATACTCATATAAAACATAAAAAATATATGTATATACATATGAAAATGTGAGTAGAAACGCAAGCATATTTAATATATATGAAAAATATGGTTCTAATGCAAGTGTAATACACACACATACACACACGCACACTCACAAATTCTCTGCCAAGGTACTTTCTCCACTCTGGGTGTGATATGGCCACTCTGTGTGGCAGCTCCTAGACTGTGTGACCCTGGCACTACAGAGGTCCCTGGAGAGTTGAGAGGAGGTCAGATTTGGCCGGGGTTGAGCAGGGGGTTCTTCTTCCTTTGCCATCTGCCCTTAGGCACTGGCTCTTTAACTCCTTTCATTTTTTTCCCACCCAGTGGTGAAACTGAGTCACTGCAACAGTCGATAATTCTTTAGGGTTTGCTGCCAGTTTCTTAGTTTAGGGGGAAATAACTCAAAAAATAAGTAAATAAAAAGTCAGTAAAGTTAAGGGAAATGGAGATGCCCGAAATGACTGTGAACAGTCAAAACTACTTTGGGAATGAAAATGAAGGTGGGAAATGTCCACCTTCTAACAAACTATGGTACTTCTTTATGTCTATTGTTTATTGTCTGTGTCCTTCTTCATCATGTTAGCTCCCCAAAGGCAAGGGCACCTGACTGTTTTGTTCATCAGTGTAACCAAAAGGCCTATTTTGTACCCTGTAGACAGTAAATATATCCTGAGTTGAATAAATGGCTGCAGGTCTGTAAGATATGGTGCTGTTGAAGAAATGCTCAGGTGTGTACTAAGACGAGGTAATTCATAGCATATCCCCATCCCCTCTCTGGCCCCTTGGACTTGGTATGAGTCTCTGTGGTTAGAAAGATGAGGTCTATTGAAACTGTTTTCAAAAAAAACTATGAGACTCTGGCCAGAGCCCTGGATCCCAGAGAGGAAAAAATGATAAATAATGGAGAAAAAGAAAAATTATGGGATACAAACAAACTGAAAAAGAAATGAAATGGACTTCTGGTTCTGTAATCCTCCTGCACATAACAACTATAAATTCTGGACAAGTTATAGAAAGCAGCTATCCAAAGGCTCTGGAGAGCAACCAAGCAGACAGACCATGCAGGGAAATCTGCATTTGGAGATGGGGATGGCAGTGGGAAGGCTGCCCATTATTATAACTCTTTGCTGGAAAGCAGGACCCGTCCATGCCAAAGAAAGATGACTAAAATTTGGACAGAAAACCTGTATTCTTACTGGCATGAAGAGCCAGGAGATAGGGCTTAGGTAATTAAAGTAACTGGAAAGTAAGGGGGAATCTTGGAAAGAGAGCTAAAGAGTGGAGAGAGACGTGGTCTGTATGAACTGCACAGACCATTGGGTGACTTCTGAACCATGTGTGCAAGTTGCCCAGCTAAGCCTCAAAGAATGGAACCAAGTTTCTGGGGCTACTCACTGCAAGAGAGACAGTTTTGGGTCTGAAATCAGTTAAGCTAACTGCCTCTTGAAAAGAATCAGTACTCTTCGGAGGACTTTGACAGAATCTAGAAGCTCTCCCATATATTATTCACAATTTTCTGAATTCTAGAACAGGAAATTTTTTACTTTCAAAGAGAAAGTTTAGATTTCTCTTTAAATTTCATATAGTTATAATTTTAAATTTATTTTCAATTCCATATATCACAAGCAACCTAAAATAATAGGGTAAACATTGTGTATTTTCTACCTAGTTTAAGAAATAAAAAGTACCAAGTCAGTAGGACTCTACCAATTGTCTTTCTCTGATTTTACTTCTCTCCATGTACCCTCCTGTGGTAACCACCATATTAAGTTTTGTCACTATTTTAACTTTTTAATTCAAGTGGACTTATTGTTAAACAATATACAGTTCTAATGTTGCATGCTTTAGGACTCAATTAAATGATATTATATTCTGTTTTCTTCTGTGAATTTTTAAGATTTGATACTGTGCTCTCTGGTACTCATTCAGGTTGATGCATGCCATGGTTTGAATGTGTCCCCCAAAGTTACTGTGGAGCAAACTTAATCCCCATTGCAACCATGTTGAAAGGTGGTACCTTTAAGAAGTAATGGAAGCACAGAGCCCTTGTGAATGAATTAATGCTGTTGTCATAGTAACAGGTTTATTATTTCTAGAGTGGGTTTATTATAAAAGTGAGTTATGCTCCCTCTTGTTTATTCTCTTGCCTTTCTGCTTTCTGCCATGGGATGACTCAGCAAGAAGCCCCTTGCAACAGGGCAGTCTCTGGGTCTTGGACTTCCCAACCTCCAGAATTATAAGAAATAAATCTTTGCTCTTTATAACTCACCCAGACTAGTATTCTTTTATAGCAGTACAAAATTAACAAGATGATGTGCATAGCTGATGTTCATTCATTTTCATTGTTCTATAATATTTTAGTACATATTGCAAGGTATGTTTTCATTCTTCCTTTCATGAATATTTGAACGTTAAAATTTTTGTTTTTGAAAAAAAAGCTGCTTGAACTTTCTTGCATATGAATTTGCATGCACATGATGTCTACATCATGATGTAGACATCATGATGTGGTCCTGTACCAGCAGCCTTGGTATTACTTGAGTTCTGTTTGGCCATGCAAATTCTTGGACTCCACCATGGACCTTCAGAGTCAAGGAACTCTGAGGGAAGGAACAGCAACCTGTGTTTTAGCCCTCTTGAAGCTTCCAATGAACAGGCAGGGTAAAGAACCCTCTAGAAGTGGAATTACTAGATCACAGCAGGTATATGCACCTTGGTTGGATGATACCAAATGACCACCCAAGCTGAGGGCATCAACAGGCAATCCCTTCTATCATTCCATGAGCTTCTACTGATTGCAACACTTCATATTCTTGGAACTTTGAACTTTCTGGCCAATCTAGTTGGTGTAAAATGGTTTACACTGTGATCTTATTTTAGTCTCTCTTGATTCTGATGAGGTTGAACACCTTCCTGTTCATTTATTAGGAATCTATATTTACTTTTCTATGGCATGTCTGTTCCTGTCTTTTGTCCCTTCTTCTACTGAATTGTGTTTATCTTTTTATTATTGAGCACTCCTTGTCAGACATTTTGCAAATAACTTCTTCCAGTCTGTGGATTTTTTTTTTTACTTTTAAATGATGTTTTGATATGTAAATGCCTGTTTTTTAAAGTTCCCCAAGACATATTTTTACAAAGTCAACATAAATAATACCCACATGCATGCATGTAAATATATACATATACAAACATGAACACATGTAGATAAACATGCATATGCGCACATATATGACTATACCTTTAACATATATACACAAAATACACACACACACACACACACATATATATATATAGTATAAAAGCTATCCTTATATACACATAGATAATACTTATTATACTCTCTTTTCCTATATTTTATTAGTTCATTATAGTTGTATATAATGGTGGTATTCATATTACATACTCATACGTGCACACAACATAACAATATATAATTCGACCAACTATCATTCCCTAGTATTTCTCCTTTTCTTGCCTTCCTCCCTCCTCTTGGTCTCATTTCTCTATTGATCTCCCTTATATTTTTATGACCTCACCCCAACACACCTTTATTTTTCATTTTCCTCTCTAGCTTCCACATATGAGAGAAAACATACGATCCTTGACCTTCTCAGTTTGACTTATTTAGCTTAGCTGGGTATGCATATATCACTGTAGTATGCTGACTTTAATTCTTTAAGATAAATACCAAGGAGTGGTATAGCTGGGCCCTACGGTGGTTCCATGCCTAGTCTTTTAATGAACCTCCATACTTATTTCCATCAGTACTAGTTGTATTAGTTTAAAATCCCACCAAAGTGTAAAAGTTTTTTCCCCACATCCTCTTTAGGATTTATTATTGTTAGTGTTCTTGATGACTGCCATTCCAACTGGGAGTGTAATTTTGATTTGCATTTCCCTAATTGCTAATGATATTGAACATTTTTCCATATATTTGTTCATCATTTGCATTTCTTCTCAAAAGTCTTTAATTCTTATGTAGTTATATGGATCATTCTTCTATGTGTTTTTTTTTAAATCTTGCTTAAGAAACCCTTCCCTACAAAGGAAATGAAGATATTCCTCTTTAGTTTCTTATAAAAGTCTAAATACTTTGCTTTCATAATTAGGTGTTCAAACCACATTGGCTTTATCTTGTATAATGTGGGATAGAAATTTCTTGTTTATAATACAGTTAACCAATTGTCCCAGTTATAGCAAATATATAGATTTAGGGGAGGAGAATCAACATCTTTGTAATACTGACTCTTCCTATTCATGTACATGAGTGTAATATATCTGTTCCTTTAATAACTTCTTTTAAAAATGTATTTCAATGGAATTTCATATTTTGATAAATTTATTCCTAGATATACTTTTAGTTGCTTTGCGAGTAGTATCTTTAAAAGCAAGTTTATATGTTACAAGTGTTTTTTTTTAAAGAGAGAGACAGAGACAGAGAGAGAGAGAATTTTAATATTTATTTTTTAGTTATAGGCGGTCACAACATCTTTGTTTGTATGTGGTGCTGAGGATCGAACCCGGGCCGCACGCATGCCAGGCGAGCGCGCTACCGCTTGAGCCACATCCCCAGCCCTGTTCCAAGTGTTTTGAGCTGGAATAGAAAAAAAAATTGGTTTTTGTATGATGGTCTTCTAGCCAGTAACCTTGTTTAATTTCAAAACGATAGAAATCATACTATCCTTATATTTCTTGGCCATAGCAATTATTGGAAAGTATTGGAATATCCTCTATAGAAGCCATAAGAAAAAGCTTGGTGATCTTAGAGTCCCCCATGTAACTAAGCTGTCATCCCACAGATGCAAAAGAAGGCACGCTCCCAGATAGACAGAGTTGCAGACCCTTTTTTCCTGCTTGCTTGTGGCCAGAGTATTAAGAAAAGAATTAGAATTTAAAAATGCTAAATGGAGATGTTACCACTAAGATGAATCTGAGATATCAACTTCTGAAACTGATCATAAGTAAATGAGATCTCAAACCGCAAGGTGGTTGCTATTCTCTTGTGTAAATGATTGAAAAAATTATTAGTGGACAAAATTGAAAAATATTCTGGAATGAAATGGGGGTGAGGAGGAGACTCTGAACCTTAGATTCAAGACACTAGAGAGGGAAAGGTGGAAATCCAAGGTGCAAAAATCTCTTGATTTTCATACAGAAAAACAACATTTTATGGTTTTTAACAGACATCTTTCAAAATTTAGAAACATCTGTAAAATATGTTCCTATTTGGCCATTTGAGTAAAAAGAATAGGCATTTCCATTTTAAATTGTTTTAAAACCTCAACAGAAACAATGCTGAACATGAGAGAAAGGTTAAAAGACAACAAATAAGTATTAAAAAGGAACAATAACTCTATGGAATTATTATAATGAATATAGTTATATATATTTCCCATAGGCTCACATTAAATAAGAAACTTTAATAATATTTTACTTAACAGAATGTTTTAGCCAAACCACTATAGACATGATTTAAAAATGGAATGATGGTTATTCCGTATACATGAAGTCTAGTGAAGAGAACAGCTTTATCTGGGAAAAGAGTTCTGAAGATTTTGTACCTTGTATGACAGGATACAGGAAGATATGTTTAATGTAGACTGCAAAAAGTTTCTAAATCTCATTTATTTTGTTTATCAAATACTTACACAGAGCTTCCCATGTGCCAGCTATTATTCTAAGTGCTTGACAAAGAAGAACTTGTTTTATTGGTCAGGATCCTGGCAGGAAACAGATGGCATGCTCAAATTGGATAAATAGAAGTGAATTGAATAAGAGGAATATTTACAAAGGTATGAGTGGGATTTGGAAAATGTAAAAGGGGATCGTGTGACACCCTGGCTTGGCAGCAGAGCCTTCACCACCCTGGGCCTGCCTGAAGGGGCTCGGAAGGGGGGTCGCTAGGGGTACCAGAGAGGGAGGCTTCCTAGTGGGCTGCAGGAGACCCCTGGCAACCTGCAGGGAGGGAAGAAGAGGGATAAACACCCCAACCTCACTCTCCTCCCACCTCCAGCTCTCCTGCCAGCGCCACCTGTCAGCCAAAGCAATAGAAAGCCTGAGGGCAAAAAGCTCATTGATGCCACCTATATGGTCCCACCCAGGGTATCAAAGCAGGATAGAGAAATGTCAGAGGTGGAACTAAAGGGGCAAAGATACTTGGTACACTCATAATAACCCCATTGGTAGGAACTCTTGTTGCATGCATTTTATAGAAGCTGACACACAGAGGGGTTAACTAACTTTCCAAGGTCATACAGCTGATAAATGACAGATCTGGGGATTTTAACTCAGGCACTTAGTTATCTCTTTTATCAAATTATCATACTATAAGCTTATATATTGTATTTTAGCCATTCTGTGTTTTTTTTAAAAAAAACATTTATTCTAATTCCATCTGATATTCTGAGGTGCATACAGATTTTTAAAAAGACCATGGTAATCCATTTCTCACTTCTTTCTACCACCTGTTTAAGGACTGGGAGGCATTTTTGTTATTGTAGGCACTTAACTTCCAGATTCCCATTATGATCAAAGATCATTTTAAAAATTGAGCAATTTTCATGATAGGCATGCTTCCCAGAAACTTCTTAGTAGAGTTTGGTACATTATAGCTAGGAGAAGGTGAAAATTTCTACTAAATTATTATAGTAGTAGAAGGTGAAAATTTGATCTCAATCTTAAAGATTCAATTGTAAATGTGGATTATGGTTGCATTAAGTTTGTACACTTTAAGTCTTTTACTTTTTCAATAAAATTATGGGAATCTGGCACTTCTTAATAACAAGGCTCTTTTAGATTTCTTTTGGTCAATATGTTCAAATATTTTTAAAAAGTGCCACGAATTCAGTATAAAATACATGTGTTCCAGCAAATAAACTATAAAGCATATTTCATAGAAAAAAAATCATGTTTTCATATTGATTTCTGTCATTAGGTTGGAATTCTTTTGAATAAACTACCTACCAGAAGGTTCAAAATTGGAGATATGCACAAGCTAATATGGCTGCCAATTCCACTATGATTTCCTGGAGGTTTTGTATTGTAAGTGCTTGTGTTGTTTTCTGGAACTTCTGCCTTCCACATTTACTGTCCTGCCAATTTATGCAGATGCCCTTTCTAGATTTATTCCCTGTCTCCCCACCACATTCTTCACACCCCAGGATGATGCTTCCAAACTTTGCAGACACACACACATGTACACACACACACACACACACACACACACACACACACACACCCTTTGCAGTCCTTACCATACTGTGTTAACCTTAATCATTTGTGCATCTATTTATCAAGCTGAACTGTGACTTCTTGAAGGCCAGGATCACAGACTGCCAAAGAGTTTCCACAAAGGTGTTGGATGAACAACTGTTACTGAACCACTTAAGAACTAGTTCTGTGATTCTTGGCCATGATATGGGGACCAGCAGTGCCTTCAACATCTGTTTACATTTTTCTGTGTCTGCTACCTGCATAGAGAGATTCAGAGGGTCACCCAGAAGCATGAAAACTCATATCCACCTTGCATTACATTTCACTAGCATTTGAATCTGTGAGTTCAGTACAAGCCTGATGTAACAAGTCTGGATCTAAAATTCCCTCTGTGTACCAGAATTCCCAAATTATAATAAATTTCTTGGCATTTTGCTTGCTGCAATGATCCCCTCAGTAAATTTACTTAATTTGGGGCATATTAAAAGTTATGTTCATGCTGAAAACATTAAAATTATCTAGGTCCTGTTTCTAATTACCTTCTTTGGAATACATGTTAAAATCAGAACACAAGTTAGGGTCATATTAACACAAGTGGGGATGAAAGTTTGGTTTTAAAGATATTCTCCAGGGGCTGAGGTTGTGGCTCAGCAGTAGAGCGCTTGCCTAGCACATGTGGGGTGCTGGGTTTGATCCTCAGCCCCACATAAAAATAAAAACAAATAAAAATAAAGGTATTGTGTCCAACTACAACTAAAAAAAAAATCTAAAAAAAAATGTTCTCCAATACCCTGAATTTTAATGAGTCCAATATGTGTGTTTGTCAGTTGTGTAGAAGGGTGGTCTTTTGAAAGAGTGACTGAGACTCTCTCTGGATCTCCTTTGGGGTCTCGGGTACGTTCATCAGCTGGTGCTATTTCAAGCTGCCACCTTCAGGTTCTTCCAGTTTCGTCCACATGGTCCACCTGCCTGTTTACCCAGGTTCCCCAAGTGATCACTACCACTCACTCACTCTAAATCCAGCTACGTGAACCAATTATTTTCTTTTATCCCATCCACCAATGAACATCCCTCCCTCTTCCTTTGTTTGGGAGTGGGACAGTGTCAGGTCGAGTTTATCTATTATTTAGCTGCTACACGTGGTGCTGAGGCTAAAGAGCTAATATCAAAGTTTCAGCTTTTCTAGGGCCTATTTCCCTCCAAGTAGCTCAAGGCAGATATTATACTCCTGGCCATGAAGTATAACCTTATCCCACCTGAGATTAAGCTAAGTGAAGATCATTCCCTGAGAAAGCTTTTCTAGACTCTCTTGTGGCCACATATGTCATTAGCATTGTTCATCTGATGAGCTACTGTATGTGGAAGTGTATTATAAACCAGGAAACGGTATGTAGGGGTAAAATATGACCCCTAGCTAACCTGGAAAAGATCAAGGATATTTGCAAATCATTCTTGAAACTAGAATTCTTGTGAAGAAAAGGATTCTGTCAAGAGACTTCAATACGTTATTCAAGGACTTAAAACTCAGCAATATTTTTCTTGGTTTTCAGAATTGCATTCCTGCGTACTGAGAGTTTGTGATTCTAAAAATGATATCCAAATCCTCACTTAAATTAGCTAATGAGTTGGAATCTTTTTCAGAGCTATTAGTTTGATTTTCTGGTATTTTCTGCCCGTTAATCTGCCATATGGCATGTATTTACTTTTAACATTAATGTGAACCAAAATTAATTTTGTTTGGGGAAATTTGGAAGAATTTCATGAAATCCCTCATGGTAGCTCTGTAAATGCCCTGGAGTGAAACAAACTAGGGTTGGGAGACATTAATCTAGATTAATGCTCTGGAGAGCACGTCAGGGTTCATCCTGTGCTTCTGCACTTTCTGTCATGGAGTGGAGCAGGGCAAGTGACTGAGTTGCAAATAATCTCAGTGCCCTGAAAATAAGGCTCGTTCTTGAATATTTCTCTGAAGTTAATTCTTGCAAGAAAATCATGACTCATTTTCCTCTCTTGGTTTATAGCTCCTATTTGGAAGTTAAAAGTAAATGAATTATAGTTCATTTGGTAACTTTAAAAATTATAGAAATCTATCTCATGGTTTACTCAAATGAACAGTCGTAAGATTTGAAGCAAGTGATTTATAAGCAAAAACATAACAAGATCAGTTTTACCGTTAAAGAAATGCACAGTGAATTAAAAAGCGTAAGATGAATGATAAGGGCTCGGAGCTTTCCTTTGTTCCTAGCATGTTGGCAAAGCCTGTCGTTAATAACACTCAGCTTTAATGTGGAAAATTTCATTTTGGATGTTTAAAGTACTCCAGAAACATTTGTCTGTTATTCTTCCCAGGATTCCAGGCCCGTGGGTGCTCTACCTTAGAATAAGATTGATTTCATTAGGAGTTAAAAGTAGGTTTAGGACCTAATGAGAGTCAGCAAGTCTTTTGAAGGAGAAATAGAATCATACCACATTCCAGGGGCTTCCTCTCTACTGGCTCATGGGCAGACATCTCTCCTCGAGCCTTGAGGTGAATGAAGCAAAGAAGACCCTCTCCTTACTGCTTCAGAATGAGATGAATTATTCCACCATAGGGGAACCCTCAAGCTAACTTCCACCTGTGGGTGCAGGACAGTCAGTACCCGACCTGTGATGGAAATTGTTGCTCAGTGAGCCATATTCTCAAGGAGTTGTGTCCTTTTGATTCCTCCAATCCTCCCTAGTAGTCTTTTTTTTTCTCCCCTCTTTCTCTCACTCTCTCTGTTGAGGACTCACGATCTCTAAGCAATAATTTTCTGCTGTGAAAACTATAGGTCATCTCTCACCTCTGCTTGGGTGAAAGCTACTTGAGGACTGAGGTCTGGCATTTTCATTTTTAAAAATATTCAAACTCTAGCACAGAGTCTGGCACAGGGGATGCTCAGACACACAAATACATACACACGTATACACACGTGCACCCATGTGCACACATGTGCACACACATTGACTAGCTGAGAGATTAAATGGATTTATAACAGTTAGTCATGGAGAAACTTGGTCCCTGAACTATATAAATATCATTAGGAAAAATGCAGTCCTTCATGAAGTCAGGCTAGACACCCCAGTTCCGACAATGGCTAAAGAATGTATTCTTATCATCTCCAACAGCCACCCCCGTTTTCTCTTGCAGCAATTTGAACCTCCCTACGTGTGGTTCTTATGATTCGAGCTGCAGCCACAATGAGCACCTCCTTAGAGTCTTTCATAGTTTGCAGTCCGCAAAGACTACTGGAATTTCTTAGTTCTTTTAAATAGTCAGCAGGTACAGCATTGGGGGGACTTTCCACTTGCATTGGTGGACACTAACAAAATGCCATAGAAGGACCTAGTCTCATTTTTCCTTTTGTGGCTACAGATGGTTTTCTCATTGGTTGTAACAGCTTTAAAATACTTTAGAAATGTTGAAGACAAAGAACACAGGTGGGGAGACTGCGGCGGAGGAGATAACTTCATTGAAACCTGCGGATACAGGTGTGTAATTCCCTAGCCTTCCCTCTCCACACATCGGGGAAACCTTAAGGGCCCCTCCCAGCTCTCCCGTAAGGGCCGCTCCCAGCTCTCCCGTGAGCGTGACAGCCAGCCCGAGGGAATCAGAGGTGGCGAGGGACCCGGCGCGGGACCCGCGGTGCGGAACTACCACTCCCACCAGGGCTGACTGCTGAGGCCTCTTGCACCAGCTACCGGGGGCGTGGCTACCGGAGGGCAAGTAAAATTCGCTGAGGATTCTCAGCCCCAAGCTCTACAAACTTAGGGTCTGAGGGAATGGCAAACTGGGAGAGTGTGCCTAGTCGTCCATGAAAACAGGGCTCCCGGGAGCAGCAGACCTGGCGTGTAGCCAGTATTGTGATGAGCGGCACCCGTGAGAGGGGCCTGGCTAGAGGAAAAGTGGGAAGTGACTAGACACAAGAGGAGGCCCTAGGCATTCAGGATTGGAGACTCGCCCAGTCTGGGAGGAGCTGCTGCACAGTGATTGGTTCCCCCGTATTGACAAGAGAAACTTGACCTGGTGGGCACAGCACCACCTACTGGAAGAGAAGTTAATCAAACTCTAAGACTGCATTTATTAGTTTTTTTTTTCTTTTTTTCTTTTCTCTTTTTTTTTGATTTGGGTTTTTCTTTCATTTTCATTTTTCTTTCCTGTTGTGTTTTAATTTTTTTTTACAATTTTTTTAAAATTTTTTTCTTCTAATTTTAATTTTTATTTTTATTATTATTTTTTTTAATTTTTTTTCTTTTTTTATTTCCTATTTTTTTCTTCTTTTGTCTTTTCATTTCTCTTATCCCCCCTTCCTTGAATTCTACCTGCTTACTCTCATTCTCTTTAGTGACTTCTTCCCTTCCCTTCTAATACCTTTCCTCCCAAGCATCAAATAAATTTATAGGAGTAAACAGTAACTCAGCAGTCAAACAGAACAAGAAGTAACATGAGCAGCTTCAAAAAGCAAGGAAGAAAAGGAGTACAAACAATGCAGGACAGCCTAAATATTCAGGAGGACCTAGAGTCATCAGAAAAATGGTCATATAAAGAACTCAAGGAACACCTTAGACAGATGGAATGGAACCTTAAAGAGGATACAACACAGCAAATTCAAGCAGCGAAAGAACACATTGAGAATGAATTACATAAACAGATAAAAGAAGAAGTTAAGCATCTTTATCAGGAGATAGAGATTATAAAAAACAATCAAACAATAATTCTAGAAATGAAGGAAACGATAAACCAAATTAAAAACTCAATTGAGAGTATCACTAACAGAGTGGAGCAAGTAGAAGCCAGAACTTCAGAGAATGAAGACAAAATATATCATCTTGAAAAGAGTCTAGCCAACTCAGAAAGGCTGGTAAAAAATCATGAGAAAAACATCCAAGAGTTATGAGATAACATAAAAAAACCAAACTTACGAGTCATCGGGATAGAAGAAGGTACAGAGATTCAAACCAAGGGAATGAGTAACCTGCTGAATGAAATAATTACAGAAAACTTTCCAGAAATAAAAAAGGAAACAGATATACAAATTGAAGATGCATACAGGACACCGAGCACACAAAATCATAGTAGACCAACGCCAAGACACATTGTTATGAAGATATCCAATATACAGAACAAAGAGAAAATATTAAAAGCTACAAGAGAAAGGAGACAGATTACATTCAGGGGTAAACCAATAAGGTTAACAACGGATTTTTCATCACAGACACTGAAAGCAAGAAGGTCATGGAACAATGTATTCAAACACTGAAAGACAATGGATGCCAACCAAGAATTCTGTATCCAGCAAAATTAAGCTTCAGGTATGACAACGAAATAAAAATCTTTCATGATAAACAAAAGTTAAAAGAATTTGCAGCCAGAAAACCAGCATTGCAAAGCATTTTGAGCAAAACACTACACGAGGAAGAAATAAAAAACAATAACCAAAACCATCAGTGGGAAGTGCCTCAGTAAAGACAGAGGGCGAGGGGAAAGATAATCATGGAGAAACAAACTAAATTTTTTAAAAAAAGGATAAATAATCAAACATGGATGGAAGTACAAACCATATATCAATAGTAACTCTGAATGTTAATGGCTTAAACTCTCCAATAAAGCGACATAGGCTGGCATCATGGATTAAAAAAACAAATCCAACAATATGCTGCCTCTAGGAGACACATCTGATTGGAAAAGACATACACAGGCTGAAGGTGAAAGGATGGGAAAAAATATACCACGCACACGGTCCTCGTAAGCAAGCAGGGGTGGCCATCCTCATAGCAAATAAAATCGACTTCAAGACTAAGTTAATCAAAAGGGATAAAGAAGGTCATTATATACTGTTAAAAGGGACCATTCACCAACAAGACATAACAATTATCAATATTTATGCACCAAATAATGGTGCTGCGACATTCATAAAACAAATTCTCCTCAAGTTCAAGAATCAAATAGACCACAACACAATAATTATGGGTGACTTCAACACACCTCTCTCACCATTGGACAGATCCTCCAAACAAAAGTTGAATAAAGAAACTATAGAACTCAATATCACAATCAATAACCTAGACTTAACTGACATATATAGAATATATCAACCATCATCAAATGGATATACTTTTTTCTCAGCAGCACATGGATCCTTCTCAAAAATAGACCATATATTATGCCATAGGGCAACCCTCAGTAAATATAAAGGGGTGGAGATAATACCATGCATTTTATCTGATCATAATGGAATGAAACTGGAAATCAATGATAAAAGAAGGAAGGAAAAATCATACATCACATGGAAAATGAACAATATGTTACTGAATGATCAATGGGTTACAGAAGACATAAAGGAGGAAATGAAAAAATTCTTAGAGATAAATGAAAATACAGACACAACATATCGGAATCTATGGGGCACAATGAAAGCAGTTTTAAGAGGAAAATTCATCGCCTGGTGGTCATTCCTCAAAAAAAAGAAAAAACCAACAAATAAATGAGCTCACACTTCATCTCAAAGCCCTAGAAAAGGAAGAGCAAAACAACAGCAAATGTAGCAGAAGGCAAGAAATAATTAAAATCAGAGCGGAAATCAATGAAATTGAAACAAAATAAACTATTGAAAAAATTAACAAAACTAAAAGTTGGTTCTTCGAAAAAATAAATAAGATCGACAGACCTTTAGCCATGCTAATGAAGAGAAGAAGAGAGAGAACTCAAATTACTAACATACGGGATGAAAAAGGCAATATCACAACAGATGCTACAGAAATACAGAAGACAATTAGAAATTATTTTGAAAACCTATATTCCAATAAAATAGAAGATAGTGAAGACATCGATAAATTTCTTAAGTCATATGATTTGCCCAGACTGAGTCAGGAGGATACACACAATTTGAACAGAACAATATCAATGGATGAAATTGAAGAAGCCATCAAAAGACTACCAACCAAGAAAAGCCCAGGACCGGATGGGTATACAGCGGAGTTTTACAAAACCTTTAAAGAAGAATTAATACCAATACTTTTCAAGTTATTTCAGGAAATAGAAAAAGAGGGAGCTCTTCCAAATTCATTCTATGAGGCCAACATCACCCTGATTCCGAAACCAGACAAAGACACCTCAAAGAAAGAAAACTACAGACCAATATCTCTGATGAACCTAGATGCAAAAATCCTCAATAAAATTCTGGCGAATCGGATACAAAGGCACATCAAAAAAATTGTGCACCATGATCAAGTAGGATTCATCCCTGGGATGCAAGGATGGTTCAACATACGGAAATCAATAAATATTATTCACCACATCAATAGACTTAAAGATAAGAACCATATGATCATCTCGATAGATGCAGAGAAAGCATTCGACAAAGTACAGCATCCCTTTATGTTCAAAACATTAGAAGAACTAGGGATAACAGGAACTTACCTTGACATTGTAAAAGCTATCTATGCTAAGCCTCAGGCTAGCATCATTCTGAATGGACAAAAGTTAAAGGCATTCCCTCTAAAATCCGGAACAAGACAGGGATGCCCTCTATCACCACTTCTATTCAATATAGTTCTCGAAACACTGGCCAGAGCAATTAGACAGACAAAAGAAATTAAAGGCATAAAAATTGGAAAAGAAGAACTCAAATTATCACTATTTGCAGATGACATGATTCTATACCTAGAAGACCCAAAAGGGTCTACAAAGAAACTACTAGAACTAATAAATGAATTCGGCAAAGTGGCAGGATATAATATCAACACGCATAAATCAAAGGCATTTCTGTATATCAGCGACAAAACTTCTGAAACGGAAATGAGGAAAAACACTCCATTCACAATATCCTCAAAAAAAATAAAATACTTGGGAATCAACCTAACAAAAGAGGTGAAAGATTTATACAATGAAAACTACAGAACCCTAAAGAGAGAAGTAGAAGAAGATCTTAGAAGATGGAAAAATATACCCTGTTCATGGATAGGCAGAACTAACATCATCAAAATGGCGATATTACCAAAAGTTCTCTATAGGTTTAATGCAATGCCAATCAAAATCCCAATGGCATTTCTTGTAGAAATAGATAAAGCAATCATGAAATTCATATGGAAAAATAAAAGACCCAGAATAGCAAAAGCAATTCTAAGCAGGAAGTGTGAATCAGGTGGTATAGTGATACCAGATTTCAAACTATATTACAGAGCAATAGTGACAAAAACAGCATGGTACTGGTACCAAAACAGGCGGGTGGACCAATGGTATAGAATAGAGGACACAGAGACTAATCCACAAAGTTACAACTATCTTATATTTGATAAAGGGGCTAAAAGCATGCAATGGAGGAAGGATAGCATCTTCAACAAATGGTGTTGGGAAAACTGGAAATCCATATGCAACAAAATGAAATTGAATCCCTTTCTCTCGCCATGCACAAAAGTTAACTCAAAATGGATCAAGGAGCTTGATATCAAATCAGAGACTCTGCATCTGATAGAAGAAAAAGTTGGCTCCGATCTACATATTGTGGGGTCGGGCTCCAAATTCCTTAATAGGACACCCATAGCATAAGAGTTAATAACAAGAATCAACAAATGGGACTTAATTAAACTTAAAAGTTTTTTCTCAGCAAGAGAAACAATAAGAGAGGTAAATAGGGAGCCTACATCCTGGGAACAAATTTTTACTCCTCACACTTCAGATAGAGCCCTAATATCCAGAGTATACAAAGAACTCAAAAAATTAGACAATAAGATAACAAATAACCCAATCAACAAATGGGCCAAGGACCTGAACAGACACTTCTCAGAGGAGGACATACAATCAATCAACAAGTACATGAAAAAATGCTCACCATCTCTAGCAGTCAGAGAAATGCAAATCAAAACCACCCTAAGATACCATCTCACTCCAGTAAGATTGGCAGCCACTATGAAGTCAAACAACAACAAGTGCTGGCGAGGATGTGGAGAAAAGGGTACACTTGTACATTGCTGGTGGGACTGAAAATTGGTGCGGCCAATTTGGAAAGCAGTTTGGAGATTCCTGGGAAAGCTGGGAATGGAACCACCATTTGACCCAGTTATTGCCCTTCTCGGACTATTCCCTGAAGACCTTAAAAGAGCATGCTACAGGGATACTGCCACATCGATGTTCATAGCAGCACAATTCACAATAGCTAGACTGTGAAACCAACCCAGATGCCCTTCAATAGATGAATGGATAAAAAAAATGTGGCATCTATACACAATGGAGTACTATGCAGCAATAAAAAATGACAAAATCTTAGAATTTGAAGGGAAATGGATGGCACTAGAACAGATTATGCTTAGTGAAGCTAGCCAATCCCTAAAAAACAAATACCAAATGTCTTCTTTGATATAATGAGAGCAACTATGAACAGAGCAGGGAGGAAGAGTAGGAAGAAAAGATTAACATTAAACAGAGACATGAGATGGGAGGGAAAGGGAGAGAAAAGGGAAATTGCATGGAAATGAAGGGAGACCCTCATTGCTATACAAAATTACATATAAGAGGTTGTGAGGGGAATGGAAAAATAAACAAGGAGAGAAATGAAGTACAGTAGATGGGGTAGAGAGAGAAGATGGGAGGGGAGGGGAGGGGGGATAGTAGGGGATAGGAAAGGTAGCAGAATACAACAATTACTAATAGGGCATTATGTAAAATTGTGGATGTGTAACCGACGTGATTCTGCAATCTGCATTTGGGGTAAAATTAGGGGTTCATAACCCACTTCAATCTAATGTATGAAATATGATATGTCAAGAGCTTTGTAATGTTGTGAACAACCAATAAAAAAATAAAATAAAAAAATAAAATAAAACGAAAAAAAATTAGAACACAGGTGGGAACGAAGTGGAGGGCTGGGTCGATTCCACCTTTTTGCAAGCAGATTAGATACTGAAGTTAAATGTTCTCAGATTATGTTGTACTTTGTAGGCAGTAAGCAAGCCAAACAAAATAAAACAACCCTGCCTCAGCTCCTGCTTATCCAATACAGTCCTAGTTAGTTAACAGAAACATTGCTCTTTTGACTCTCCAGGTCAATCTTCAGTTGTGTAAATGCATTCAGAATTGGTGTAAACCGGCATAATCAATGGATAATTGACATACTTTACTGAGGACTATTTAATCACAAATTTTGAATATTGTGATATTTTGTAGAAATAAGCTGAAGATCTTGATCAGACCTGAAGTATCACAGATTATAGAAACTATCCAGCTTTGATATAATAAAACTTTTATCTTTGATTTTCTTAGGAAGAGACACAGAGAGCTTTTGTCATCCTGAGATGATATTTGTTTCCTAGAGTACAGGAACTCTTGGCTTAGGAGAAAAAAAAACAGTGTTAGAATCTTTGTTTAAAAAGATTCCCATTAAAATAGATGGAAATGCTGTCTAAATTATCTCAAGGGAATGAGATTAAAGGTGGCGTCTCTTTACTAGGTCATAACTCTGTGTCCTAATTCCACATCTAAGTTGTACTTCATGTGTTTAGGGTGAAGAGAAGAAAGCAGGATATAAATCACATTTGTGACAACACAGTGAATGATTTGATCTCACATATTCAGCTCTCTTCATATTAGTCACTTTCTTCAGTTTGGATATTGAAACCATAATTTATTAAAATGATCCTTATGCAATGTATCGGTGCACTCGGGGATTGCATTTAACAAACATGAAATCTATGCTAAGGAATCATTTTCTCTTTTGTTCCTCTTTAAAAAGTGGAAGGGATTTTGGAGGGGCTGAAGGCTGAGACTGATTTTTCTGGTTTGAAATAGGAGGTCTCTCCCTGACTTCTCCAGGAAAAATATGTTAGCATCCTGGAGGATAAAGTTGGAAACAAAGAACATGCAGAAAGGATTGTAGAGGGACAACCCAGAGCAGCAGTTGACCTCAGAAGATTAGATAGTGGGCCAAGAGAATGAGGATGTGCAGGCAGGCCCAGGAGGGTGCTCGTCTTCCCACCACCCATGTTCAAGCAGAGGTAAAGATAGGGAGAAGCATTTAAAGCCAGGCAAGTTGAAGCAAGCAACATAGAGATGTGGCCTCCATCCACACAACAGCCCATGAGAGTGATGGATCTCAGGAGCCAGAGCATTAGATTCCATTTTCCACTATGTCTCAAGAGTCAAGGGAGGGCTGGGGTTGTGGCTCAAGCGGTAGCGCGCTCGCCTGGCATGCGTGAGGCCCGGGTTGGGTTCGATCCTCAGCACCACATACCAACAAAGATATTGTGTCCGCCGAGAACTAAAAAAAAATAAATATTAAAATTCTCTCTCTCTCTCTCTCTCTCTCTCTCTCTCTCTCTCTCTCTCTCTCTTTCCTCTCTCTCTCTCTTAAAAAAAAAAAAGGGTCAAGGGAGAAGATAACGTGTGTGATCGTTACAGTTGATTTCACTGAGTCGGAAAGCTGGGGCATGGGTCATTGTATACATTCCAGCTCTACCACAGAGTAAATGTGTGACCTCTCACGTTTGAGTTTCATCTGCTGCTCAGTGGATACTAATAGTAAGTTCTTAACTCTGAGAGTTATTCTCAGAATAAAATTAGCCAAGGCCTAAGTCAAGATTGAGTAACTTGCCCCAAGTCACTCATTCTAAAAGGCAAGGTACTCAATTCTTCCAAGCTTTGGCTTCCTCATCCATAAAATGAGGAAAATAATAGAGATTAAAACAAATTAAAAAATGCAAGGGGATAAGCACAATATCAGACACAGCAAATGCTCACTAAACATTAGCAATTATTAATATTGGCTAAGTAAGAAAGAATCCACGTTGTATGTGATATAGACAACACTCAGAAATGACAACTGTTCTTATTCCCATAGTCATATATAAGTGTTGTGTTATCAAATAATCTGTGGGGGGCAGAAGGAAGTGTGAGATTGCCATCATCTCTTAGGTGTGATAGTAAAAGCAAATGTGATTCCATTTTATTTTGTGACTCCATTCTGTAAAACAACCGTGCCAAGTAGAAAGGTCATGACTGGGGCAAGATGTTCTTTTCCTTTTGCTATAGAAACCTTTAAGAACACAGAACTACCTAACAGGGCATTGTTTCTGTAACTAGGGTAAGGGGGCTCTGTTTCTGTAACTGGGCTAACTGTGATTGGTTACGCTTCCCGCCGCTTGACTGCACTCTCCCGCTTCTGTAACATGGCTTGCTTGCATTGGCTGGACCCCCAAACATTCCTTTTGCGGTTTTCAGGCTTATAAGGAGTGACCGTGCAATTGTTTGGGGCTGATCAGGGGAACAGCTTTATGTTCTGGTCAGCCGCCACCGGTGTGCTTCAATAAAGGCTTCATTTGATTATATGTGAGTGGTCTGGAAGTCAGTTTATAAAACCCCAGGACAAAGCTTTAACCATAACATAGGGTTGAGCAGCAGGCGATTTCAGTGGGTAAGGTAATGGTGGCCTTTACATAATTTCTTCTTTAGCACACATTTTAGGTTTCCATCCTTTATTAAGTAAAGCATGCAGTGGGATTGAGAAAAAATTGTGATCTGGGTAGGGTATACCCTCATCACATGCCCAAGCATACATCAACCAGGTGACATCTTAGGAGATCAACAATCGAGGGCACGTTGCTATGATTATCTTTCTCTTGGGGTTGGACATCACTAGAGGTTAGGCAACCTGTGCCCCCAGGTGGGTGTAGGACATGACAGGGATCATATGGCTGTCCCCCTCAGCTAAAATATTATTGGACCTCGTACAGATCAAAGGAGAAAAATGAGAATATTGATCTTATTTTTAAATGCTTTAATTCCTTAAGTACATAGAGATCTTGATAACCAATTCCGTAGAAATATCTAGTGAAAAAAGGAGAGCTTTTATAAATTGAAATTATTTTAAACAAATAAATTATAGAATACTGCATTTTCCACTATCATCGTGTCTGCTTCAGAGACTGACCTCCAAAATTAAAACAGAGAAGGCATTCCCATAACATGGCCTGTCTCTGATTTGACCAAATTACTGTAACTAGTCTGAATTACTCTCAGGTAAGCCTTCCATTGGTGACAAAGGGAATCCAGGACACCAAGAAGATATTTTCTTACAGAATCTAGCAGGCTGATGTGCAAAGATTTCAGATGTGTAGCTTCTATTAAAGTTAACAAGAGTTGTACTGTTAAAATCCCCTCATGACACTTCACATTATATCGTGGGAAGTCTGGAGAAGGTGCCGAAGGATCATCAAAACATCACTATCACTTTGATAAACTTGTCACCAGGTAAAATAAAATTCATGTATGTTTGCTTCTTTTCCTCTGAAATATAAAGTAATTATGACTATATAAAAACCTTTTACCATAGCTAATTAACTAGAAGCTCCTCATAAACTATGTGTCGACAGCGCCGTATGTCTAATTATCTTTTGTCGCTTCAGAATTGTGATGTTGAATAATGAAGAAAACATTACCTGGTGAAGTATTTTATTTTTATGATGATATCTCTGGAGACAAAGGAGACACAAAGGCTTAAATGCCACCTTCTAAGACATCTTGGCTTTGGCAGACTTTCAGCTCGTTTTCATTTGCATGGAAACCACATTATTTAAAGGAAGAAAAGAAGGAAAGGAAGGAAGGAAGGAAGGAAAAAGAGAAGGAGAAAGGAAGGGATTGTAATAATTACAAGATATGCTCTACAGCTGTTTAGTCACTGTATTAATCCTAGGCATGTGAAGAAAATCATGGCGTAGCTATTTACTTCTAGCCTATTCTGTGGGGCATTATAGCTTGGGTTTTGCCAATTCCATTAAAATCCCTCTTCTCTCCCTGCTTCTTAACAAAGCACTCTAATTTCAATCAGACAGTCATGCACTTACATGACAGAGACAGGAAATGGTTTGCTTGTTTTGATACTTGGCATATGAATCTTGTCTTAACCTTGGGAAGCAATGGCTCCAAGTGCTGTAGGCACTCATGAGGAGGACCAGGAATACTAGGAAGGGCACTTGCAGTCCTAGCCTATTTCTTCTGTCTGCACACACCTTCCAGGTAGTTCTACATTTTTATTAGAATTCAGGGGTATATTTCAACAGCATTGGCCACCATGCATCTGAAGCCAACCCTGTCCTTGGATACCCCATGCAAGGTCACTAAAGTCCAGGACATCTGCCAGAGGGAGGGATTTGGGGACTACACAGCTATAATCAGGGCATGCCACAGGCCAGGGGTTCCTTACTTGGGATGCACAGGTTAATTAGCATCTTCTAACCAGTTGGGCTCTCAGCTGGGGTGTGCATATGGATCACCTGGAGTCTTGTGAAAATGCAGATTCTGAATGAGTGTGTCAGATGAGGCCTGAGGCTCTGCATGTTTATCAAGTTTCCACATGAAGCTGGGGTTGCTGGTCGATGGAGCACACTTACTGAGACCTACTCAACTGAGATGCCCACTCCACTGAGATTTTTGTCCCAATTAAATCCTTTGTCTTCCTCCTCAGTCCCCTCTGAATTCTGGGAACAGCGATCCACAGTACTTAGAATTGATCTTGGGACTGACTCCGTCTCCATCTCACCTGATGGATGAATGTTTCCTGTGTGTGAAGCTTATCTTTCTGAGTAGATGCTAAGCTGCTACCTCCTTCACGCGGCAACCATGATGACCCAGCATAGGCCACGTGTTACTTGTCGAATTAATAACTCTTCTTTCTTATGCTAATTCTAAGCAATGCACTTAATTCAAGCTGGATTCTCAGACTGACATGTGAGAGCTTTTAGGGAGGATTCATATGTTTAAATGTAAATATTTAAACATATGAATGAAATGTATTTGCAGTGGTTCTCAAAGAAGCAATCAAGTTCTAGCATTGGCTCTCAGACCTCCTCTCCCCAACCAGTTCTTACATCTGAACAGGAAGGAAAATGCAACCAGAAACTGAGCCCAGCTGCACTCCCCTAAAGAACTTTTTTCTAAAGAGTCTTGCCTACCCCATGCATCTCTTTGGACCCAACTGAGTGCCTTGAGACTTGCAGAAAAATGAAAGCTATATCTTCTCTTCTTAAAAAATAAAGGGAAGAAAGTCTAAATTTGTTAATTTAGATAAAGCTCTTCTTAATCTTTTACTCTGAATCATCTATCAGCTAAATGAATTTAATTTATACCCCTCCCTCCAACTTAAAAAAAATCCATGATGTTCTGTTTTCCCTGCTATCATTTTCTTTCTCCACAAGACCCCTCCACCTCTCCTCTGCCCACCCTGTTCCTGCACATGCATGTAGGTCCAGTGCAAATCCAATTCCTCGTGGTCAGATTTCCTTCTCTCTGCCCCAAGCTTCTCAGAACTTGGAGAGCTGTCATAATGTTGAATAACTTTGGCCATTAATTGGGTGGTATCCTGGGTGCCATAATTTTTTTTTTGTTGCCTCAACCTGCTATTTAAATATTTTACTGTTAGTTAACTTTAGACATATTTATGCCTTATCAAAAGATGTTAAATTAAAATTTGCTAAAGAAATCCATGACCTACACCTGTATGTTCGTTCCCCTGTGTGCCTGGCATTCATTCATCCATTCAACTATTAATTTTTGAGCCCCGTAATAGTGGAGTGATTAATAACCAAAATAAGGTGAAATATATGTACATAATTGAATTTAATACCTGATGTTTCACAATCCAAGTACTTTCACATATAACATCTCATTGTCCTTGTGACACCCTTCTGAAGCAGATGGGGAAAAGTAATATGTCATGCAAAGCACTTAATTAGTAAATTCACTTTGACAGTGTTTCAAGTCAGCATGTGAAAAAAAGAGGATATTAAGTGGAATAATATAAAATTTAATTGTGACATGTCAAACAAACTCTTAGAGAAGATTCATGAAAATCCCAGAGAAGAACAGTGATTCAAGAACTAAACAATGCTGGATCGATTTATGGCTTATTTAACCAAATCAGCAATCTGGAAAAGGTACCTCTTAAATTTGGACTGAACGCTTGACAGAGAGTAAGACAGCCTGACCTCCATGGCTAATAAATTCCATAAGTAGAGAGCAAACATTAAAAATGCCCCGTAGCTCAATGTCTTCAGCCAAAAAGAACTAATCCAATTGAGTGAGACCAAAGAAAACGACTGGGGATGTATGGTTCCAGAATGTCTCTGAGGTATTCAAACCCAAGTCAATTTAAGGACTTGTAAGTTAATAACTAGGACTTTACACATAATCCTGTACTTTACAGGTAGCCAGTGAAGGTTTTATACAACCAAGGTAATGTGATTTTCATGCTTGGTGTCAGTCAAAATGTCAGTAACTCAGTTCCAGACCAAGAGAAGTTCCTCCATCAGTCCATTAAGAGAGTCCCCCGGAACACTGACAGGCAGGCTCAGAGGAAGTACCAGGGAGGCCAGGGCTGCAGACACATGAGGGAGGTGAGATGGAGGGACAGCAGCTATGGAGGGGCCTGGGCCGGGGGGGCTTTTAAAGGTGTTTCTAGTAAATAATTAAATAGGAAGCCTAAGAGAAATGTCAGGATGAAAGATTAAGTGCAAATTCATAATAGAAATCTTAGAAGCGAACAGCCTTCAAAGCTGCAGTTCTGGGCAATTTACGGATTTGCAGTAATGGTGAGAACCCAGAAGCAATGAGAGTTTCTTCTTAGGGTGATTCATCATCAGCTTTTAATAGTCAGGCAGAGAATATCCGGAGGTTAGGTGGTTAGAGAGTGAATTTAAGTTTCAAAGGGGTGAAGAGGACTACTTTTTAAAAATGTATACATAATGTTAAAATGGATATTTTAAATGCATCTATTGGGATTGTTTTTTTAAAAATGAGCCAAGAGCTGTATGTGTGTGCTTGTCTTTTTATTTTCCAGTGGAAGTATTATACTGTCAGATAATCAGATCTTTACAGATTGGATGTTGACTTATGCTGAGAAAGTTAAAATGAGAAAAGTAACCAAACCACTAATTGAACATACCTAATGACGTTCCAATCACAACACTAGGTACTTTGCACACATTCACTCATTTTAACATTGCAAGTAGTATTAGCTCCAAACACAAACTTGGCAATGAGAGCTCAGAGCTCGGAGCTCTCACTCTGGGCCACTCCAGCAACATCAGTATAGCATGGGACATAGTTAGAATCTGCCTCACTTGACAGCCACAGCATTCTCAAAGGTCCATCCTGTGCGTCCTTTAAGGAAGTTTCCATAGAGAACCTGGGCAGGGAAACAGACCAGTGAGGTGACCAAGCTCAGGGCTGAGCAGCCATCTCTGCTGCACAGATGAGTGTCAGCCCAGGGGCTCCTTTCCAGGAAATACTTTCACAGAGGAGTCCTGAGAAAATGTGCTGTGTTGAAAAAGGAAGAAATGAGACATCTTTTGGCTGACTCTAGCAAGGAATGCAGGAGTTTGTGGGTCCTCAAGAAGAGTCATTTTACAAGATGTACAGAACAATAACCATCGATTACAAACCCAAGGCCAAGAGAGTCGGTGCTATAGTTTCAGATGTACCAGTGCTGCCTTTGTGACCTTGGACAACTTACATGGTTTTGTCATCTCTCATTTTTGTTATTTGTTAAGTAAAGAGATATCTCCATGGATGCTGGTTCCTGTTGTTTCTCACACTGCGCTACAGTAGCCAGGTACAGTGTGAATTAGGACCAGTGTGGCTCCTGTCCTTCCATCAAGGAGCTTGGGTGGGGGCAGAACTTATTAGGAACAATTGTGATAAATACTATGTGAGAAGAGTGGGGATCTATGAAAGCATGACTTATCAAAAGATTTAGGGAATAGTTTTTTTTTTTGCAACTGAGCTTTCCTTATGTTCTGAAGAGTAAGGAGAGCCTTCCCAGTGGAAAGACCAGCATTAAAAATCCTCCTGAGGAACTGATCCCTGGAGGAGCTGAGAGATGGCCAGCAGGGTTGAGTGCTATGAGCAATGGGGGTCCTGCAACATAGAGGAGTAGACAACCTAAAAAAATCCCTGCTAGACAACTGGAAACGCTGATGCAGAGTAAAAATTATTCCCTTTGCTGTGTAATAGAGCTTATAAAAATGAGAAACGCTTGGTTGCTGAGATTGAAGAAGAACTGAGTTAGGTGGCGAGCTCTGCCCTGGCTGCCTTTGGAGGAGCTACGATCTCAGTAACTCTGAGCTGTGGCTAAGAGATGGTGAGGCGTTGAGTAGTACTGGAGGTGAGAAGCTGGAGCTGCATCCCTCGGTGAAGCTGACACCATGCAAAGAATAGATTAGGAGCTCACTCCTGCTCAGGGAAGGAAGAGCAAATAGTGTGTCTTGGATGGAGAGAGTTTCATAATTTAAAATATCATCCTTACTATAGATTGGAAGAGAGCTAAGTGGAATGGGCAAGCAAGTTAAGAAGGTCGACCTTCAAGTGAGATGCTCTCCTGGCTTTGACTGCGGCAGTAATAGAGCCAGTCCATACGACTGCTAACATGATTAATTCCTGGTCCAAAATTGTCTAAGTAAATCATGAAGCTTATGAAATGATCCAGAAAAATGAAACAATCAGCAACAAGCGTCAGGCTTCCAGGGACAGAACCACTGAGAGCAGCAAGATCCGGGTTGTAAGAGATTTGGGCAAAGTTAGTGTGGGACCAGACAGGCCAGGAAAAGTATCCCTGGAGTTAGGCAGGAGGGCCACCTTCACACCCTGGAGGAAAATGATGGTGTCTACTCCTACAGAGAAAAGGGAACTGCAGAGTGGCCCCAGGAAAAGTCAGGGCTGGTCTTTGGATTCACATTTGAGATGGAGAATTCAAATAAAATTCTGGAAAGTAATAAAAATCCCACCAGTAGAAGTATGTTGCCGACTTAAAATTATTTCATGATAGGAGACAGTTTACTCTAACACCTTGTATTTAAAAATAATGAGAGCTGTAAGATCAGGTCTGCTACTCAATGTGTCGTCTGTGGACCTGCAACATCAGCCTTCTGGAGGCAGGTTAGGAATGCAGAGTTTTGGCCCCTCCTTAGGACCATCTGGGCAAGAATCTATACTTTGGTTCCCAGGGAGTCCTCCACACATGACCTTTTGTTTCATAATGTGCATGGAAGACGATGTCATCCAACCTATCTATGACAAAGAATCAGGGATATGTGACTGAGGATAAGGGATCCTCCATAATGGAGTATGTGGAGATGGTTTTGAAATATTCCAACTCACCTCAAGCAAACCAAAAATAGGAAAGACTTAGCCACATCAGAGGTCAAGGTAACTAGGGATGTTAGAGACTTCCTACAAGTCAGATTAGGTAGTCACAACGACAGGATGAAACAGATTTTTAAAAATGAACAAGAATGAGGCAGAAAGAGAGATGCAACCTTGAAGAGTAGTTCAGAGTTCTAATTTCTGCCCACTCCCTTTAGGTTAAACGAGTAACCAGTTGCCTCGATGGGTAAAGGTGCAACTTTCAAAGTTGAGGGGGTAAAATAAAGAATGTCCACGTACTCCTGCCCTTTTCAATGCTTTATTCACTCAAATCACTCAATACAGTTTCACTCCATAGGTTCTTAATCAAGAAAATGACAATCCTTAATTCTAGACACTGCCACAGACATAATCAATCCACAGCAAATAATTCTAGGTTAATTCTAAGCACTGCAAACATACCTAATCATGACAGGCTCATGACGGACATTCCGTCTGCATGCTAAGCTCTAAAGTCTCAAGACTTAGGCTCTAAGTCCAGCAGATGCACACTCACTCAGACTGCAGTGATTAGGTCAAGAACTGATAGAGGCTTCTCCTGGGGTGGAGTTGACAGCCGACTGAGGACAGGGTCGTAGGGAGAAGTTGCAGTTCTCATCGGGGTCAAGATGTGGCTGTAGAGTCTGAGAGCAGTGAGGAAGATGCAGAGGATCAGGCAAACGATGAGAAGAGTTGGGATGTCAGTCCAGGTCCTCATCAGGCTCTCCAGCAGGGGGGCATCAGTGTTGGCTGACTGAATGTCTGTTCACTTGCTCCATCACTTATACTAAATTTGGGGGCTTCTGACTGCCCTTTCAATCTCTATCAGCTGCCACCTGGTTTCTCAGTGATGTCATTTGTCCTGAGGTTAAGGCATCTGGTCTGGTGGTCTTTGCCATGATCTCTCACCTTTTGCCTCTATCAGGGCAAAGGCAAATGACAGAGATTTCACTCTGAGTTTTATCAGGGTTTTGGACAGTGACTTATTTTACTAGCCTATGCCTGATGACCATCTTGGAGGGCTCTGTAGGCGTGCTTGGTGGGGACTGCAGTTTTATTTCAAAATGGTGTTACTTAGGCTAAGGCCCTTCTTAGGTTAAGGCCATCCTTATACCAGTTGATATCAGCCCCAAACTTACTATGCAAACTTAAAATGCTTACAAATAAAATTTTAATTTTAAATTCACAGATACAGCAACTATGCACTGAAACAATGTCCCCCTCCCTGCCCTTCCCATAATGAGTCATTAAAATCCTATATTACTCTGGTATCATCATTTAGGGTATCTTTTATGCCTCATCAACTTGAGTTGTTATACGACATCACTACGACATCACTCAGGTCAATCTGCATGGTACTGCCATCCATCCTTCCAGCAAATGCCCACTGAGCATCATCTACCATGTGCCTGTGCTGGACACAGGAGAGGCAGCAGAGGACATGAATGTTGACTTGATGTGGTCACTGCTCTCACAGTGCTTTAAGTCCATGAGACCAAATAGAATCATCACATTCCTGGCTACTTTCCTAGGTGTTATTAACATTTAAACTCTGATTCATTTTTGTAGTGCTATGTACGGTAGGCCAGGAAACCTTTCTATTTGCACGCCTGTTATTTGTTTTGTTAGATAAGAACATGATGAATACATCAGAAACTTCTTCTGTGTTATACTTGTAGAAATATTTTCTTTCAACTTCAATCTACTCCTTCCCGTAGTGAAAAGCCCTGACGGTCCTAAGGGATGACAATTGAACACATAAATATGTAAAATTCTCATTGAATTAATAGACTTGCTTTGGGAATTTTTTTTTCCATTTGCTTATTAGAATATAAAAATCTGGCAAGTTCTCTAAACTCCATCACTTAGGTCTCTGGGGAGGAATGTGAGAACCGGGTACAGCATAAGCGTCAGTAGTCTTTGTGTCTCTAGATAGCTCTGCTGGGTCTCCACGGGCTGCAAAAGATGATTTGTCAGCTTAATTTCAGCTGCAGCAGCAATGGAAGAAAACTATGACTTCTCTTCTAGCCACAGATGTGCAGAAATAGCTTTCAGAGCCAGAAATGCAGGCGGTGGGAGTTGGACCCTCCTGCCTGTGTTTCTGAGTGTCTGCTCCCCGTGCCTCTCAAGTAGTCAAAGGTGCGGTGGGTGCTTATGCTTTTAGCTATGTCAATGGTATAGCCAGAGGTTAAAACAACCATAAAACCTGGGGCCCTGAGCACAAAGTTGGGTAGAACTTTGAACTTGGTGCCTAGGAACAAGAGACATCAATTTAAGTGTTATGTTAGATACCAATGTACTTTGAGTAGAAGATAGAAAAAACATGTCTCATGTATCTTATCTTTGTCTCCTCCACTACTTTTAATTAGACAGCAGCTCACTTGTTGTCCCCCTAGGAGGAAGAGCTTTGTAGAGAGGTAATGTCCTCATATCTAGTGCCCAGAGCCGGTGGTAATGAGCTCATCTGGTTGGGAGGGGGGACATTCCTGGGCATGTGGGAGAAGGAGATGCCTCATTTTCCCAGCAGCTGCACCCCACTCCTGTCTTCCCACGGTCGACTCTTCTTGTCCTTCACGGTTCATTTCCAGGCACCATTCAGCACTGCCGCTCTTCCCTGGGACTCTATTTAACGGATTCCCAAACTTCCTTTCATTCACCCGAGGACATCCCCAAACTCGAGCTTTCTCTTCTGTTCCTGCATTCACCCATCTTCTGGGGTCTACTCTTCCCTCATGCCTATCTGTCCCACAGGGTGATCGTGTGTAAAGGTCTCTTTTGTTTTATTGCTTTTTGGTTCAAAAATCCTAAGTGAAAAAATTGCTCTGTGCAATTTAGGATTGAAGCATCTGGGTTTGAATCCCATTCCCACCTGCTACTTATCTGCAAATTCTCTAATTTCTCTAATTTTTATGTTTTTTTAGTTTTGTTTATTATTATAGTAAAATATACATGACATAAAATTTATCATTTTAATTATTTTTAAGTGTGTGATAGCAACTCAGAATCTGTATTTACATTTACAATGTTTTACAACCATCATTATGAGATCTATCTATAATCTGTGATATGTATTTACTTATTCATTTATTTAACTTCTTGTGTGGTTTAGCAATAGGTTGGACCCAAAATTAATTGAATTAAAGTTTATAATGGGTAAATTACCTTTGTTTTTTCTCTCTCTCTAGGTGATTCTTAATGTGCAGTAACATTATTAACAATTTTATTATAAAATATAGGTAACATAAAATTAGCCATTATAGCCAGGCACAGTGGTGCACACCTGTAATCCCAGCAGCTCAGGTGGATAGTGAGTTCAAAGCTAGCCTCAGCAAAAGTGAGATGTTATGCAACTCAATGAGACCCTGCCTCTAAATAAAATACAAAATAGGGCTGGAGATGTGGCTCAGTGGCTCAGTGGCTAAGTGCCCTTGAGTTCAATCCCCAGTGTGTGTGTGTGTGTGTGTGTGTGTGTGTGTGTATGCATTATAACAGTTTTTAAGTGTATATTCACTGGTATGATTTCTACATACAATCATCTATGTGCAACTATCAGAATTGTCTTTTTCTAGAAGTTTTCACCACCCCAAGAAGAAACACTATCTTCATTAAGTAATAACTCCTATTTCCCCTCCCGCCAGCCCCTAGTAACCTCCATTCTCCTTTTCTTAATATTGTTTGAATTCCTCAGTCTCCAGAACTGGAAGAAATAAACTTCTCTTCTCAGGTCTCCCCGTCTGCTGGATTCAGTATGGCAGCCCAAGCAGCCCTGCACCTGTGGGAATGCCTTATTTAGTTTCTAAGACACCAGAGGCTGGGCTCCACAAGGGGTGTCCTCTGCCTTCGAGCAGTTCCCAAACAATCCCCAAGGGAAATTTCCAGTTTCTCCACATCTAGCCAATACTTCATTTTGTGGGGGTGGGATTTTTTTCTTTTTTTCCAAAGCTGTTCTGGCAGGTAGAAGTGGTAGCTCATTTTGATTTTGATTTACATTTCCCTAATGACTAATAATGCTGAGCATCTTTTCATGTGCTTATTGGTCATTTGTATATCTTCTTTGGAAAAAATGCCCTTTTAAAAATTGGGTTGTCAGGGTTTTGTTGTCATTGTTGAGTTCTAAGAGTGCCTTTTATATTCTGATATTAAATCCTTATCGGGTATATAATTTGCAATTACTTTTCCCCAATGTCTAGGCTGTCTTTTCACTTTCCTGATTGTGTCCTTTGATGCACAAAATTTTAAATTTATATTAAGTCCAATTTCTCTATTTTTCATTTTGTTGCTCATGCTTTCAGGTCTAGCTAATCTGGCAGTGGCCAGATTCAAAGTCATGAAGATTTGCCCTGTGTTTCCTTCTAACAGTTTCACGAGGCTTTATTTCTTACATTTAGGTCATTGGTACATTTTGTTAAATCTTATAATTGGTGTGAAATGGGGGCTTACCTTTATTCTTTTGCATGTGGAAACCCAGTTGTCCCAGAACCATTTTTTGAAGACACTATTCTTTCTCCTGTTGAATGGAGTGGCCCTGTGACGAATCAGTTGACCTTAGGTGTTTGTGTTTATACAGGACCAAACTATTTTTGGTTATTGCAATTTTGCAGTAAATTTTGGAATCCAGGATTGTGATTTCTCCAATGTTATTCTTCATTTTTCAACAATGCTTTTGTGATTCAGGGCTCCTTAAATTCTGTATGCATTTGAGAATTTCAAAAAGGAAAAGGATCTTGGAAATTTGACAGGAATTGCCTTGAATACGTTGATCACTTTGGGGAGTATTATTATAATAAGTCTTCCAACCTATGAACAGAGAAGTCATTCCCTTTATTTAGATCTTCTTTAGTTTCTTTCATCTATGCTTTACAGTTTTCATTGTACGAGTCTTTTACTTCCTTGGTTAAATTTGTTTCTGGGTATATTATTCCTTTTGGTGCTATTGTAAATGGATATGCTTTCTTAATTTTCTTTTCATATTGTTTTCTAAAGATGTATACAAACATACATAATTCTTGCATGGAGATCTTGTGCTCTCTGCAACTTTTCTGAATTTGCTTATTAATTTTAGTAGTGGATT
Source organism: Spermophilus citellus (assembly GCF_964194105.1). Taxonomy (NCBI): domain Eukaryota; kingdom Metazoa; phylum Chordata; class Mammalia; order Rodentia; family Sciuridae; genus Spermophilus; species Spermophilus citellus. The sequence continues at coordinate 85,731,540 of NC_138195.1, forward strand.
CTTTGGGACTTTCTTTATAAAGGCTAGAATTCCCAGGACAATGTTGAATAACAGTGGTAAAAGTGATTTTCCTTATCTTGTTCCTGATGGATAATTTACCTTTAAAATTCATGTTAAATGAAAAAATCATTTTAAACATTTTTGTGAAAGCTAATAATCATTGAATTCAAAATTATCTTTTACATTAATTTCTTACCTACTATATCTGAAGACGGACTTCTCCATTGAGAAAGGACAACACAACGTTATAACAAATTATCTCTAAGCGATTGCACCCATGTAACCACAATCAGATAAAAAAAATTAACATCACCCTCCCCAAATTCCCTCCAGTCCCTTCCAATCACTGCCCTCGCCTTCTCTACAAAGGGAATCACTCTCCAGATTTCCAAAACCCCAGATTCCCTTTGCTATTCTTATAGCTTTATGCAATGGAAACTTGCAGCATGAGCTCTTCTTGGCTCTTTGGTTTTGTCAGTCCAGCTTCCCCCATTATATTATATCTTAGTAATTTGTCCCACAAATGAACCAGCATTGATATTATTAACTGAAGCCCACACTTTACTCTGGATTTCTTGGTTCTGCCTCATGTCCCGCTCCTGTTTCAGGATCCCATCCAGGACACTCCATTAGAATTAATTGGCCATCAAATCTCCTTAGCCTCCTCTTGGTTGTAACAGAGTCTTGGATTTTCCTTAGTTTTGATGCCTTGTGGTACTGATCATGTATTTTATAGCCTGTCCCTTAGATTATTCCTCACAATTAGATGGGGATATGGAATTTTGAGAGGAAGACCTCAGCATATTGAGGGCCCATGCTACCAAACAGGACTTAGGACTAATCACCTGACCATGTGTGTAGGGATATGTGTGTGAGGGGACACCATGTGTCCCCTCAAAATCCATATGTGAAAACCCTAATCTGCGATTTGGAGATGAGGACTACATACAGGGGTGCTGTCAATGTGTGACTGCTAACGGACATTTACTCATTCATCTCCAGTGTGATTAGGACTTTGGGAGGTAATTAAGCCCTAAGGTGGCCCTTCGTGATGAGATTAGTACCCTAATTAGAGGAGGCAGGTGAGAACTTATGCCGAAGCCCTTCACATATTATAATGTGATGACTTAATAATAATAATACATCTTGCACAAGCCAGGAAGAAGGCCTCACCAGAACCCGCCCATGCTGGCATCCTGATCTTGGGCTTCCCAGCCTCCGACACCACGAGAAGGACATTCTGTTGTTTAGGCTGCCCAGTCTATGCTATTTTTGGTATATCAGCCCAAACTGATGTAGGCACTTCCTGGCACTATAAGATACAAGAGTCACCTTGTGTGTTTCCTGCCTTAGTGCTAGAGTTAGACACTTCTCTAAAAGCCTTGGTTTGCTCCACTAGAGAATGAGAGTAGAAACCAAGGTATGGGCAGTAGATGAGTTCATCGTTACTGGGGCGTCACTGATCATAGAACTCAGTTAGCCTTTGCAATGCTCAAAGGCCATGCAACTCCGCTGCTCTCCTGTGTACCAAGAGTCAGCAGTTCCCTCTAACACAGCCAGAGGAGACCCTTGCCACAGAGGAAGAGCCGAAGCCCACAGCCAAGCGATAAATTCCAGAGCCTTCTTTTGCTTCCTAGACTGACTCTTTGGCAGGTTACTCCATTTCCTAGCAGGATGACCTAACTTCCCACCCTCCTGGATCCCCTTGGAATTTTCACTAAGACATCTGTTGAAGAAGCCCTCTGAATGCATTTCAGATTTTATAGTTAAGCATTTGAATGCCTTAATCTCATTCCTGGCTCTATCCACAAGGGAAGTAAGGAACAGGGTTCTCTGTCTTAAATACAAGAAAAAATAATAGTGTTTGGGGCAGTGCCTGTGAGAAGCTATAGTAATAATCCCTCTTGATTATGAACAAGTAGATGCCTTTTTGCAGTCATATATTGGCAGCACACCCATATGTAGAAAATACATACAAGGGAGAAAAAAATTACAATTCTGAGGCTCAACACATACAAATGGTCTTGTAACCATTTTTTTCTTTCTACTTGATGGAGATTATTTATGACCACAAGATTTTAGAGATATTAGGCTCAAATTTTAAAAATTCTTTTTTGTGCAGATGAAGAAACAAGTAAACAAGTGTCTTGCCATTTTGTCTGCATTATAAAAAGGTCTTATAAAAATCCTAAGTATGTAAGATTGAAAACATTATTGTGGCTTAGAATAATTGTTCTAAATCTTAATAAACTTTTAATAAAAATAAATTTTTAATAAAAAGAAAGTTTATTTTAAATCTTTACAGTAGATGGGAATCTAGAGTAATCTGTAGTTATCTCTATTGGGCAAGAAAACAAAGATACTTTCACTGTCTACCCCAGCCCTGATAAATTATTGATTATAAATCATAAGGGATGGAAAACTGAAACTAAATGACACAGGGAATGTTCTAAGGAAAGATGATACCTAAAAGTCCAAACTTCCTAATCAAATAAACAAAAGGATTATCACATACATTGCAGGTAAATTATTTGTCTTATGAAATTCATCATTCCACACTTATTTGTATAACAATCTATCTATAAAGATATAAAAATTATATATATGCTCTATGCCTAAATTAAGAAGGGAAGTATACCAGTGATTCGTTAGAAAAGTAGCCATTAGGAAATTCATTAACCCTAATGCGAGGCAAGTGCTTATTTACTAATTTATTTATGTTTTCTTAAAGCTCAATTTTTTTAAATCCTTGAGGTTTTTATTCAGCAAGTCATACCTGTGATCTTGTTCAAGCTTAGAAAGACATAAAACTTCAGTTTCACCAAACATATTCCTGAACCACAGGCTAGGCTGAGATCTGTTTATTACTGTCACTGATGTTAAGGAGATTCGTGATCTTTACTGCAGAGAAATTCTTTCCTCATATCCTTGCCATCAAACTTTCATGAGAACTATTTCATGCCATTGTGGGTCAAGACAAGTGGTTTATGTTTTTTTCTGAACTTTGACACATTAGACATATTATAGACCTATCTAGTGGCTCATATGTTATGAGAGGCATTTCTCAAATGTTTTGTACTTAAAAGAAACTTCTAGAAGTCCACAGGCTACCAGCAGTGCAGCACTCTGATAGACATTGCGTTTCCTATGCTCTCTCATTTGTACCTGCAAAGGGAGCCCCACACTCCAAAGATTTGGGATGGACAAACTGATGGCAACAGCTCTGATGCAGGTGAGGACAGTTCCTTGAGTTAAGATGATAAATGGGTAGACTGTTTGGCCTTAACAACTGACACAGAAATATTACAATCAATTATAGAGAATTTTCTGTTTGGTTACATGTGTCCACTCTCGACCTTATAGATGTATGAATAAAGGGAAATTTATATTGTCTCTGACATTTCAAGATAAAAGTTCTAAGGAAACTTCCTGTACTGGGCTTCCTGCTTTCAGTAGTAGCCAGACAGGGTGTGGTTTTATTAAAATCATGAAGGTCTGCATAGCACCATCCAGACTCTCTGCCCTCCTTCCCAATTATAAATAATATGTACATCCAGATTCCAACAAAGACACTTAGCAGCCAATCAGTCTTCCTTATGCCTTCTTAGCAGACTACAGATATTTACATTTTTCATTTTTTGCTCTTACTCAATTGCATTTACATGTTTGGTACGGGAAAGAGGATGTTTTAAACACATTTACCCAGGTCTTGAGTTTGGGGTCAGAAATACACTGCACCTCCCACACCAGTCTGCAAACATCTGGCTTCCCAGATGGGAGTAATAACAACTCTGCTCTTATTTTCATAACTGCATTATAGAAGATGTTCACTGGTTTCCTCCTCGGTGAGTTTAATTCACACCAATATTTTAAGGAAGATTAGAAAAAAACATAAGGGGCAGGGAAGGAATGAAGAAACAACATTTTTTTCTTGACAGCACAGAAAGCTTGGTTTCCATGCCTCCATTGTACAAAAGATTCTAAGATAATTAGAGAATATAGCAGATCTTTTAGGCTTATTTTGTGAATCAGATCAACTGTGCATTATTTTCTCTCCTGAAGCTCAATATGCACCATAAAATTGATATATTTTTAGCCCTGATTTAGCATTTATTTTTCCTCTGAAATGATTTTCACCAGTGAAATAGTATTTATAAAACCAGCTAAGAATCAAGCCACGTGGTGGAGTGGCTCTTTTTGGTGTTGCCAACATTTGGCTTCACTTGACACATGAACCTTAGGAGAAAAGAAGCCCTCTGTCTGCTGCACCTTGAGCACAGTGTGGCCCTGCCCCAGGAGCAATGGCGCTATCTCATGGCCTGCTGCATCTCCGTGATGATTGTCAGCATCATGGTCCACATTTGCAATAGTTGTTTGGCCTCCAAGAGGCAGTGAGCAAATCAGAGACCCACAGGGAGACTGGCAGTTCCTGCCTGAAAGAGGTCCTCAAAGAGTGACCCACCGAATCTGAGGCCCAGAGCTGGACAGGACGGGAGTCACCAGTGCATTGTCTCCAGATGTAGAGGATAATTGAAGGGCAGAGTCATGTCTGAATGCAAGAGTAGCCGTCCAGCATTCCTCAGGAGGAGAACACTAAAGGCAGCGCTGGCAGGACTAGGAATTCTGTCCCTTTGATCAACTCATTTATCCTAAGTAGAGCTTAGGAAGAGTGCTTGGCACACAGTGTGCCTGCAATAAATATTGACAAATCCAATGCATGACTGTGACACCCAGCTTCTTGATTGAGATCCTAAGCCCTGCATACCAGACTTGCCTTTCTCATGTGACCAGTGAAAAGAACACTCAGATCTCATGTTTGGCTTGGCCCCTTCCTCCTGTGACCTCAGCCAAGGAATTGTATAACTTTATTTCCAAGAGCAAATAATTCAGAGTCTTAGCTTTCTCATCTGTAAACTGGGATGATACTGCATCTACCTGTTTCATAGGGTTCTATGCATGCCAAGTTGGATTGTTTCCAGCAAGCTCTACAATGCTGTAGGAATATAATTACCATCAAAAATGGACTCTGAGATGTGGTCCCTTTATTACAGAGGTGTTAGCTGCAGGACAGCCTTGGAAGGAATCCTCCCATGTGGTGTGAGGCCTTAGCCAAAAGACATACTGGGCTCAAGCCCTGACCTGGGCTGCTCATGACCTGGGACCATCTATAGCAGAAGCTGGGGAACTAATGCAGCCCAATGTGAGGTGCTGGGTGCAGTGAAGGAGCTGAGGGGAGCAGTCAAGAAGAGGGTGGCCAGGCAGTGGTTCAGGTTAACTATCCCAAATGTGAGACATTCAGGGTATATTTCTGATAGCCAGTCCAGGTGGTAGAGTACAATGTGGTGTTGAGAATTCTGGGTAGAGATGGTTGTCAATAGTCAGAAAAATTTAGGTCACTGGTAAATTAACCCATTTTTGAGACCAGACACAGACAACAGAAACAGGGTAGCTGTAAGGGAAGGAAGCTGGCAGATCCTAAGCTAGACGACTGGAACTGGGGCTCTGCTGGGTGTCAGGGAAACATCAGTAGCAGAGGCTAGGATTAGAAGGGCCAGATGGGCAGGTTTGTTTCACACTGGGATAAAGGAACTCAGGATTCATGGGACATCCAGGTACAGGTGGGGGGTTCAAACCCCAGCAGATCCTGCAAAGAGGTTCTGAATGTACCAGCATCTAGATTTAGGCAGAGCTGAGCCCATAGGGCCAAACATCACATCACTATGGACACATGGGTAGCCAAGGTGGAAAGGCCTGAATTCTCTAATGAGTAGAACTGCTAGGAAGAAAGCTTTTTTTTTTTTTTTTAAACTATAAAGGATGTTATCTTTGCTCTGAGGTGATGGAGGGTCACATGAGAATGTCAAGTCTGGTGCTCAGAGGCTTATGTATGATCTTGATCCAGAAGCTGGGTGTTACATTCATTCATACAGTTGCCAACTAACCACAGACGCTACTTTGTGACCTCTGACAGCACAGTGTTATGAGGTCCTGAGGGAATGCTCACCATTTTCCAAAACAAAAAAACATCAGAGCTACAGAACTATGCAAGGAATCATGCTGTTGTGCCCGTTTTCTACCCTGTCCCTGTGAGTCATTTTACCTATCTGTGGAACACTCATCTAATGGCCATAAGGGGCCTAGGGACAGGCAAGTCCAGCTTGTGGCTGTTACTCGAGACCTCCTCATTATTCTCCTCCATCCCAGGGCCCCCAGTAGGAGAGCTGCCCATCCCAGCGTGGAAGAAAACAGCAAGCCAGAGGAGGAACTGACCCAGGAACATCCCTCCGGGTCCAGGAAATGCCCACCTCACAATATCTGAATTTTAAAATTTTACTTTAAAATTCAATCCCTTTCGAACATGCAAACAATTCATCAAAAGTTTGGAAATTTGGAGCTGTCCATGTTCACCATAAAGCAGTTTAATATAATTGCTTTCCTCCCAACTTATGAGATAAACATGGAATACGATGGGCTGTGGGGGAAAAAGCAAAATAAGTAATAAAATCGAAGCCTTTTAGAGAGAGAGTAGGGAAGCTTTCTTAAAACAGACCCCTAAGTCAGGGGTCAGGACATTTAGAAGGCTGAAGCTCAACACAAGAAAGAGAAAACCCAAATTCCTTTTAGGTGTTGCTGCTCCCCCAAATTTTATCCAGGATCAGCTGTGAGCCAGGAAGGAAGGTACAAACCTCTTCAGTCTTCCTCCCGGCTCACTTTCCATTCCTGAGACCGGTGCCCAATATTGTTACCCTCACTTATAAGTGGACCTTCACTTTTTTAATGCAAAATTTCATAATAGATATCATTTCCAATGGCACAAAATTCAAAAGCACAAAGGCTCCTGTAAGAAGCCAACATCCAGTTGGTTGGATCTTTCTGGAACTGGGTGATCCACACACCAGCAGGAACACATTCCCACACATTGTGCTGCTTTTCCCCTTATGTTGCTATTTTTAAGGAATGTTGGGTTAAATTGGCTTTTGGGTCCTAAGGGAAACTGTTCTCATCCATAAGTTGGGGACCTCCTGTTTAGGTTGATGTGAAGCAGTGCTGCAGAGACAGAGAGATGAAGTGAAAACTGCCTGTGTAGGCCAGATTTAAGTTTTCTGTGATTTTTTCCCCCAAAGTACCTTCAAGACAGGCTTTTTAGAAGTCAACCTTTTTAGGGCTAAAGATTAACAAGAAGTGAGAGCAGGAAAAAAAAAAAACATTTCATGTTATCAATATTCTTCTTCCTTCTGCTAAATAGAAGAAATCTCCATGCAAGTGGTTCTGAGACTGTCCACAGAAAAGCGCTCCAACTGGGCCTCCACCATCCACAATGACCACATCCAGGTGGGAATTCATTAATTCCAGACTTTGTAGAAGAAATGTCTTAACAAAAGAGGGGGCCAAATAATGTCACAAGCTGGTATCTTCTGGCAGAGGGTTTGCATTTGGTTGTTCCAACATGAAAGGTGAAAAAAATTTGAGTGCGTAGATGACCTTGTCTGAAAATGTCGAGGATGACTCTGTGTATGCAAGCAGTTCACTGGGTCTGGGTTGCAGGTGTCACTTCTTGGGGACATTTTGGTACATTCACAACTCATCCACATAGCCGGTATTATGAAGCCTGTGTAAGAACTGCTGTGAACCTCCCTTAGAGTACCAAGTTCAGTGTTTTCACCACAGGAAGAAGCAGTATCATGAGCCAGGTGAAGTGATTGGATTCCTCTCCACGTGTGATTGGACCCACTTCTTCTCCTAACCAGAATGAATGGGAAAAATTCAGTTTTTGCTGCAAAAAGAAGTAACACTATCACAGACAAAAGCTGTATGCAACTGTCAGTGGATTTCTTAGTTTCTCAAAAGGCAGGGCCACCAGACTTAAGAAAACAGGGCGAGGGAGACGGAAAAGGAGAGAAAAAGAAAAGAAATACAGGATTCCCAGTTAAATCTGAATTTCAGACAATGTCATACTCATTGTTTTATATTTCACAATGCTTAGAAAATAGATTGGTACATGGTAGTCTTTCCCAAAGTTGTATGCCAAACTGAATTAGGCACCTTTTCAACATATTTATCAATTTATTAATTTAACAAATACACAACACCAACTAAGTGTCAGGCATTTTTTTTTACAAATCATAATTTATCTAATAAAAACCAGAATCCATGAATAGAAAGAAATCACAGATAATAGTTCCTTTTTAGAATTTTTAATCTTTATTCATAGGGTCAACACAATCTGAATCTGATTGCCATCAGAGGAAAGTTTTTATATATAACTTTTCCTTGATTATGAAAATAGCACATGTTCAAGTAAAAAAAAATGAAAAAAATGATAGAAAAGTACAAAGATGAAAATAAAATCACCCTTCACAGAGATAACCCTTGTAAGTTGTTTCTTTGGACATAGTTTTAAATAGCTATGAAATAACTGGCTACAATTTCTGCTTATTCTATCCAAATAACATGCCAGACCCAATCAGTCTCTATCCTGTCACCCTGTTTTATTGTAACACTTGTGCCTATCACTGTCTGAAATTATCTCATTTATTTACTTTCATTTATGTTCTGCCTCCTGCTACTAGAATCCATCCTCCTACTTCCCCAGTGCCAGATACATAGTTAGTGTTCAATAAACTGTTCTCAAATGAATTAATACTCTCCCTCTGAGGTGCATAGGGCCAGTGTGATCAATTTAGGGCAATACCTCAGAACATGTGTCACTGGTATACGTCCTCCATCCAAAATCATCACATACTCAAGATTTCTTAGGCTCAACATTGAAAAAGGTTAGAATTTGGGCTCAAATTTAGTGACTACCATATCTGAAAAAAAAAATTCATACAAAGTAGTTATGATAACGTTGCAAAAATGCTTTCAAAATGCCAGTGAGGTCTTATTCTTTTCAGATTTTAATGGATTAATCCTTTCCCTCCTGAGAATATTATGGGCAGAAACTTGACAAGACAAATTTTAAGTGAGAACATATTCAACAAGGTCAATAGAAAATGTCATCCTCATATGTCCTATAAAGCCAAAGTTTTACTTTTCCCCCAAATGCTTATTTGACAGAACAGCATTGTTGGGTATGAAAAATTTAATACGTGCTAGAGGAAAATAGAACAGGGCATCTGTTGAACCATAATTGGCGTCTGAAAAGATTTCTTATCGCAGCCCTAGGACATACTTAGACACAAAGAAGAGGGCTTGGTTTGGCTTATGGATTTTATTTTTCATTAAATTATATCTCATTGCATATATTAGCACAACACATCCATAAACCAGATAATGAAGACACTGTTGTTATCCCCGCACTACAGGGTTGGAAACTAACAACTCAATAAGTACTTAAGCATCCATTGCTCGCCCAATTCTGGACTAAGGAGAACATGCCCGAGCAAAAGGAGCTTTAGATACAGTCAGGAAAGTAAAATGAAAATGCTTCAAGCAATTAGATACAAGGAACGCAGATTCGGGTGGTACTTGTTTATCACAGACATCTGAATTTGGGGATAGGAGAGGTGGTTGAGGGCAACTGGGAGAGGTAACATTTCCAAAGAAGTAAGAGAAGCTGGGAAGGAAGAACAGCAATCAAGGCCAGGATGGTCCCTGTCTGCAGGGCTCCCTGCCTTCCCAAGGGCTCTGCACCATTCATTTTTCCTCCCAACACTTCTGTGCGGCTGACCCTCAGTCTCCACAGATACACTGCCCAAATCATGAGACAGCAAGATCAGGGAGAATCTTATGGTGGAGAAGGGCATGAAACACCTGCAAGTCGGACATGGAGAGAGACCCGTTCTGAGTAGGGAGGGCAAAGGCCGAGGTGGGAAAATCCTTGCTCCCACAACCTGGAGTCTTAGTTTGGGCACAGCCCTGTCAACCAGTGGTCTGCAAGAATTCAGGTTTAGGACCCCTTTATGCTCTTGACAATGACTGAGAACCCAAAGAATTTCCTTATATGAGTTTTATTTATCAATGTTTGCCATATGGAAATTAAAAGAAAAATTTAAGACATCAAAATTTTTATATTGAAATATTAAAAGAATGATCAACATACTACCTGATAACATAATTAATACTTTCAAGATGGATATATTTTCCAAAACAAAACAAAATTGGGAGAATAATATCACTTTGCATATTTAAAAATTCATTTCATGTCCAGCTTAACAGAAGGTTTCTGGGTTCTCCTATCTGTTTTGGCATCTAATATACTTTGATGCATTACTGTGATGGAAAAGGCTTCTCTAACACACATAAGCCGTAGGAAAGGGAGGAGTATTTTAATAGCCTTTCCTGATAACTTGTGGATATCTTTTCTGATACTACACCGAGACTTGAACACTTACAGTTTTTTCTGTCTTTTTTCTTTGTTAAGGTCTTATTCATATGTAAAGAAATTTGTTGGTTTGAAAGGTAACAGTGTGGTGAAATTCAGTGCTGATCTCAGTGTAGAAGAGCTGCCCCACCCTGAGAAGCACCCTTGTCACTTTTCACTCACTTCACCCCCGTCCTTCCAGCTCCTGGCAGCTAGCGGTCTTTTTGTCACTATCATTTCATCTTTTCTAGAATTTCACCTAAATGAAGTCATCCATATTCTTTTATGTTTGCCTTCTTTGACTGAAGCCTCATAGTTTTAGATTTACCCGTGTTGCACCTATTACGATTTTGGCCCTTAATTGTCACGTAGATTCCATCACATGGATAGTACACGTGGTTTGTATATTGACCAGCTGTCTGATATTTGGGTGGACTCCAGCCTTGGAGTAAACGGCAAACAATTGCACCCACATTTTTATGTGGATGTGTATTTTCACTTCTCCTAGGCAGACAGCTGTGGGTGGAACTGCTGCATCACACTGTAAATGTACCTTAACTTTATAAGGTAGGTGCTGATGTGCTGTTTTCCAAAATAGCACACCTCTGCCATTGAGCATCCTGGTCTACAACACCTGAGTGAGTACTCCTGTTGCTCCACACCTTGCCAATACCCGTGACCTCAATATTTCTATTTCACCCTTTCTAGTGAGTATATAGTGGTTTTTCACTGTAATTTTAATTCTCACTTCTTTTATGACTAGTGACGGTGAACATGTTTTTATATGTTTATTGACTATCTTTTTTGTAAATTTCTATTCAGTTCTTTTGACCATTTTTCAATTGGGTTTTTTAATTATTAAATTGTAAGAGTTTTTATCTTTTTAATTCTCCATACAAGCCAGATGTTGGATTTATGTTTTGCAAAGTGTTCTACCAGTCTTTGGCTTCTTTTTTGTTTTAACTACATCTTCCAAAGAACAGAAGTTTGCAATCTTCATGAAACTTGTTTTACCACTTTTCACTTTAAAATGTTTCTTTTTTTTTTTACTAAATATTTTTTAGGAGTAGATGAACACAATATCTTTATTTTATTTATTTTTATATGGTGCTGAGAATCGAACCTAGTGCCTCACACATGCTAGGCAATTACTCTACCAACTGAGCTATATCCCCAACCCCCAAATTTTTCTATTTTGCTTTGGGTATCACATGAAATTTATGATTAAGATTCTTTCTTTGTTAAAAAGGTTGTTCCTGTACATTTGTTGAAAAACTGCCTTGCCTTTTCTTCACTGAATTCCTTTGGTATCTTTGATCAAAATCAATTGGCCATATAACTGTGAATCCATCTGAACTATTTGTTCTGTATTTTTTTTTCTTTTTTTCTTTGTGGTACCAGGGATTGAACTCAGGGACATTTGACAACTGAGCCACATCCCCAGCCCTATTTTTGGGTTTCATTGAGAGAAAGGGTCTCACTGAGTTGCTTAGTGCCTTGCTTTTGCTGAGGCTGGCATTGAATTCACAATCCTTCTGCCCCAGCCTCCTGAGCCGCTGGGATTACAGGTGTAGACCACCATGCCTGGCACCTTGATTTATTTTTACCTACACACACCCTTGTCTTGATAGTTTTAAGTCACAAAAATCATGTAGTATGAGTCCTCTAATTCTGGCTTTTTGTTTTCTAAATTGTTTTAGCTATTGTAGATCCTTTGATTTTCCATTTAATTTTCAAATCAGTTTGTTAATTTTTTAAAAATTTTTTTAGTTGTTGATGGACCTTTATTTTTATTTATTTATTTATATGTGGTGCTGAGGATCGAACCCAGGGCCTCACACATGCTAGGCAGGCGCTCTACCACTAAGCCCCAGTCCCAGCCCCATCCCAATCAGTTTGTTAATTTTTTCAGAAAAGCCTATTAGGATTTTGGTTACTCTTGCACTGAATACATGGATCACTTTGGGAGTAGCACCATCTTCACAATATTGAATCTTCTAACCTAGGGGTCAAGCTGTGATCTTCAGGCCAAATCTAGCCTATTTTGTATGCTCTGGAGGTAAGAATGTTGTTCATATTGTGAAAGGGTGATACAAATGGGTCAAAACATCTCATTTTGCAAAGTTCCATTGTGATTTTCCACACCTTTCATTAACTTTATGCCTAGGATTTGTTATTGTGGCCCACGTCCTGAGGACCATCACTCCAAGCCATGGGGGCAGGGGACAATCATGGTTTTCTTTTGCAGGACTCAGATTACATGGTGGAAATACTAAAGCATTATTTCAATAATACGTGGAGGGAGCCACATGGGCCAGAAGCAGGGAAAATAAGAATATTTAAATTGAGAGGGGCTACACACATGGGTTAAGGGAGTGGGAGAAAAAAAGGAGTAAATTCAAAAACACATTTCAAAGGAAGGAAAGGCAGGATTGGTGTGGATTGGATAAAGAGGATGAAAGAGAGGCAAGAGTCAAAGACAACTTCAAGGTTTCTAGCCTGTGATGTTAAATGGCTCGTCCATGGTGATTTTTATTTGGTTTACTTTTATCATCTGGATGCACAAATGGGATTTTTCCCACATCGAGCAATTGTAGCTCCCTACATTCAGATTTACCATTGAAATTACCTTCTATCTCTTCACACCCTGTTAGTGAACAGGTAGTATTTTGATGGATGTTACATGATCAGAGAAATCCCGGGTCTTGGTGGCATGTGGAACATAACTCTTCTTTAAATCCTTGCTGTAATTAACCATTCCTTAATATCTGAAAGCTTTTGTGGTCACTCCACCGAACATTATTTTTATAACCTTGTTTGTTCAGAGATCATTAGCCCTTTAATACATTTATATTATTTATGACATTTAATTCCCCCCCCCTTTCCATCCTTTGGCTTTCTTTTGAAGTCACACTATTAAACCTCCTTAAAAATATTTATGTGTGTTTAGTTAACAAAAGCTCCTGTAAGTTGAATCCATGCTGGGAAAAGGTTCAGGTAAGCTCTCTATATAAGCTTACAGACAATTGTGTAAATCTTCAGCCATTAAAGAGAAAGGAGAAAAAAGCCACCCTCATTACACTGCTGTCATTTGCTCTTCATCTCCTGTCCTCTTTAGCAGCATTAAGATGGGATGTAAATTTGCCAGTTAATGCTGTTAGAAAATGGATGGTTCAAGAAGGGCAGGAATTAGAGATCAGTATTAGGTGCAGATAAGCTCCTTTGCCTCCGCAGTGGCGGCTGTTTAACATTCATGGGAAAATCATCATCAAACAGCGTTATCACAGCTCTGTTGATGGCTGAGGAACTTCATCACTATGATAATTTTTTTTATAGCTGTGAGCCAAAAAGCTCCCTTTTATTTCTGCTGTCTCGAGCTGTGATAGAAGCTTGTTTGTATGGGTAGGATACAGCAGACCCTGGGCTCCTCGGACGGGTTTGATTTCTTCTTCCCTCCCCTCTGCTCTCTCCTCCTGCACGTCGCACTAAACAGTCCTGCTGATAAAAATATACATATAGATGTGTGTATAAAAATGGAAGTCCTCCAACAATCCTTCAAAGCAGAACAGATATTTTTATGATCAGTAATTCAAAGTTTGACAAGTGATGCTATTCTGTAATGAAACTGTCATCCATTTTTATTGTGAGCAAAATGCTAACTTGATAAATGGAACGCGGAGGGGTGGGGGGCAGGCCAAAGGCGGGGGGAAATAATGCCCGACTCTGAATCTGCGGAAAGCAACTGTTCCCCACAAAGTGTCTCTCGACAGCATATTCCTCTGCAGTAGGAGAGGTCGCCTGAGCTCAGCGCCTGTCATTATTCCTTTCCGAGTTCAGCGGAGTGAACCAGACCCGTCGTCTCTTGCCCCTTTTGGCTCTCATCTATCTTATGTTTGCAGTGTGTGGGCACAACATTAGTTGTGTTATTCTGAATTTACGGAGTTTGCTTGAGAACACACAATCTTTGCACATGATAGTTCCCCGACATGTTTAGACATCTTCAAGTTTACGGGAGATAAAAGTCACAGTCCTAGATTGCAGTGTCTGTGGGCAGACGAGCGGTATTCTTCTGCAGCCGATAAGGAAACTATTCAAAGAAAATTCACATTTATGAGGGCTCTCAATCTGGTGCTTCCTGGCAGCTTTGACCTCATTTTTTGGAGGCTTCACAGTTCCGAATGACTGTCCCCCCTTTGGGGATGCAGCTAGAAAGGTGTGGTACGCAAAAGCACTTTTGTCGTCTGGACAGAAAGGGACTATCGTTTAAAGAGTTGGGATTTGAATTCAGGATTGATCTAACTACTTGAGTAATTTACTTTCCGGCCCTGCTCATTCCGTTTCTTTCCCTGAGAGCAGACTCCAGCCCTGTCATGATGGCCTGAATTATGCTTGGAGTTTGGAGATAAGGACTTTTGTCTACGAGGCTCAGCTTAGACGACCAAACTCATTTCCCAGAAGACTAGAGTTTGAATCCAGTTAGGATCCTGGAGGTGAAAGGCTGGTGTCTTATCATTTAAGTATAGCTATTTAAACATAAGTTTAAAAGAGATACTGCAGGATGGAGGGACAGCGTTGTCCCTCTAAGGATAATCTTGGGGACAGCTGGCTGGCTGTTCTCTGGAAATCAGATAATCCTTTCCATCCCCAAATAGCTTTGGCCACCTCTGACTTCTCAAGGTGAAGAGCTAAGGGTACCTTCCCATTCCAAGATGTTCTGTTTCATGCTTATTAAAAATAAATAAATAAATAAGTCCAAGGAGGTGGGTAATTTTCCCGAGCTCACTCCTTGAACTGACAGTAGGTCTAAGTCTTAATTCTGGGAGCTTCCCTTTGTGAGTGAAAAACATCAGAGCCCCCCACCCCCGCCTGGAGCTGTGGGGGTGCTTGCTAATTCCTTCCTCTCACTGGACCCCTGACACATGCAAGCCAGAGGCAGCCTGTGCCTCATGGACAGGATCCTTCCAGTGAACCCCCAAGTGAGTGCCTTCCCCCGGCCAAGGCTACTCAGCCAAAGGAATTCCCACTCCTTCCTTCCTCCATGGCAGGAGGGACATTTCAGGACACCAGAAGTGACCAAGAAAGCCCCTTTGCTTCCTAGGTGCATGAAGGAAAGGTGACAATCTGTTCAACTTGGCTTGAGGAAGCAGATTCAGAGAAAGGTTGTTTTACACGTCTCCTCAAATGCAACGGATGTGGGGGGGAAATCCACGGGGCCAGGTTGGGGGCTTCTTTTTACCAAAAATTTTGGAAAAATAATGTTTATTACCAGTGGTCCTTCCTAGCCCTTTCTTTCTATGGAAAATAAGATCAGCAATTCTCCACCGTAACTATAAAAACTCTATACCTAAGCCGTGGGTCACGGTGACCTTTATCCGGGGTAGATGAAGAAAGGGGTCCTGGGGAGGAGAGCAGGTGGGAGTGGGCATGGGCGCACCCAGCAGGAAGTCCAGTTCCCAGAGGGGTTGGAGGTCATCACTACGTCCACCTGCACAGGCCCGAGAGCCCCACTTCAGGCCCACAGGAAGGAGGCCCGGCTGCATTTAGCAACCACTGAAATCACACATTCTCTGATTTAGTTCATTTTACACTAACAACTTCAAGAAACGGCTTTGAGTTCACAAGAACAAAAGACAACGAAGATAATTTCCTTTGGCTCTTTTGGCAAGCCATCAGCAATTTCCCAGCTCTTTTTTCCCCTTAAACCCACCCATCTATCTCATTATCTTGAATTAGCTTTATTTTTTTTCTTGGAAATAAAAAAAAAATTAATTAACCTTTTAGTAACTAGAACCCATTACAGAGATATCTTATGTTCACAGTATGTAGGCTATGACTCAGTTGTTAATTAATGCATTTTTACCTAATTTTGACTTTAGAGTTAAGGATAGTTAATCTCACAAGAATTTTATTTTAGCTTTACTAGACCTAAGTGCATGCATTCACACGTACATACTCCAACACATTTGACAGAGTTATAGCATAGGTGAGCTGTGGTACAAACCTAAATTTACATAAATCTGTGGGTTGTTTTTTTATTTGTCATTGTTGTTTTATATTTTCTTTTGGCAGTGCTAGGGATCGAATCCAGGGCCTCGTACCGCTGAGCTAGACTCCTAGCCTGAAACCTTTGTATTTTCAGTTTTCCCGTGGATATCAGGACTTCCTGTGAAAACCAGCACTGCGCTTCCCATGACCCCATCATAGAACTGACTCTGCCCCCACCCCTCACAGCATACACACTGCTGTGGTTGAAAGCGTCTCCCTAAGTTCATGTGTTGGAAACTTAGCCCCCAGTGTGACAGTGTTGAGAGGTGGGCCCTTAAAGAGGGGACCAGGTCCTGAGGGCTCTGCCCTCATGAATGGCTTAGCATAATGGCAGGAGCGGGTTAGTTATGGTAGGCTGTCATTTCCTGATCAAGAATGGGTTCAGCCCCCTTCCTCTCTGTCTGCCTCTGGCTCTCTCTCACCCCCTCCCACTCTGCCACAGGATGACATAAGACAGCCCCAGCCAGATGCCCACACCTTGATGTTGGACTTCCCAGCCCCAGAACCATGAGAAATAAGTTTCTTTTCTTTATATAATTCCCAGCCTGTGGTATTCTGTCATAGCAATGCACATCAGACCAAGACACATATACCAGTGACAGGGCCTGATCAGTGGATCAATTGGTAATCTGTTTTCCCGGGAGAGGGTTTATTTGTGTTCTTTTACCCAGCACACACCTGTGAGCAGCTGGTCCACTGATGGAAGCAGCCCGAGGCCACAGCACAGTGACAAGCTGTTCTGAGCTCAGCCCCTGAATGCTGTCACCCAGTCCAGTAGCCAGGGCCACACAGCCACACCAGCAGGCAGGCACAGGGCCATGTGGGTAAGAGGTGCTCACCCCGAGTTCTACCCTTCACGCTGCACCTCATTAGTCAGAGCCCTACCAAGCCGGAAGAAGACACCCGAATCTATCTGTCGCCTCTAACAATTCACGGAGCAGATTCTCCATTTCCTTTGTTACGCTATGAATAATTCTGCAGCTTCTCCGGTCTTATTAAGAAGCCTTTCCCTCGGTTTCTCTTTGTTCTTCTCATCTAATCTCTTAATAGAAGTTGCTAATTAAATTCCTATAGCCATTTTTTTAACAGTGTTTTGAATAGCAAAGTCTGTCAACTGCAGAAAGTGTATATTCTTATCAACACGCCTGTTGCCTGAAGGAGCCCAGGGCTCGCTGACAGATGGCTGCCCAGGGTGGCCCAGCAGGCCTCACATCTGCAGCACCTGCCAGCAGGAGGACGGTGGGCGGCCCGGGCTGGAGAGGAGGCTCGTTTGGGTTCAGAATCCCATTTGCTAGAGTGTTTCCGTGAGTCTCAAGTGGAATTCTGCAAATTTAAGCCAAGAATTCTAGGCGTGCAGTCATTTGTAAGTATCTTTTGATGCTGCCCCATTAACATCATGTATCCCTTTAAATCTAAGTGGTGTCAAATCTTTAAAGGAAATTTAAAAAGCAGTTGAGTGTTTGACGTAGATGCTTACACAGGCTTTTATCAGACAGGAGTCAACGAACTGAGATTTGTTATATTTCCTTGCTGCTACCTGATAGGAGGTTTCAAGACCTTGGTGAATAAGGAATAGTCTTCTACACTGAATTTCCATGAAAATTTAGGATGTAAGTGTTCCCCTCAAACCAAACCCACTTTTACTCCTCCTCCCCCCCACACAGGTAGTTATTGGCACAATGCCTCACAGCAAGTTGTGAGTGGCTAATTAGAAGGTAATCCATAAACACAGACGTTCATACCAGGTCAATACCTTTAAGGGAACATTTGTCCTTGATCAAATGTTGGTATCTACCTGAAGCAAAAATGTATCTATTTTCTCAACAAATATTTTTTCCATGCATAGAAGTTGTCAAGTACAGATGCTGGGTATGGGACATAGAGTAGTTGTCCCAATCTGGCTCAGCCCACAGGTCTACATCCTTCTGCTTCAAATTCCAGGGATCTTCAAAAGTTGTGTGTGTGTGTGTGTGTGTGTGTGTGTGTGTGTGTCTGTCTGTCTGTCTGTCTGTCTGTCTATAACTGTGCTGGAAAATACAAAAGACTGACCAGGGATTTGGAAAACTTCTGAAGTATAGAAAGGATTGAGTCTATGAAAAACAAAGCTGAAGTCTAGAAACTATAGCTCAAACAATGGGGAAAGGTTCCCTGGAGATAGAAGCAATTCCAGGAGAACTCCAGGTGCAGAGGCAGGGAGAGAGAAAGGATCCCTGTGGAAGTCATCAGAGTGGGTAAACTTTCAACTCAGCAATTGCATCTGTCCAGAAGAAATCCTTATATTGGTGCACGGGGTGTGTGTGCCCAAGGACAGGCCCTGCTACCTGGCTCCCAATAGCGAAGCAACCTGATTGTCTACCTAGCAGTGAGAGAGGCACTATGAAACTATGTAGGTCACTCTATTGAGATGAAAAGCTTGCCAAGACATGATGAGAGGGGGCGGGGGGAATGGGAAGGCGAATGGAAAGAGGGATGGATGGAGGAACGTATGTTCACATGATTGTAAATTCAAAGATGCACATCTGAAAGGAGACTCACCAAACAATTTTCAGGCTTTACCTTTTGGACATTAAATGATGGTACAGTCAGGGTAAGGGGGACATTCATTTTTCTCATTATACTGCACATGTAATGTCTGAAGCCGTATTAATATGTCACGTATGTGATTACATAAGGGGGGGAGGTATAAAAAAAACAAAAGAAAAAAAGAAAGCAGACAGGCTGCCCCTTCCCAAGGAGCTTATGTGGGAGGTGAAGGCAAGTAGGAAAAAAATATCTTTGGCAATCCAGTGTGAGAGATGCACTGATACAGTCATGTCAAGGAAGCTTAGCACCCCATAAAAGATGCATAACCCCATCTAGATCAAAAAGGGAGGGTTTCCCCAAAGCAGGATGACTAAGTTGAACTCTGACAAGGGTGTAGCATTGGTCGGATGGGCAGAGAAGTGGGGTGGTAAATAGAAGGGAGCCCGTGAGCAAAGCTGAGGTGCTCAGTTTGGAGCAGGCATCAAAGATGAGCCTGGAGGGGGACCCAGAGAAACCTAATGGGTCACGAAGTCCCTCGAAAGCTGTGTTGAGGCGTCTCACCTTCCTCCTGGACTGGTCGCTTAGGGAACGAGTGTGTCAGTGATCCAGACCTGGGGTGACAGCTACAGAAAGCACACCTCCATCCAGGTCATCTCTTAGAGTTCCTGCTTCTAATAAGATGTTGCAAGTCATTGCAGATGGCACAGAAGCACCTGACATCCTCTCCCAAGATCTGGTCCCCAGTTGGAATTCTTCCTTTGTAGTCTGGCCTGTGGCATTAGCTGCCCTCAGGCCATTTTTGTTTTTTCTTTCCCACCCAATCAGGTGCCCAGAAGCTCTGTGCAGGTGGCCAAGATGATTCAGGTAAGGACACCCCTTCATCTTGTTCTCTGTCTTCCACTGACGCAGAATAACCCCTGACCAGGACACTTCACCTACTAAAACCTGACTGCAGTTTTACCAGGGCAGCAGTCACTCCTGCAGTGGGAGGTCTGTGCACATGAAGTCAAGACTTCCCTCGATGCCACAGGGGAAGTGAAAAACATGGCAAAGCCAGGGAGAGGCGACATCCTGCCCTGGAGCAGGGGCTCTCGCGTGCCCGACATTACTGCAGCTTTCCATCGTGTCTTATGCTTGGTCTTTCCTGAGTTGAAACTGGCATCCAAGGGAAGAGAGGTGGCATGGTGCCTGGCATAGTCCCATGCAATCTGCAGTCAGCCTGTGCCTGTGGCCTCTTGGGGGGTGGGGGGGAGTGATAAGCAGCCACACTAGCAATGGATTGGTTCCTAGGTCACCATAACCAATTGCCACAAACTGGGTGGCTTAAAATGACAGACATGTATTCCCTCATAGTTCTGGAGTCCAGAAGTCTGGAATCAAGGTATTGGCAGGATGCACCCCATCTGAGGTTCAAGAGAGACTTCTTCCTTCTGTCTTTCAGCTTTGGGTAGCTCCAAGTATTCCTTGGTTTGGGGCCACATCGCTCCAATCTCTGCTTCTGTCTTAATTTTGCTTTCCCCTCCATCTCTGTGTCTTGTCCTTTTCTGTCTTCTCTAAGGACACTTGTCATTGGTTAGAGCCCACCCAGATAATTCATCTTGAGATCACTGAGTATTTGTCTGCAAAGGCACTTTTTCTAAATAAGGTCACATTCATGGGTACCAGTGGTTAGATGCGGATCGGGGGAGACATAATTCAGCATTCTATAGATACTAACCTGTGTTGTTCGTTTTCCAAAGGTCTCATTTTCTCCACCATACTCAAGGGAAGTCTTCCACCTCCTACTTGGTTTATCATTTATTCCTGTTTGGGGTAGAGGAGAATAGAGGAAGGGAAATGGTGTGGCTTTAAAGATGAGATTCAGTAATCTTGTTATTCAGAAGGAAAAACTGGCAAAAAAAAATAAATCAAAAAAATCTGGTTCCTGTTCAAGGTCAGAGCTTAGAAGCAGAGCTGGAACTGAAATCCAGGACTCTTCCCACCACCCCATGCTCTGGGGGTGTAGGATTCTGGGTACTTATGATTGACCTCAGTTACAGGTCGGATATTTAGCAGATGGCAACTACATTGAGGAGGAAATATTAAAAGTTTCTATTACTTCATTTTGCAACTCCTTATTCAATAGCAGGGTCTTGGAATTCTATTCTCTGCTTAGGTGTCACCCTGCTCCAATAAATGAATCTGTCTCTTTATTTCAGAAAATTGTGCTTTGTTCTAGTTAGAGGGAAAAAAACAAAACTACCCCACATGCTATGAAAACAAAACATGAACTTGAAGAAGTGTTATCAAGTCCTTCAGTTCAGTCTGGTGAACTAAGGAGTAGAATTGCTCACTTCAAAGGCTGGGCAGTATTTTTATTGGGACCTGGATTAGGAAAGAATGGGGCTGGGGTGGGGCAGTGGGGGCCCTCCGGACTCCCTTACAAGGGTTGGCTTGATAGGAGCGCTGGGTGCCCGTGAATATCTGTTATGTAATGTAAACCCCAAGCAGTTGTAGAGTCATTCAGACAATGGTCCAACTTGGGAAGTTCCCAACTCATGAATATTGCAGATAGCCCATTTTCTTCACCTTCAGTTGAATCTGATACTTTTCAATAGGCTTCGAGGTGTCTGAGACTTTATCTGAGCCAGAGCCGCTGAGCTGAAAGGAGAGTGAATGGACGGGGAGTCATTCAAAACATGCTTTCATTTGGTTTCAGAGACACTTTCTTTGTTTTGATGTGCTCAGAACATCATCTATTTGAAGTCTGGCTCCACTAGAGTTTTTATCTCCAAAGCAAGGAAAATATGGTAATTTTAAATAAATAAGCTACCACAACAAAATGTTTTTTTTAAAAAAAACTGTTTCCAAGAGATTTGCACATTTTGAACGTGGGTAATGCCTATATGAAAGCCTAAACGTGTGACTCTAAGCTATATTCCGTCTTTCTCTTTGTTCTTTATGAAAATATTCACATCTATCCAACCAAATTAACATACATTATCACAAATGTGTCATTCTCAAATTTCCTGAGCCCGGCTTATCACTCACCGTGCTTTTCTTTTTGCCCATGACTGTCTTTCTGCAAACAAAACAACATTATTCACACCACTAAGTGTAACAGCACAATGGGAGAGAGCGCTGGAAGTGACTTCTTTGTTCTTATCGGGTGACCTCTCACTCTGAGTCTTTCCTTTCTTCGACTCTCTGGAGTCACGGCTCTGAGAAGGAACGTGGAACCCTATGCTCCATTCCAGTACCCCGCGCCCATCTGTCCTGGGCATTCCTTTTGTGCTCTGGGAGCATTGAGCATCCCAGTCAAATCTAACTCCAGGCTTTATCCTGCGGTGGACAACGGTGCATCTTGTTTGAAGAGAAAGATTCAGTCTCTCTCTTGCTCTTAATTCATAGGAGGCTTAAATGGCTAGAGAAAAGGCCTATGTAGATGGTTTCCTGATACTTAAATAAGAAAGGAACTGCTTAAAGTTCCATTTGAAGCCAGAGCCCCTCTGGAGAGCAGTTGCTACATTCCCACACCTGGATGGGCTCAAATCTAGAGAATAGTGGAAGTCTCAGCCCACTCTAAATTCTAATTCAGTCCAGGAAAAGAGAGTTCCCTATAAGTTTCCTTTTGTGTTCAAGTTTGGAATTTAGAACCAAGAGAGTGGAAAGGGATATTTAAGAAGTTTCTAATGCCAGGGGGCTATTAAAAATACTGCTTTTAGGTCAACCATTTATACCAACTCACCACCAAAAATATATTTTGGTTTACATGGAAACTGAACCTTACTAGTAGGGCCCTAGAAACAAGGCGGGAAGAGGTAGGAGTTTTATGGCTCATCAAGATAGGTTTCTTTGTGTTACTCAAGTGGCAAATGCCATTCCACAGGTTGCTAAATGCTTATGGATTATGATAACGACATGAAATTGCTTGAGTTTTGCCATTTTCACAGTACAAAATTTAAATATAAAGCCATGAACTCCTCTTTGCCTGCTGTTTATATTTCTTATGAACTTTTTAGTGGTTCATTTGTTAAATCAATATATGACCCAGAGATATGTTAACTATGACCATTATCGACACGCTAGTGATCAAAAGTTCATTTTACCAACGACTACCAAAAGAAACCTAAGCTTTGTTTGAATGACCAGAATAGAAGCGAATTTTGGCATACACTGGATTTGAACTTTTGTTTCTGTTGTGACAAACCTTACCTCTTTCTCCATCATCTTGACAATATGTGCAGGCCGCTCACCATTATCTTTGCATATTCATGACTTCCTCAGAGAAATTCAAGACATCATTGCTGATGTGGGCTGGAATACTCAGGTTGCATTTCCCTATTGGCTCATATATCATCTAGGATGAGCAGAAGTCAGGTGCAAATGCTCTAAAGAGAGGGCAGGCGAATCATCACTTCATTCTGCCCAGTCACCGTGGATCCACATTTATTATTCTTGGTGCATGTCTGGATGGTTGTTAAGCCTCCGGTGACTTGAGAGCTCTAAGCCCTACTGAGCATTGACAGGCAGAATATCTGGAAAATTACTCTGAAAACATGAAATCTTCGTGGCTTGGAGACGCTCCCTCAGTGGGGGTATCTTCTAGTGTAGACTGTTAAAATTGACTTTCCTTTGTTGAAGCATCCATGTTCCCACATTTTCCATCTAAGGCATTAAGGAGAATGTTATGGGGATGTATTTCTTGGTACCAGAACACTGTATACACTGTACCCATATCAGGGGCAAGCATAGAGTCTTTTTCAAAAAAAAACTCTTGGTGTAAATGTCTTCTAAATAAGGCTTTGGGGAAAACAAGAAAAGGAAAGAAGAGGGGGAGAAAAAAAAAAGCAACCTACTCCGATTAAGCTCACAAAGAGACCACAGTACTCCACATTATCTCAAGAAAAACAAAAGCCCAAAAGCACAGCCACAGCTCTCCGTCAAGCAGACAGACATTAAAGTACATTAGCACTATCATTTGTATGTCTATAAATATCAATAAAGTATGCGATTTGGCTTCACTTTCACACAAAGAAGGGGAACTATCCTTTTCAGGAAATTTCAGAGAGATACTCACCAACAAAAGTTCAGTAATTCAATCTTTGCAAAGCTCAATAATGCTAAGTTGGAAATTGCAGGTTTTCAACTAATGTCCCTGATAAGTGATGACAGCAGAACTAGAGCTCCCCATTATTAGGCAATCCGATATCCCCCACCCCCCTGATCTGAAATAGAGAAGGGGCTCCCTCAAGCAGCCGTGATGGGCTCACATCTACATTAATCTCTGAAGTCAAAAAAGAGGCTTTCTTCATGGGCTTATCTGCTGCCAAATGTCTGCCTCCACCAGGAGTGATTTCGCACTACAGAACAGCTATGCAAATGACTCTGGTATCTCTGCCTGATAGGTGCCATTTTGCTCAGACGCTTGGGTACTGTCCTGCACACTGGACTGTCACAGCTGTCTGACTTTCATGTCTAAAGGACTTGGACCCTGAGCCAAATGAGCCTCTGCTTGCATTGCTTCCAGACAGGGGAGCACCTGAAGTCTGAACAGGTAGTGGGGGGGGGGGTGACATGTGAGGGGTGGGGGCCGTTGGCTGGGGTTTTTACCCTCTTCTTATGTGACACCTGCTTCCAACTTTTCTCCAGTACAAGTTCCCCCTTGGAAGGCGTCATGATGCTGATAGGGAGGTTTGGTAGCACTCGCCTCTTTCAAATTTATTCGGAAAAGGCCACTTATCACTGCTAGTGGTTGGAAACATCTATCTTTTTTTCTCCAGAGTGGCAGGGCCCTGTTTCCAGAGCTGAAATTAACATGGTCCAAAGCCATCCATTATTTAGTAACATGCTAAGCGATAATGTGAAAAAGTTAAATCTTGTTCAAGGTGATGTGTTTGTCCTGCCTCCCTCTCAAGGCAACATTCACAGCAACTCAGAAATTCATTTTTGCGATGCACCATTTTAACATGTTCTCATTTGGAACAACAGTATTTCTCTTTTAAAAACATATTTTTAAAACCAGTATCGAAGCCTGAAGTAAGATCCTCTCTGGGGGTCCAGTGGGCGGGATGGCCGGTGGATCACAGAGCAGGGTACCACCTCTGCCCTCCACACCTTGACTGGCTTTTGCCTGGAAACACACATTTCCATAAATCAGTGTATTGACATCAGGAGTTTGCATACTGTACCTTCTGGTCCCACAGAACTAAGCTAATAAGTATGATCTTTAGCAAATGCTTTTAAAGCAAGAGTGTCACATCCCTGAAGGGGGCGTGATAGCAACCTGCTGAGTAGAATACTAGTTGTATTTCACTGATATCCCAATCTGGAATAGTTCCCAAAAGATGTCATAGAATGGAAGTGAAGGTTAGAAATGAGGACACTCCTCAAACACAGATCCTCTAATGTTTGGTTTTATGAGCCACTGATGGTCCTACAGTTTCTTGAATTTAGAAATTGTCTGATGCAGGAATTCTCCAAGAATCAGCCAAGTAATTCTATTGTAAAATGACCATCTAAAGAAAGTACATTGTTTTCTGTTAAAATTTTGGCTAGCTCTGGGGTAAAAAAGAAGTAAATAACCATCCCCCATTTACTCAGAACAGTTCAAGAAGGTCCAATCATTCCCTATTACTAAAATTTTTCATCTATATCAAGTAGGGATTACCAAATTTTTTAACTTATTAAACTAAACTACATCAAATTACAAAACTATTTCGAATAAAATTGACCTAAATTCAGGAATTCACAGCCCTGCCAAGTAATGCTGAATTTACTGGTTAGCATCCCATAATCCTATAGTTGTATAAAATGCATGTGACCGAGCTGGCCACATATTGAATTTATTAGGATACACCTGGAGAAGTTGGCCTTTAAACAAGTCTGAGACTTCAGCTTATTATTGTCAACTATTTCTTGCCAATAAAAGTAGAACATAGAATTTCTAAAAGTCAGCTAAAGTCCTGGAGATGTGTGAAGGTTGTGAACAACCTGGGCACCAGTGGGCAGCACAGGTCACATCCGGAGCAGAGATTCTCCAGCATGCTTTTATGGTAGAATAATGGAGGGCCCTGTTCAAACAGAGTGTGGGCTCCACCCTCAGGGATTCTGATCTACTAGATTCAGTAGGTGCATCTTGAGCAAGTTCCTAGGTGATATTGTTGTTGCTAGCCTGGGGAGCACATTTTGAGAACCACAGCTCAAGAGTACCATGAAGGTTGCTGGGCTGATTGGTATTCCAGTTAACTTGACAAGATTGGTGTAAACTCAAATGGTTCTGTCCATAAGAATCCCCTTTGAGCCTTCAGAAATATAGATTGGTCAGGTTGATCAAATTAAACCAATATATAATAGATCTATTTTATTTTGTTCCACTTCAATATGGAATCATAGACCTTTTACTCCTTTGACCACAAGGAGCATTTAAGCATTTCAATATATTCATGCAGTTACTAAGTTATATGGATCTGGGTTCATGAGTAGCTGTCCTTTGAGGCTATATCACGTTGACAGATGATTTAACAGCTCTAAACCTTCATCCTCAGATCTACTCAAGAGGGCTGATAATACAAGCCCCAATATATTATTGTGAGGATTATAAATATAAAGCCCCTATTTAATGCACTTAGAATCACTGGAACCTAATATTACCTTCCTCATTTTGAACAATTCAATCCAGTAAAATTCTAATGACTATAGAGAACTGTAGGCCACTCAGAAAAACCACAGGGTTTTCTATAAAGATGCAACTCCTCAACACATAGTATCACAACATTCTGTAAAACATTGACTAATCAGACACCGAGACTTGACTCAATTTCCTGATTAGAAGAGTTTTAAGATGCTCCTTGCATTGACCCTCGCTGATTCCTTTTCACTCCCTGTCTTACAAAGTAACACAGGTCCCCAAACCATCTTCCATTACTGTGACAGCATCTCACACTGCTGTGTCAGTCATTATGTCATTTTCTCACTGTGGTGGTCATAGAAGGTACAGGAAAGAAGACTGTGGCTGTAGATATGACCCAAACTTTTACAAAATATATCATTCTAATTATATATTTGATTTATTGTGGTGCCTTCCTCATCAAACACACACAAAAAATTATTGAAAGCACCGGAAAAAAAGAATTCTAGAAAGTAAGTGATATAGTAAGTTAGGGCTTAGTCAGTTGATACTACAGCGAGAAGCACAGGATCCTGGAGATGGTCACATGGGCAGTAGCATTTTGAACATTTTTTTCTCCAAATTCATTGACTCAATATGCTTTAAAAACTGACACTCTGGTGCTGTGGCTGTAGCTCAGTGGTACAGTGCTTGCCTAGCACATGGGAAGCACTGGGTTCGATCCTCAGCACCACATAAAAATAAATAAATAATATGAAGGTATAGTGTCTATCTACAACTAAAAAAATATTAAAAACAAAAAACCTGACACTCTGATGTGCTTCTCCATGCTGAGTTTCAGAGACCACTGGTCACATCATAGCTGGCATTATTTGGTCCCCTTTATATATGCTCCAAGGTCAAGGCAAGAAGCCCTGGCTCCTCTCTGCACCCAGGAGGCTGCCACATGAAGAACGCTCACCTCAAAAACAGTTTCTCACAGTTGTTCTATTGGCATCTGGAGCTAGATAATCCTCTGTGCATTGAAGAAGGCTTAGCTGCCTCCCCAGCCTCTATCCACGAGATGTCAGTAACACCTTCTCCACAAGTTGAAATAATGAAAAACATGTCTCCCAGGGGCCACATTGACCTCCCCTCCCTCAGTTAGGAACCACTGCCCTAAAGGGCCAGTCCTGAATTAGAATGTCAAAGGAGCATTGTCTTTTTGCTATTGTCTCCAATATTAATCAGCGTGAAAATGACCAATGACTTCTCTGGGGGTCTGGCCCTTTTCCTCTACTAAATCTTTTGATTAGGCAAGTAAAGCAGAGAGATTTCTTCATTCCAACAATCTAAGAATAGCCTGCTCAGGTGAAATATAAACATATTCATGGAGGAGATTTTATGTACCCACTACACACACACACACACACACACACACACACACACACACACACACACACTGTTTCAATATTTTTTGACACATATTTCCAAAAGGTTCTCATTTCTACCAAGGACAGTCTAGGCAAACTTCATCTAACTAGATACTCAGAAAACAACTCTACCGATTCCTTGAATTCCTTGATTAACTGGAATCAATAACTAAACCTTACCAAAAACCTAGGTGTGAACCATTTCATAAATGCTTTTATAATGAAAATATTATGCACAAAATGCACTTTTAAAGGAACTCAGGGTCCGAGTTCTGATTATATGCATTCATGCTCATTATAATTAGATGATATAAGAAATGGTGCTGGTTATGAATACCTTGAAAAAAATCTTTGTGTGTGTGTGTGTGTGTGTGTGTGTTGTCTAAAAACAAAAGTCTTGACATGGGATTTTTATGATTTGCATCTTGTGCCTCTAAGTATAATACAAAAAAAAAATAAGAAATACACAGCACTGTGTAGCGTATCAATGAAGCATGAGAGGGATCGCTACCCTCTGGGGCTTACTCGAGTCTACATGGGCAGATAAGGCTGAGACCCACAGATTAATGAGAATACTACTATAAAAACGAGTAGTGCAAGCTCTGAGAGTGCACAGTAGTCAGAGAAGGGTGTCTAGTGAAGGCTGGAGTCCTCTGAAAAAGCCTCTAAAAGGGCGTTGACCTGACCCACGTGCACAGCTGCCTGGGTAATGCTTTCCCCTGCAGGAAGCCTGGACAGAGAGGCAGAGAGGTGGCTGGGCAGCTGGACTGAGTTCAACACATTCATGATCGTGACCAAGGGATAGGGATATTTATAAATAGCCAAGTATTACAGAATAGTAAGGCCTTAGAATATGCTGTGTTCTGACTCATACACTGTTGGTGGGATTGTGAATTAGTACAACCACTAAGGAAAGACTAGGAATGGAACCACCATATGACCAGATATACCACCCTTTGGTATTTATCCTAAAGAATTAAAGTCAGCATATTACAGCAATACATACATACCCGTGTTACAGCAACAGCTCATGATAGCCAAACTAAGGAACCAGCCTATGTGTCTGTCAATAGATGAATGAATTTTTAAAATGTGGTATATATACACAATGGAGTTTCATTCAGCCTCAAGAAGAATGAAATCATGTCATTTGCAGAAAAATGCATGGAACTTGAGAAGATTACATTAAGTGAAATAAGACGAATTCAGAAAATCAAGGGTCATATTTTTTTCTTATATGTAAAATCTAAAGAAAAAGGAAAAGAAAGGGAAGAGAAGATCTCAGTAAAACAGTAGAGTAGGGGAAAGGGAACAGGAGGAGGGAGGAGGAGAGATAAAGGGGAAAAATTGGTGAATGGTATTGGTGAAATTATATTGTTATATTGTGTGCATGTACAAATAGATAACAATAAATCCCATTATTACAACTACACTGAATCAAAAAAATGGGAGGAAAAAATATCCATGTTCTGCTAATTATAATTTCCTTGTAATGGTAAAACCCAAAAGGGATTTACTAAAATATTGACAGAACTTCAGCCTGAAGTTTAAGCTAGATATTTCAGTAACTCTACTGCAGAATGTAAGAAGTGTTAAAGGGACTATGGCATTCCCTCTCCCCTTAGAGGCCACATGTCATTGTATCCATCAGTCTGCATCTGGGTTCACTCTAGATTCATGGAACAGCAATCAAGTGACCACCATGCACCAGGAACACACTCTGGTACCCACTGTTCCAGGAGCTGGAGATACAGAGAGTCAAGGCCTCTGTTCTCACAGAACTTCCTGTTCAAGTGTGGGAAGATATAAACAGTGGACAATTGGAAGGTCTACTCCAGAGAGTACTGATCCAACGGGGGGGGGGGGGGGGAGACAAACAAACAAACAAACAAAAAAAACCCCGAATAACGTAACGTGCAGGGCAGAGGTCTGCAACCATGGCCTACACCAAATCCAGCCCACTGCCTGTTTTTATATGGCCCATGAGCTAAGAATGGTTTTTGCATTTGAACTCCCATCCCGTGGGATGTTATGTTCCCAAAGAATTCCTTTCTTCTCATTGCTAGACCTGCATTAAAAAATTACACACACACACACACACACACACACACACACACACACACACCCTCAATTGTTCTATTTTGAATTCCATCAAGGAAATGGCATACATTTATTTCTTCTGCTGTTATTTCTACACACTATATCCACATTGCCTCTTTGCCAATGTGTGTCCTTTTACATAAAATGTTTGCCAACCACTTTGTTGGAGACCAACCACATTAATGGGGAGGAAAGATCTCTCTGAGGAGGTAACATTGAAGCTGAGACCTGAAGGGCCACAGGGAATCATGGGTTCTCACCCTCTGCTTCTGCAGAGCTGTGTGACCATTGAGCATCCTTTTCCTTGTTTGTAAAATCACTAAGTCAAACTGTACCCTCTTCCCTAAACCACTATAGGGCTCCTTCTCTATCGACTACACACACAGTCAGCTTCTCTGTCGACTGGACCTGGTGTATCCATCATTGTTACTTGTCTTTAGTCCCTCATCTATCCTACTTCGTGGGCACAGAGAAGAAACGACCATAGAAGAGATGTTTACAGACACCATACTTTTGGCAAGATTTGCAAAAGTCCCATAAATATGAGTTTCACAATTAACCTCTGAGACTTTGACAAGACTTTAGGAAGCGTACAGAAGTTTATCAGAGTACAAGTCCAAATGCCTTACAATTTTCAAAACACTACTAAAACATAGCCCACACTTGCTCTGTATTATTGTGGTCTTTCAAAAGCTATAGAAAGTAATGTGCAAGGAGACAAAGCCATTTTACCAAGCAGACAGATATTCCAAATTACTGGTTCTTAACAAGCATGGTAATACATCAGTCAAAAGCAATAAATTTAAACTTAATGAAATCTCAATTTGCCTACAGTGCATTTCACTTTGACATTTTCTATATTGCCACGGTGCTTTGATAAAGTTTTTTAAAATGCAAAGAAAGTGTCTGTAAGGCTAAAGACCAGACTTGG
This sequence comes from Spermophilus citellus, assembly GCF_964194105.1. Lineage (NCBI taxonomy): Eukaryota > Metazoa > Chordata > Mammalia > Rodentia > Sciuridae > Spermophilus > Spermophilus citellus. The sequence goes on from NC_138195.1 coordinate 85,762,463, forward strand.
TGCCATTGTGGCCAAGGCAACATTACAGTACTTAAGTTCCATCACTCCATGCCCTGTGGCAGGCAGAGCCCCGGAGCTAACACAGGTTCAGTTTTCATTATCATCGTATGATTATACATTTTACTGCATTTAACTGATAATACAACTACCAGCTCACCTTAAAAGAATTAGCTTGGAGGTTTCATTGCTTTCCAAATGGAATTCATTTGACAAACAAATGACAATTAGCCTAGTCTCCCTGTTCTGCGTCAGGATGTTTTTTGATTGAACCTAGACCAATTTACAATTTTTAAATGAGTTTAGACATTTACATTTAAAATGTCTAGAGGAAATTAGCCCTGGGACATCCAACAGCCAAAATGCTTTTTGAAGTTGATTATTATTTGATCTAGTACCCTCTACCTGTACATTTTGTTCTGACTTCAAAGTTTGGGAATGTAAATGCCACCTCACCTCAAAGCACAGGGAGAAACTTAAAAGCGGTTTTGCTCATTATGTTATGCAAAGGAGTCCATATTTTAATATTCGTTTAATATGGTTAGTTAGCTTTAATGACACCAGTGTGACAGTGTCATAGTTTTGGAATCTGAAAGCACCGATTGAAGTTTCTGGCTGCTGCTTCTATTTTTCTGCACAGAAAAGAATCGAACCCTTTGAAGGACAGATCAGCTCCTGGCTGTGTCCATCCGTGTTGTGGGCTAAACAGGACAACTTCAGACAAGGAGTTTGCCTGCCCTGGTGAGGAAAACATAAACCAGGACATCAGGGACTGCAGGAGAGCCCCGATTGTCAGATCCTGGTTCTGTGTGTTTGGTAAGAGCAAGCACTTTACCCAGAGGTGCTGAGAAAAGTTTGGGTAATTGCATATAAATGTGCAGTGCTGATAACCCAGCTGTGGAAACTAGTATTGCTCTGAAATTAAGTCCACAGATTTCCATCCAAGAGCATATTTTATTTATATATTATTATTATTATTATCACCATGTTTTTCTCAAAATGAGAAAGCTTCAACCTTTTGCCCAAGTCCCATTGCTCAACTGCAGATCCAAAATATAGCAATGGGAAAGGCCACAAAATAGACTGGTCTATCATGGCTCTGTTCTGAAGGCATCCTATCCAAGACACTCCAAGGAACACTCTAGAAGAAAAGGAAGGAGACCCAGGGCTGAGTAGCAGCCAGTCCATAACTGTATGGAGTTATCACGGCTTTCACGGATCAACCTTGAGAGCTCACCAGAATATTCTGAATTTCTAGTTTTGTCTCTTACTATGGGACACACTGCCCCATGTTTTCAAAATAACTTTGAGTTCAAAAGAGTTCCCAGTGATAACACAGCCTAGCCCAGCACAGAATTAATGGTGTTGTAGAATGATTTCCCTGAAAATATTAGATGCAGAATTCAGTGGCCCGGCCTCTCATTAGTCTTCAAGGGAGTGTCATGAGGCAAGGACATCAGGGGAGTGACAAAGGCGAACTGTACAAATGGCAGAGAAGGAGGCAGCACTGGTTCCCCTGGTTGATCTTACCACCTGGGTTATAAAAACAGTGATAAAATAAAACCAAAAAAAAATTGATTTTTTATCTAGCGCAATTCTAGTTTATTAGAAAAAAAGATTCAGTTTCCTCTGGTTCCTTCGCATCGAAACTGTGATTTCACGACAGGCTCCCTTTCCATCCGGCACGGCCCCCACCCCCCTTCGCTCTCATTTTCCTTAATGAAAATGGAATCGGGGTCCCTGCCAAAATGTCCTTGGAGTAAACTCTGTTTTGATTCCAAATTTAACACACAAGCACCGAATTTTCTCACACACACCATGTCCAAACTATGCCAGAGACGTGCCAAGTCCTTCTATTAAGGGCTTTTCATCCTCTGTTTTTCTTCCGGGACCAATAGGAATTTTTATTCTTGTACTAATGGCCTGGCAACAACCATCTTACACAGCATCCTCAGCCTGTGGCTTTGAAGTCCCCGGAGCTGCCCAAGAGCCCCTGGCAGCACTAGTGGAGAGCTCAAGATTTTCGTTACCTCTGCCGCCCTCTGCTGGACGGAACAACGGCTGCTCACCGCAGCCCAGAGACCAGCCTTCCTCCACACCGCTGGGCTTTCCCCAAGACCCAGCAAGAATTTGGGGGCTTTAAGAAAATGATTTTTCTCCCAGCCAGCACTTCTTAAAAATGCACTTTTCTCCATCTACATGTAGTGATCCACCAACTTATTCTGCTTCTTTCATCTTCAAGCATAACTACATTTTTTTGAAACATGGAGATTGAGTTTTAGAGTAAAAACTGTAAAGAATTCTGGCATCTTTCTCTGACACTCCAGCACTATGGGACTCTGCTTTGGTACCAATGTCCTGGTAACAAGGGGAAAATAAAACCCAAACAGGACCATTCTCTCAATATTCTCATAGCATAAGAAGAAAAATGTCATGAGATATTCATATTTCATAAGATTATAAAACCGGCTTCCTGAGTTCAAATCCTCCCCTACCACTTATTAAAAAACAGCCTCTCCAGGGTTGTGTTTTACCCTCTGTAATAAGAAGTCACAATACTCTTTGCCTCCTAAGGCTGTAAGGAGTTAACCCACTTTTATACACAGATTAGTGCTTGTCCCAAAGAAGGCTCTAGACAAGTGTTGGACAAAATCACATGAAGACCAATATAAGAGTCTCAGTTAAATACTCATGCTGGAATAGAAAGGGCTACAGATTTTCCAGATCTTTGTTTTAAGGGTTTTTAGCATTTATTCAAAATGGATGCATGCTACATCTTCAAAACTGAGAATGGACACATATCCGGGAAAAGAAATAGAACTTTCAGAGGAACACTACTTGGAGAAATAGCTTCTTTATCTTCTCTGCCAGGAAATTTTTGAAGCATGCCATCCACCATCCTCTTTATATTACTATTCTTGAGAAAAGGGCTAGCTCTGCAGCAATTGTTGAACTTTTTGCAGACTTTATAAAGGGTAAAAGTTGAAAGTATTTTATGTATTAGTCACACATTAAGCAGTAGATCATACATTCATTCACCCTATTCAACACATATTTAATGGGTGTTTCCTACCAGGTGCCTACAGATCCTAGGCTAAGTAGAGAGGATACAGAGATAAATAAGACAGACACAGTCCCTACAGTATGGCGTATAGACTGTTCAGGAATAGAGAGAGTAAATGCATCATTCAAAATGACGGCTGGACTTGGAGGATCACAGCCAGAGCCGTAGAATACAAAATCTCACCTGGGACCCCACTCTTCTAGTTCACAAGGGATTCCTCCATATGGTGAGATCATTGTGCTGGAAAAATGTCATACTTCTCTAAAAGGCTGACAGAACAGCTATAAAGTCCCCATTACCCAGGATAGGGGAGACTTTGTATTTAGGAAAACCAACAATTTGAAAGGACACGTTTGCCCCCCAAAGAACAACATGGATTTTCAACATCTATTCAGTAATTCACCTAAGCAAAACATGACAACCCTCATGCCCAAGGTCTCATTTATATGAAATAGAATTTCATTTTCGGTGCTCAGTAAAGCTCCATGCCACTGTGGCGAGGAATGTTCTTGAAGGGTCCTCAGAGTTAAAGTGGGTTGGTAGGCGCGTGCAGGCGCTAACTCAAACACTCTTCAGGGTTGCTGAAGAGTGACTGGGGAGATGGCGGATCTTCCAGAAGATATTTTTTCTCTGCTAAGAAGTGGAGCATCTGCAGATATAAGATATAGACATACACAGTGTACACTACATATAATGAATTCTCTCATTTATCCAATTTTCCGAATACCTGAAGTGATACGAGAGAAATAATTGCCTAGGGTTCATCAGGCCAAAATAAACCATATCTGGAGGAAGCTTCATGTTGAATTATTTTTAGACTCTGTGGGTCTATTGAGCTATGTTTTTCTTTAATGAATTTCCACAGGAGGGAGACAACTTGAGGTTAACATTCTTGGGTCACAGAACAGTGGATGATGGTGGTCTCGTTCTCACTAGTGTGTGTGTGAAACCCCTATTTTTAGAAACCTACATTCTGCTCTTGCTGATTTTCCTTATTCCTTCAATATCCTTTCTCAATAACTAATCACTTTTAGGTCAAAGCTATGAACACACACAGTCAAATAAAATCGAGGTACCTGAGAGAATGGGATTGCTCAAGTATCTAAACCATAGGATTAAATGATCCAGGTGATTTCCCAATACTCAGCACGTATCCACACATATTTACATACATACACGGAGATACCCTCAGACAACAGCTGCGTGAAAAAAATGGTTGACCTGATAATTGGGGTGGCAGAGACAAGAGGGAGAAAGTTGATTTAAATTCAAAGGAAATGTATCTCACAGACTTTTTCTTCCGGAAACATTCACAAAACTGAAAAATCTTCTAGCTAGGCAAACCTGCCAACCTGTTCCCACTGACTGAGAATCTAGGATATATAGATCAATGAACGGCTTTCATTTAATAGAATTTAAGATGGAGAAAAATGCTAAGTTTGGTAAGTGTTCAGTTAAATTTCCTCAGAATCAGAGGCTCTCAGAAGATAGTAGAAGAATCAGAAGAAAATAATTTTTGTACATGGTATTCTATATACATATATATTGTGTATATGTTTTGTATAAACACATTTCTACCTGTACCCTTTGATATGCATTCACCAACACCCACATACATTTATCCCATAGAGAACCAACTATCCATGTACCAAATGGACCCCTGTAAAATGTCTTAAAACCATTATCTTTGTGATAAATGTAGTAAAATAAGCAAACTCCATTTAAATATGAAAAAAGCCGCCTTTCTTCCTCTTTAAAAGTCACAGTGTGAACAATGTTGGAGTCTAAAATCTCACGAGTATGGCTGATGACTAAGGTAACTTGACATTTGCAGTGAAACATTAAATCTCCTTCGAGGTGTATTAATATGTGGATGACACTGAATTCTCCTTAATGATTTGTCGTAGTTTCCTTTGCTGGAAACAGCTAGGTTTCTTCATCCACATGCATAAATCACTTTTGGTGATGTTGTGGTAGAGATTAGCAGAGCTACCGTTTGGTAGGACTAATTCTTAAACGTAGATAAAGAGGCATTCTATTCACTTGGGACATTTCCAAATGAAAGTCAGCATTCATGGGTCTGGAGCCACCTCCCGCTCCATGTGGCCGCAGGGCCCCTCTCCCAAGGTGCAGTGTAAGTGAGACCCAGGATCTTCCCTCGACAGATGCTTTTTCATGTGAAACACACGAACTCCTTTTCCCTCTGGACTAAGTTGTTTCAGATCATTGTCTCTTCCGTTGTACAGGAAGAGGAGCTAATCTATAAAACAATGAGACTTCACTGTGGATGCCAAAATCTGCAATTACATTGTACCGAGGGGCCTCATGAATAATTCCTGGGGTATGATCTGACATTAATCTGGGTGGTTAATACGAGCTGGGGCACTGCCAGCAGAAAGCTGACTGATTTCTTCATAACAGGACACTTTCCAGGTGAGGGCATAGCCTCGCCTCTGAGTTGTTCTCTCCACCCACGCTGAGCCCAGCTGTCATCCTGGAGTCTTGTTCCCTCCCCTGAGCAGGATGCATGGGCATTAGCAATGAGATGCCATTGTAGAAAGAAGACACTTCAGTTGGGTAAGACAACACCAAGAATGTAGCTATGGCTTGGACATTAGTTTTAAATGGCTGTGTTGTAAGAAAATCACCTGGTGTGCTGTCTCTGTACCAGTTTCTGTTCCTGGCCAGTGGGGGAATTGAAGTACCAATCTGCCCCCAGAACTGGTGTCTGATTGGCAGCCGGCCCCAGGGGAATAATTTCCTAAAAATTTCCTTCATGAGTTATCCATGGGTCAATTTTGCTACCTTCTCTGGTAGCAAACCGGAATTATGACAATTATGACGAGTAAAGAAAGGTCTTTTCTTAGTGAAAGACAACCCATTGATTCGAATGCAAACTTATAGGGTGCACGTCTCACATTCAGCATTAGGATAGAAATCACAAGAAATTTTGAAGAGCAAAAGCAGCTCTTCAAAAGCCAAACACCGATCAATAAACAACGTCATTCTTTCTTCCCAGGATGATCTACCCATCCATTCAGAGGAATATGAGTAGAACCGAAAATAATGTCCTGAGAAAGGGGAAATGCACAGGACAGAATCCTGGGAGGGGCATCTTGCAGAGGGTGAAGGTCAAAAGCTTTGAAAAGAGGTAGGAGTTTGGGTTGTTGAGGAGGACTTAGTTTTTATTGTTAAAAATAATAACCAAGCAAAAGAGTGGCCATGACACATTTTCCTGTATAATATTTAAAACACTTAACCACAAATAAGATGTTAAATAGTTCACAGGTATGATGCAGGCACCAACCAATCACAGTGGACACACCTTCCACCAACAACCAACACAACCTAACAGTGCAGAGCAGCGGCAGCTGGGCCTGCCCGGTGGCCCTTGGTTTTCTTGTGTCTTTCTCTTGTCTGGGGTCTATCTCTCTCCCCTAAAATGCAAATGTGCCCATAGCAGGTGACAGAATGTCTGAGTGTGGCCATTTCTCAGTGTTTGTTCAATGACTGAAAGTTTGTAAAACTGAACACAATAACCTCAGATTGTTCATCTCAGGTGAGAATGATATCATGTGTAGGTGGGTCAGGCAAAATGGTGGTGGACTTTTTATTGTCAAGAATGGAAAGTTGAACAACGTGAACAATAAAAATGGGTAAGCAAGGATCTGGCAACAATGATCAGATCATCACCACTTCCAAAGCCGCAGTCACCTTCATGACCTGGATGAACTTCTGCTCGGTGCCAGGATCAGATCTAAGTTCCCTGCACATAGGACCTCACTCGCCTTTGGGCAGCTCCCCATAGAGCACCCTATGATTATCTCATTATAAATGGGCATAGAAGCCGAGTGATCCCCAGTAACCTGTCCAGGGCCATATAATTGCCAACCACCACCTATACACACACACACACACACACACCCATCAAAAATGGCTTTCCTAGCAAAATCATGGAACACTTTAACAAGGAAAATGACCCATAATTTCAGCATGATACACTCCTAATTTCTTCATACTTTCTTTCGGGCTATTACTCACATTTTATACTATAGTACCACAGCTATTAAACAATTTTGTGATGTGCTCTATATTACTTAATGCTATCAAGTAAAACTTTTCTTTATGGTTGCATGATATTTATAATTATAATTTCTAATGGCTGTTGTTGAGTTCCCTTGTTCTTTGACTGTTTTCCTTCTTTCTTTTGCTATTACAAATTATATTTTAGTAAACATGTTGCTTCACAAATCCTATTTTACTTTCTAATTATTTTCTGCACATTGATTCCCAGGAGTGCCAGTACTGTGTCAGAGAGAATGTACATTTCACAGGTCCTCAATGGTATTACCAAATTGTTTTGCAAGAGGGTAGACTAACTTCTGCTAATTGCAGCAATTATTTTGCTTTAAGTCTCCTGATCGATCACCTGTTATTAGAGTGGTTTAATTTTTACTTAATAGAAATAAATGGTACTTTTCACTTGCATTTTTGTTACTAATTTAAACATTTTTAAAACAAATTATATATATATATATCCCCACATACTTAAGTTGTCTGGGAAACTCTTTGGCTCACTTATTTATTAGAATCTTAATATTATCCTTACAAAGTTGATCAGGATATTGACAAACCATAGAGTACAATAGTTCATCATTTTTTATATAAACATATTTTCTAACAGGCTGCTTTAATTTATTTTTATTTTTCATATTTCCATTGTAGAGGCATTTTGAAGATTATTTTAATATATTCTTCATAATTTCTTTAGTTGCTTCAATATTTAGAAAGTTATTCTCCCAGTGTCTCAGATTATATTGTATTTTGGACCAATTTTCATTGATTTGATTTTTTTTCAGCCTAATCCTTTTCTCATATGGAAATTATTTTGGGCACATAGGAAGGAAGGAATAGAGCAATTTTCCTCGCTCTTGGCATTTATTAAGTAATTCTTCATTTCCTTATTGCTATGATGCTTTACTACATATTACATTTTCCTATTTAATTTTATGGGCTTCTCTCCTGTAAAACTGACCTGTTTTATTTGTTAGCTTTCTCATCTTGTCTTTTTTTTTTTTACTGCTGTTGTGTTATAGTATGATATATTTGATAGAATTGGTGTTTTTAAGCCTTTTTGAGAGTCATCCTCATTTATTTTCCCAAAGTCATGAATTATTTTTGTTTTTTTCCTGAAAGAAATTTATGAAATTTCAAGTGAGCATCTCAATCTATATGCAATGTTGGGGGAAAAAAATCAACAGTATTTTATGCCTCGTTTGTTCCAATCTTTCCAAGATTACTTACTCTAATCTTTTCTATTTCACAATAAAGATTACTTTGTGTAAGTCATTGATTTTTTAAAATTATGCTCTTTCTTAGTTTTTTCTTTTTTAACAGATGCTTCTCAACTTAAAGCCTCACAATAAACCCACCAAAAGTTGAAAATTGTCTAAGTTATAGTGTATCTCAGTCATCTAACCCACCCAAATCCTAACTGAGCACAGCATAGAGGGTTGGTTGCTCCCCTTGTGATTGTGGGGCTCACGGGGGCTGCAGCTTGATGCCACTCCCAGCACAACCAGAGTGTCCTCCCCAAGGTGGCCAGCCCCAGAAAGGATCAAAAGTCAAAACTCCAAGTACAGTTTTTTTTTTTTCCCTAACTGAATGTACTTTAACACTATCATAAAGTTAAAAACTGGCTAGTCTAACTATTTAAGTCTGGGACTACTGTAATTGATTTTGATAGTTTGCCTTTTTTAATGGGAGCAAATTTGAGCATTTCTATTTATGGTTTTAATTAACTAGCTAATTAATTAATCCAGTCATTTGAAACCTGTTCATTTAAAGATCTACTGTGTGCCAGGTACTTTAAGTGCTCAAGGTGGTTACAACTGCCCGGGAGTGAAATAATTACTACCACACTCGACCTGTCTCTTCTTAAGAAATCCACAAGAGAGAAATCATTTGTCCTAAAATCACAAGTGCAATTTTGAGGTCTTACTCAGCCTCAGTTTCTAAAATGAAATGATCTCTAACATGTGCCACAAGCTCTAGTTTGGTGTATCTGACGCATACCACCAGGCTTTTCTATGATTGGAGGTTCCACTTTTCTTCTGTAGGCTAGGGCCCCACCTCTGTGAATGGGGACAGTTATTGCTGTAAAACATCTGACAGTCATCCGTAATGCTCTATTTGACTACATCTGTCACTGAGACCTTTGGACAACTTTTTATGGCAGACTATTGTCATTCTGAGATTTCCCCTTTCTCCTTCATCAATTCATTTGTTTTATTTAAAATCCCAAAACACCTCTATGTTTTTCTTCAGTTTTCTTCGCTTACATGTTTTACTTTAATTGCAGCTCCAAGCAGCCCTTTCCTCTGCACAAGTTGCTGATTTGCTCTTCACCAGCTGCTGATAGATGGCATCCTCCAGCACTTCTGATGAAAAAGCCTTCATGGATTATAAATGTTCCAAGACCGTAATTCGGGAAGTTTCCCGGTCACACTCTCCACTCCCCCTGGTCAACTGCATCTATCCTACAGCATCATCCACTTCATACTGAAGTCACTCAAAATTGTATTTCAGCCCAAACACACTGATTCTGTCATCTGCCCACAGGAGATTTCCCTGGATTGTACTTCCAAATTTCCCAAATATACTTCTTCTTAACTCTTTAGTCCAGTTAACCCACAGAAATGTCAACATCCCCTTCAACTTCAGCCTCGCTCCTCTGTTCTTTGTCCGCCTTCCTCCTGCGCCTTAAATCCAGTGCCTTTGCTTCTTTCTGCCCCCATCACCACCACCCTGTCCAAGCTACCGTCATTTCTTGTCTGAAAAACTGCAGCAACATGCTTACTCACCCTCTTCCTCCAACCTCGACTTCTCTTTGGTTCCTTCTCTTATTGTTTTAAAAGGCAAAGTTATTTATCACTGATGGTTGAAACACTTAGCTAGCACCCCCAATGCCCTGGGGAGAGAGCAGAAAGTCCTCAATACAGACACGGTCTGTCTGCCGGGTGCCCACACAGCCTTGCTTCTCAGGGTCCCTTTCCCTGGGTGGTTCCTTCAGGTCCCATCACCACCTCCCATGTTTCCTTAGATCTCTGAGTTCAACCAACAGGTGAACCCTAGACTCAGTTCCCTATATTAGTGAAAAGCACTTCAGTCACGTTCTTTCTCCTTGAAATGTTATTCCCTTGTTTCTCATTTTGATCATATAAGTGTGGAAGGCAGAAGGCCTCTCCTTCTTCTTCCTGTAGGTAACATCAATGTTTCATTTATACACTGGCAATATTCCCTTTCTTTTCACGAGGCTGTGTTTTGGTGTTGGTCTCCGTCTGTGGCTCGTCTTGTCTCCAGTGTGTCTGAGTATGACACATTACCATCTTCTTCAGGCTTCCTATGATTCCCTGGATCTGTTCTTGATCCTCCAGTTCTAGAAATATTTTTTGCTACATATTCAGCTTAGATGACTGCAGTTAATCTTATATTTTACTGATCTTAATTTTAGTATTTTAATTCTGATTCCTATTACTTCCAATGATGACGTAATGCTGTTTTCTTCTTTATTCTGTTTCTTTTGCAGTCTTCTTCCTTTCTTCCTTGCTTCCTTCTTTTTAAAAAATATTTTACCCTCCATTTCTTCCTTTCTTTCCTTCCTCCTTCCTTCTTTTTCTTCTTCCTCCCTCCCTGGCTCTTTCTTCCCATTTGAGAACACACATGTTTGAACTGTGCATTTTCAACTCTCTCTCTCAGTATAGATTCTAGCCATGCTCAGAAATATCTGGGGACTTTTGATGCACATTCATTCATATGTAATCTTTTGTCAAATTTCAAATAATTTTTTCAAAGCTACTTTTAATTCTGTTTATGAATTTTTTAAAATTTGACCAATATTTGCTGAAACTTCTGAAAGTGGCCTTTGTCCCAAATTAAAGATTTGCTGGAAGAATTTAAAAGGAGGAGGTGTCTATTGCTCTTGTCTGATTGCCATTCCAAGGGTCTCCTTGTCAAGGAGGTATTTTTAGAGGACTAGTTGGGAACTCACACACAGGCTGGGTGAGAAGGGGCGGCTGCAGGCAAAGTGGGATGGGTGAGACTTCGCAGTAACCCGCAGCAAGAGGAGCTCATGACGATGAGAAATGTTCTCACCGACTTCATCCAAGTCAGATGTTCTGCAGCATGAACTGGACCAATGGGTCACTCTGTCACTGAACCCACTTGACATTGTACAAATGCAAAATGCTGGCTCCTATCACTTTTATTAGACATTAATGACAATATCATTTCTCAGCACTCTTTTTTTAATATTTATTTTTTAGAAGTAGTTGAACACAATACCTTTATTTTAATTATTTTTATGTAGTGCTGAGGATCGAACCCAGGGCCTCACACATGCTAGACAAGTGCTCTCCTGCTGAGCCCAACCCCAGCCCTCTCAGCATTCAAGGAAGGAGTGCACATTTCCGTAACAGAAATCCCTAAGAGCTGCCTTTTCTTCTACCTTCTCTGTGCAAGCACCCTTGTCACCTAGGAAACACGGCTCAACATGACAAGGTGACCAGAGCTCTTGCAACAGGAGCGTGAGGCCTCCATGCTCTACTGGGAGCCCAGAGCTCACCCTTGTCCCTTTGTGATGTTAAAAGTAAACCACAGCAATACCGTTAATTCTTCCTTTCACATGGCTCCAACATTACCCACATGGTTATTAAGTACTTGGGTCCCTTGAGATGGATTCTGGAAAGATCTTGCAAAGAGGACTTAAAGGCCTGCCTGTGTTGAAGAGTGACGAAAATGCAAATTTTAGTAATCTTACCAGTAAAGTAGACACATTTCAGCAAGGCCAGGCTAATTTAACAGCTACATTTTCTTTGCTGTGTGCTCTTAAGTAAAAACAGACCCTCGCTTGCAACAGTCAAGACAGCAGAAGGGAGTCTCTAAATACATGGGCATGCACAGGCTGTGGCCAGCAAGAGGAGCCCAACAAGGAGCCCACAGGCATGTGGTGCTGCACTGCAGGAGAGAGCAGGGTTTTCCATCCTGTTGGAAGTGTTTAGGAATGCTTGAAAGCAACATTTCAGGTCTGTTTTGAGGTAACTGGCAGGAAATGGTGCAAAGATATTCTACTCTAGATGGAATAGGGAGCTGTGTGTGCACCATTCTTACCCAACTCTATCAATTCAACAAGTGACCATAAATTTCAAAGGCCTGACCTCTAACTGTTGCTCAGCAACTTGCTTGGGCCATAGCCCTTAAAAAGCCACAAATCCTCTCACTTCCTTCATTTTTTAAAAGCCTTGCTTTAAAAAACACCAGGGCTAGGATTGTAGCTCAGTGGTGGAGCACTTGCCTAGCATGTGTGAGGCACTGGGTTCGATCCTCAGCACCACATACAAATAAATGAATGAAATAAAGATCCATCAATGTCTTAAAAGAAAAAAAGCACATCCATGTTTGACCCTATAAATATTTCTGGGAACCTTTCACTGTGCCATAGTCATTGAGGCAGACATGAAGGGCCCTGTGCCTGCCCTCCAGGAACTGCCAAAGAAGGTACCACCCTGGCCCCAAGAATCAAGAAGGCAGGTGACGGGTCAGTGGGAAATTATATGAAACTGAGTTGAAGAGAAGAAAGATTGGATTTGAACAGGGGACAGGAAGAGGAGCAGCTCTGCTTGGAGGAGCAATTTTGGTGACCCTGGTGAATGCAGAGGGCCCTCTTCTTCTCTGGTCCTACGTAGCACTGCCATTGGCCTAGTAGCATGATAGTTCTGTCAGAGTCAATTGCTCCTAGGTCATCTTTGCAACCCATGTGGGCTCTTCAAAGTCAGGCACCGTGCCTCATTCATTTTTTCCCTGCAGTGGCTGGCAAATAGGGTTTGCCCAATAGATAAATGGATGAACAACACTTTGTCATCAGAGTGGGAATCGAGTTGCCATGTCCACAAAAAGGAGGGATTGACTTCCTACCCCGTGCCAATGGGAACCCTTTGTCGGGCAACACCTGATGAAGAAGAATTTGAGAGATGTGTGTCCAGAAGGAGCTCCTGATGGAACAGTCCTCAGGAAAGAGCATAGTCACACATCAGAATCAGACGGGCTGAGACCAAGTGGGAATTAAAACCAGTAAGAATTCATAAAGACAGAAAAAAAAAAAAAAAAAAAGCAAAGCAAGCAGGTGTCTGGGGTGGCCGAGCATGGGAGACTGCATGGGGTTCCCTGGCACAAACTCTCTGGGCTGAGGACAGAGTCTTCAAGTAGAGTTAACGGATAAAATGTGCCCTGCATATCCCATGGGACATACTTGTATGAAAAAGAATTATCTGTTGCCTGTATGAAATTCAACTCTAGCTGGGTTTCCTGGGCTTTTGTTTGCTAAATCTGGCACACCTACCTAAGGGAATAACCAGGATGAAAATAAGTGTGGACAAGATGGGTGCAATGGGATGATGGAAACGTAAATCCCACGAGGCTTCACACTTGGCAATTTCATCCAGATGCATTGCTGTTGGGTGGTCAAGAAGCCTCTCAGAGACAAGAGTGGATTAGCAAGGGAGATAATGAGGGGACCGAGAATGTCAGGTTTTTCCCTCCTGAGACTTTTGCACCTGTGCCTAGGCTCACCTGAACCTACAACTCCTGCATGTAGCTTCTATCCTGCAGCCAGTCACCGCCCCCCTCCCATCCTCTGTCTCAAAAGAAACAAAAGACCAAGTGTATTTTCACCTTAAAGGGAGGTAGGTGTCTTAGGGGACATTTTGCTGCAAAATCCCTACTTAAAACATCTTCAGCCGGAGTTTGGTTTTCTCCTTTCCCAAGACCTTTGGAGGTAGGGACTGTGGGCACTGGTTCTGTTTTTCAGCAAAGTAAAGACCATGTGCTTGAAGCACCAGTTCCTACCTCATGGTTATGAGGTGGCTGCTACTGCATTAGCCATCACATTTCTGTAAAGGACAGAAGGAGGAGAGGCGGGGAGGGCCAGTCAGCCGTTTCAGAGTCTATTCTTTCTTGTGGAAACAAACAAACAAACAGAACCCTGTCCATGTCCTCAAACTTTTGTTGTGATTCCTAAGACACTTTTGAGCTTCTATAGTAGGACCACGGAGGTGGAATGATTTTTAGGAGGTCGGAAAAATGGCCGAAAGGAACCCTTCCCTGGTTTCTGGAAGGAGCACTGAAAGAATCCAGGCTCAGGATCCAACACCCCTTGGTTCAAATGCAGGTCATCACCTTATCCAGGTGCCTTTGCGCAAGACACACCACCCATGTGTCCTCATTTGCAAAGTGAGGGTGACAGTGGTACCTCAGTGTGTGCTGGGGGTCAGAGATACAGGTCTGCTATGGTAAATGCGGTGCATGCCTTTGAGACCTGCACTGAGGTTTCACCCCCATGGTGCAGCATTAAGAAGACCTTAGAGGTGGGCCTCAGAGAGGTGATGGGCATGAGGTCATTAGACAGAGCCTCAGGACTGAGTCCTAGTGGCTTTATGAGAGGAAGGGAGGCCAGAAGATACACCTGGGCACATGTGCTCCCTGTCTCGTGCTCTGCACGACACGAGGACTCTACCAGTAAGGTCATCCCCAAGACATGGCCCTCCAAACTGCACCTCCTTTCTTGTTAACTCACCTAGTCTGTGGTGGTGTGCTACGGGCCACGTGATGGTAGGTATGAAATGAAGAGTCTCCAGATTATTATTTGGAGACACCTGCCAATTAACTATGAGTGTTTTCCTCATTTAGATAAAATATGCCTCCTTTTTGGTGCATATTTTCAAAAAAGCTAAGTTCCAAATTATTAACTCTACAATGTATTTGCCATTCAACAGAACCATTATAGAATGATGGTAAAGGTGACCCTGGGTTGCCTGGGTCAACCAAGGTCATTGAGCTCCACAGTCATGTCATTAGCAGAAAAAGTGTTACAAAAAGATACTTCTATAGACCCAGGTTTGGGGCACTGTTTTGCATTTTTTCAAAATTTTTTTTTAGTTGTAGATGAACACAATATCTTTACTTTTATGTGGTGCCGAGGGTGGAACCCAGGGCCTCCCACGTGCGAGGCAAGCGCTCTGCCGCTGAGCTACAACAACCCCAGCTCCTCTTTTGCATTTTTTAAATCATCATCTTTCTTTAAATACATAATTTTTGAGTCCAGGAATGTTTAGTTCAAGATGAAACAATGAAATGTCATCTTGAAAGCCCTTAACTTGAAAACACATTTTGTATTTAGATTCCCAACAAAAGAAGACCATAGAACTCAAGGTGATCAAAAATGTTTTCAAGGACCAAACAATAGACAGACTCACGTACTCAACACGATGATTGTATAAAATGGCCTTGAGGATGCTGGCATTTACTTGACAACTGTAGCCCCATGAACTCTTCTTAAAGCATGAAAGAGAATTGTATACCCCATTGCAATATTCAGATATTAAGAATCTAAATATGGGCTAGAGAAATTAGGGGAAGCTATTACGAATGCACAGATGTTTAAAATTTACCAGAATGAACACACGTGCCAGAACTTGAGAAAATTAAAGAGGCAATAGCATCAGAATTCTTCATTATTTTTTTTTAAAAAGTCTATACACAAGCCAATTTAATACACACGACGCAAATATCAATGACTTGTCCAAGGAAATATTGAAACCCATTAGGGTTGCACGTGCGTCATCTGATTCAACAAGTCGGTATATTTTTTCTCAAGAACATAATATCTTTTCTGCATTGTGTGAGATGAAGGTTAGATTACATTTCTTGCCTGTGCAATAATTCCCACATCATAAATTCTGATGAAATTATATCAATCTATAAAGCAAATGGATGTCTGACCCACCATCGTTTCCCAGTTCTCAGCGCGGGAGAGGCTGACGCACAGGCAAATCCCCAGCTGCTTGGAGCGCGGCTGTGACAAGCTGCCTTCGCTGGGAACTGTGATTAACTATCTTGACCAGGAGCGCCTGTTAGAGTTTGTGGTTTCTGCTCTGAATATTAAACTTGGGCAGACAAGAGTCCTTATTGTGGGGAGCACTGGGAAACGGTAATACAAAATTGCTTTATATTTGCGGGATTTGATTGCTTTAGATGATACAGCCCTAGCTGGTGGGCCTCTCTTGCTGCTTGTATTTCCAGATTATAAATCATTCCTTTGACAGGGTATCTGCCACAACCAGGTCTCGGTTTCCGTGGTATCTTTTTTTTTATATTACAACTGGCAACTGCTCTTCTGGGCTGTTCCTATAAATGACACACTTTGCATAATTTATGAGAATGGGGTCGAAATCGAAGCTAATGAAGGCCTCCCCAACTTTTCTTGTACATGTGAAGGCAACTCGGGCTTTGAGTTTTGAGGGGACCACATCACGGTCAGAAGTGTCAGAGTGTTGTCTGGGATGGGCAGGCGTTGTGTTTACCGATCCTGAAATTCAGTGTTGCCCAAGTCAGCAGGAATCAAAGTTCAGTTCGCAATTAGCCAACCCATTGCTGGGACGGAACCTTCGAGAGCAAGGCAATTGCTCCTTAAAATTTATAACAAGACACAAGAGCACTGGTTACATCGTCATGTGGAAGGGTGGATAGAGGCAAATAAGGCTGTTAAGGGAAATGCTCTTCGGGCTTCCTTCCAGCCCTGACATCTTGATGGCTACAGAATTCCTCGGTGGAATGGAAGGACAATAAACACAGGTGATGGTAAGGAACGTGAGCTGCTTCCTCGTTGCAGGACCGAACCCTAGATTTAAATCGGAGGTTTGAGAACCTGAACAAACTTTCCTTCCTGGAAGCCCTCCAGCTTTGCGGCAGCAGATCCATCCTTAAAGTTAAGTGTCTGAAGACTTCTCCTGGCTGAGCCCACGATGCTCTGGTTTCTGTCTCTGTGAATTTAGGGAGATACTAATTTGGAAGACGATGCCCAAGAAAGCTAGCGAGATCCAAGGCATGGTCTGCGATGCCTCTGAACTGTGCTCATTTGAATTTATGAGTGAAGGAATCAATCGTTAAAGACTGGTTTGAAACAACCTTGGCCAAGAAATAAGAAGCTCTCAATAACTGTCCACCCGGAGGCCTGGCTGACTCCTGGTCCCTGGAGTTGCTCTTCTTAGCACATTGCTTCTCTGGCACCTCATCAGTCGGGATAGGAAGCAGGAATTGGCCCAAAGCTCACCGTTACCTGGAAGTGGTTTCCAAATCAACCCAGTCCAGCATTTCCTGAGCTATCATTGTCCATCCGCACCCACCCGCCCCTCGCCATCCAAAAGAGGTCTATATATTTCAGATAGAAGGAAAATATAAGGCACGAGAAATTTTTTTTACTGATAATTATTGAATATTGAAATCGATTAGGGGAGATTTTACTTCATCATTGTATTTTAGGACGGGAGAGCTTGTTGAATTTTACAGAGAGAAACTGAGATGATTAGAGCAAAATATCTTGATCCCAACTCATAGAGGCAGTGGAAGAATTAAGACTAGACCCAAGGCCTCCTGATTGACGGACAATGATGTCCAAGCTTTTTTGCCCGGGAACTGCCCTCAGAAATGCCCGTCGCACTCACTCACAGGCACCTGGCACAAATTCCTGGAAGGGCTTCTCACTGCGCTGATCCTTTCTGCTTTATTCTACTTCACTTATTTATTTTTTCCACATCGGTCCTGAACTAATTAGGGTTCCTTGCTTGTGGTTAAAAACACTATTCTAAATTTCCTTTGCTCAAAAATTACTTATCAGATTCCCTTTCTTTTTTTTTTTTTTTTCTAAAAATTTCTATTGATTTCATTGTCTGGCCCTAACACCTTTCTTTATATTTCCTTTATTTTCATCAGATCAGATTCCCTTTTATAAAAGCTTTTTTTAAAATAAGCTCTGATTAGCTGTCAGAGGAGCAGGGGGCATGGCATGTCCCATCCAAGGTCAGATTCGGCAGACCTGCCCCATTGGATAAATATAAAACTGAAGCCTTCAAGAAATTACTGGTTTCCCTTAATAGTAAATGACCAGAAATGTTCAAAGAACTAGAAAAGAAAACCCAAATAATACAAGAGCCAGAAGCAACAACTTTCCTCAAAGGTGAGCTCTTCTGAGAGTCAGAGCCTGCTACTCTGCAGATCTACCCTTTGTAGATCTTGGCCTCATTTTAGGGCTGTTTGTTTTGGAGTAAATGGCTTTTGTTAATAACTGCGGTGTCTTGGTTTCTTTGGATGGCTGCAGTAAACACCCAACATCGTTATTCTGGCTTGACCAGCAGTGGGGAAAGTGGGGTTTTGCTTAGAAGCTAAGCCAGGCTTGCTAACCTAGCCACAAATAAAGAGGAAAACATCTCTTCTAGAGTGGTCTTGGGGTATTCGCTTGTGGGCTTCTAAATGATACCCTCAGGTGACCAGGCCTGCATTCTCCTCGCCAGCAGAGCACAGGAAACCCTAGTTTGAACACATGCCTTGTTCAACATGTGGCTACTCCCTTCCCGCCAGGGTGCAGAGCAGAGACGCACATGGGAGCAGCAGTCCAAGTCCCCCAGATGCCAGGAACAGGAAGTGTGGAAACATTCTCAGGAGACCTCAGACCCTTCCCTGGGTGGACTCCTGCCCTCGAGATGTGCACGCTTCCCAGCTGAAGGGTGGCTGGCCAGCAGCAAGCCAGAGCTCCCTCTGCCCACCCCTTCCATTGGACAAGGCGTGGACCTGCATCCCATCAGCTCAGAGAACAGTGATTCCAACCCTGGGGCTCATCCTTTCAAACGGGGGGGGGGGGGGGAACAGCTTAGCTTCTTTTTCTGTAAGTTCCCATGCCCCCATTCTGTGGTTATTCTGCGCCAGCCAAACCTCGTTTTCCATTCAGGGCTGGTTTCTGGCAGAACGCCCACTGCAGGACTCCAGCACTGACAGAGGTTAATGGGTACCATTTAGCCACTCTCTGCAGCATTGGTTTGATCTTCTTGGCTCTGATACTCTTCCTCATCTTGGCACAAGAAAATTCAGCTTTTGCCCTTTATCTTGTTATCCAAGAGCCTGAATGCCCATGACAGGCACGGATGCAGACGCTGCCCCTCCGAGTCCTTGGCAGACGGGCAGAATGCGGACCAGCACGGGCAATGTGCATGAAGCTCTTCATTTCCCCTCAACAGCCAGCTGGCCTGCCACTGAAACCAAGACCAATCAGAAGAGACACACGCGGATGTGACCGGTGCTGCCTTGTTTCCTGCTCCACAAAGACAGCAGAGGACCAGATAGGGGCCAGAGGAAGCAGCTGCTCCCTAGAAGCAAGGAAAGCTTATTGGATCTGCCCCAAATCCAAAGAATTCTTCACTACTCTGTGTTCCTGAGCCCCAAGAGCTGCTTTAGCCCACACAGCTACATATGACCTTGACTTTGGAAGAAAAATGTCCAGGTAAAGTTGGTCAATGCACATCAATTCCAGAGGGCCCCTCTCTGGAGTGCCCACTGCTGCTAAAATCCACTTGGATAGTTCCTGACTCTCCACAGAAGACCCCACTGCAGAGAGGAGGAAGGAGAAGGGGACAAGGCATGACATCACCTTATTCCTGAAAAAGCCTCAAGTCACCCATGTGGTCCCACACTGTGCCCAGCCTCCCTGGGGAGCACAGAACGTCATGAGGTTGCCCTTCCGTCCAGCACCAGACTGACAGATGAAGTAGATGCATAGACCTAGGAACCCAAAATGTCTACTTTTTAATTCAAGACTCAGGGCAGGAGAGACAAGGAGCTCCAGACTGGGTCTGGGAGATGCTGCATCACTCTGGCAGGTGTCCATGAGCGGGCAGCACACAGAATCACTGCCCCAGGACACCCCCTGCCTGGCCTCCTGGCCTCTGACGTTTCTCTCCAGAGTTGAAATTTGCTCATGATAAATGAACAAACGAAATGGCTCCATTGCACAGGGTTTCTAGAATCTTCATCTCTGAATTTAGCAGGGAAAGGAGCTCAATTTCCTATTTTGAATTCCTACCCTACTTGTTGCCCCACAGTGAAGACCCCAGAATCAATAATTCCTCTCTGTATCTACATGTGAGATTCAAAATTTCAGACAAGTTTGAGGGTGTTCTGGATCAAAATTCTCAATCATGAACTGCAGAGGGAAGAACTGAGAGCCCGGGAGACTTCTCGGAGCAACAGACAGCCTCAGTTTAACCAGCTGAGAAGTGGGGATGGCAGCCCCTCCTCTGCAGAAAAGGTGCAATCTGTTTAATTAATTGGCTTCCTCAGAGCAGAAAATGTGTCATCTTCATTCTCTCCACAACCTGAAGATGAAAGGTGCGAAATCGTGTCATTGTTCCATAAATGGTTGCATCAAACATGGGACGCCTATAAATCTGCAGCACATAATTATCATAAAAATAGCACACTGTTAAAACTCCCAGGAAGAGCGTGCCCGTGTGACTGTAGGGAAGCAAGAGGAGTGCAGGAACCGAGAGCTCAGGACCCCGCCCAAGCACCCTCCCACCACCACCTGTCCCCCAGATTGCTGAGGCAGCTCCCTGCTTCCGCCTGGACACCTTCTGTCTGTGCCCCACACAGCGACACAGCACTCCAAACGCCTCCTACCTCACCTGGATTCGAAGCCCAAGTCCCTGCAGTGGCCTAGCAGCCCCGCAAATGGAGCCTTACCTGACCATTACCTGGCCATTGCCTATCTCCCCTCGGCTTCTACTCCTGTCCCCTGTCCCTGAACTCCAGCCCCGCTGACCTTACTCTGACCCTCCCCAGGCCAGCAGGCTCCTGCCTCTGGGCCTCTGGGCTTGCTGCCCCCCACCCCGGGTGCCTTCTCGGGTGTGTGCAGAGCCTGCTCCTTCCTCCTCTGGGACTTTTTGCTCAAGCGTCATCTTCATAGTGAGGCCTTCCTGACCATCTGCTTCAAAATGGCAGCCTTGTCCCTCCCACTCTCCTCCTTTCCTGATTTCTTGTTCTCCATGATGGGTCCATCTGATCAGTTTGCTCACTTCTGCTCCCCACAGGGGCCAGGTCAGCTCCAGGAAGGCCATAGCACTTGTTCTCTTTGTTCCCTGCCACCTCCTTGGAGTCCAGGATGGTGCCTGCCACGTGGAGGTGTTCGCAAACATTTGTTGGATGAACGAATAAAGTTCTTGCAAATCGACAGGCTTTTTGTGCTTTCCTTAAGATGACCCCAGGCAGGCCCTCTTCTCATTCCCACAGCTGCCCTTGGCTATTTTTAGATGTGCACATCTGCCTTTGAGGGAGATATTCAGCAGAGATGGGGGATCCCAAAAGAAGATAGCATTGCCTGAGCTCTGAGTCTGTTCCACGAACGTGGGAGCAATGCCTTCCCCTCCTTTACATCCCATGACTTTGCAGTATGTCTGCTACAGCCCTGGGCGGTGGTAAGGAGCTTCCCTGGTAAGTGGTGGGGCGAGCGGGTTTGCCGTGAAACACTGACTTCCTGACTTCTTGTGTTGTAATCCAATGGAACCATGTGAAGATGGTGCTGGGGGAGACTCCTTCCATATTAAAGGACACGTGTCTTATTAAAGGCCATTGGGTTGCAAATAACAGGAACCCATGCCAGCGGCCAAAGCAATACATGAGTTTTATTGGAAGGATGCAGGGATGTGTCAAAGGACTTCAGGAAAGGAGAGACTCGGTGACTGCAGTCCTGAAGTAGACAGCCAGGGTAAGCCACCTGCACCCTCTGACCTATGGTCTGTCCTCACAGCTGGACTCTTATACCTGTTTCAAGCACCTCCCTCTGCCTTCAGCTGATGTGTCCTGTCTCTCTGGGAATGTGGGTAGACATTGCTGCCACAGGTGACTCAATGGTCTTTCAAGCACTAGGCAAGCTCCAACAGCAGCCCGGGATTCCTATCCCTAATTCCAGGGATGTGAGATCTGACTGAGACTTGGGACAGATGTCTCTCCTGACATGATTTTTGGTGGTGATGGGGATGACATCTTTCACAAGTCTGCAATTTCCTATTTGAAATTTCTGGATCTAAATACGTTTCATTTTTTTACAGCCTTCTCTATCTGATGATGGCATTATGGATCATAGGCTATATACCGCATAATATCATCACTGGGTATAGAAACACATTCTAAAATTGAAGCCCTGAACATTTCTGTAGGAAAACGTATGGATATTCATAATTAACGAGACGAATAAAAATGATAAACAGCTTCAGTTCAGGCCAGGTCAGGCTTTGCTGCCAAAAGAATTCAGATCAGGTTTGAATTTGTCCCAAATGAGTTAGAAAATCTTTTGGTTTCCAGAGTCATTTGGATTTCTGATTGAAGAGAAGTAGGGTGATGTAATTTATCATTCAAACTTCATTTCTGAGAATGGGGGAATTCTCTTCGAAATTACACTGAGAAGAATGCTGAGAATATGCAATGCTGGCAGAGTGGCCTTTTAATGTCCCAAACCCTCCTAACAGGAAAAGCCAGCCCAGCTATAGCAATATCTGAATCCGTGGAACACATCCATGCAGGAACTGAACAGCAGGTATTCCCAGAGACTCCAAGGGCAATTAATCTTTCAGAATTATAAGATCTATGTGGACTCCGAGTGGGAGGAAGTTATAGGGCATCAACTGGACTTCAAAACAGGGTGACCCAAAAGCAGGTGCCTACCAGAAATGTGACAGATCAATTTGAAAACAGCAATTGAAAGTGGGAAAGATTTAGCACACTCCAATTCTCAGGGGAGTGCAAGGGTGTGTGGAATATACCTGAAGAGGAACAGTGCTCTGGGCCTCATGGACTCGCAAACCGAGAAAATTTCCATCCAGAACAAAGCTTCTCCCTGAAGAGAAATATTGGGAACATCATCTAGAACAGGACACAGAAAGCAAAGGAAAAAAAAATAAGATCCAGATAAAACTGGAAAGACAGCATGAAGCTGTCGTATGCATGAAGCCTGGGGATGGAACCATCCCCAGGCTTCCATCCCCAGAAAATAATGGGTCCGAATTTTAAAAATTTAGAAATGAGGTTATAGAAGTTAAGAATGATTTAGAAATAAAACCATAAGTGACTTCATAAGTGAAGACCAAATTGGAAGAAATTTGTACATGTGTGAACATACATATGGTGCCTTATAAGATATGAAGGCAAAAAGAAGAGAGAATTAAATGCCTGTAATCCTGGTAGCTCAGGAGGCTGAGGGAGGAGGATCGTAAGTTTAAAACCAGCCTCAGCAATTTAGCAAGGCCCTAAGCAACTCAGTGAGACTCTGTCTCAAAACAAAAAATAAAAAGGGCTGGGGATGTGGCTCAGTGGTTGTGCCCCTGGGTTCAATCTCAAGTACCAAAAAGAGAAAGAATTAAACTTAAAAATAAAGAAAAAAGATTCAAAAGAAAATGACATGTATAGGAAATATGTCGAAAAAAAGGGGGCGGGGACAACATAGGTATAATAGGAGCCTCCCTGCCTTCAAGATGGAGCAAATTTCAAACACCAAAACCAAAATACAGGAAAATTAGAACCACACATTGAAGGACATAGGGTAGACAGGAAGGAAGGAAGGAAGGAAGGCCGACAGTGAAGAGTAGTGTTGAAAAATTACCAAACTTTACAAAAAAGAATCCTTTGGACCTGCAGTTAAAGAAAAGGAAGTTACTTGGAAAGAATATGAGATTATCATTGTACTGATGAGTATTAATGCTTTATGCTAGAAGAAAGAGGAATGAATACTTTAAGATAATCAAAGAAAGAAAATGCAACTCCATGTTCTATATTCAGTTAAATTGACGTTAAAGGACAAATACTGAAGATGAACTCTCATAAAGATAACTTAAAATATTTTTCTCCTAAGTTGTTCTCGAGGAGTCTCTTGGATAACAAGCTTCATGGGATCAAAACAGTGACGGAGATTCTGATGGGACTGGGATTCAGATTCCTGCTGGGAGAAAAGGGAGGTTCGAACGTGGGGCAGAAGATTTAAGAGAAAATTCTGTCGCCCTGAACTTGAGCTGGAAGTATCAATATCATGTTTTATCTTTAAAATGTCCTATCCATATCCAACAAAGCGTCTAGAAATCACAACCAACCAACAGGATCCAGCACCTGGAAGAGACACACTGAAGGGGGACAGGGCATCCCGGAGCAGCAGCTGCTACAGGAAAAGGACCAGTGGAGCCTGGACCTTCGTGTAACGTCAGAAGCAAGCAGGCCATCAAAGGCCGGTAGACACCTGTCAAGGGGCTTCATGCCAACGTGAAGCAGTTCCACCCGCCAACCCAGGTTGAGCATGGATAAGCATAAGAGCTCTAATGCACTCAAACAAGTAAAATATAAAATCTATGAATTCATAATGATGCAAAAATAATCAAGTGAAATAAAAATAAAAGGGATGAAGAAGGAACTTGGCGGGGAAAAGAGATTTAACAGATGTGTTAATGTGGGCTCTTATTGGAAACATAGTTCAAGCCAAATTAAAAACAAAAAGCTGAAAAACAAAATACATTTAAAACATTTATGAGAAAAGTGGAAAGGCTCACATTGACATGTTATTTGAGCCTATTAAGGGATTATAGTCTATTATTTAAGATGTGATAATGGTACTGAAGACATGCTTTTTAAAAATGTTCTTATTAGTGGCTTGGGAGGCTGAGGCAGGAGGATCACAAATTCGAAGTCAGCCTCAGCAACAAGGCAAGACCTTAAGCAGCTTAGAAAGACCCTGTCTCAAAATAAAACCTAAAAAGGTCTGGGGATGCTGCTCAGTGGTAAAGAACCCCAGGATTCAATCCCTGGTACAAAAATAAAAGTTCTTAACTTTTATAATTCCCATGCCTGGAATTTGTTTTAAAATAATACAGGAGAGGAAAATAATCCATGGGACTTTATTGTTCTATCCTGTATATTTTTATATATTTTGGATGTTTTACAAAATGAGTTTTTTTAATATTTACATTAGGGTAACAGACATCAGTTAGGACTGTTCCAAACCAGGCTGTCACCCACCCTATGGATAAGGGGTTATGGAACTAGTTTCCAAAACTGTTAGAGGTGCCCAGAGGAACAGAAGGCACAGGTGGGTCAAACTCTGCAGAAAGAAAGTATCTAGTAGGGCTGTATTCCCATCATTTAGTAGTTTTAATGCTATTAACTCCTCCATTTTCTTTTTCTTTTTACCTGCCTCAATCCATGTTTAATCTGTGTAATAACAATTTCCTATTTAAGAAGTTCTGCCGACTTTCTTCTCCTTCTTTAAATCTAGCTCCGTTTCTCCCGAAGAGCCTCTAGCAAACAGGCCACTAAAATTCGGCAGCTTTATTGTTGAATGCATTCAATTATCATTTCTTAAGTCTAGCACCACATTCCTTTAATGATTTAGGACCTTGCACGGTTTTAAACGTCTCCGAAAGCTTTCATTGTAAATTGTGCTAAACATCAAAGGAGGTGACTGATGCCCAGATGCTGCTCACCGCCTGTGAAATTCCCAGCCCTAAAGAGGATGGGCAGCCCTCGACAGATTTGGAATCAGAGCCGGGCATAAAGAAGCAACCTGCATTTTGGATGCTAATCCAAAGCCTAGCACGGCGTATGAAAAACCGCATTAGGAAATCTTTTTTTTTTTTTTTTTTTAATGGACCTTCTGCAATGATTCCCTGCTTTATTTCAAGTGCCACCAAGAAATACAGTGATAATTCTAACGTCCACCGGGACTAAGACGTCCCCTAAGGCCTCAGCCAGCCTAGGGTTAGTGACTGGGTTTCAGTGGCTTCTGTTTAAACGGGGACCCTAAATCAGAAACTTGGAAAAGTCTTCTTATTCTTCACATGCTGTCTTAAAACAAAAGCCAAACACACACTTGGATATTCTGGGTCTTTCCTTTGTGATGTCCTGCTAGGGGATCTTGTCCCTATGCCAGAGAAGGTTCCTGATGCTTCTACCCACATCCTTTGATATTGGGATGTTTGTAAGAGGGTTGATTCTGAAGATAAAAAAAAAAAGCCTAGAAGCATATGGGATCTAAGGAAAAACAAAAACGCAATTTCTGCTCACCCATAGCGTCATGAAAATTTGATAACTTGTGTCTTTCGGGATGGCCGATTATTTTGCAACATGAAAATTTAGCTTTGGCCCATGTAGTACAGAATCTGTGAGTGAGAAGATTCCCCAACCTAGTTGTAGAGAGAGCCCTGCCTTTCCTGTCTCATGCTGATACTTACTCCCTTCCTGATAGACACCCTTGTCTGTCTGTCCTCAGACATCTGTCAAGGACCACCCAGGCTGAGCACAGTGTTAGGCTTGCTGGGTCGTCGTGAAGCCCAGGGCCTCCTTTCTTTTCTTCAGAGAGGCTTAGTGCAGCACAGACTGACCAGCAGTGTAGAGGTCCCCGAGGTCCCTCTCTGTGGCCTGGTGGCTGGGTAGCCCTGGGGTAACAGCAGACGCTCAGAAGCCAGGCTGCCTGTATTTGGGCTCTAGCTTTAGGACCTCACACAGGTCCCTGCCACCTCAGTTGATTCATCTGTAGAATGGACCTACTAAAGCCCTACCTCTAGGGTCATTGTGAGACTAAACCAGTACATACGAAAGTGGCTAGAACAGGGATGAACGCTCCCCACCTGCTCTTTTTTATTAACTTGTAACATCAACAGGCCAGCACTCACCCCTCCCTCTCCTCTCTTGGACCCTCTGACCAACGCCCTGTGACCTCGCTCACCTCCTCCCCTCCCCGGCTCTTTTCTCATTCCTCCCAGTCATCTTCCTCCATTTGAAAACAAAGAAGCACGAACTCCATATCCTGACCTACTTTTTAAAAATAGTGTCTGTCCAACCTAAGAGCACAGTGTCTCCTGGACAAAGCAGAGCAGGGCCCCTTTCACCTCCCTCTCCTCCCAAGGGCAAAGTGTCCCTGGCACCCGGCAGCGGGCCTGGCTCTTGCTGATCGGGGGCCCGGATGGTGCTTCTCAGGGGAAGAGGCCACCCTCCTGAGGTGAGGAGGACACCTCAGAAGTCAGGAAAGCGCCTGGGAGCCGGAAGGGTGGCCAGGCAGCCTTGGGAGCAGCTAGGAAGGGGCGCTGGCTGGAGTTTCACCAAAACAAACAAAAAAAAGCAGAGAAAATTATTTGGAGCACGTTGGCACCTTGGAGAGAATGATAAATAAAGAGGACACTGAAGACATCTGTCCATGTGCTGGGTAATTTTTCTTCTGCTGTCCTTTCAATACAGGGTTCTAGAGGGACATAGGACAATCAGCAAGCCTTTGGAATCAGATTTTGGGTTTCTTTTAGATGCTATCGGCAGGAGGGCTGAGATTTATTCTGGTTACAACTGCAACAGCACTTATTGAGTACCTACTGCATCCCAGGCACTAGCCTGGGGCACCACATGCCAGGTCTCTGATCCTCACCACCACTATGCACAGTAGGTGGGCATATTCTTTTTTTTCCCTGTGAAGTTAAACAACTAACCTCAAGCCACACAGCTAATAAGAGGCAGAGCTGGGATTCAAACCCAAGGCAAAGTGAGTCCAAGCCTGGAGTCAAAAGCACATGGTTAACATATTGTTATAGTCCTATTAATACCACAATTTTCAATGATGCATCGTGCAATATGCCACATGTATGCGTCAGTATTACGCTACCAATGTGTAGCCTTCAGCTCCTTGGAATAAGATACTATCTCAGAGTGACGAGTTGCATCTGATATTGTGTAATTATTAAAGTTTCCTTTCAACACTTTCCATCCGGGGGTCAAAGCGAGATTCCAGAAAACCGATAATTTTTCAAATATTCTGTTGTGTACATACAAACTGGCAGAGACAGAAGAGCCCTAAGGAGACTGTTTAAGATTTTAGTGCAGCTACTTAAAAATAAGTACATAACGTTGTTTGATTTCTGAGAGGCCTACAGGAATAGTAAACAAATCAGGCAGCCAGTCCTTTATAGCGCACTACCTGGGAAAAGCATTGTTTGTTCACAGCAAATATGTAACCACAAAACACATTAAAATGCAGAAAAACCATCTGACCAAACAAAATAACAATAAATCAGCTTGAAACTTGTTGCCATTACAGGATATTAAATATGCTCATCTAGGGGAGAGTATGCGTTAGTCACCTACTTAATTGTGCACATAATTAAAGGGGTTGCTGTGCTATGATTTATAGGTTGGATCTTCTAATTACTTAGCTGTAGCAATTAGTATTTTCTTTGTATTACACTTCTTCAGGCCAAAGATGCCTTCTATCGCTTGGGCCAGATTTAGGAGGGCAAATTCTGGCTCCTGTCCCATCCCCCAGTGCCGCCCCCCGGTTGAAGTTGTTCCCAACTGGGGATCTTAAAGGCAAGTCCAATGCCGTTGGGAGGGGATGAGAGGAAAGAAAGTCACTGTGGTGACGAAGCCCAGTCTCTCCTTGAAAGCCCAGTTTGCTTTGAGGTTTCTTTGCAGCTCCAGGAGGCCCACGGCCTTGGAGACTTAAGGTTCTGTCTTCAGCCAATACAGTACTTGCCAGATTTTTCCTCACTAGAGAAAGATCAGAAGGGCCGGGAATTAAATAGAAATGTATATCACATTTTGTTAGGGCCTACATTATTCCATAAAAGTATAATTATTTTTAAAAGGCTTTAAGAGGCCTGCAGCACAATCAAGAAAGGAAAATCCACCCATGTTTTATCTGATGCACTGCACGTGCTAGCAACTCGGCTGTTGAAAGAAGGGGCTCTGGAGCCACAATGCCTGGGTTCAAATCACAGCTCAGAAACTTACAATGAGGCATTAGGAGGCTTACTTGTCCTCTCTGAGCTTCAGTTTTTTTATCTGTAAAATGGGGCTGACAAGAATAGTTACCTTAAAGAGTATTGAAGAGTCAATGTGATAGAACTTGAAAGCAAACACTTAGCATAGCTCTCTATCACTTAGCAAAGCTCTCAATGCATGCATTATTTGTAGCACATTTAATATTTCTATATGTGAATCACTGATTCATGCATGCAGCAAATATTTGAGTACCTATCCACTGACCCAGAAGGCCATATTCTTTTCATTACCCTCTTCCTTTCCCTCCCAGAATATAAAACTTAAACTCCAAGGCACAGGGAAGCCATTTATTATGCTGAATGAGAAAAAGTCCACTTTTTGAAGTGTCAACAGGCTTGGATTTAAGCTCGTGTAAATCAGGTTTGGGACATTACAGAGCTCTGGAGAACACACGAGGAACACAGGCACAGAGCTAAGCCACGCGGCTGGAGTTCCTCACAGAACAGCATGTGGGCCCACAAAGATGGCAACATGAAAGCTCAGGGCCTTCCAAAGACCACCTACGGGGGCTGAGAGAGGACAGAACTAGTCTCCATGCTGGCAAATACTGGTTGAGTTTTGCTATTTGCCCAACAGTGCTGGTGCTTGGGCCCCAGGGGCAAGCAGCAGCCTGCAGGGCCTATTCTCTGTGGCCTTGTGGCCCAATAAGGACACAAATATTCAGACCAGCACTGGCTGGTCCAGTGATGATGGCAAGGGCTGATGTCACTTGGTGACACCCAGAGGAGGTACATTTGAATGGAGGTTCCGGCTAGTTTTTGCCATGAGGAAAAATAGGAAGAATTTCATGAGAAACCAAAGAGGCCTCTAGTAAGAAATTTTGAACTAAAGAACAATAATAATATGAATCACAGATACTGTAAATTTCATCAAATTCAAGATCTATATCTTTTTTTAATTTAAAGGATCTTATTTGTAAGCTGTCATAAATGACTTCTCCAATTTGAAGGCATCTCTACCAAGTAAGGTTCAATTAAAGACACTATGGGAACGTTCAGGCTGCTTCAGACATTGACCATAGCCCAACAGGTGCTCAGGGAGCCATGCTCAGCAAATATGCTGCCACAGAAGCATAGCCTGGGAGGAAAATCAACATCACACCTTGACTGGTCCCTTGGGTGTGTGTGTGTGTGTTTTCTGTTTGTGAAAAACCAGAACTTCCAAAAAATCAGGCTATTTGTGTTGGCAACACAAGGAAAGATGTCCTGATTGCCACCAAGTAAGGCCCAGGCCATGACATGCACACCCATGAACTTTCAATTCAACACATTGGCTTCTTTACCAGTAGAAGCAAAATAGGGTGGTCAGCAAGAAAATAGCCTCATTGGAAATATTACCCTATTTCTTGGGGAGAGTCATTTGACTTTGCATTAGTGTATTTGAGATTCTGATAAGTGCTTAGAGCGCTTTTTTTTCTTTTTAATTTCATTGAACCTGCATTTTCTTTTTACAAGAGTCAGTTTTGATCTCAACAATTAGGAAGTGAATTTCTCTCTTTCAGTGTGTGAAAGAAAAATACTTCAACTAAGACCAGTAGTAACCACTATTCTGAATATCTTAAAAACATCGCTTTAAAAAAAAAAATGTTTTACCAGCTCAACACCCTGAACTTACTATATAGTGTGAACTAATAAGAACTCCTTTATTTTCCTTCACCCAGGAAACCGGTGGGACTCTTGGACTGATCCTGCCCTCTGGTGGCTGGTTTTGTAAACTGCACCAGGAAGACCACATCATAAACAGGAACTTTTTCTTTTCATAGGATTCCTATGATTTCCTGTGATTCTTCTACAATTACAGTGCCGCCAAACCACTATCTTCTGACCTGTAGACCTTGCATTCAGTTTACTATTCAAACCGAGTGAAATACTGACTTTCACTTAATTAAACACAGAGAGTTCAAATGTATCCCAACAGCCAGCTGCATACTGCTTCATGTGGGCTGCAGATGAACCACAGTAATGAATGAATTCACCTGGTGGGTGAAACCCAGTACACCGTGTTTTTAAACCTTGAACACTACAAGATCAGTGAATTTAATTCATCTGACAAGTTCATTGTTTAATATATTCTAGACACACTGGATAGAGATAACATCTAGGTGTCCAAGAATAACAAAAGTCATTCAAAGAAGAATTAGAAGCGTGGCTTGCTCATTATAAAGATACTTGAATCAGTATTGGCACAGGAATAGACAGCGTTGTGAACACTCCCACATATGCATGGAACTTGACCTATAAAGAGAAGTAGTATGAATCAGAGTGGAAGGGTGCATGCACTCATCAAGAAGGGAGAAAACTATTTATTCTTCTTTAAAAAATAAATTTGGGTCATACATCAAGCTTTAGAGAAAACAACTCCATATTTCATAATTTCTTCTAAATTCAAGGTTTAGAAGAAAATATAGGAGACTACACCTGAGACACAAAAGTACCTAAGGGCAAAAAAAAAAAAAATACCTAGGGGTAGATATCTACCATTATTCTGAACAAAACTTTTGCAAAAGTCACCTTAAACAAAGTTAACAGGTAAGACTAGAAGCACACATGGCCAATGAAATCTTAGTGACCAGACCATATAAAGAATTCCTATAAGCTGATTTTTAAAGGAGCAAATAGCACCATAGGAAAAAAAAAGAGCAAAAAGAATAAATAAAAAGAATAAAACAATAGAGCAAAAGACAGGTGATGTTCCATTCAAGTAGTCCCAGGTACTTGAGAGACTAGGGCAAGGAGATTTCTTTGAGCCCAGGAGTTCAAGATCAGCCTGGGCAAGAGGAAAAACTACATGAACAGGCAACTCACTGAAAAGGAGAGCCAAATGGATAGATGTTGCATCATCTATCAATAATAAAGAAAATGCAGATCAAAAATTACTGAGATAGCTTTTGGCTCCCATCATGCAGCCATTAAAAACAAACGTGGCAATACCAGACCCAGAGGAAACAAGAACATGGAGAAAGTGGGACTTCTCCACATTGCTAGTAGAAGTTTAAATTGGCAAAATTATTACTTAATAGTTAGTAAATAATAATAGCCAACAAATATCTAATTAGCATATCTAGTTGATGTTATACAACAAACATCCAAGTCATATCTATAAAGTTATACACACTCTTTACAGTCAAACCCTTCTGGGGCTATAGAATTTTTGCACATGTGCACCAGGAGAGGTGTTGGCAGTGATGAGATCAATGGGACATTGTTGCATAACCAACCCTCACATCCTCCAGAGCCAATGACATGCTTTTGGCAGAGCTTAGCATGGTGACTGCAAGCATGGGCTTTGGGATTACACAGAAGGCGGGGGTTATACTTGTAGCTGTGTAGACTTCCACAATTGCATAACTCTCTCTGTACGCCAGGTTTTTCATTTGTCAGTGGGGATAGTAGTGTCTCTGTCCTAAAAATTAGTGGGAAATGTAAATGACAGATCTGTGAGATATTTTGCACAGTGCCTGGCACACAGTAGCTGCTCAACAAATGGTTGTTGTGCCTTTTATTGCCATCATCATGACTATCTGAACTGTATTATGATTTGGACTTGAAATGTCCCCCCAAAACTCATGTGTTGAAAGTATGGTCCTCAGCAAAGTTTAGAGGTGATGCAACATATTGCCATGTGGCTCTCCTTTTCAGTGAGTTGTTTAAACAGAGAACGAGGCTTCCCTACCATCAAATGCCTACTTTTTTAAGAAGTGATTGAATCATGAGGGCTCTCTTTTCATCACTGGATTAATCCATTTGATGAATTAATCCATTGAGAGCTAGATGGGCTACTGGGAGGTCGGGCCTAGTTAGAGGAGTAGGTCACTGTGGGTATGCCCTGGAAGGGTTTGTCTTCTCCATAGCTGACCCTCCATCCTCTTTCTCATTCCTGGAGAGGGAGGAGAGCCACTTTCCCCTCCAAGCCTTTTCTCCATGATGTCTCTGCCTTGGCGCCAGGCAACCAGGAACAGAATCCTCTAAAATCATAAGTCAAAATCAATCTTTCCTTCTCTAACTTGTCCTTGTCAGGTAGTTTGGTCACAGTGACACAAAGCTGACAAACACACCTGAGGATTAATAACAATTTATGACTGAGGAAAAAGTATCTTTCTGGTGAGGAAGACAGATATCAGGAAAGAATATTCCACGCTGAATTCTTAGAACAGTAAGAATGGCAGTCAGAGATTCCAACAGTGAGATGACCAGAGGTACATGGGCGGTCTTTAGCATCCACTGCACAACAAACAAAAGAGTCTCA
Organism: Spermophilus citellus; assembly: GCF_964194105.1. NCBI lineage: Eukaryota > Metazoa > Chordata > Mammalia > Rodentia > Sciuridae > Spermophilus > Spermophilus citellus. Next base: position 85,795,506 of record NC_138195.1, read on the forward strand.
CCACCCCCATCATCATCTACCTCAGCCATTCAGTTGGTCCCCTTCCTTTGGTGGTGAGACCGGTGGAACATGGTCTCACTCTACTTGACCTCCTTGGTCCTGGTCATCAATAAGACACATGCACCAAGTTTGTGAGGTGTCCCATTATCCACTAAAATGCTTACCTGGGCCTGCTGCTCCACCTCTAACCTGGCCAAGGGAAAGACCAAGGAGTCAGCTGACTGTACCTGGTGACAGTCGTTAGTCTGACACAAGACCAGAGTATTGGGACCTGAACAACGTTAGATCAGATGAAAAGAAACTGAAGTCAGGCCTTGTTTAAACAGAGAATGAGGCTTCCCCACCATCAAATGCCTACCAAGCTGAGAGGTAGGTCACTGTTAGAGAAAGTAGGTAAAACTTCACCCACCTTTGGGTGGGTGGATGTTTGGGTCACATCACTTGCTGTGAGCTAATGTTTTGGAGAATCACTTTGTTAAACAAACCAATCAACCCTCAATGCCAGCTTTGTTTTTACTTGTCAGTATCTACCCTCAGAAGCCACAGCTCAAAGGCCTGTCAAAATTGGAAAGCCAAATAGAAATACAATGGACTGTCCTTTACGCTGTACAAAGAATTTTCCCCCAGAAATCATAAATGTATCTATATCATAAATGCAAATTAGATGACCTTTATGCATGTCTCTACCAGAAACTTTCTCTAGGGCATAAGATACACTTATATATTTTACAGAGATACTTCCTCCAGGTCTCCAAAACATTTACTTTTCCTTTAAATTATGGTTAAGGCAAATTATAAATGAAAACCATCAAAATTGCTGTAAGTTTAGCTTTCATGGGAAATAATCATCTGCTGTGATTTCCTTGGGGGCTAAGACTATAAATTCCAGGACTCTGTCTTTGAGATTAAGTCCTTTTTCTTCCTCTAAAACTTAAATGCATATATTCCCTTCCACAAGATCCAGACATGGGATTATCTGTGTGCAAAAAAAAAAGATGTTCATGATATCTATCCCCCTACCAAAAAAAAAAAAAAAGACACTTCTATGTTCTGTGGGTCACTGTTTCTGACATTCATTTGCGGGACAGTTGGTGTAGTCGATTGTAAGAGCAGATTGACAAAAAGAATGTAGAATTTTCATGGCATGCCAACTGTAAAAGGGAAATGTTTGACAAGCAAAGAAATCGGTACCAAGTCAAATAACTTTACATATATGTAAATTGGCTGGAATTGTGCCTGTCAGCCACCATATGGGTCCCAGAGGCCTGAATGTTGAAAAGTATTCAGAGTCATAGACAAGACTGGGTGCACCTAGCCAAGCCAATAGCCCCGGCCAAATGCTCACAGCCACCAGAGCCTGCACCCCATGGGGCCTGGCTGTGCCACTCTCTGCTCCGGGTCAGGCTGTGGACACTCTTCACCGTCCACCTACTCCTGGATTTTCATCCAAGGTATTAACTAAGCACCTCCTACATGCAGACCCAGGTGTATGACCCCTGCCATGAGATGCTTTGGCTTAAGAAGGAAGAGAAGGCCAGGTGAGGGGGCACACACCTGTAATCCCAGTAGCTTGGGAGGCTGAGACAGGAGGATCATAAATTCAAAGCCAGCCTCAGCAATGGTGAAGTGCTAAGCAACTCAGTGAGACCCTGTCTCTAAATAAAACACAAAATAGAGCTGGGATGTGGCTCAGTAGTGGAGTGTCCCTGAGTTCAATCCCCAGAATCCCCCCCTCAAAAAAAAGAAGAGAAGACTCAGGATCTTCTTCCAGTTCTTTGCTTCTCCCTCTTTCTAGCAAGGTAAGACTGTTCACTGCTCTTTCATTTATCCAGTGTGCCCAGACTTAACATGATAACCTGTCTACTGCCATCTGAATGTCTGTGTTCCCACCCCCAAATCCCTGTGTTAAATCCTGATATCCAATGCGATGATATCAAGTCCGTTAGGTCCTGAATGAGGGTAGCAACCCTTGTGAAAGAGGACCCCGAGAGCTGCCTTGCTCTTTCTGCTACATGAGAAGGTAGGAACCAGAAATCAAGACCACACCAGACATGGAATCTGCCATGACCTTGACCTTGGGCTTCCCAGACTCCAGAACTATAAGAAATAAATGACTGTCATCTCCGAGTCTACAGTCCATGGTATTTTGTTATAGTATCTCAAAAGTACTAAAATGTAGCCCTCCAGGGAGCACATGGGGCTGTTGGAACATGGACCAGGCTCATTACCTTCTCTCCTGGTGGCCCACCCCTTTCCCTGGCTCTGCCTAGAATTCTGCCCACTCTGCTGCCCTGCGGATGCCTACAGACCCCTTAATTCTACTGCCGTGAAACTTGAGCACCTGCTGGCTACAGACTTTTCTTGCTCTCTCCCTGGCCATCATGTTGACTTATTTCCAACTAGCATAGATTTAACTTTCTAGAAGCTGATGCTGTGGTGGAGTTTGGGCTACCTGGTGTGTCTTAGGGATCAACAGCTGTGGACTTGGGGGTCAGATGGGAGAAGCCACACAGACTTGACAAAACTCTGCCAACTTGGCCAGGGCCTCTGGAGTGGACATTGCCTGGCAGCGCTGTTCTGTGTGAGGCAGACTGGCCGGGCCTTTACCCTGCCCTGCTCCGTCACTGCATGTGGGTTTCCCCAAGGGAGGGGAGGAGCCCAGGCCAGGTGGCTGTCTGCAGCTGAGGCAGACCCCAAAGGAGCTGGAGGCGTCTGCTGACCCCACTCCACCCAGCTGGGCAGCAGACCCTTCCTAGACAGAGGTGACCTGGCTCCACAGCTGTCGCACCTCTGGTGCACACCTCTGCTGGCCTTGACCTCACAAATCTGCCTGTCCAGGGCTCTGACCTGTCTCTGGTCATTGTCCACAAACCCTCTCTTGACTTCCAGCACAGAAGACAGCTCTCGACTCCCTAGAATTTTGGATTGTCATGTAAACACCCGGGAGGCCCATTCTTGCCACCCACCGTGGTCATGGATACTAGCAAGCTCTGCTGTCAACTCCGCTGCCCCGAGATACGGCGCCCTCCCCACCTTCCCCACCTCCCATCCCCAGACGAGTCCCATCTGCACCATGGACTCCTGGTGGAGAGAGGAGATTGGAAGTGCTTCCAGGGAGCCATGCCAAGGTGGGCGCCTCAGAGGCCTGACTACAACCACAGGGCAGGGGCACTGAGAAAGAGAATTGGGTCCTCTGTGCCCGAGTCTGCAGAATGGCTTCAACTCCTTGCAAGTGATGCAGGAAGATCTGGGGGCCTGTGGTTTATTTGAAGCTTCTGGGGTCACAGAAAATCACTGGAGAGTCAACTTTGAGAGTTCAGCAAATCCTTGCTGCAGGCGAAATCTCTTCCTCCGGCGTCACTATAACATCTCAGCCCCAGGACCAGCCCGGTCTCTTAAAGCCCTTTCACCTTTCCCTCACCACATTGCTGCCTCTTTCCGTCTTCACTTCCGTTATTCCTTCTTTGTGCACAATTTCCCAGCTTCAATTTTCTTCCCTGTCTCAAAAAAGGAAAGGAACACCTCCACCTGAGAGCCTTCTTTGATTAACATCTCCTCCGTCTGATTCTGCGTTTACCTGTTCCCAGGATTAGGTTTATATTGAAACCAAATGGCATCATATAAAATTTTAAAGGATCTGTCCAAACTATTATTTGTATTGCATCAGTTCCTTTTTAAATCAGTTAACCAGCAAACATTTTGTTGCCATTAAGACATTTTGGGTTGTTGGGATTTTTTTTTTTTTTGCTTTTTTTTTTAATAAATGATTTGTTGTAATGAGATTTGACCTGGTGGTTATTTGCACACGGTTATTTGGTGAACATTTGTAATTGTTTTTAGCATGGTATCCATGAAATTGGTCTGTTTCAGCCACAATCAAAGGAGCCCATTATGGGGTGACACCATTTCCTGGAACCCTAGATGCACTGCATTAAAATATTATCCTCCATTAGGGACTTTTAGGACAAAAAAGTGCCAGTGTGTTTCAAATGTTTGTCCCTCATCTAGGTTCATTACTAACCATATGACAGGTGACCCAGGATAATGACCATGACCTTCATAGACAGTAGCATCAGGAAACACACATGGGACATCCCCTCCATGGCAGGCACCGTGACAGGGCCCTATGTGGACTAATGCGTCCTTTACGTGACCCCAGGAGAAAACTGAGCTAAGTGAGGCACAAAATTTGTCCAAGGTCACACAGGTAATGAGACCGTGTAGGGATCCAGTTCCAGATTTTCTTTCAAGTCCCTTTCTTATGCCAGGCACAGTAGCATGCACCTGCAGTCCCAGCTACTCAGGTGGCTGAAGCAGGAGGATGGCGTGAGTCCAGAAATTCAAGGCCAGTCTGGGCAAAACAGTGAGATCTTGCCTCAAAAAAAAATAAAATAAAATAAAATAAACAAGTAAATAGATCCCTATGTCTTTTCCTCCCAGCACTTCACTACTAGCCCACAACAGGGTCAGCACAGGGCTCCACAGCTCAACAACTCAAGGTTGGGCAACCAAGGTTTCCATCCCCTAGAAGTCAGGATGGAAATAAGTTTTCCTGAATGACTGAGAATTAAGGGGACCCCAACCTTCCTGAGCCAAGAGGGCTGCTGAGCTGGGGCACTTGCCGCCTATCATAGCCCCCTGACCCCTGCCCCCGCATTGCACGGTGACTTCCTGATTTCTTCCTGCCACACCATTGTCGGGTCACACAGGAAAGAAGCATGACAGTACCTGAAACACCTTGCCATCTGCCTGGCCCTGGAGCTGAGCTTTCAGGAAACCCACAGGGATTCATCTTTGGGTGAGCCCAGGGGACTCATCTGCACATTGCCTCTTGAAACGCATTCAATTAGCAGATGGGCTTTTGCCTAAAGTGAACATTACTAAGAAGGACAGTGGTGGATTCATCAAATTATCTCCCTGGGATCTGTTGTATTTCGTGTCATGTAATAACACAGTTTTTAATCTCACTTAAAAAAGATCTGCTAAGCAAAACCAGAGTCAAGCACACCTCCTACCCACCCACCCAACATCTGAATCACCAACCCCCGCCGACTCTATCTATTTCCCCAGTGGAGGACCCGGGTGGCTCAGCGGCTCTGCCACTGCGCAGGCAAAAATGCAGAGTTTGTCTCTTTTGTCAGTCTGGAGATAAAATCCTATTCTTTGTAATCCCTGAAGAAACAAATCAAATAAACTCGGGCTGAGCTAACCATTTTCAATCCATCAAAGCAATCAAATTCTGTTTACTTGAATCACAATGATTTCTAAAATGTTATTAAAAAGTAAAATGGAGTTTAACTATTCCAAAAAACCGAAAATGATGTGCAAACACAAAAGGGATAAGATTTCTGTAATTATGTAGACACAAAGTGGGTGCCGTCATTTGTGCCACAATACATTGTAGCTATGGCATGTGAAGATAAAGAGCCCTTTGTCTCACAAAGCCGCTGCAAGTGATGCATAAACATAATTAATGTAAGAAGTCTTCAAAGGGGTGACTATTCATTTAGTTAGTTTTATTGCTCTTTCGGGCAAACAATGGTTTTATAATTTAATAAACCAATTAACTGATTATGTCTCACCCAAAATATTTGTATATCACCCATTCTATCATCTCCAAAGTCCTCATCCCATTTCTTACCCTGACAGCGTTGCTGTGAATGCGACTTATTAGTATATTTGGCACATGTTTGGCTGGCAGGTTATTGGGAAGCCAGTTCTTTGGGATTCTGTCTCGAGGTGCTACTGTGAACATGTGCAGCACAACACAAGGCGCTCGCTTCCAGGGTCATTAAGAGTGCAGACGCCACGTGGTCAGGATAGGTTAGAGCCACTTTGAAAGAAAGAAGGACCGTGGCCGGGCTTTTTGACGGTGATCCTTCAGCTCCTTGGTGGAGGCCTGAGCAGCTCCCGAGCTCGCCACGCTGGATCACAATTGCTGCTTGCACTCAGGCCAGCCTAGTGCCTGGACCCCAGGTACCTGATGCTGGCTGTGCTGTGGCTGAGACGCTCACCACGCCCCAGCGATCCCGCAGCCATCCCATTGTGACCCTGTGTTATCAGGAAGAGAAAAGACTGCTGGGAAGACATGCACCGGGGAAGAGAGCCCCGCATCCTGGGCACATCCTTTCAGCACGTTGACATGTGAAATTGTCATGACAGGTTTTCAGGAGCAAGCCTGTCTGTCAATAAAAGCCTCGAAATGGAGTCATTTAAGAGGATTTGCTGGAACCCTCAGGAAAAGATGTTTTTATTATAGGTACCAATGCACTCCCTGCTCTGGTGCCCAAACACTGCTGCTGATCCCAACCGGGGACTTCACTGCCAGGATCGCCTGATGTATAAACCCTAACCTGCAAGCCACGGCTCCCGCCTCTTCAGCAAAGAAGTCATTCATTAGCTTGTTCAAGAACTAAACCTCCTGAATGAGGCCGGTCCTGTCCTCAAGCAGCACATCATCTAGGAGCATGCAGGCAGGTGCGGTAAATGTGAAGGATGCCACCAGGAGGTGGCCCACAGCGCTGCAAGACGGATGCTTCACTCAGACCAAGAGGACCAGAGGGCCTCTTCCCGCCGCAAGTGATGCATATGCTCCTGGGTGACGGGATGGGGTTACCTGGGTAACCGAGGAGGGGACAGAGCCTGGCAGTTGATCAAAAGGACAGAGGTGAGAAAAAATGCCCACTGGAGATCTGAGAGCCCTTCCCCAGGTGAAGGCTGCGGGGGGCGGGGGGGGGGGGCGGCGGAGAGGGGTAGCACAGAGAGCCAGACGTCGGCAGGACCACACTGCTCAAGGCTGCAGTCATGAGAAGGAGTCTGAAAGTGTCCTGGGAGCACTGTGGAGCCAGGGGCTTGCGGAGGAGAAGCTGTGTGATCTGATTTGCCTTCTGGAAGTAGATACCTATGCTTCCAAAAAACTCTTCTGTCTAAACCAATCATTTCCCCCCAAAAAAGTCCTATTGGTTTCTGATACTATAATAACACACCCTCATGATTTATGGCTCATTTTCCCAGGAAAAAACAAAACTGAGGCATTAGCCCAGGCCTTTCAAAGCCCAGCAGGGCTCAGCCCCAGATTCCATCCGTGGAGTCCTGGCTCATCGGGGGCAGACTCACTGGAGTGGCTGGGGGGAGGCTTTGCTGAAACCGAGGAGAGAAACCCTGAGCCCCAGTAAGTGCCAAATGAACAGAAAACCCCTCGGGTCCCATAGAACAGGAGGTTCTGGAAGTCCAAAGGACGGGTTGCTGTAAACCAGGGTGGTCAAGGAAGGCTCCCAGCAGTGGGTCGTGCTCTGAGAGGGGCAGGAGGGACCACATGGACAGGAGGCCAGGTGGAAGGAATCGCAGCAGAACAGCCATTGGTCTCGCCACAGTGAACGGCAAAACCAGGAGGGAGATGAAATGAGAGTCCGAAGGCTTCAGACTCCATCTTGCTGGTGACTAAATAGCGTTATGACGATGTCCTCAATACCACCAGCACCACGGGGGACGGTGTTCACGGGGAGCTGCTTATCGCTGCTTTGAGCTGGGACTTAATCCTAGGTCTTCTGACCCTCTCTACTGCCCCTCACTGCCTTCCCAAGAGCCAAGAGCACTGGGGGACTGGAAAGGAGTGAGTGGCAGGTGGCACAAACAGCACGAAGCCCCATGTGGAAGAGGGGTTTCAGTAGAATTCCAAGGGGCCTGAGGAACTTAAGATGCTGTGCATGACCCTTCATGAAGTAGCCTCCCTCGTGGACCTGAACCCAAAATATACTCATACACACACCAATCTTTTTTCTGGCTCTGTGCCCCTGTGCACCACCCCTACCTACCTTTATGTGAAGCCTGAGACCCACACGCCTCTTTCTCTGGGAAGCCCTGGATAACTAAATACACTAGTCAGCTTTCTCTTACTATAATATAACACTTGAGAAAATCAACTTAAAAAGAATGAAGGTTTGCTTTAGAACCTGTGGTGAGACAGCACATCATGGCAAGAAGTGTGAAGCTCAGCTCATGGCACCCAGGAAGCAAAAGAAAGGAAGGAGCCGGGTGCCCAGTATGCCTTTCAAGGGTGTGACCCCCAATAACCTAAGACTTCTCACTAAGCCCTGCCTTTTAAAGATGCCATCCTCTCCACAACAAAGCCAGGGACTTAGCCTTTAATCTATGGGCCTTTGTTGGGGGGGGGGGGGGCATTCTAGATCAAACTAGAGCATCACTCACCCCACTTCACTTCAAGTTGTCCTTGCTAGGAAATGCTAACGTAGACATTGCTCTCTTGACTACATGTTCCCCTGTTCCTTGTCAACCCTAGTCTGGTAACCTTGTGGTTAAACACAGGGGTCATGAGTTGCAAATTCAGTCACCTCTCCAAGCGCACGCCATGAAAGCCACAACAGGGAAAACATTGTATTTCCCAAGCTCCAGACAACGATGGTGGCCATCAGGAGAATTTCCACTCCCAGGGAGCTGCTGTCGGAAACAGCCCCTTGGGCTCCATCAACTCCACCTCCACACAACAGCAAGGGGAGAGTCCACTCTAAAGGGAGGGGAAATGATCAACTCAAAGAGTTTGATTTCTCTGGCCTTTCAACTCCATCCTAAAGGCCACTCTTTCAGCTGTGTGTAAACAGCAGGGCCGGCAGCTGGAGTCTCTTGTGACAACCTGAGCTCATTAATCCCCCAAAGCAGGTAGCAAATGTTGCTGAGGAAGAGAATGAGCATTGCCCAAGGCCTAAACTTCCAAGCTCTCAAATTTTAGGGGGGACATCAGAATTACCTGGAAGCTTTAGGATAACACCACTGGCCCCACAGCCGGAGTTTCCAATTCAGTCTCTAGGATGGAGCTCAAGAACTCGAATTTCTGAATCCCCAGGTGAGACTGATGCGGCTACTCCAGGGACCACATTTTGAAACCCACTGGCCTAGACCCTGGATGAGAATCTTGCAGAAGAACTCGCTTATCAGATCCCAGTCACTGGCTGCCAGACAGACTCCTGCAACTGAGAACACCCAGGTGGTGACATCAAGTGACATAAGCAAGCTCACCGGCTCCAACTGCTTCTCGTGTGGTTACAAAAAAGAGAGTGGCCACTTGCCAGCTTCCAAGAGAACACAGGGTGAGCAGGCCAGGACCAGGGGGTAAGTTTTTCAAACAAGAATCCCTGATATCAACGGTGGGTACGTTACTCCAGCTCTGCCTTTGATATGGTCCTGGTAGGGATTGAAAAGGAGGTCAAAGTGAAACTTGAGTTCTGACTCAGATTTCACAAAACTGGGTTTTCAAATCAAATCAGAGGAAACCTGTAGGTGCAGGGGGCTCCTTTACCCCCACCCAAATGTGACCTCTCCTATTAAGAAGGGGGGGAAATGCTTGAAAAACCTCTTCAACATCAAATAGCAACTTAAGAGCATTTTCTGGTGATTTAAACTTAAATGAATCAGAAACATCTGGACCAAATTTGACTTGAATTCTACACAATCTAAACAATTAAGGTGGGGGAGGAAGCACTTGGCAAACCGCCCTTTGGGTTTAATCAAGCCCGCAGCTTTTGAAAATTGGTGTGAGGTGTTGATGAGCTCTGGGTGCAGCCGGGGCCAGCTTTACCACGTGGAAGGTGCCACCTTCCTTCTCCCAGGACTTCAGGAGGGGTGGCTCATCTCTCTGTGCTTCATGGCCCCGTGAGGACAGCGACTTCCCAATTCAATGCTCTAGACAAGTCTGGACGCCTAGTGACCAGAAGCAAGTGGGCGTTGGATACTCAGGGGCTCAGAGCCTGGGGCGGGCGTCAGGCTAAGGCAGCAGACAGCCCCAGTCTCTCCGTGGCCTTACACAGCTAAGCTTATGTGTGGCCCAAGCCTTCTGGGTTGGGTGGATCTGCAGGGTCTCTCTTTTCTAAACAGTCACTCAGAATCCAGGATGCTCTAGCATGTGGCTCAACAATGCTCCATGCTAACTGTGTGCCTGTGATTGCTGCTGAGGGGTGACATGTGGCATCTCAGATCTGCCATTCAAGAGCTGTGAAGCATTCTGCAGAATACTTGACTTCTTTAAGCTTCCATTGATTTCTTCTTCTGTAAAATAGTCCCCTCCCATGAGGTTCATGTGAAAATCAACTGAGATTTGGCTCCGCCCCCTGGTTGCTCAAGGTGAGGTCTGTTGCCTACTAACACTGGTACCATGTGGGGCCCTCCTAGAAATGTAGCCCCTTGGTCCCACCCGAGAATTACTGTATTTATTTAATGAGCATCCCAGGTGATTTGTGCATATATCAGTTTGAGAGGCATAGTAAGCACATAGTAAAAACTCACAGTAGGTACATAGTAAATGCTCAATAAACATTAACTGCCATTTTTATCATCTAACCTTCAGCTACCACGCTGGCCTGAAAATCACTGAGCCGGTGATCCAGTCTTCAGGGACATGGGTGGCGATTAGCTGGTTAGAAATGTGGCTTTTCATCACAAAGAACAGTGACACTACCTACTGATGTCCTTTCATGAAAGGGCGGAGAAGGGGCTGTTATGTTAACTGACAAATCAAAGCAAGGCAGGCCTAAGACTGCAATCATTTTATTCCTATTATCCCCAGGAATTCAGCCCCATATGGCACATTGCCCTCAACATTACAGGGCCATCACAGGCCCCGCGTGTTACCTGGGATCAGCCCAGAAACGTGAAAGGTAGGAACAGACCCAGATCTCTAGACAGGTTGTCATGGAAAACTTCCCTCCTTGGGGGGCTGGTGAGGGGAGGTCAGGAAGGTGTGGAGTAACACGCTTCCCACCTCCTGGTAGACACATTCCCGTGGCTGGCCCAGCTTTCAGAACCCGCTGTCGGGCTCACTTAGTCTACGCCTCTGTGCTCCGGGAGTGAGGGATTCTTCTGGCCGGCGGCTGGCAGGCCTTATTTCCATGATTACACCAAATCAGCGTCCACCAAGTGCCCTCTGCAAAATGACTAAACTCATATCAGGTGTCTCTCCTCCACCCTTGCCCTGCCTCCGAAGCCCCCCACCCCACCCTCCACCTCCCCCCACCCCACCGGCCCCCTCTGCCACACGTGACATTGAGGGCTTTCTCTCGGTGATGGATCACAGGACTTCTGAAGCCCAATTTCCTCTCCTGGGCAGGCGGCATCTCCCCCCTCCCCCTCCCCCTTCCCCTCCCCCTCCTCCTCCTCCTGGATCAATGTGAACCAGAGGAGCCCTCTGAGCAGCTCGGGCCAGCCTCTCCCTCCGCCCTTCGCCTCTCTGCTCCTTTTCCTTCCTCTCTCTCTATACACACACACACACACACACACACACACAAAATACTGAGAACATTAAAGAAAGCTGTTAAGCTAATCTGGGGCATCTAAATGGGCAATATATATTGAATCCATGCTCCATTGATCATAATTATTGCAGGACCCTTTATCAAGTAGCCATCTTAAACCATTATTTAGAGATCATTTTGCTTTCCATTACTGTCCCTATATTGCAAAATTCGCAGGGAATTGGATGCCAGGCGATAGAGGGGTGTGCGAAGCATTAGCCAAGCTCTGCCTTGTCATCCAGGAGTGTTTCCAAACGGGGAGACTTAGCGCCACAGTCAGTGAACTTTTGAAGAGCCCCCATCAGCTTTATGGCAGAAAAATAAATCCTCCACCCGGCTCTGGTTTTCCACCTTGGCTCTGCAAACAATATCACCATTATTCTTGCCTCAGATAATCCCCGGTAAGACCCTCGACATTCAAAGCCCCGGGCTCACACTGGGCATTCTGCAGATGAGGTGCAGCCACTACAGAGTGTCGGGATGAAGGCATCTGGCCTGTGGGAAGGAAGACAAGGGCGCCTTATCTGAAATGGCCCAGCCCCCCAAACGGAGCTTGTATAGCAAAACCCCGGCTCCCTTTCTTCCCTTGGCTAAGAATGCCCTGCCACATCTCCTCCAGGGCCTGCTGCTCCCTGAACAGGATCCCATCCCCATCCACCCTTTAGTGGAGACATGGGGGACTTCTCCACTAGGCAGAGTTGAGTGGTTACAGCTATCTGTCCACAGGACATCAGAGCAGGCTCAAGCCACAGCTCCCTCGCTCTCGGCAGGGCCTCAGGCAGCCTATTTACCCTCCATGAGGAATAAGCATTAGATGATTATCACCTGCCTTGTCGGGCAGCGGGACAGCTCAGATCTGGAACACAGTGAAGGCTCAGTACAGGAAAGCCCTCGTAACTGTCACCTATGGCGGGTTCTCCAATGTCCGTGTGCACCCAAATCACACAGGTAACTGCCCCGCTCCTGATCCAGTAGGTGTGGGGACCCCAGGGTTTGAGTTCTCAACAAGTTCCCAGGTGATGCTGTCTGTCTGCACTCTGTATTTTGAAAGCCCCAGCTCTGCTGAGCTGAGAACTGAACTGTCTTTACTCCTTGGCTTGAATCAGTGGTTAAACACAAAACAAAACAACAACAAAGTATGTAACAGACCCAAGACAGCCCTATTATCAAAGAAAAAGCCTGAGATTTGAAAGCCTCAGATTGACCCGAGTCTGCTGCCTCTGCCACTTCCTCGTGTGTGGTTTTAAACAGCTTCCTTAACTTCTCTGGCTCACTTTTCCCACTAGTAGATTGGGATGAATAGTTCCCACCTCATGGAGATGCTGTGAAAATGAAATTAGACGACTGTAGGAAATGCTGAAACAGACACTGGCAGATGAATGATAGCAAACAAATGATAATTGATAAATAATAGTGTTGGGTTGGGTGGTATGATATTGCTGATATTTGACCATATTTTACCTACCAGAAATGGCAGCTTTAAATATGGATTGTGCTAATAATAGTAATAGCAATATCACCAGGCACCCCACCTTTATGTAAGTAGCTAACAACATCTGTGGAAGCAAAGTCAAGGCCATCACTCAGTTAAACTGTGGTGTCAATTTAACTACTATGTTCATCTGCCTAAGTACCTAATTTGCCCTCCTATCCCCTGACCAGACAGACAGACACACACACACACACACAGATTTAATGTACTTGGTCATAGATTGCTACTCTGTTTTGTAGGAGCTCCTCCAGTGACCCCCACAAGTGACCAGTGTGTCCACCAAGGAGACATGTTCAGTGTGGATCCTTCTGTGGTTACGGCCACCTCTGAATGACCATGCCTGCCTCTGCCCAGCTATTCTTCTCTTCTCCTTGGTGCCTTCTAACTTGCTAAGAGCTGGGAATCCAAGTAACTCAGTTTTTTTTAACTTATATTTGTGCCTCCATATTTTAAATAAAATGATTAGTCATATAACAGATAGTAGGCAAATGTTGAATTAAGAATAATTGTAAAATAGAGCAATGAAGAAACATCATCTTGATAGACAGATCCTGAAAGGACCTTTGATAAAATGTGATGTCCACATTAAAAAAACAAAACCAAAAAAAGGTATATATAAAAAAAATAAATAAGAGCTAACTCTTAATAAACCAAGAATATGAGCTACTAACAGATCTGATGGGTACATGAATGGGTTAGCAAATATGTCTCTGTGTGTTTATGTGTGTGTGTGCAGAGATGTTTTTTTCCCAAACACATCTAGCATAATGATTTCCTGTAAAACATAAAAGATACTTGTATTAAAAACCAGGGACAAAACCCAGCTGTCCACTCACTGCCGAACATCTTCTAAAAGCACCAGCTAAAACAATAGAAAAGAAAGTCAAATAGGAATAACTGTGGAAACTGCAGATTAAAACCATCATTATTTTTAAATGATATAAGTATCTGCTTGGAAAGCTCATGAGGAAATATTAGAAATAATGTAATGCTTCAGTGAGGTGGATGGTTATAAAATCTACTCACCCAAATCAATAATGTGCTTATAATGCTTCAGAAAATGTATGATTTGGATCATCCATAAAGATCAGTGCCTAGAAATGGACCTCTCAATAACTGGACCCTGTGAATGGATTCAGACAGTCCTACTCAGGAACACAAGGGCGTATGGGAATAATGGTAAAACCCACATCGTGTTCCAGAATGGGAAGGTCTGGTCTTTAAGGATGGTAATACTGATAAATCCTGCTATAAACTGAATGCAATCCCAGTTAAAATTCTAATATATAGTTTTCAAACTTGACTAAAGTTTGCATATGTGAGAATAATCAGGAGCTAGGGAGTCTGAGGGGAGAAAGGCTATTGAGAGAATATTTACCTTTCAACTATTAAAATGTACTGAAAGTCTGGTAATTAAAACAAGTTTCAAAAGGGACAGACTAATCAAATAAACTATGGAATCTGGAAATAGATCCAAGCATATAAGAAATTTTGATATATGACATAAAGTTGGGATTTCAAATCAAGCAGAAAAGCTGTTCAATAAAAAAAATAGGAATAACTATTTGGAAAAAAATACAGATAACTTTCTCTAACATAAATTTCATATGCGTTAAAAAATTTAATGTAAAAGATATATAACATATAAGTATTTATATAATATTTGACAGGAATTCCTAAGAATATCACCAAGACAAAATTTTATGACATACAACTTCTTAATGCACAGGGGGGTGGTATGTGTGTGCGGGGGGAGAAGATGGACATGGTAGCACACGCCTGTAATCCCACCTTAGGAGGCTGAGGCAGGAGAATTGTGAGTTCAAAGCCAGCCTCAGCAATGGCAAGGCACTAAGCAACTCAGTGAGACCCTGTCTCTAAATAAAGCACAAAATAGGGCTGGGATGTGGTTCAGTGGTCAAGTGCCCCTGAATTTAATCCTCAGTACCAAATAAACAAATAAATAAGGGGAAAACCAATAAAAGGTAAATGCTCCAGAAAATATATTTTCAAGGAGTTAGCATCCTTACTCCTTAAAAATAGATTAAATTTCATCAGAAGTATCAGATAGAAATTTGGGTAAAGGGCACAAACAAAATCCAATGAGGAAACAATCAACAGCCATGTTCAAGATCACTAGCAGTCAAAAAATATAAGCTGAACATAATGGCCCACCCTATTTACTTATTATTATATATTTTTTTTAAAAATAAGCTGGGCATGGTGGCACATGCCAGTAATCCCAGCAACTCAGGAGACTGAGGCAGGAGGATCACGAGTTCAGAGCCAGCCTCAGCAACTTAGTGAGGTTCCAAGAAACTTGAGACCCTTTCCCAAAATAAAAAATAAAAGGTCTGGGGATGTGGCTCAGTTATTAAGCACCCTTGGGTTCAATTCCCAGTAATAATAATAATAATAATTAATGGTAATAACAACAACCAGAATTGCCAGATATGTAGGGCAATACAGAGACATTCTCACATATTGTAAGAGAAATGTACATTATGTTTGTTGTTGTTGTTCAGTGCTGCTGATTGAATCCAAGGCTTCATAGACACTAGCTAGGCCAGCACTCTACCCCAGACCTAAAATGGCCTTTAGGAGGACAATTTGAAAGTTCTAAAGCCTTAGACTTTGACTTAGTAAATAACACTTGTGAAATAAAACAGAGGAAATAACTAAGCTAGTGCACAAGGATAAAATAAATATAATCTTTACAGCATTGTTTATAAAAGCCCAGAATTAGAATATTCATCATTATAAATTAGGGCAAAGCCGTTAAAATTAGGGCAAAATTCTCTATGCATTTAAATGCAAACGTGGTCTCAGAAGTGTTGGTTCCCAAACTTTAGCATGCATCAGTGTCACCTGGAGGGATTCTTAAAACAAGAATCCCGGCCCCGCCCCTGAGATTTCAGCAGAGGAGCTGGAAAGCTGCTATAGAGTGTGCGGTTTCTAAGAAGCACCCAGGTGACAGCGGAGCTGATGGTCCAGGTATTGTAGCTCGGAGCCCCCCGTGTCGGAACACTGCTCAGTGAAGACAACAAATTCCAGCATCGAGGAGATGGTGTGATCCAGGTTCTCTACGTAACTTATATATGCATAGGAAACAGCCCCCAAGGGTAAACCCTAAAATATTAACAGTGGTTATTTCTAAGTGTCAAGGTTATAAGTGCTTTAAATTTTTTATGGTCAACATGAATTATTTATATAAATTTAATTAATCGGCCATTTTCTCCTCTAATAAGTGACTTTTATGAAAGCCACATGTGCCTGAGACCTCTTGTGCCATCTCTTCTCCTTTCCCAAGTCAGTTGGGGCCAGACTTCAACCTTCGGGGTTTTGTATATTATTATTAATAACAACTTCATTAAGATATAATTCAAATACCATACAATTTGCTCATTTAAAGTGTCTACTTCAGTGTCTTCTAATATATTCATAGATTGGAAAACCATCATCACAACCAAGTTTAAATATTTACATGTTCTAAAACAGAGACCCTTAACCCCAACATTTCCCATTTCCTTCCAACTTGCTCCCTCCAGACCCTGGCACCCACTGACTACTTCCTTTTTCTCTGGATTGGCCTACTCTGGACACTGCACATAAAGGGATTCACAGTTTGTGGTCTTCCGCGACTGGCTTCTTTCACTCGGCATGTGGACCCTGTCCTCAGTGGAGCAACTTCCAGTCCACCCCACCTTGAGAGCCTCGCTAATCAAAGCACAAGATCCCACCGCGGGAAGGTCCCAGGTATGTGGAGCTCAGTGCATGAGTTTTAATGTCCCCTGCAGAGCCCCCTTCCCGGCCCCAGAAGTTTGGGCTCACAATTGGATTCTCATCTCTGGGTTTTGGACTCATTGAATTTTGAGATACACTGGCATCCCGACAGGCTTGGTGGGGTGCACTGTACCCCTTGATAAGAGCACGGCCCTGGGCCCTGCCACCTCCTCACACAAGCTGCTTCCTGCCCTGGGTTCCTGACTCTCTTCTGGGACAGATAACACAAGCATCACAGAGAAGTTAGAGAACCTGAGGTTTCTCAGAGCAGCATCTGCTACCCCATGAATGCTCCGCAGATGTTGGCGATCGGCTTTATCATCATAGTTCATTGGATTTCAACACCAGACAAAGCTTCTTCATCATGAAACTCCAATAGGATCACTGAAACAGATGCCTGGAATAGAATTCGCAAAAGTCTTCCCTTATAAAAATGTCTTGCCCCCTTCTCCTCAAAGAGATGGAGAGAGGACAGGTTGAGGACAAGATTTCTAGATGATTCCAGACTACACAGTTTCCTCTTGCCAAAGGCATAGCACTCTGTGGGGGGCATTAGGAAGTTATTGCTTCAGACACAAGGACAGACCATAATAATAATAATCACAAATGCCAATAAAAGTGCACATTAGAAACAACCCATGGATTTAATTTCTTCTCAAGAATTGTCTGTGCTTATTAATCAATGCAAGACTCCTTCCCAGGAACAAGCAATGTCTGTGGGCTCTGACCCATCATGCTAGGTTCTAAAGCATAGAGAAAGCCAGGGACAAGTGTATAAAACAAGCCCATGTTCAAGCATCCCAAAGCAGTGATCAAGCCAGGCTGGTGATGCCTACTAAACACCATGAATGAGAAATAACTTTGTTAGTTGCTCAGAATTTTTTTTTCATAGTACTTAGATTCCTTTCCATTCGTCCATTATTTTTGTTTCTTCTCCAACTCATAGGCATCACTGCTTTTAACTTTAAAAACTCAACCTAATCAATGAGTAGCCTTGTGAGCAGCTGAGTTATGAGGGTTAAGAGAATTTTACTTTTCTAGGAAAGGCTGTTCTTTTTGGTGAAAATATCTAAACTGCTTAAAATAGCTTGGACTCCCTTCCAGATGAAATGTCTCAGTCCATCTTCTGTTGCTCTAACAAACTTCCTGAGACCACACAACTTATAAAGAATAGAAGTTTATTGGCATCATGGTTTAGAGATTGGAAAGCCCAAGAACATGACACCAGCATCTTGTTGGCATCTGCTGGGGCCTCTGTGTGCATCAGAACGTGGTCAAGGGAGCCACCTGGCCACACAGAGCAAGTGCTCAAGCTTACATCTCTGTTCCTCTTTTTATAAAGTCACTAATTCCATTATAAGGTCCCCACCCTATGGCCTCAGCTAATCCTAATAAGACCCATCTCCAAATATCATTAACACATGAGTTTCCAACACATGAAATTTGGAGGGACACTGCTCTGGAAACTTGGTCTGGGTGTTTGAGGACTGGCACAGGATGCCGAGAGACTGAACCCAGAGGCAGACACATCCAGGATCCAGGAGCACACAGGGCACAAGCTACTGGACGACATATGTACAAAGCACCAAGACAGGTGGACCCCTGCAATTTGGGTCAGCAGGGGACTTCTTATATAATGGTCAGAACAGAAGTGACTTCATCTGAACCAGAATGCACCTGGTTCATCCCAAGCCAAGACCAAGGACATCAGACACATTGTTGCTCTGATGGCACCAGGGTTCAGGATGGAGAGCTCCATTATCACTGTCAGAGCTTCGTTGATCTATAGAACGCTGGGAAGTTATGCAAGGAAAGCAGACCAGGGTTACTCAGGAGCAACCATGAGTGAACCTGCACTGAACCTTGCTGTGCTTCATCCTCTCCAAACAGCCTGCTGAATCCCTCAGACCCTCCCAGCTCCTGGGCAGGCTCAGCCTTCAACTCACTCCAACCTCACAGAGAAAAGTTCCCACAGACTCTTGACCTCTGCTTCTCCTCATTTCCCCATCTTCTGGATCAGCAGGAGCACCCGCTCTTGTCGTGGAGATGGTAGAGACTCTTAAAAAACATGATTGATCTATTCTTTCTTAATCCCCAGAATCGGTTCCAGTTGTTCTCAATAGCAGGCACCTCACAAGTGACACCTAGCAGCCCCACAGGGTCCCTGAGATAATTCACATATAAAATATAACAATTCACATATAAAATATAATAATAATAATTCACATATAAAACCCCAATGCAGTATTGTGTAAGTCATTAACAGTGGGGCTATTCATTGAGGCGGGGGGCAGAATCATTCATGCCTGGGGGTCTCTGAGCATATTCTGTAACACCCTTGAGTGAAGCAAATATTAATCCTTGCTTTACAGACCAAAAAAACTAACATTTTGGTCAACAATTTTACATTCTCTAGTCTGATCTCAATAAATCGGCTATCTAGTCACACCATTTTTAAAAACTTAAAATGACCAAAGTTTTTACCATTGAAGGACCAAGACATAATTGTTTGGGGGGAAAAAATGTACACACATCAAATGGTCATTTCTAGCGACAATCAGATAAAATAAGTACAGTAACACTTGAGTTAACTAACAAAATGCAAATGTGCCATTGTATCCCCCGAGTCATTACAGGTTCTTGTTATTAGCGCCTTTCAGAAAATTAAAAAATTTATGAAACTCGGAAATACATAATTAATATTTTAAAACATCTCCCCCATTCCATTAAGCTTCTCCCTTACCAAGTGTGAAACTCGCTTAGTATCATGTTACAAAAAAAAAAGTCGATGTATCTTTTCACTCTTGGAGTTGGAAAATGCTTCTTGGAAGCCTTTGAGGATGGATATAATTATATTTATTTATTCAAAACAAATAAAGTTGAAACTGCTAGGCTGTATAAATAATTGTCGCCAAGGGTTAGAGAAGATTGCTTGGCAATATCCCTTGTATAGAAACCCGATGAGAGAAAACTTAATGAGCCAGCAGGGCTTTAACTATTTTAGGGAGAGGGACTTGAATGTACCTGCCATCTAGATTTGTTGTGGGAATTAAATTTATTAAATTATTTCATTTCTTAAACAGATAGTTTATACTTTATACCGGTGTGAGCCAGTCATTAACTGAAGGCCCCATGTCACGTGTATTAACCCATTTACTTCTCATCAGCAAACTGTGACAGTGGTCCCGTATCCTCATTTTATGGATGGAGAAGGGCAGACACAAAGATTCTGCACTGACCACCTCAGATGCAGGATAGGAACACGGTGTGGGACACACATCTGGAGCTTAACCAACTCCCTGGACCATTTCCTCCCAGCTCGCACTAACGCTCAAGTTCAAGAGTGAATGAGGCAACCTCGGCAGCCACAGATGTGGAAGGAAATGGGACATTTCTGATTGACAGTGCTATTAGAACTGAGATAGACCATGGGGTGCATGTCGTTCAACCTCTGTGTTATGCCTCAGAGAAAATCGAGACATTCTAAAAGAACAGCTGAAGAATGAGCTGACAGACCCCCTGTTTCTGTGATGCCCATATTCAGTGTCACATGGTCATCAGCTCTTGAACTTCGGTGATTTTTTTTGAATAGACGCAGTGGGAGAAACTAAATATTTACCATTTAAAATGTTTGAAACTTTCGCATTGTTATTTTAATCAATCTATTGAAGATATTTTAGGAGAAACAGCTGCTCTAAATGGATATTTGTCCATACTGGATTCTATTTTGAGGAGTTCTGTGGTAATTAACCATCTGCCCCCGCCCCCCAAAGTGCCAGGCATGTAGAATTCCCGATTGCTGTCCAAATTGCAGAGGAGATTTAATCACAGCACTTGAAATTAACCAACCAACAAATACATGGTTGTGTTGGAGTATATAAATACGCTGGGAGCCTGCTGGATGTGAGGAACTTGGCCTAGAGCACTGAAGGAAATACAAGAAACAGTAGTCAGGAGGACCTTCCAAGGCTTGTGGTCCGAGATAAAAGTTGAGGCAAAGCCATGGTCAACGTTAACAAGGAGTCAAGCCGCCATAGAACCATGGAACTGGGCTGCACCAGACTGCACCAGACAGCACCAGACAGGACTGAGCAGCAGAGGTGGGATGGCGACTGGCTCCTGAGACTTCTCAGAGTCACACAAGCAGCCAGGGATTTGGCTCAGTGAGGAAGGCAGAGGGCAGTCAGGTGGCCTGTTCATTATCGCTCCAGTGCACATTGCTATGAGCCCTTCCGTCTGATTCGTGTTCCTCTATTTAAGTAGAATAATCCAGATGTAATTTTTCTGCCTATAATGCTCTGCTCTTCGCCGCTTTTGGTGGCCGCGTCTCTCTTTGTGTGCGCCATCCGTCTCGTAAGTGGCTGTGTTTACTTTACTCTCTCATTCCCTTTAGGCCTCATGAATAACAAAATTATAGCAGCAGATCGAACATGTTTGAAATAATTCTCGTGGTGGTGAACCATTCCGGTGGATGGTCTCACAGGCATTAGCCCTTTATCTTTTCTCCTTTCTCCTTTTCTCACGGGGCCTCAAAACACGAGCGGTCAATGGGAAGGTGCTAAGCAGCTTTTCCTCTCCAAAGAAATGCCACCAGAAAGAGCTCAAAAAAAGTGCTAATGTAGGTGTCATTGTACAGACTCGCTTGTAGGATGCTTAGGGAAAGATCTGTGTTTTCTTTAGTATTCAGTCTGATATGGGAATATCAGAAACTAAGCAGCCAGTGGAGATCAGCAGGGTTGGGGCAGTGTGCTGCATGCTGGGGCCTTGCCTCCATGACCCCATTGGACCAGCACGGAGGTGGACAGATGCACATGGAGGCTGCTTCTCAGGGGTCCAGAATCTAAGAGAGGCCTCAGAGAGGCCTGAAGTAATGGCGGGTGGGTGGAGGGGCTCACCCAGGAAGGGGACATGTCAGCAAGAGCTCCAAGTCCTGGGGAGTCTCCTAAGCAGGTCACATCAGTATGATTCAGCAAGATCAGTCCATCAAATGCCCCAGGATTGGAGGTTGAAAAATAGGCTTCAGGTGCCTGGGGACAAAGATTCTGGCAGGACAAAAGCCTGCTCTCGGTCCCCCCAGAAATGGGCCTAGGGTGAAGGCAGAGCTACGTGCCCACTGGGAATGTGCTCACAACACAGGACAGGAGCACCATGCTCAGGAAAAGCCACCAGACATAAAGGATGCCAAGAATGCACCAGAGGCGGCCAGTACCGAATTCCAGCAGTGTGGGCATCCCCAGATGTTCCTGATACGTCAAGGTCACCCACTGCATCAGAACCAGCTTGAAAACAGCTGTGGAAGTTTCCCACTGGGGCAAACCCAGAGGCCCTGGGTCCACTGGCAGGGCCCAAGTTCAATTCCCAATTACATGTCCTTGAATATTGCCATTTCTTCTTCTGTCATCAAAATCTCTCTTCCGCCTGGTAAAGTGATGGATCTTTACAAGATGCGCCCTCCATGGAGCCACCACCCAGATCATGACATAGAACACTCCACCTCCAGAAATCTCCTTCCCACCTTCCGGCCCCACTTCTATCATCCTGCGTTCATAATCCCATGATGGGCATCTTTTAGCGTCTGATTTCTTCCACTTGATATTGTACCTCTGAGACCCTCCATGCTGGTTATCGCTATAATTTGCTTTCACACTCTGTCATATTCTGTTGTGTAACCACAGCACAATTACTTGTTCTCTGTGGACATTTGGGTTGTTTCCAGATTTGGGCTCTTGTTGTCTTGTGGTAGACACACACAGTCATTTCTGTCGTCCTGCACCCAGATGTAGACTGTTGACTCTTGGGGTTTGTCATTGAGCTTTATTCCTTGAGCACTTTTAAGAATAATTTCCCCACCAGTGAGTTTATAAACCAGTAAGTCTAACCCCAAAGTGTGTTTTGAAACCAGCACAACTTCGAATACTAGTTTGTAATCTGTCATTTTGACCTGCTGCACACAAAACAATTGCACTTCATGAAGGCCATTCCTATACTCAAGTGGCACCTGTCACAACAGCAACCCTGGGAGAGCTGACTGAGCAAATGAAATGCAGCAACATTCATGAGACTCAGGGGGTGTAATCCTGCCCTGTGAGGTGCTGCCGCACTTATGTGAGAACCACCACGGGGCCCCAGCAGCCTGGCACCAGGGCTCAAGACTAGTGATTGAACCCTCAACAGCTGAGAAGGGAGGGGCCAGCCTCACTCGCCTTGGGAGAGCTTGCTTGCTGCTCCACAGCCTGCCAGAAGAGGGGCCTTGCTGCCCAATATCCACCATGACCTTCCCAGGGGCCCCAGAGCTGGTGCTCTTGCAAAGGAGGACAGGTACAATCCCTTTGGATAAAGCCCACTGTCACAGGCTCCCCTGTGCCTGGGACCTGCCTGAGAGCCATAGGGCAGAGCTCCAAGGGGCTTGTCCTTCAACTTGATCAGTTTTCAACCTCACTGGTGTAGTTATATCCTATGTTTCTTCAAGTTAAAGGGTCCTTCCCCTATTTTTAGATTGTTAAGACTGAAGGGAGATTTACAGATTTTTAACTCGTGTTCACCTTCTGGATGAGAAATTGCAAACTTAGGTTATTTAGTTGCAGATATGCCAGGTCCCTGAGGAACGTCCCAGAGGTCCCTGAGGAACGTCCCAGAGGTCCCTGAGGAACACCCGGTCACTGCACTGCCTCCCTCTCCCCCAGCCTCCTCTTTATTTGACATCCTAGAGGCTTTGGTCACAAAGAAACAGCAAGTGTCCATGAAGCACCTTCTGAGTGGTGGGCTCTTGTTTAACTCCATGACTCCTTGGGCCCTGGGTTCTGCCATTGTGCCCATCCTGCAAGAGAGGGTCCTGGTGAAATGTAACACAGGCCGGAGGTCCTGCAGCTGGAGTGACGGACAGAGCTGGGTACTGACTCCAGATCATTCCACATACTGCCACCCGACACTGCCCGTCTTCAGGAAAGATCTCACCAGGCCCAGAAAGGAGACCAGACCAGAACAAAACTCAAATCTGTCATTTCTGTCACTTGTGCCAGACCGGGCTGAGAGATTGAGAAGGAAGAGAAGATTAAGCCTCCTTCCTCCAGTCCTGCCAAGTTATCTGCAGGTCTCAGTCCCCCAAATGTTCCAACAGATGAACCAGAGGTAGTGATTTGCAAAGATATGAAAAGAGAGCCATCTTCTGGGCTGACACAAACGTGGAGACACAGGAGGAAACCCCGTGATGGACATGTTTGAGTAGGGAAGAGCAGGGAATTCTGGGGAATGGTCCAGTCAGCCTCAACCCACATCCAGCCTAGTCCCTGCCCCGGACATCACAGTGGGGGCCCTGCCTTGCCACCCCTGGGAGTGCCAGTCTCGCCACAGGGAACCTGCGTGGCGAGTCCTGAGGCCCATCAGGAATCCAGAGGGAGAAAGGGCTATTTAAGGGAACCTGAAGGAAGGCGCTTCAAAGGGGCTTTTCAAATTATCTCCTGTGTCCAACGGCTCCTGTGTCTAATTTCCTGTAAATGAATTACAACTACAAGAAGGAACCTTTCCTGAGGGAAGAAAACAAATTATGGGAGACTTCAGATAGGCTTCCTGCTAAGGTGAAAGGAAAAGGGGAGAGAAAGACAAGGAGGGAGATGGAAGCCATGTTGGCAGGACCAGTTGTCCCTCCCCTCCTTTGCTGCCTGCCCTGAAAAGTGCGCAGTCTGTACAGCTGTCCATGGCAGCCCTGGAAGGACTTTCCTGCCTGCCTTTCTCATTTTACAAGTCAAGCCTTTTATTTTTTTTTTAATTTTTATTAGTTGTTGGCGAATCTTTATTTTATTTATTTATATGTGATGCTGAGAATTGAACCCAGTGTTTCACACAAGCCAGGCAGGTGCTCTACCACTGAGCCACAACTCCAGCCCCAAGCTCAAGCCTTAAAAAAAAAAAAAAAATCTTTCCTGAAAAGCAAAAACTCAAGAGAGCCTTTGTGTTGGACAACTCTTGAGGAAAATAGAAAAAAAAAAATGGGAAGGCTTGGCCTTGCAGAGGGGCTCCTTCCTGGCATGAAGGATTACATGTGCTTCCCTGGAGAGGGGAATTGGTTGGTTCTTTACTAATTCATGGCTTCCAGTGGAACAAGGGATGAGACTTAGCTATGGAAATACAGGGTGAAAGGAGGTCTGGGTCTGGATGAAGCCAAGAGCAAATTCAGTCCACTTTGCAAATACCACATGCAGCTGGAGTTCCTCTAAGGAAGGGAGCAACGTCAGTACTACAGCAGGGTTTCATCAAATACGCTCAGATCATGCAGTGATAGTGTAGTTGTCTTTCAAAACTCTTCATGCCATTGGGACATCATCTAGTCGTTTCGGGTGACCCATTCAGAAGAATTATTTCGAATGCATCTCATTTGGGTTAGCCTGTGCCATCAAACATTATCCATAGAAGAAGCAAGACAAAAAGCAATAGGAGACTCAGACTGCTTCCCTGGAAAGCATGAAGAGTCGTTATAAAGCAATAAGGGTTTGTTTGCATCCAGTGCTTACACCTTATTTTCAGTCACATCTTAAGAGTCTCACTTTCCGTGAAAAGCTAGTGGACATTTCTTGTGGGAAGCCTGTGAGGAACGTATTCTTGGTGACGGTATTACCTACCCGATGACTCACTCCCGCGGTTCTGGGCAGGAGGCCTGGGTTCCTCAGTGCACAGTGCTCCCCACAGGGCTGCTTGAGTGTCCTCATGACATGGCTGCCACCCTCCTCTCCCGCAGAGGGAGTGAGCCACATGAGGGCAGGGAAGAGCCACCATTGTTACCCCAGGAGAACCTAAATAAACCCTCTAGCTTTGCTTTCTCTCAGTTAACTTAAAAATCACTAATTTGAGAGTCCACACAGCAGGTAATACATCAGGGGTCTCCCACTAGCTTTGCAGTAGTCACCTCTGATGTGTGGGTTATGGTGATAATGGTTGCCTAGGCTGCATTTTAGGGACCTGAAGGCCACTTTTGTTGAAAAACACTGACTCTTCCTTTGAGCCCACAGATTCCAATGGGCAACTGGAATGGGACGGAAAGGCTTGGCATCTTGGCACCTCTGCTTCATATGGTGTCTGCCTCCTTTGCTGCCTTAACCTGTGGGTCGGATTCTGCTCCACTCTGCATGGAGACATACCGAACATTTGAGGATGTTTTGTCCAGATCTCTAACACAAGGTTAATGCCACCTAGCCTTGCCTAGCCTCCCCCCTCCACACCCATCAGTCTCCAGGACTGGAAAGTTACTACAAAAAGGATAAAAGGAAGTGAGTTCCTGCGAGGTCTCTGCCTATTCCCAGAAAAGAGATGAATATTCCTCCCCTTTATCAGCCCTCCTGCTCCTTCACTATTCCTATTCCAACCCCTCGACACCCCTGGGTGAGAAGTTTATCTGGGAGCATGGGCTCCCACAGTCTTTGGCCACTGAATAAAGCCTTCCTTTCCCCCTTACTCAGTACTCCCAGACACTGTTTCTTCCATGGGATGAGATTCTGTACCTGGGATAGGTCTTCTGTGACCGAGTCTCCAAAGGCACGCCCATCACTTCCACAGGGCCCTGTTGGTCACCCAGCTTGTCTCAGGGGTCACACAGGACAGGGACACCAGGAGGCAGGATCCACCCCTGGGAGCCATCTGGGAGCCAGCTGCTCCCTCCCACCGCCAGGTCTGACAAATGTCCATCGGTGCTTCTCTCACCACCCAGTATGCTAGGCTCTCCCAATTCTCTCCTCCCTCTAGAATCTTCCTTCTCCTGCCCCATGGCCCTTCCTCTTCTGTCCATGGCCTCCACTATGGAATTTCCAGGGTGGGCTTTCCCATGGATGTACACATATGTACAGACAGGCAGCAAAGACCCCAACCTCTGTGATTATTCCGGATTTCTCTCAAAACCTCCACACCTGTGTTAACCTGTCCTTGCCGGACTAGAAGGGTCGACTGGATGCACTTCACCTGGAGCCAAGCTCATGGCTTTGTCATGTCTAGTTGACACACTAACTTTGGCTATAAGGGGAAAAGGTCACAACTGTGTCTAATGCCTCGGGTGCCATCTGGGTTTATGCCCCTTGTCCCCATGTAATTATTAAGGTCATCCCCTTTCACTCTCTAAAGTGTCATATTTGGGACAAGTTATGAGGGTGCCTTAAAGCTCTTTTGCAATTCTGGACCAGTTATTGTTGATCTGTAATGTGCAAATGGCACAGAATGTGTCGATGTTATAAAAGCTATCTGCAGTCGGGATCTAGGCCAATGCAGGGTGACGGCGGCGCCAGGGGGACTGACCATTAGAAACAATTAAATGCTGTGTTCTGGAAGGCGATTTCTGTGGTATTTAACATCCTTTGGCATTTCAGTGACCTTTTATGAGGCATGATACAAGCTAAAGGCCTCATTTATCCCATGATCATCCTATTTTATCCAAGAGAAAATGAGACCCCCCCCCCCCATGCAGGTGCCCTGGGCTGAGTCACGTATTGCATTTCGGAACCTATTGACCAGATGTTAATTTCTGCCATTTGCATGGGGGCCCTGCTCTCGTCCCTATCACAGTATCTGTGTCAGCTCAATTTTCAGAGCAGCTGTACTGAAACATTGACCCGCCACCGATTACAGTGCTGTAATGAAGGGCAGTGAGCCGGTAATTATTCTGCAGTACCCTGATCAAGTAACATACGGCCCAGAGTTATCACAATGAGATCCCAGTGCTTGGTCAGGATGGGAAAAAAATTGGCCATGAAAGTCATTTAAAGGGTGTCATCAAAAATGAGTCTGCAAGGCTGGAAATGTAAGAGGTCCCAGACCCAAGGTGCTATCTTGGATTCCTATCTCATAATCGCCTCATGGTTGGTGCATCGAAGCCCCCTTTTATAAATCTGTTTTAAGTAACTTAATGAAAAGTCACATTTAAAAGCCACCTGGTAAATTGAGAATGATCTTTTGGGAGAGAAGAGTTCTGGCAAGAGGTTTGAGGGAGGAGAGGAGAACCTACTAACAAAGTCTTTGGCAACTCCATCTTCAAAGCACTCTGGGTCTCTTGCTGTGGGAATCAATATAACGGATCTGCTCAGTGCTTGCAAAACCTAGGCTGCTACCGGGATGGCCCCTTAAAGTCCCTAAGTGTGTCTCCCACAGTGAATATAGCCCGATTAAAACTTGCTTTTAAGTGGGTGTGAAATCTGCAAAGAATAAGGCAAGTCCTGTAATTTATGGAGCACTCCCCTCGGAACAGCTGAACAAGTTCCCTATTAAACAACTGCCACTTGATTGTTTAAAGTCACTCCACAATTCAGCTCCCCTAGTGCGCAGGATTGGCTCTGGGAATGGCTACAATTTGAGTGTGTAATTGTTGAAAAATGCAGACTCATAAGGTTGCAATTGCAAAGAAAGGTAAGGATGCCCTAGCTTGACTGTTTTACCATAAACAGCCACTGAGTGAAACATTTACCTGCCCCTTGTGTAAATACAGATGCACCTGTGTGTGTATACACAAAGTATATACCTCACAAAAACATAACAACAACTCATGTTTTAGAGCACACAAGAGTCAGCTCCAGGATCCACGGAGACAACCATGGCGCAGTCCCCCCCACCCCCGCCGGCTGCTCCTCCCACCCTGGTACCCTGTGATCTTCTTCCCTTCTCACCATTGCCCCAAAGGGCTACGCACTGCTGAGGAAGTCAATTTGTCTTCATAGGGAGAAGTAGAATCTATAATAGCTCAAGCTATGGGCTCTAGACAGGGCTATTTCAAGACACATAATCTTTAGGTCCCATGGCACATCCAATATTTAATCACACTCACATTCCATAGAACTTTTGCACTACAAAAATTTTTTATAAGGGTACTGGTAAAATTATCATTACCATTTTCTAATGGCACTAGTAAAATTATTTAGCTAAAAGTAATTAATTTGATTTATAATTGGCTGTAATATTGCAAAAATTGCCATGGCCCATCAGGAATTCTTACCAGTGGAAAACTTTAATTGCCATGGATCCTAAAGTTTATATAATGTCATATCTATGAATATTCCATCCTACAGGTATCAAGCTTGACTTTGAACATGGACTAACTACATTGTGTGGTTTTGTTTGTTTTCTAATTTTTCCTCCAGTGCTTCTATGTTCAACATCCTTTTCCCTTAGTGCCCAAAATGGATTAAAACAGCCTTAGGGCAAGACCCAGGCAACCAGGTTCACATCCCTCTCTCTGATTGAGCAAGTTATTTGACATTTTAGAGCCTCAGTTTCCTCATCTGCAAACTAATAACCAGACCACCCTGGTAACAGCTTGGAAAGCATTTAACATCACGGCAGCTCTGTAGCAAGCTCCTGAATAACATTAGTTGTTTTCTTAGTCATTTGTTTCAACTTCTCGCATAATTAGCTTTATAACAATAATAAAGGACTTTCAAAGAAAAAAATTACACTCTTAGAATCAAACATTTTCTCTGTCGTACTCGATGCATATATAATTTCACGAAGTTGTAATCTTTTCACATTTAAATGTTAATATTCTGTTGTTTCTCTTTTTACTTAGAGCTTTGGATCAAAAATGCATTTACAATGTTTTAGTTTTCATATAATCATTCTTATGCTGGATAACATTCAATAATGTTAATTTACCATAATTTGTTTAACTGCTCCCATATTGCTAGTCATTTGGATTATTTTTCATAGACATAATTTATGACTATGTCATTTGTATCTTATAATTCATTTATATTCCTAGCCCTCTTTGCTTTTGGAATGAAGCATTCTGTGAGGTTATTTTCTACTCTATAAAGTAACATTTCCTTTAATTTGTCTAAAATGTAACTGGATCCAGTTTCAAAGGGCTCCTTCCTGTAGTTGCCCCTCTCTGTGGGCCTCAGATAAAGACTGAGCAAAGGAAAGAGAATAAAGAGAACCTCTTGGCCTCTTCCAGGCTTTGGGGGTAGAATTTCCTATGCTTTTCCATGTGCGATCCAGGACCTGACCATAGGCCAGTATTTCTGAGATGGGCTCCATCTGCTTTTGTGAACAAGGAAGCTGGTCACTGCCTGACCAGCCATTGGTATCATGTGATCTGCCTGGTCACGGCTGACACACTCATCAACGTGGTCCACCTGGCCCAAGGCTGGGTTCTATGATGTAGCCAGGTGTGCACAGATAAGCTGGGTTGTTGTTCTCTTTCTGGAATTTGAACTCAGAAATAGCAAGAAAATGAACCAATGGCCATAGGAGCTTGGGCTGGGACCGTCAGTGTGGAAGACCCCTCCAGGGTTCCTCCATGCCAGCACTTGTGCCTCTGTGGGACCCCTTCCCCTTGAGCAAGGTAAGATCTGCAACTTGCTTCTACTCAACACAGCAAAGGTGACCCCATGTGTGGGATGACTCGGACGTCGTTACCCCATTAAGAGTGTTAGGTAAGATCACACTGTCCATCCTGGGAGAAGACTCTCTCTCTTGCTGGATTTCAAGAAGCAAGTTGCCCTGGCAAGGAGCCAAGGGAGCCAACAGCCAGCAAGGTACGGAGGTTCTCCCTCCAGCAGCCTGCAGGGAACCAGTGTCTCTAAAGGAGGATGAGTTTGGAAGTGGATCCTTCCCCAGTCTCAGCTTACAAAGGATTTCAGCTTTGGAGACCCTGAAGCAGATGACATAGCTAAGCGGGACCCATGGACTCGTGTTCCATGGGAATTATGAAATAATAAATGTGCATCATTTCAAGCCATTACATTTTTGGTACGATGTTAATGCAGCAATAAAAAATAATATTATTCATAGAGAAGATGGTCCACACAAGTCAGAGCCATGAAGGTGCAAAGCAAGAATAAGCTGAACTTGAAGTAGAAAAGAGAATCAGAGCATGGAAGGCCAAGACTTCAATTGCCAGAGAGAAAAGACAGAAGTTCCATCAGCAGTGGAGTGCTTGGGCCAACACCTACGGCTTCTCCTCAGGCTCCTGGTGTTCACAGCTATATAGCAACTAATTGCCACATGTGGTTACTAAAATTAAATACCAAAGTTTTAAAACTCAGTTCTTCAGATGAACCAGTCACATTCCAAATGCTCAATGACCACATGTGGCTAGTGGCTACGGAAATAGGAATAAGAGAAAATTCCTCTTGTTCCATAAAGTTCTGCTGGCCAATGTTCCTGGAGCTGCCTAGGGTTTGTTCCAGGCCCTGGGGGGCGCTCGCTCTGCCACCACTGCCTTCCCATGCCTGACTCTCCATTTTCTCGTTTGCTAAGCATATGGACTTGAAGTAGTATCTGATATTTTGATATCTATTCTTTTACCCAGCTGACCACCCGCACAACACTCCTTCAGTGATGGCCGTCAACACCATCCCATCTTATCCAACACACCACCTATCATGAACCTTCCTTTCCTGTCACCCAGGCTACTCTCAGCATTCCCCACCTGTCCTCCATCCCCTGGGGGAAAGTCAGGAGACATTCTATATGTCAACTGATTTTTTCTTTGCAGACTCTTGGGAATGAACTTGGGGTGGAACTGTCACACCATCTGACAGGCAACATTTCTTCTTTCACTTGCGTCCCAGCGCTCTGGCAGAATTACAGGGCTTGCTTTCCCTGTTGACCTTTGCCCTACCAAACATGGTTAGCTCATTAACCATTTTGCTATTACTGTACCTTTAAATCAGTCACCAGAAAACCTATTCCCTGGCTGGTGTAGGTGTCTGGTGTAAAACTTTCTCTCTCCCTCAGCTCAGGTAACAGGATATTAAAATATTTGTATCAAGCATGCTGAAAAGTTCAACTGTCAAAAACAGTAATTTTGTGTCAAGTTCAAAATGAAATAGACAGTCCCAGAAGGACAATTTTGAAGAATCTGCTTTTGTCAAACCTGGGCCAAAGGGGGGAGGAATGGCAATGAATAAGAGCAGGGGATCGAGGGCTAGGGGCAGCGAGTGGGGAAAGCGCTGCATTCGATAGGGCTGGATTTTCACCTCCAACTTGCATGTAATTCACACGTAGTTACTCAGAGAAAGTAAAGTAGCAGCTGATGGATCAAGTGGCACAGAAGCCCAGGGATGTGCTGTCTAATTGTCCACCCCCAAAGGCTCCATTGCCAACCCAGCTCCAGTCAGGAAGAGAAGGAAGATGTAAGGAAGGAGAAATCGGGGTGACGAAGAGGAGGGAGACGTGGAGGTAAAGGGTGAACAGGGTGCAATGGAGAGTGAGCTGCTCAGGCCAGCCCTGCGTGTGCTCAGGGCTTTGCGTCATCTCCAGGTGGTCAGAGGTGAGGGCCCTGAGCAGGGGCTGCATCCCCTGCCCTTCCGGACCCCAGGGCCAGGGCCTGCCGGGAGTCTGTAAACGCTTTGTGTCCATGGATGTAGTCCCAGATATTAAAGAATAGTGTTGAGGTAACCCCAGTTCACTCCCAGAGTCTCCCTCTTGTTCCTTTTATGAAAAATTTCTGGAACTTCCCCATCTGGAACATACTCCCCTCCGGACTGGCAACACACCTTAGCAATCAAAGCGCATGAATTCCAGAGCCAGTCCTTGGCTCAAGACTAGCTGTGCAATTCACAGTTATGACCCTTGGGTAAGTGATTTCATTGTTCTTAAACTCATTTCCTCATCAGTAAAACGCAGGTAGAATAATCCCTGCCTCCTAGGCTTTGTGGAAATCAATTGAGATCATTTAAGATAGCACTTAACATACTCTGAAAGTCCATAAACATTAGCTGTTAAGTTGTTGTGGCTGCTGCTACTGCCAAGATCATTATCATTATTATTATTATTATTATTCACAGGCCAACATAAGCGGCACCTGCTTTAATAAATCAGCCCATCCCTCCTGGACCAAACTCAAAATTCCCTCTTCTGACAATAGAATCTTTGTCTGAATCAGATCTTTTGTCCCCATGTTTACCTTCATTAACATACATCACAGTTTGAAATTTTATGTATCTATATAAACACACACGTAAATATCTGTTTTGTCTGTTTAATAGAAGAGCTGTGTCTCTGCTTAATAGAAGAGTCCTATCTATCTTGTTCATCTCTTGAATCACTCAACTCACATGAACTTTTTAAAAGGATCTGTGTTGTCTCCGGTGACAAGGCCAGGGTGACATCACTGAATCCAGAATTCAGATAAAGCCCTCAAGCCTCTCGCGCTCGCTCGCGCTCTCTCTCTCTCTCTCTCTCTCTCTCTCTCTCTCTCTCTCTCTCTCATTTGCTTTTTCTTCGCTCCTTCATCAGATACTTTCTCTCACTGCGGAGACAACGTGTTCAGTGTCCATTCCAGAGAAAAAAGAAAATGTTCTTCATGAGCAGCTGCTAATGGAAAGTCCCAGGGTAGATTCTGATTGGCCTATTTGAAATCACATGCTCGTGCCTGAACCAATCACAAGTGGCACTGGATATACAGAGCATTCTAACTGGCTAGCCAGGGGCCGATTCCAGCCTTCATAGCAGGAGGGTGGAGTCGGCCTGGACCACAGCAACAGAGGTCGGGGGGATGTTATGGAATGAGAAGTTGGGCGTAGTTTCGCAAAGCCTATACAGTAGACTGAGTACACTCTACTGTATACACAATGCCTAGAGGGGAATAATCACAGCACAGGTGCGCCATACGTGGGTTTAGAACACATAACTGTGTGTCCATTTCTTGCCTCCCTGGTGCCTAAAGAAACAAGGACATGGACACTGAGTCAAGGTCCATCCCAAGATTCCAGGCCTGCTCTAGCACCTAATAGCAGGGTGGTTTTTGGACAAGCTACTTTCTCCTCTCTGAGCATCTGGCCTTCCCTATAAACCAAGAGAGAAAACATTTCCTTTATCAACAGCTCTTGGAATTGAGTATTGAATGAGATGGTGTATATCAAAGTCCTCTAAATTAAAATAGTACAGAAGTGGGTATTGCTTATAATTCTAGGATGGGCAGCCAGGTGAGGGTTAGAGTCATCATATCCTTTATGCCTAGGGAGCTCTTCCACCACTTGGCACATCACATGGAATGTGGTGGCAACAGGACCCTGCCATTCATCTTGTGCCTTTTAATATCTACATAATATTTTCATGAGTGCTTTGACCAAAGAATAATGTAGCTGTGAGTTTGTGCATGGTGTATGTATGTGTGTGACGGTGTGTGTATTTTAAACCGAGATTTCACTAACCCTCAGGAGTTTTCAATCTGTTTTCCTAATAAAGTTTACTCAGAAACCTTGGGTCGGCGGTTTCTGTCGAGAGACCCCCGGGCTCTTTGTGTAAATTGAAAAGACTCCTGCGCTTGCTCCTGTTTCTATTATGGGAATCACACTAAATGTGATAATTTTTGAGAAGCATGTTTGCTGTCAACTTCTAATTGTGCTTGTTCATAAGCAGCTGAATGGGAACGAACCATCTCCATCCATCTGCGATTACAGCCGCCAAACATAGAACCTTCCCATCACACCCCAAATAGAAAACCCTCACCTTCAGTGGCTTCACACGGAGTAGAGGCTGGGTCACAGGCTCCCAGAGGAAAGTGGCATCGAGCATTCTCTCCCCACAGCTTCCTCTATTCTAGTGTGTGTTTGGAGGTTTGATTTAGACCTGCAGTTTCTGCTGACGGATCTGAAGTGCTTTCTCCACACTAGCCACCCAGATGTGTATGGTGGCCAGACTTCCCCATCTCTGCTCGGCAGCTCCCATTTTGAACTCAGAATTAAGCTGATTGCCAATAAAAACACTCACAGACTTGGTTATATTTTGTTTTATATAATTCTTCTTGTACTATAAGTAAATTTATCCTCCCCCTCAAAACTTCTAAGCTCCCTGGGGACTTCCTCTTGGTTTAGAACTAGGAAAACAAACAACTAATAACACCACCAAAACCTTGGAGTTTTTGAAGCCATTTAGTCCAAGCCTGATTTAATAGATGAGTTAATTAAAACAGATAAATTAAATATATTTATCATGGATAGTATAAGACACATAGCAGATGCTCAACAAATCCTTGCTGGAATGAATCAAGTCGGATTTTAGCTGGTGATTTACCTTTTAGCATAATGGGTCATTTTTCCATGAAAAGAATATTGACATCTATTGTTGTGAAATGCAATGAATCACAGCCCTGGGTGAAATCTGCAGGGCCTGCAGAGGCCCACCCTCCCATCTACACCTATCTCAACCTGTTCAGAGGTTAGGAACCTAACCCCTCCCTGAGATCTAGAAAATTCCTTGAAAGGAATGTCCTGTGGGGAGTTCTTCTAACTCTGCAGTAAGTCAGATTTCCATCATAAAAGCAAATACCTGATATAACCAACTTATAAAGAGAAAAGGTTTGTGTTGGCTCTCAGTTTTTGGAAGTTGTTCTGGCCCCATTACCAGGCAGCCACTCATCATGGTGGGCAGCACATGGTGAAGCAAAGCCGCAATGGGGGGTGGGGAAGGGCTGGGGTCCTATTAGCTCTTCCGAGGGCACAACTCCAGTGTCCCAAAACCTCCCAGTAGGCCTCCCCTCTTGAAGGTTACCATCATCTCCAAAGGCACCAAGCTGGGGACCAAGCCTTAACACAGCCTGTCAGGAGACATTCTAGACTGTTGCAGACACCTTCACCCAACACTTGTGTAGATTCAGCTTTTGCTTCTCTGTCCCTGTCAGAAATGTCCTGTCTCCCCTTCCCTCTCA
This sequence comes from Spermophilus citellus, assembly GCF_964194105.1. NCBI lineage: Eukaryota > Metazoa > Chordata > Mammalia > Rodentia > Sciuridae > Spermophilus > Spermophilus citellus. Next base: position 85,830,703 of record NC_138195.1, read on the forward strand.
CTCCCCCCTCACCTGCAGTTTTCTACCTCAGCTTCCCTGCACCTGCAGACCTGGGGACACAGCCCCCCCTCCCTGAAGTCCAGTCCTGGTCCCAGCTTCTGAGTCTATGAGCCTCCCAGCTCCTGGCTGCCAGACCTCAGGTGAGGAACTTTCACTCATTGCCTCCCATAATTATCCATAAATCACAATAAATACATGCTATTGTGCCCCTCCCATAGATGAGAAAACTAGGACAGAGATTAGTTCAATGAATCGTTCAAGGTCACACAATGAGTATGAAGCCAAAGAGTCTCCATGTGGCTTGGTCTGACCCCAAGCCTGAGATCATCACCTCCCTCTGGACGAGGCTTTGCTTGGGCAGACCCCTCAGAACTCTGTCTCACACAACACTGGCTTTCCTGAATTTGGGGATTGAGGTTCAGGTGTGACTTCATAGACATTGGCTTTGTTCCATGGGCCTGTATTTGGTCCCTGGGAATGGCTATGACACCGTTCCCTTAGGACCGGAGGCCCACACCTAAACTCAAGGCCCACAGAAGTGAGCCTGTCAGCCGGGGTGCATAGGGATGTGCTGGGAGCACATGTCACTGAGATTCCATCAGCTTGGCATCCTGCCCACCCCCCCCATTTTGGGAGTGTTTAGGGCCACCATGAGGCAAGAGGCCCCTTCCCACAGTGTAGGCTGGGCTCTCTGCAGGATTCAGGTAAGTTGGGGTGGCCTTGGAAAGGACTGTGAGGCAGGCCTGCTGAAGGTCTCTGCACACGGGACAGGGAGCCTGTTGGGAAGGGACTCACCCTCATTGAGAGAGAATCAGGTACGTGAGCTTGGTTTGGAGGGGACAGGGAAATCTCAGTGCAGCACTGCATGACAGGTGCCCTGCTTGGCTTGTTCACTGAAATGTCCATGAATGGATGAGGGCCCAGGAGGGTGTCCTGCTGTTCTGTCCTGCTCCCCACCACCATCACCCAGGTGGCATTGCTGCTTTACCATTAGGGAACGTGACAGCCAGCTTGGCAAACCCTGAATCTTGAGTCCAGTCAAAGCAGAATATGCCTGCATCTACACATGTGCCCCAATGATTAGCAAATGACCACCACCACCCTTTCTCATGCATCTTGGTGTCAAATTTATTTCTTACACTAAAGAGGTTATGTTTTCTCAAACCAGATTTTTGCAAAATTCTCCATTGCTCACCAACCATTAGTCCCATTTGGAGAGTGGGTCAACTTGCAATTCCAATTACAAGTTGCAATTGCAATTCCAGTCAAATTCCAATTGTCCAGTTGCAAGAGAGCACTTGCAATTCCACAAGGAAGCCCAAGAGGCACTGTTCAAAGAGCCACTGGGCCTGCAGCACACTGGGGCTCAATGCCAGGCCCATTTCTCCTGCAAACACTGAAGTCACAGCATCAGTGGCCCCTTCCAATAGGCTTCTCTACTGCAACAAGGCTCCAACAACATCACCTGGATCAAATACAATTCCTATTTTTTTTTCCACACAAATTTCTGGCAAATCCTATCCTCACATGTAATTAGCTTTGATGTCATCTTAAGACTTTATAAAGATTTTATAATATCATTGACTTTTTCACCTTCAGGGGATCTTTCTGATGACATAATTATAATAAATTGCTAGAGGTTTGTGCCTTGGAAAATATAAAGCACCACCGTTTCATACCTCTGAGTTCTGGGCGTGCCTCCCCTCAACCTGGAACCCCAGTAAGGGCAGGAATTAGCTGAGCACATACTGCACACCAGGAATTGTGCTAAATGTGTCACAGCACTCATCAAATAGATACTGTTACTAACCTAATTCAATAGCTTGGAGACACTGAGGCACGGGGGAATGAATGACTTTCCCAGGTTCAAATAATTAGCAAGCAACTGGAACTAAAAGTCAAAGCCTATCTGCCTGACACCAAAACTGAGGTCTTGACTGTTCTGAGAAATCCCTTCCCAACAGAATGTTCTTCAAGCCTACCCCCTTACCCAACCATTGAACTTCCTTATTCAGCCTTCAGAACCCTGTCCAGAATCACCACTTTACAGAGCTCTTCCTGGCTCCCACAAACGGAGGCAGGCTCCCCCTGAGCCACTTTGCCCACTATGCCCAAACAGTTTTGTTTTGTCATCAGAATTATTTATGTCTGACTTTTACACCCAACTATAAATCCTATAAGGACAGGGAGCAAATCGTGACAGATGTCCAGTACCTATTGATCAACTACTTATTGAAGAAAGTTATCACAAATTAACCTTTCACTGCTATTTGGGAAAACACGGGACTCCTACACTTCCCAGCCCCTTTGATCCTGTCTGCAATCTGAGGCATGCCACGGAGCCTTCAAGAAATGATCCCTGAGGCTTCCCCATTCACCATGAGAACAGGTTCCTGTTCTCCTTCTCCTTCCAGCTGCCATTAAGAAAGTGAGGTGGGCTCACGAGTCTGGCATAAGAACCTTCTGTTCCGCCATCAACAATTGTTCCTGTTTCTTCTCAGGGCTCTCTGCAAGCAGCTTACATCAAAAATTTTGAGCATGCCACAAAAGCAACAGACTCTAATTGTTGTTTTTCATTCGAGCTTAATGATCCTCTCCTTACAACTAACCCATAATTACTGCTCAGAGTTCAGTGCATTCATTCAATAATGATGAGCCATGCATTCTTTACTTAGCATATCTAATTTAAATGGTCTTTTCTAAATGGTAGGTAAGACATGGTGACAAGATAGTACATAAGCTCAGATTTCTGTTGTTGTTAAGTACAAATATTTTGATAAGTGCAGCTAATATGAGATATTTCCTCTTAGCTGGATATGATACACATTGAAATATGACATTGGTACCATCTGTTCTTCATCATAAATATAAGTGAAGTGATAATGAGCAAAACGTGTTAAGGACTATCAGGATGATTGCACTCCCAGGGTTTAATTTGGATCTTCATTAATCTAAAAATAAAACAATCTACAAATGACAAATGAACACATTTTTACTGATGCTGTGCAAGTATCTTTTAGGCTATAGAATATGTTCTTGCCACTTAAAATAAGACGTGAAGAATGCAAAAGAGATTTTTTTTAAAAGCTCCCACTGAATTCTCTATTCAAATCATTAACACACTGTTCCTGTGGGTTCTGCATCAAATCCTGGTATGCATATCTGGCCTGATGTTGCACATAGTGCAAAAAAAGACCTTGATCTAGGTACTTCCTTGCTGTGTGAACTTGGCCAAGCTACCTGACCTCTCCGCTCCAAGGTTGTGATGAGATCTTCCAGCCAGCTCACATTCAGTACCCAGCGTTCAATACACAGACTCACAGCTAATAGTTCCCAGGCACTTGCTGAGAGATTAGATGGATCATACATGAGATATCATTTATTATCATTTCTATTTTACACATGAAGAAACTGAGGCATAAAGAGATAAGCAACTTGCCAGCCTTGAAGTGTAGGAACTGGGATCCAACCTAGGCAACCTTGTCCTTCAACTTGACAATTTTCATTATTATTATAATTGCCATGTATTCCCAATTACAAATAGGAAAATTGCATTATTTTCTAGCTAAAGTCTACATGGAAAAACAAAGCAAAAGGGTGTTGTTGTTCCGCAGAAGCTGGATTCTAGTGAGATCTTTGGCCTATTACTCAGTACACTCAGGGCCATGGTTGTTGAAGTGCCTTTTCCCAAGCTCATTAGCTCACCCCAGGGAATCCTTTGTCCCTCTCTCACCAGGTCCCCCTGCTGACCCACCCTTTCAGGGGAGAGGAACTTCCATGAGTCTCAGGTCTTGCTAGAGATGTGCCTCAAAGCCCAGAGAGTAAGTAACCCCTCCCAACTCCCCTGGCCTCTCCGGGACAGTCCAGGTGACCCCTGCCCACCAACTTTCTGCTGCTCCCTGGAGTATTTGAGCTCCAAGAGGTCAACTGGGCCTTATAACTCTTCATTTAATCCTCTCCCCCCAAATCGGGGCTTCCATGTACCAATGGCCTACTGTGCACCACACACCATTCCAGGCAACTGACATGCATTATGTCATTTCATGCTCATGACAATCCTAAAATTGCCCCCTCTGTTTTACAAAGAAGCAGCCAAGAGTCAGAAGATTGAAATAAATTCCTTCTTTTGCATCTCTAGCCTTTCTCCTCCCTCTGGTCCAAGTCATTCTTAAGGTTTTCCTGCCTCTGGGACTTTCCTCTACACCTTTTGCCTCTGCACCCCCTAATCTGTGTGGATGCCCATTTATGGGTTCATGCAGCACAGCAGCTGCCCATAACCCTACAGCTCCTTGCCGGCTTCCCCTCTGGACTTCATGTCCAGCGGGCCTGCAGTGACTAACTGGGTGCCCATGGATGATTGATGGACAAATGGATCCCAAGGTCACAATGGGTCACAGAGCATAATGGCAAGGCACAACTATGCAAGCAGGCTGCCTGATGCCATCTGGCTCCCACTGTAAGCTAGCAGTGTTCCCTACACTGCAGCTTAGCCCCCGTGGGCCTCACTCATGTCATCTCTAAAATGGGGATAAAGGGTACTGCCTCAGTACTTATGACATCATATCTGTAGGCTTTTTACCAGTAAGAAGCAGGGATACTCACTGTCCAACATCATTATTCTCGTCACCAGAGCTGGGCCAGGCAAAACTTTCCAAAGCCCAGGGTTCTCCAAGCTGGAAGTCCACACACTTCTAGGTAGGCTGGAACCCCGATTCTATTTGGTGATATACTTTTCTCAGTTCGATTAGGATAAGGCACTTCCGGTGGTCCCTCCCATCTCAGCTGGGTCTAATCAATTTCCTGTTAGTCCGGCCAGGGGAGGCTTATGTTCTGCCTGAAGTCACCCTCAGGAGTGTCAGGCCCTCCAGGTGTGAGCTGTTCTGCCTGTAACTCAGGTGTCTTTCACATTTCCAAATCCATCTTTTCCCTTCCTGGTCCCAGCTCTCTCCCAGGCATGCTCAGAGAGTACTTGGATACCCACAAGCATCCAACTAGGAAATTTCATCCCTAGGAGGAACTGTCCACCCCCACCTTCCTAAGCTCCTTCTTCCAGTGAACACACTATGATGTCAAGAATGGTTTCTGTGAATCCTGGTGCAGTGGACAAATTGACCTGCAAGGCCGGAAACATATACAGGAACAGGGCTCCCACACTCTGTCAGGTACATGGGAACAACCCGGAATCATTCCCTCACACAGAGCTATTGCAAGGAATTGGGGGGAATATTCTGGGATTCTATCAATTGGCACACTGATGGCTGAACATGAAAGGATCCTCTTTCCCTTAACTATAAGGGAAAAACAATCATCCAAATTTTAAGCCTAGGAGACAAAGAGGGGACTCAATTAAAACACTGAATTGTTATAAATTCAAAATTGTAAAATTGAACAAAAAATTTGATCCTACCACGAATAGTCCTGGGGCAGAGAAGTAGAAGAACCCACAGGCTCCTGAACTGGCCTCTGAGAGAGTGACAGTCACAAGAACCCTGAAGAAGTCTGAATGAGGAAAGAACCTGGAAGAAATCTGTCTGCTCCTCAGACACTGCCCTTTCCACCACCAAATCCTCCTTCCCTGGCGCTGGAGAGTCCAATGGTGGTGAGGAGAGAGCTCAGGCCGAGCCCGGTGGGTCACTTTGCTGTGCTCTGGCAGGGTCCTTAGGAGCCCATCCATTGTTAGCCATTCTATAAAGACATCTGTAACCATAGTAGGAAGGCCGCTCCATCAGCCCCAAGACTGATCTTCCAACAATCCTCAGTATCATTCTCACACCTAGAAACATGGCTCCCTAAGTCACACTGGTGGTCTGTTCCCAGACATTGGCTGCAATGCCTCCCCTCAGCCCAACTCTTGCTTCTCCTGCCCCCTCTCACCTTCTCCATTCTCCATGGCTCAGTTCAGATCACTGGTGTTTCACACCATCTCTGGCTCCTTGGAAATCCCAGCAGGCACTGGACCAGTACAGGCTCAAGCAGAGCTGCCCCTGCACAATGCCTATCAGTTATTCTGCTGCAAATACTGCAGACCCTTAATAAATATGTGTAGACTGAAAGATAAAATTCAGTGGGTGATGAAAGAACCCAGTGATGCTCAAAGAAGATTTGGGGCTAAAATCAAGTTCATGTGATACCGAGTGTTCAGAAAATTGTTTTTGTGTGCTTCTAGTGGAAATGGCTTATGGCACACTTTTATCACTTCAACTCTGGGTTTGTTTGGTTTTTATCCCAGAGTGTTTTACCTCTGCTCACCATGTGTGAACGAATAACTCTGTGGTCTGGGGCGGGGGTGGGGGGGGGGGCTGTGAGCCGAAGTCCAGAATGATGAAGTCAAACACAAGAAGATATTTTGAGCTCTAACGAGTAAAATACATGAACTGTTTGGGGGGAAAGCATGCATAATTCACCAGCCCTGCATGCAGCCATTTGTTCCACCCAGAGCCCTTCTTAGTTGGATGAGAAAATACAGATAATACACTGAGATATGCCACAATTGACTGGATTCAAAGATGTCCTCCTGATCCCTAATGGGAAAAAAATAGCAAGCCAATAGAGAGCAACAGAGAACCAAGCTTTAATTTTTGTTTTTTGAAGGCCTTCCCCTGCAGGATTTTGTATAAGGCTCTACGTTCATTAAAAAGTGCTCTAAAAATACTGGGAACAAATTAAAAACAGAATTTGGGTTCAGCAGTCTCTTTAAAGTTTGGTTACTCAACAGCATGTTGACTCTTAGTGCACTCAATTCATTCATGCATTCTGTAGGGCAGGGTGCCTTTATAAACTCCCAAATGCTTAGATCTTGAAAAGGATGTCTTCCTGAGGATGGAGCACAGCAATTATAGTTAAACCCACCTATGCAGTATAAGCTATTTACCTTTAGGTAATAAACAGAATTAAGTGATCTTGTGAGCATGATAACAATTTTGCTTAGTTACTGTAGCTCCAGTTCCTGACTTCGTTTCTACCTTGATCCCTTATAAAAAGGTGGAGATATTTTGATGTGTAGCAAAAATAAACAAATGACACCCTCGTGATTCCAACTTCATGTTGTAATTATGTCTCTGGCCCTATGAGTAACTGCGAAAAGAACATCAAAAGTCAGAAGAGACTGCTGCTCACAAACACTTAGGTTTCCTGCTAACAGGCAAGTCAGAAAGTTGGATTAGGGGGAATACTTCTGATGCATAGATGATTATTCATTTGAAGAAGGTAACATTCCTGTTTTCTGCAATTAACTATGTTCTTAAAAAGCAACAGGCGTGGAAGAATCACACATCTACGGTGATTTTTTTTCAAAGAAAACAATTAGTACCCATATCAAAAAAGCTAATTCAGATTAATTAAAGAACACCCACATCAGTTAAATATAATACTTCCTCCTCCACTTAACTCGCTCTGTACAATGCATTGCTAAAAAGTGTTGGGCTTCAAAATAATAAAGAATGACAGTTGAAGGGGCTGGATCTTGGAAAAAACTTCAGGGTCTATGACCATTTTAATTGCACATAATTATGGACAAGGAAGTGGAACAATTTGATTTCTGGGCCTTCATGCTATTAGAAGGCTAATGGAACAGTATCAAAATTGGTTATTTAAGTAAAATTGCAAGAATCTGTTTTTCATTCTGAAGTATAAATGGAAACTAAATGAAACGTTGACAACGTTCTCTTCCATCTTTTCATTATGTGACATAATGGTAATTCGAGATCTAGTGAGAATTATTTATGGCAATTTTGAACAAAGAAAGTGAAGCATACTTTTGAAATATTTGTTTTGTTTTTTTAATTGCGAAAATACAGAAAAGTATGATGAAGAAAATAAAGATTGCCTCATGTGTACAAAACACCCCTGAAAGGAAATCAGAAACCTGCAAATGTTGCATGTTGGGCAGGAGCTGGTGGTGCACCAGTGATGATTGGAGAGAGTCTGAGGTTTTGCTAGATACCTTTTGTTGTTGGGATGTTGTTTTTAAAAAACTAATTTGAATTAAATCCTTAGGCAGTCATCCCTAATGTCACCAATACTTACAACCCCCTTCTATGGTCTGACATACTTTTTCTCTTTTATAAAATTGGGATCATGGTATATTCCATAGCCTATTGCATTCTGAGCTTTCCTTTATTATCCAACATCCTTTGGAAGCTTGACTATTATTAGACTAACAGGGACCATTTGTTGAAGAATCATTTCTTTCATTCAACCTCCTGTCATGGGCAGTTAGCTTATCCCACTTTCCGTTGATGTAAAAGTTCTGCGGTAAACATCCTTACCCTGGGTTCTTTTGACACACTCCTGATTATTTCCATAAGATAAATCCTGTTGGAGTTGAATTACCCAAACAAACAGATAAACAGTTTAGAGGTTTTAGTACACATATTGCCAAAATTTCTTGTAGGATAAGATTACCAGTTTATACTGTCCTGGCCAGCCATGGTGGAGGAGTGCGTCACCTGGGAATGCCCTCCTCAGGGCACCTCCTGCACAGGGACTTGTTTGGTGACTGCTCTCATGAAGACGGGTTCTACTGAAATTTTTTGGATCAAATTAGGGATTTCCACAAACATGACTTTAATGAAGTGGGATAAATTCTAAACTTCCCTCTGAGAAGGCCACGACTTCTTCACACTGGGACCTGGTTCTAGAGAGCTGGAAGTGCTTTGTGACCCACAAAGTGCTCCAAGGTGGGAAGACCACCCAAGTCTTTGGCATCAAGACAGAATTTCTGATTGAGGGTCATCTGTGTTACCCAGGACGTCAACTTCCAGGGGGTCACCCTGTTCAAGAGGCCTCACCTCCCATGATGGGTCCACCCCAGACTGCCCCCCCCCTTTTGGAAAGTAGAACAGACCAGCAGAGGCACCTTGGATGCAGAACCTTGGGACACTTACTCAAAGTGACTCTAGTCTGCTTTTTCATTTAGAACTGAAACATATGCCTCTAGAATAAAGCAGAAGTAACATGCATTCAACGTGGATAAATTTTGATGTTACAGAAAAGCAAAGAAAATTAATACTTCCTTTTATTCCACCATTCAGAAGTAATGTTATCTGAATCTCTGCTAATATTTCAATATATTTTTGGTAACCAGTATCTAGTCTTCTGAGCTTATCTGTATTTTTATTTGGTGTTTTATGCTTTCTGTGTTATAACCTGCCTTTTCACTTTATGTATTGTAAACTGCTTTCTAGGTCATTAAATATGTGATCAAAAATAATCTTTGATGTCTTTATTGTCACATAAATGTATCTTAGAAAAATCCCCAATGTTTATTTGTAAATTCATCTATAAAAGCATGAGCTCTCTCACCCATCTGAATACCATACAGCAAGTGCCTCAGGCACAGGCGATGGATTGTGCGTTAAACCTAACATCTTCTAAAAAAGCTGGAAAGAGTGAGACAATTTTTAAAATGTTTAATCAGTGCAGAAGAGAAAACTCAAAACTACAGGCAAAAAATCAAACCTAGAGTGATTTTCTGCTAAATGTGCTTCACTAATACTTTTAGATTCTTGCTCCAATTTAAAGAAATGAACTCTGGAAATGAGAAGCAATGCCTTCTGGGTTTGTTGAATGCAAGAAAAATAATATGGAATCCAATCAAGAAGCCCACCCTCAACAGAGAAGGCCTTGGCCTCAAATCGAAATACTAGAAAATTAAGCACATATATGTTTTAAATAAAAATAAAATATTTTGAGTATAGAACTCATATGTCATCTTTTATAATTCCCTGCTTTGACTGATAACCATTTTTAATTGTATTGGATAAGAGGATTTACAATCAATGGATAACTTTGTGGGGGAAAAAAATCTTTATGAACAGGACAGATGACATCATTAACTTGTCCTTGAAACAATGAAAAGCCATGTTGGCGCAAGTGCATATGAAGACACACTGGATATGAATAGGTTAAGTGGTTAATGGTATATAGGCATCATCATCATCTCCACCAGATTTATTTTATTTTTTTTAAAGAGAGTGAGAGAGAGAGAGAGAGAGAGAGAATTTTTAATATTTATTTTTTTTTAGTTCTCGGCGGACACAACATCTTTGTTGGTATGTGGTGCTGAGGATTGAACCCGGGCCGCACGCATGCCAGGCGAGCGCGCTACCGCTTGAGCCACATCCCCAGCCCCTCCACCAGATTTAAATGGTCATTTCTCTCTTACCTGAAGTCCCTCTCCTGATTGGAAGGCATGCTCCCTTAGTACATATATTAAGCAGCTAGGAAACATACTTCTCCTTTTTAGAAACATATGTAATGTCTTCGTGTCTCAATACATCTTCCCTTTGTGCAGATAATGGCTGGATTGGGGACATATAATATGAGCAGGACTAGGAAATGTCACAGAAGGGAGGGTCGTATTCTTTCTATTGTTAGACTCCACCAATCATAAAAATAAAAGATGAGAGTATTTCCCAGCTGCCAGCCTTTCTACACGATATGGCAGCCCAGCTCATTAAAGATGCCAGGTCATAGCAATAGAAACTTACATGGATGAGGCTACATCTAGACAAAACCAACACTGATTTGGAATTACCAAGTAATTCCACATTATGAGACATTTTCATTATTGTAGTTTTTCATAAGATAACCCTGGTTATTGTTCCATCATGAGCCTGTGGAAACACATCGCTTTTATCAACTGTTAATATTATCAGGATAAAAATTCTCTTATTTATTATCAGGTTGGCTTTCCTCTTTAGATTCTCTTTTTCTTGGTGGGTCATTTAATTATTTCCCATCTCCACAGTCAAACATCTGTTCTGATTCCCATTCCACCCAACATCTCCTTTCTCTCTTTCCCTTTCAGCTTCAATTAGAAGTTTGCTAACACTAGGATCTCCACTCAGATCTTGGACCTTTGCAATTAATTTTAATCAGGCTTGTTAACACTTTTTTAATATGTAAGAAATAAGCAAATATGTAACTAAAAAGCCGTTTATGTCTTTTATGAAGGTAACAAATATGCAATTAAAAACCCCTTCTCTCGGTGACTTTGCAATAAATTAACTTGTTTTGTCACTATTGTGCCTGTGTAATGTCATTTACTCTGGAGTTTTGACAGTCAGATTTTTTTTTATCCCTGGCAAAATTAGCAAGTAATATTAAGATCTAAGAAATGACAATTAGTTTGTGAATTAGGTGGGATATACAATGTGTTAATTATTGAGGGACCAGACTTCATGCAATTAAAATTTAGCATCCAGATAATGATAATGTAGTAGGCTTCTGAGTATCTAATGAAGTTGAAAATGTTCATTACCAATAAATTAATTCTCAGTTGCTTAACCAGTCTTTAAAATGTCTCTACAGAGGGGGTAGATCAGAATAATCATTATTGTTCACAAACAGAATAATAACACAAGGTCTTGAAAGTCTATGAGGACTATCATTTTATTGTCTGAATTCCCCACACACTGACAGAGAACCTTTCCGAAGACTTAGAAATACGATAGCCATAGAGGACTTCACTTCTCTTAAAACACTCTTTCAAGTCATTTAAAGATCAAAGAAAGATGAGTGGAGGAAAGGGCACCGAGAGGGAGGGGGGTCTGGAGAGCCTAATGTGCTCAAAGGGAATCTTCCCCTTTGTGTTTTAAAGGTGACTCAGGAAATGTCTTCTTAACTTGACCTACACGTCCTCCTCTTTGTAACTTGGAAACTCAGTTACAGATGAATTTCCTCCTGTTACGGGGGTCCCTTAATGTCCTAGGTGCTGAAGTGGCAATGACAGTGTGTCTCAGGGAGACAGAAGAAGTCATTATACTGCAGCATAACAGAGAGAAGTGTGGCTGCATCCCACAAAGTCCCTCTGGCTACTGGACAGAGAGCAGGAGCAGGGAGAGCAGCCAGGGTCTTGTGAAAGACGCCAAGTCGGAGCCCCAGAGACGGGGAAAGGCAAAAGTGTGGGGGACATTGGGGTAAGTGTATTTTGGAAATAGAACAGAACCAGGATTTGGCTTGAGAAACTAGACAGGCGGTGTGCTATTGTTACCTGCCTTGGGGTTTGTTAAGATGGCAGTAACAAGAGGACACTTGAGCAAGGATGTCCTGATGACAAGGAATTGAGAGGGGAGGCTGGGCTGGAAATAGAAAGTAGGTAATCATCAGCATCTAGATGGTTCTGAAACCCTAGAATGGATGAGCATACCAGGGAGAAACTGGGAGGAGAAAAAGAAATCCTAGGAGCAAGAAACTCCAACATTCAGGGACACGATGGAGGAGGAGAAACTGGCAAAGGAGACTCAGAAGGAGCATCCAGAGAAGTTCACAGGACAGGCAAGATGACACGCTACGTGGGTCTCAAGAGAGGAGAGAGCTTCAAGGTGGAAGGGAACTGGTAATCCCATACCTGTGCTTAGTTTATTCACGGAGACACTGTTAAAACAACAACAGATTAGACAAATCCCAAAGGTCCACAATGGGAGACTGGAGAAATAATCATCAGCATATAGATGGTTCTGAAACCCTAGAATGGATGCAAAGGGATGCTCTCTAGTTCCAGAAAAGAGGCACATGGAATGGTTTCCAAAACAAACTATTACAAAATTCGCTCAAGTTAAAAACCATTTTTTAGTATATTTGTACCCATAAAAGAGAGGAGGAATGAATGGCATTGCTTTAGTACTTATTGAATATTTCTGAAAGATACAAACAAAATAACGCTTGCCTGCAGAGAAGGCAACAGAACAACTCGGGAATTGTGGTAGAAGGGATAAGATTGCTTTTCATCCTAATGGTGTAGCTTTTAGACTTTAAAATTTATATTTTGTTATAGACCTTGATTAATCAACATCAAAAATGATATTGTTACATTGTTTTTGTCATCTTTTATTCCCAAGAGTTATAATATATATATTGCCTTAAGATCATATTTATCGGGTTGTGGCTCAGTGGTAGAGCGCTTGCCTAGCACATGCAAGGTGCCGAGTTCAATCCTTAGCACCCCATAAAAAAAATAAATAAATAAAATGAAAATATTGTGTCCAACTACAATTACACACACCCACACACACACACATATATTTTAAAATCATATTTATCACAATCATTTGGATAATTCTGTACTTAATTGGTTTCTGTGCTCGAGGCTGGTTCTCTTTAATTTTTCACCACACATTTCCTAATGCATGAAGCTGTTGTTTACCTCTCAGTGAGCTGCAGCATATGTTCAGGTAGCTTTTTTAATATTGATGTATGTTTTCTGAGTCTTTAAATATGTGAGAATTTCTTTCTGTTGCTTTCATACAAAAATAACTATTTGGCAGGGGTCTTAGTTTAGGCTCCTCCCAAAACAGAGCCTAAAATAAGGATGTAGGTGTAGATAATTTGAGATCTGTTCCCAGGAAAGAGCAGTGAGGAAGCAGGCAAGACAGGGAAGGTGGGAAAATAACAGTGCATGATTTGAACTGATACCACTCGGGGAGACTAAGATTCCCTGCCATTCAGGAGCTCTGAGGAACCACACAGAACGTGTCCACAAAGGTAGGCAGTGAGGGCATTCATTTACCGATTCTGTTCCCAGTTGGTCAAGACCTGCCTCAGCATGACTTCTACAATAGAGAAAAGCCCCAAAGAGACTTGAAGTGAGAAGCTGACAGCATGTCACCTTACCTGCTAACATAGGCATCTAAAATCACGAGTGGCCTGAGACATGTGGCATGGGACATTAAAGGCATCTGCTACTGCTGACCATAGAATTCTTGCACCATGGGCCTTTGTTAAATTCAGCACAGTTTAATTGAGCAAGAAGCAATTTGTGATTCAGCCCCTAAAATCAGAAAAGCTTCAGAGTGACTCTGTCCTACCACATAGGCAAGACATATTTTTTAATATATATTTTTTAGTTTTAGATGGACACAATACCTTTATTTAATTTATTTATTCATATGTGGTACTGAGGATTGAATCCAGGGCCTTATGCATGCTAAACAATCGCTGCACCACTGAGCCACAACCCCAGCCCAGCAAGACATATTTATAACCAAAACAAAGGAAATAACAAATAGAAAAGGGAAATGAAGTAGAGACAAACTGATTGGCTATGGCTGGGGGGTCCCAGCAGTTGGCCTTTTGTGATTGGCTGAGACTTAGCTACTCGTTACAAGTGTAGATTACAGTCTATTTACACAATCCTCTAGGTATGGAGAAACTTTTAGGCCAAAGTTAAAATAAATGTGCAAGCAGCCTAAAGATAAATGTAATTCAATTTAAAAAGTCTCAAACATCTATAAATATTGTTCCACATCTTATGGAATCTAACATTGCAGAAAAGTCTGGAGCCAGCAAGCTATCCATATTCATTCCATCAGAATGCTTTTAAGATTCAAGATATGAATATTTCCTCCAGGTCTCAACAATTTTTAATTAATTTTGCCTATCCAGGGTGCGCCTTTTCAATCCACAAATTCAGCTCTTTCTTCAATTCAGGAAAATTTTATTCTATTTTATCTTTAAGTATTTTTCTCTTTTTCAGTAACTCTACTTCAACACATACAACTATGTAATTTCACTTTCATATCAATTATTATCCCTCTGATTTCTTTTCTTTGACCTTTTACTGTGAATTCTGGGAAGGTTTTCTCAAGACTGTTTTCCACATGTGATAAAAATTTTCAACAGGGTCAGTTCTGCTCTTAAATAATTATAATATATTTTAAACTGTATTTTGGTATTGTCTGTTCCATAATTTTTCTTATTTATGCCAACATCTCTTATTTTTGTCTAATTATTTAATTGTCTCTTATTTCATATAAATACTTTTCATATTGTTAATATCTAAACTTTGTTTCCTCAAAAATATGCCTTTTGTCATCTGGCTGCCATGCATATCACCATTTATGGCATAGAAGCTTTTCATGATTCCCTCATTATTGGTTTCCTATGTTTAGAGGTGGTGTCTTCTGTAATTCCTTTCCAAAAAGTGGGGATGGAGTGATATAAATTCTTTGGATCTCTTCCCTGGTTCCTTGACCAATGGATCATCATAATATTTGCAGTAGAAAGCTGAATGGTGTAGGTTTCTGGAAGCATTTCAGCACTTATTAGCCATGGGGAATGGGGAGGGATAAAGAAGCAGGCAAGGGAGAGCAGTCTGGTGCTACCATTCACAAGAACCAACTTTCTGCATCCGATTTTCCCCAGGAGCCTAATGTGACCCCTCAGAGAGATGCCTTTCTTGGAGCATCTGCCCACAACATTGGGCCCGGTCCCTCCCACATACAGGAATGCTGAGAGGGAGTTGAGATTGAGACTGCAGTGACTTCCCTCATCCTGGTCCTACGTTCAGTACTCTGAGAGATGAGGTGAGCTTTATGAGCAGGCAGCCTGCCCTCCATCCTGTTGCAGCCATCTTGAAATTCTTAATGATTTTTTAATTAGGCGCCTGCATTTTCATGTTTACTGGGCCCTGAAAATAATGTGTCTGGTACTAACCAGAAATTACTGCCTAAAGTTTGTGACATAAAAGTGACCCTATGTCAAACCTGATCACAGACCCTCTAATCCTGGTCATGCTCTACCAAGTTCACTAAGTAGATAATGTAGAAGAAAGGGGGTGAGGGGAACAAATGTCGCACGGAGGGCAAGATGCTATGTGCTTTGGCTGCGGAACCAGAGAGAAACATCCAGCAGAAGCTCAGCCACTAAAAGCTGCAGTAGGTGCCACTTAATATCTACACTTATCAGAACAAACACAGGTCTGTTCTCAAGCTAACCTGACCAAACAGCATCCAAAACCCCACCTGTGAACTGTCATTGAGCTTCATGGATGAGGCACTCACAGTCTTGACCTGGATTTGAGTCTATCACTGTGAAGTACCCTATTCCATTTTCTATTCTATTCTATTTCTATTTTCTATTCTATTTTCTATTCTATTTCTCTTCTATTTCTATTTCTACCTTCCTTGAGTATCATCCTACCCTCAGCTTTGCAGAAGGGACACGGCAAACTTCATGCATCAGATCTACAAGGCAGCGGCCTCTCTGGATTCTGATAGGCCATGCCTGAGCAAGCTTACATCTGTGCTGAAAGAAAAAAATTAGAATCTTCCTTTTCAATAAAAGCCTGACAGACAGAGGTCATATTAGTGCTCGTGCCTAATAAGCTGATTTATATTTATTTGTTAACATGAATCAATTGGTCTAATAAAAATAATATCTTACAAACCAGTTGCTAGGATGGGAAGCTGGCCTCCCACTTTGAGAATAAATGTCAAGTCTTTAACTCAACATTTATTTTTGGTAAATGCGGATTCTCTGCCTTGGCATTTAAATAACAGCGGGAGACCCTCATCAGACCAATGGGGGGCCTTGCACTGGCTGGAGAGAACAATTGATTTTTGTTGACTAAAAAGAAGTTCAAAGTAGAATGCAACTACTATATATTCCCTGGGGTGGCATCTGGGGGAAAAGGAGAGAGGAATGATTATCCAGCTATTTGGATTTGTTTGCACATTTGAGCCAAAAGAAATGACCTTCTTGTAGTCCCCCTTTTGTACAAGAGGGATCTCTGTGAGGTCATCTAACTCACTCCCTTTGTGTGTTTACAGCCTGTTTCCAAACACCAGTAGCACGTGCCCACACACCAGCAGAGCTGCAGGACCAGTAGTGGGAATCAGACACAGAACATATTGTCTGCCCAGGCCGATTCAGAAGGAATGCGCTTCTTACGTTTATCTGAGCCTTCTTCACCCTCTACCATTAACATCCACAAAACCAAAAAGCACAAACGCAGCGTCTCCTAATTATTCTTGCCCCACCCCTGATCAATGCTTTTCTTAGGTTTTTGGAAGCCCTGTGTCCAAGAGGCAGAGGTTCTGCTCTGGTTGCCTGGTCCAGAATTCCTCCCGTGATTAAACTGCGGGCAGTGTCCAGCAGCCAAGACCACTGACCAGGGAACCTGCTGGGCTGCTTCTCTGATCAAGTGGAGGAAGTGCAGCGGCTCCCAAAGCCCTTTAAAAACAAATGAAAGAGGGCCGGCTGCGGTGTGGCTCAGCGGTAGGGCCCTGGTTTACCACGTGTAAGGCCCCGGGTTCAGCCTCAGAGCCCAACTACAACTAAAAAATAAATATTAAAAAAAAAAAAAAACTGAAAGCAGCTGGGCTCGGTGGTGCAATCCCAGTGGCCTCCATAAGTGGAAGCTAGAGGGAGGTGAAAGGAGGGGAAGACAGGGGATGTGGGGTTAAGAAAGAAAGAATGAAACAGACATTATTTTACTGTAGGTATGTATGTGACTGACCAATGTGATTCTGCAACATGTACACCAGAAAAATGAGAAATTATATCCCAACATATGTATGATATATCAAAGTATATAAGTGCATTCTACTGTCATGTATAACTAATGTAAACAAATAAAAAAATAATTTTAAAAAAAAGCAATGGCAAGGCTGTGTTCCAAGAAAGCCTTGTTCATGAAATGGGGAGGGGCCAGACCCTGACTGTGGGCTGTAGTTTGTCTGTCCAGGTCCTCTCCCAGCTGCTGTTGAAGAGTTCCCCAAAGCTCCCCTGGCTCGCCACGGTCTTCCCTGAATCTGAGTTCCACCCTTTACGAGGCAGGAAACAGAATTCCACTCAAGACATTAGTGAAGATACTTTGATACAGAGGTGTAGGCAGGGTCAGGGAACCAGCAAGGATGCAGAGATGACTAGGGCTGAGCAAAAGTGGGGTGCAGTTACCAAAAAAATCAATGATAGCCAGGCACGGTGGCACACGCCTCTAATACCAGCAACTCGGGAGGCCGCACGAGTTCAAAGCCAGCCTCAGCAACTTAGCGAGACCCTGTATCTAAATAAAATATACAAAATGGCTGGGGATGTGGCTCAGCGGTTAAGCATCCCTGGGCTCAATCCCTGGTACCAAAATAACAACATAGGAAGCAAGGGAGGACATCACCATTAACCATGGGGACAGAAACTGGAGCCACACTGCTGCAAATCAAGGAGCATCAAGGGCTGTGGGCAGCCACCATGGTCAGGGGAGAGCACGGCCCTGCTGAGCCTCCAGGACTCAGACAGTACATTCCTGGTGCCAGGAGCCCCCTGGTTCATGGTGCTGCTTCAGCAACCCCAGGAAAACCAAAACACATTTGGGGTTCGAAATATTGAAAGAAGTTTTGAGCCTTTGTCACAGCTCCAAATCTGGGTTCAGGGACGTGTAAGGACTTAAAGCACCTGCGAGTCCTCTGTCACACACACGTGGAACTTTTATTCCTCAGAAAGGACTTCAGGGTCATCTGGGAAGCTGAATTTTGAGGCTTTTCAGTCTTTGCTGCAAGTTTTAATTTGACACGTTTTGATACAGTCCTTAATACATTTTAAAAAATTAAAAAGCATATTTGCATGTATATAAACACACAGATATACACACTGGAAACATTTAGTTGCATACTATAGTGTCAAAGTAGTATCATATAGCTATTTAAATACTGATTACTCATGTGGGACTCTTCTTATATATTTCAGGATCTTTAACCAAGTAGACATTCAACTATCAGCAGAACAAATGAAAATCAGTATTAGTTGAAAGAGGGAAGTGATTTTTGCAAAAAGACATTCATCTAAGGAATCCTTAATTAAAGACTCAAATCATAAATCAGAGAGCTGGAGAGGAAAAGGGGCCTTACACTGGGCATTCCATCCCCACCCTCTAAGTCACTTGAGGTTTTCCTCCATTCTTATTTCTAGTGATTTTTTTCTTTCTCCCTCCCTCCCTATTAAATCTGCACTTCTATTTTGTGTCTCACTCTTTTTATTTAAAAACCCATCCTGCACTTTTGTCTTCATTTTGTTCTTTAAGATCTCGAGAAAGAGAATTCACAGCTGCCCTTGGCAAGGTCCAGCAGTATCTGTCACAGGACGGATGGAGGAAGGAGACAGACCCTGGGGCACGCAGTAACTACAGCCCATCTCATCTCCAACAGGGAGGGGGGCTGGCCTTCAGAATCCCATTGGTTTTCCAAAAACATAGGTTTTCCAATGTGTTGGCAAAAACCCAAATCGTTCCTCTTGCATGGTGGGAATTCCCAACCCCAGGCAGTCTCCTGAAGAGTCTCACAGAGATGATGGGGACAAGAGCCGGATCGCCACCCCAGTCTCCTTGCTCCCCTCTTCATCCCCATATCCCATCCCCTCCCTCTCTTGGTGGCTCAGTGAGGCTCTTGCCACAGGGGTGGGGCCTGACACACGACACAGGAACAAGGAGCAGCCATTCTGCCTCCTCTGGATGCCAGGGCCCTCCCAAAGACAGGATTCCCTGGGCACACTCAGCCCGTCATCCTCTGTTTGTTTAATGGGCACCATATGCAGTTCATCGAGTTTTTCTCTTCCCTCCTAGTTCTTTGCAAACTCTTCCCACCATGGCCAGTGCACAGCAAGCTCAGCTGGGGAACATATCCTGCCAACAGGATCTGGTTCCCCTGAAGGCTTCTCTTGGGATCTACTTTTAGATAAGGGGAGAGATCCTGGGGGCAGGGGAGGTGGATTGTGTGCTGGCCTGGGACAGAGGGAGTGACGTCATTCTAAGTTATCAAAGGGAGTCAGGGCTGGGATACATTTATGAGAAACTGCCGTCACTTCCAACTGACTACATGCTATCTCCTTTAATTTCATGATTAGTGTCATTTCATCAATGGGAAGAACCAAGGCTTTTCCTGTTCAGTGGCATACAGCTAACATAAAATCAGGCATGTGGTTCCTGGAAATATTCATAGAATGTTTTTTAAAAAGTGACATAGTTCAAGAGCCAGGCAATAAATTTCCTCCCTAATGAGACACCAAAAAGAAAGCGAACATTTGATGTTATGCCGGAGGAGAGTTGGTTATTGAAGATTTATAGGCAATCTGTGCAAATACTGTCCTTTCCTTCCAATGAGTTTTTAATTTGGGTTTGATAGTCTCCAGGTGTCTATATTTGCCTGTGACATTAGATGCATAAAACTGTAGTAACAGACACATATTTTTATTCACTCCTCCATCCATAACTCCCTGTGCACATTCACAGCCGAGTGTTGTACACGCTGCTTGCTCATCAGCTGTGCTTACACATACACAGAGATGACATTCAATGGAGACAGGCCTCTATCCACCCACACCCGCAGATGGTGTGAAAAAGAAAAAAAAAAAAAAAATCTTCTTCCTACAAGTTTTCCCCAGAGAAAGATGGCCTTCCAAGCAAGGACCTCAGAGCTTCCCTACAGAGCCTGGATATTTCCCATTGCGGTGCTGTGAGGCCCAGGACAGGGTTGGCCTTCACTGGGAACATCTTGATCTTTCAGCAGCAAGGGGCCTGGCATTCAGATAAAAGCTTCCTTGCAGGGGATCCTTCTGGAAGCCTGGATATGCCAGGCCTGTTGTTGTCCTGGGAGAAACCATAGCGGCCCCTTAAGTGTTCTTTGCCATCATCATGATCATGGGGTTGGATCTTTGTGTTGCCCCCACCAGCCCCCAATTTGCACCCTAAATATCAAATTATGAACCAGTGAGTGAACTTCAAAGGTCTTACTAGAGATCAGTCAGGTACATGGTACCCTGTACCACAGCAAAGCTGACTATTTTTTGAGCTCAGGTTACCTGTTTCAATCCATGTGTAGTTCTCCACAGGTGGGAGGGTACTCTGCCCTGTCCTCCTGATGCCTAGGGGGACTTCTGTTCCCACTTGAGGGTGATCCACACAGTCACTCCTCTTCTGGTCCGACAGGGATCTTCCAAAGAATTCAAAAGATGTGAAAAGGGACAAATATGTTGTGTAGACAGAAACTGCCCTTTTCCTGGGTCTCCCATCAGGCTCTCTCTCCAAGCTCCCCAGTGCTGTTCAACTGTGTGGAAGGGTCTCTGCAAGGATCAAGTGATGGACAGTGTATAACACATGTGAGATGTTCTCCAGTCCACAGGCTGTAGACACGGGCTGGAGGTGGTGATAGTGGTAGTGGTGGTGATGGTGATGATGTGGTGGTGGTGGTGACCACAGCAATATGCCTATATATTACTATTTCTTCACTTCAGTCCCACAGATCTCTGATAAAGTATTCTATTGAGACAGGGGCAAAGGACAGGTAGCTGATTATTTTTAAAAAGGAAAAAACTACATAGCACTTTCCCATCAACTGGTTGCTAACGCCTCCAGGGGAAGGGAAGGATCAAACTTTCCAACACAAGCAGTCACCCCTGGACAGCTCTTTTCCTGACTTTTGGTCATATAGGCATGAGAAGAAAGGAAACCTAAAATCTATAAGGGGCAGGATACCCCCATTCCCAGGGGTACCAGCTATGGGTCTCTTCCTCTCCACCCCTCGTCTTTCTCCCCTGTCTCTCTCCTGCCTCTTAAACAAAATTTACTTTTTGCTCCTGCCTGATATTTCTTTGGTGTTTAATCTTTAGCACCATGGGAACAAAGACCAGATCTGATCTTCGAGACTGGGTATCACCACCATACATCTATTTGTCTTTCCTTCCTTCCATCCATCCATGCCTCCAATCGCTTATTTGTCTGTCTGCCCATCTACCCGTCCATCCATTCAGACACCCACCCAATTAGTAAAAGAAAAAAACTGACCAACATTAAGTGAAAAAATCCTAAGTGTTAAGATTTATTAGGTGCTGGGCATCAAAAATTAAATATGCTCTAGTCCCTGTTCTCACATAAGATAGTTCATAGGCTAGAGGAGAGCTTTAGAAAAAAAAAAAAAAAACTAGAGTTTTGACACGTGGGGGCCATATATATCAAGGGCCCTTGGTTCAGTGTGATTTGTGTCCTTATTAGGAGATCAGGGCAGTGCCCTGGTTCAGCTTGGCTTGTGTCCTTATTAGATCAGTGTGGGGCCCAAGTTTAGTTTAACTTGTGCCCTTTTAAGGGGATCAGGGAGGGGACCTGGTTCAGTATGGCATGTGTCCTTATAAGGAGATCAGAACAAGTGTGGGCCCTTGGTTCAGTGTGCCCTGTGTCCTGATAAGAAAAATGGCACAAGCTTTGAATCAATGTGACCTGCTTCGTTATTTGATTATCTTCCCTCCTGTTCAGTTCACGATTGTAGTGAAACATACAAAGCATTTCCTTGTGCTTCCTGTGGAGGTTCTATTTACATGAGAAAGAGATGCCACTCTGCATGAATCAACAGAAACATGACTTAGTAGGGTGCAGACAGCTGCTGTACCTCTCAGACCCCTCCCCCTCAGTTACTCATGTCACAGTGGTATATATGGTATTTATTCCATACCACAGAAGAAAATTGAGGTGTTATCATATATTATTCTCTTTCATCTTGTAGAAGAAAACAAAAGTAGCACTAACTCTTATAAATTGTCACAAATTTGTTTACCAGGGAGCTTTTTGTCTCCATCAAGATCTGAATTCCTACCTAATGTCCTTCAGCGCAACCTGAAGGACTCCCCCCACACAGGGCACACCTAGTGGGGACCAACACCCTGGGCTCTTGTTTATCATGTGCTGTGGTTTGAATATGGTATCCCTCCAAAATTCCTGTTGACAGTCCAGCCTCAATGTAACAGGATTGAGAGCTGGTTAGGCCGAAAACCCAACCCCAGGGATGGGATGTGTACATTAAGAGAGCTTCTCCAGCATGTGCAAGGACTGGTTCAGTTCCCATCACCGTGCGTGTGCACACACACTCACACACACACACACACACACACACTCACACACAAGTCCATTTGTCAAGCTGGGCACAGTGATATATGGCTGTGTTTTAATTAGCTCTTTTATCTCTGTGACCAAAACACCCAACAAGAACAACTTGGAGAAGCTTCTCAGGGACTTACAGTTCCAGAGGCCTCAGTTCCTAGATGGCCAACTCCATTGCTCTGCCCAAGGTGAGGGAGTCCACCCTGGGCTTGGGGCCCAGTGGAGGAAAGCTGCTCGGGTCAGGGCAGCAATGAAGCAGAAACCTTGAGCGTAGATATGACGAGGACTTTCAAAGCCACAAAGTGATTACAGATTTTCAGACTCAAATGAAAAGACCACTGAAGTTTCCTACAAATTTTAATTTCTAAACAAGTAAACATCAATCTTCAAAACCCACCAAAGCAAAAAACCTTCCGGAGTCCTTTCTTACTCCTATGAAAGTGGAAAAGGTCCTGGAGGCCCCAACGTGAGATGACCACTGCGGGTTAGGCCCAGGTGTACTTGGGTCATTTCTGGCTCTGACCTCACAAGGAGCCACTTTGAGGGAATCTCAAACTGCAGGTATATAAGAGAGTGGCCACTGATAGGATTTTGTCCATAAGTACAGGAAGCTCTTGGTGGTGACCTGTAGGACTCCCAGATAGAGCGTTTGGTGGTGGTTGGTAGTTGGTAGTTGGTGGCTGGTGGTTGTGGATATTGGGTTTTTTTATTTAGGTTTTTTTTTCCTTTGGTTTTCTTTGTTTTCATTTTCTGGTTTTTTGTTTTGGTGGTTCTTTTTTGTTTGTTTCGTGTAGTGAACATCCTTATTCCGGGTTTAGGATGAGCTGTCAGAGTAGTGAGAGCAGAGTAGCACTCAAGGGGCAGAACTCCAGCTGTGAGCCCGCCTTCAAAGACCATTATATGGTCCTGCAAGACATGGGGGAAGGGGGCTACACCCAGGTGAAACTTGCCCGCCATGTCCTCACTGGGACAGAGGCTGCAGTGAAGGAAGGTCTTGGCAAAAGCAGACTTGAATTTCCCCTTCCTACCTGAACCAGACATAATGGAGGGCTTGGACCACTCAAATGTGATCCGGCTCTTCCAGGTCATGGAGACCAATGGCTATATCTACCTTATCATGGAGCATGCAGGTGGGGGACAGCTATGGGACTTCGTCCCGGTACCTGATGGCACGCAGGAGGAGGAGGCCCGCAGACTGTTCAGGCAGATCATGCAGGCCGTGCAGTCCTGCCACCAGAAGGGCATCATGCACCTGGGCCTGAAGCTGGAGAACGTGGTGGTGGACAGTGGCAACGTGAAGCTCATCAACTTTGGCCTGAGCACCAGATTCACAGCCGGGAAGAAGCTGAGGAGGTTCTCTGGCACTCTCCTCTATGTTGCCCCTGAAATCGTCCATGGACAGGAATACGAGGGCCCCCCCACAGATGTCTGGAGCCTTGGTATCCTCCTTTATGCTGTACTCACAGGGAGATGGCCATTTGCAGCAAGCAGCAATAGGCAGGTGAAAAGCCTCATCAAGCGATGAAAATACAACATTCCCCCGCATGTCTCCGAGGGAGTCCAGAGCCTCACCTGTGGGATACTCAGGGTGGACCCTACACAGAGGCCCACCATAGACCAGGTATTGGGGCACCCATGGCTGACCTAGGGCAGTGAAGCTTCACCCCGTCCTTCGACTGAGGTACTCTCCAAACTCCCAGATCCTGCAATTTTGCAAACCATGATCAACATGCGTTACGACCACTATAGCACCTGGGTATCAGTGGCGAGTAGAAAGTTCAATGACGCAATGGCCACATACCGCATCCTCCAGGGCCAGAGCACCCAGGGGGAGGCCTGCACGGTCCAGGTGAAGCCCAAGGATCGCCCGGGCCCTGAGGATCCTCCCAGGGTCTGACCCAAGAAACTTCCCAGTGAGCCTGCCCTTCCCGTGCCTGTGAGCAGCAGCAGCCTGCTGCGAGTGCCAGCATGCCCCCATCCGTCTCTGCTTCCTCCATGAGGACACCCCCACCCCAGCCTAGCCTCCCAGCCTGGCCCTGTGCCCAGCAGCTCATCCTCCCAGGGACCTCCACAGGGCAACCCCAAGACAGTGGCCAGGGTTGGAAGAGGGTGAGGAGGAAGATGGCCAAATGCATCCAGCAGCTATGCTGCATACCCTGCTTCTGTGGGCCACTGTCCAGAAACAGAGTGGCTCCAGTGGAAATGCCCAGCCAGACAGACAGAACTGACAGCCAGCCAGAAGACCCTGAGCTGTGCAGATGCTGACAACACAATGTGGGAGGGAGCTGTGCCGACTGGCTCAGGCTTCTCCACACAGATGCAGGCAAAAGTGGAGCACCTCTGCACCCACCAGAAGACTCTTCTGCCCCCACCTAAAAAGACAGACTTTTTCCTGGGACACATCCCCCTGCCCTGCTTTGTCCTTTCTCCCATGCTTTGGGAGAAATTTATTCTTAATTTTACTTTTCAAAAAAATTGTGTAATAAAATCAATGTTTCAAAGATTAAAAAAAAAAAAAAGCTGTTTTGTTTTTTGTTGTTTGTTTTGTTTAGAGAGGCACCTCAGGGCTAGGTCCAGAGCCCAGCAGCCATCCTCTCCAAGGCCTGGACCACTGTGCCTCCCTCTTCTGGCTCACTGTATGTGCTCAACTTGAGCCAGGGTAGATGGGATCTCACTTGCCTTAAGCCAATGTAAATGGGGACTTGCTCCCCTTGGCGGAATATAGATGGAGATGCTCCCCTTGAGCCAGTGTAGACTTGATTCTCTTTGAGCTCATTGCTTTGGCCAGAAGGAATCCTTTTCCTGGTCTTCAGGCCTCTCCCTGAAGTGTGTGGGGAGGGTGGGTTGCAGCTGTCTCCCAACAGCCCTAATGGTGCATCTTAGGGTAACTGGTGGATCAAGCGGTGCTGTGCAAAAGCCCCAGTAACATATGAGCTGAACTGCACTCCCCCATGCTCACTCCTCCCAAGCACTCCCCTCCCCTATCACACTTCAGCTGATCAGACTCTAGCCATTTTATGTGGCAAGGTTGTAAGGACATGCCTAGGTGCACATATTAATCCCTTAGAGGCTTTAGGGATTCTCCCCATTGCTTCTGTGTTCCCGAGATTCTTCAGCTGTGGAAAGGTCAGTGTTTTCAGTTTACTCCTCCAAGAAAAGGACATTAAGCTTCTAATAACCACCAGATGTCCTTTTTTTAATTTTTTTTTATTAGTTACTCAAAACATTACAATGATCTTGACATATCATACATTTGATTCAAATGGGGCATGAATTCTTATTTATCCTCTAGAGATTCATTTAGCTCACAGAGCATGGGAATATACTCCCCTGCAGGTCATCCACTTTTGGAAGTTTTAAAGTGACAGGAGGAGGTCAGTCATGCCACTGAGTCTAAATCCTCCAGAGTCTTTGTCATGCGGCAACCTGGAACTTTGTTACTTCTCACTTGTGAGGCAGCAACAAATTCAGCAAAACCACATAGTGCAACAGCTTTTCTAGAGAGACATCCCAACAAGACGGACTCAGATGAAAACTTCATTCTCAACAGTTATGCCAGGTTCACCACTAGCCTAAAATACTAGTTTGACCCACAGATGCTCAAAAAATTGTCTCATTTTCTTCTGCTGCCAACCTAATCACAGTTGGAAAAAAGAGATGTCTGATAATTTTCTGCATCCCAACCTGGCCTCGTTATCAACTGCAGGATTGGAAAATGGTCTCCAGAGGAAATGTAAACTCTAACACCCCAACTCAAGTGACTGATTTTACCAAAGAAAAATAGTTAAAACTCCCTATGCATGGGCTCTTGCCTCTCAAGTTCAAAACAGTAGCTTCCCTCACTTGTTAGCCTTCTGCCAGATCTCTCTCCTGCTCCAAGGCTTGCATCTGAAATGTAAGCAACAGAGGTGATTATCCAAAACCAGCTTAAGACCAAAGGGGGGAAAAAAAGGTGCCGCTTTTAAATTCAAGCCACTGTGGGACCTAAATGGCTATCTTATCTGCACTTGCTCTCTACCACCTGTTTTCCTAAGTTCCTCCCTAAACACTACAGCTCAGGGAGGAAAAATAGAATGATCTTATATATGCAAATCTTCTTTATCTTGAGAATCTTTACCTGAAGATTTATAGACTCACATTCTTTAAATATCTGGACTGATTCTAATCTGACCCAAAAGTGCACTCTGATCTGATAATGTTGTGCATACTCCTTTACTAGAGTAATTACAGTTCTTTGTTTTAGAATTCCTTGTTTTTTTTTTTTAATTTCTATATTTTTGAGCTCATGGTTTTATGATGAATTCACATTTGATCCTGCACACCTAAATTAATATATTTTTCTGATCAGTTTTATTGTATCTAACTATAGAGGTTTTTACACTCTTTGATCAGAGGACAATTTTTCAAAGGTTAGCTCTCAAACACATTGAAAAATCTCCTTTTACAAAATCCTAAAGAAGGCCATAGACATGGTGATTTTGGGAATGATCTGATAGCCATTGAGGACAAATGGATCCTGAACATTTGATTTCAGTGTCCACCATGACTGTCAGACTTTATACCTAGCCATTCCAACTGTATACAGGCCTGCCCTATATGTAAATCATAATGTAAAGTCTAATTGTTTTAATTTCTAACAGGTTAAATCTGAGCTTAATAGAGGCTTTAATAAACATCAGTAACATTGCCTCCCACCTGTGGGAGGATCTACCTACAAAAAACTACAAGATCTTTGTCATCTTTTATTTATATGTGCATATTTGTGTATTGTATTGTTGTGTCTATGTATGTGCATATGTCCATTTATCATGTACACGGTATCATTTAGCTCATTGCCATGTAGCTAAATGAGTGCTCATAAATCAAAATTTAAATGAGAAATGGATCCAAATACCTTTTGTGTCACAGGACTTTTTTTAAAAGTTCAGTTTAAATTAAGTAAACAGAAGAGAGTAAAGATGTTTTTAAAATTACTAACTCAAAAGGTTTTACTAGATGCTCAATTAACAGTGTTGGTTTTTATAAAATGTCTAGAATATAATTTCCATCACTTCTAAGATTGATCTTCAACAGGGAAGAGATAGCTACTACTGTTAACTGACCTTGTCTAATATCTTTTCATTTGAGTCATGTACCTTGAAAGCCCATTTTTAGGGGCCTGCTTGTTAGTGTTCTCTTCTGAATGAATTGACCCCTTTTCACTACGAAGTGTTCCTCTTCATCACCAGGGATTCTCCTTTTGTGTGGAGACCTCTTTCATCTAACATTAATTGATCCACTCAGGCTTCTCCCATTTACTGTCTGCTTGGATTCATTTACTCAAACTACTTATGTCTTTTTATTTGAAGACATCTTTTGTAGAAAGCGTATAGGGGGAGTTTGCTTTTTTACTCCTTCTGACAAACTTTGCCTTTCATTTATTATGAAGTGTTTAGCTCATTGATGATTAATATAGCTATCAATATGATTGTGTCTAAGCTGCCATTTTATTTCTTTTCTAATTGACTAATTTATTCTCTTCCTCTGCCTCTTTTCTCCTTTGTTCCTCCTATTCTGTTTTTATAAGTGAGGAGGAAAGTGATTCATCAAATATTATACAGAATTTACATTTCTGATTCACTTTTTAGATATATTGTATTGCATTGTATTGATGACTGTTCTAGAGATTAAAATACAGATCCTTACAGTTGGAACCTACTTACAGCTGACGTCATTCCATTTCACTTAAA
The DNA here is from genome assembly GCF_964194105.1 of Spermophilus citellus. NCBI lineage: Eukaryota > Metazoa > Chordata > Mammalia > Rodentia > Sciuridae > Spermophilus > Spermophilus citellus. Next base: position 85,859,071 of record NC_138195.1, read on the forward strand.
TTATAGGTCCAGCCAATGTGCACTGTTGTTATGCTTTAGCTGGTACATAGAGTATATCTACATGTTACGAACTCCAAAGACTGTTATGATTTATTTTCAACAATCATATGTATGTACTATAAAGAAATTAAAGCTGAATATGGGGAGAATAGATTATATATATATATATATATATATATATATTTTTTTTTTTTTTTTTTTTTGCTGAGCTATTTATCATTTTCAGTGCTTCCTGCTCCTTCCTAAAAATCTGAGGTAGCATGCCCTATAGTTCAAATCAGCTGTGATGATGATGAACTAAGTTTTCTTAAGACTGTCTTTAATTCACCTCTAATGCAGAAATACACTTTGATTGGCTTATAGAATTTGAGGTTGATGTGTTTCAATTCAGCCCTTTAAAGATGGTGTTCTATTTTATTCTTGCCTCCCTAGTTCATGATGAGAGGTTTGCTGCTACTCCAGTTTCTGTTACTCTGTATATAATACATCACTTTCTTTTCCTGCCTTCAAGATTGCTCTTAACGGTTGCCTGTGTTGTGCTCAGAATGCTCTTCTTAGTGTCTGATTTGTGGTTCATGGAACAAGTTGAATCTACAAATCTATGTCTTACAACAAACTTGGGAAATTTGGGATCATTATTTTTTCAGATATATCTGTTGCCCCTTCCACTCCTTCCTGTCCTGGGTTTTCAAATACATATGTCATTCTGTTGGGTATCATCTAACAGGTTCCTGAAATTCTAGTCCCCTTTTGCTGTTAAATCTATAGAGTTTTTGCTTTATATGTTATAATTTGTAAGTCCTAAAAGTCCATTTAATTCTTTCAAATACTTCTCTTTTTTTTTCTGAGATGTCCTATGTTTTGTCCATTGAGTGAGTATACGTTTGACATAATTGAACATATGTATAATAACCACATTAACGTTTTCATCTAATAATTCCAGTATGGCTCATCTCGAGTCTTTTCTATTGAGAATGAGTCCCGTCTTTCTCCACATTCCTGGTTTGTGGTACATCAGGTAATTTTAAACTCTATCTTAGAGCTTTTCAGATGTTTGAATCTTGGATCTTAGAAAAAAACAGGTTTTAGAGACTCTGTTCCTGTATATTTTTGCCAGTGACTGATGGTTTCTTCTTTAGCTGTTAATTGATTTGGTTGGACACAAATTGTAAACACTATTTCTTCAGTGGAAAGCTCCAGATTTTTTCTCTTTGATCTTCAGCTGGGAATTTTGGGGTCCAGTTAGAGATGGAGGAAGACAAGGTTGGGGAATCTCTCCTACCAAGACTCTCCCCTTCGCCCCAGTGCTTGGATACCCTGCTCAGGGCTCTTGATCTCCAGGCCAGAGAGTGTTTTCCCAGCAACACCCACCACTCCACGTGCGCGCGTGCGCGCGCACACACACACACACACACACACACACACACACACAGGCACCAAGTGAGCCCCCCCCTCTGCACGCGGACTCCATACAGCAGTCTGCTGTTTACACTCCCCTCGGGGAGCTGCTTTGGTGCTAGGTTTTCTAGCTGCTCTCTGCTGAAGGGTCACTCCAGTACTGCCCTATCCAACTGGAAGACAAGCTCCAGTTCCTGGTAGTTTTGATTTGTATTCCTCTTATAATTAGAAACAAACTTCTTTTCGTATGCTATTTTGACTTTTTTTCCGTTAACTCTCTTCCTATCACCCATTTTTCTTCTGTTGATCTTTTTCTTATTTTTAGGTATTGTTATTACACCAGCAATATTAAGTCTTTGTGATAGAAACTGTAAAATAAAAAAATCTAGGTTGACATTTTGATTTTTACATTGTGAATAGTGTTGTTGACCTTGAAAAATCATTGTTATGTCCAACCTATCGATCTGACTGTACTTGGATTTTATATTTCAGGGAGTGGAGCTTTCTGCCATCCAGCTTCCATCTCTCATATAGTTTCACTTTCTTACATTTAAATCTTTGGTCCACTTGGAATTCATGCTCGTGTTCAGCATGAGGAGTGAATCCTGTGTTCTCGGGGCAGTGCCCTTCTGTTCCCAGAGTGCCTATTCAGATTGCTCTACATAGACACAGGGCCTGCACCCCATCCTCCCAAGGAATGTCTGCCATCTCAGATCATTTACTGACTTTCTTATCATCTGGGACCCATTATTGTCCCTCAAGAGTCACTGGCAACTGCAGGAATCAACGTTAGCCCCCAGCTGAAGAGAACAGAGTGCGGTGCGTGGCTGACAGCTACTGGTTATCTTCCCTTTTCCCCCTCCGGGAAGCAACCTCCTTCCCTGTCCCACAAGGCCTCATCAGGTATGGTCTGCACACCTGTCAGAGTTGGCAGTTCCCCCAGCCTGGCTAATCCAAGAGTCCCACTCCCCTGGTCATGCCCATTAGTGCAAGAGAACATGACCCAAGCAGAAGGCCATCTATCACCTTCAAGGTCCTGTCCTGCTGTAAAGGTGTGAAATTTGTTGATTACCATCTACATCTTCTTGGCCCCCAGGGGATCCTCTTAGTGTGAGGAAAAAAAGAAAACCCATAGAGGAGAGTCGAGATGGAAATGAGAAAAAAGGATTCTGATGAGCGATGTTGATCTCCTGTGTCCAGCCATACCTGAAGCCAACCCCAGTTCTTAATTTCAAGGGACATAGATGTCCATGAAGCTCCCAACCAGACTTAGAAATGGAGGCATCCTGAAGCCACATGATTGGGAGCCCGACGAGGTAGAACAAGCTGGGGCCCCTTGTGCTGGCCCTGGTCTTGGTGCCTCTCCCAAGGTGGGCCACGGCTCACTTTCTCCAGGCCCCTTCCCCTCTTTGCAGTGCCCTGTGCAGAAGAGACCACCAAGAAATGGTTGGACTCAGCAGCTGCACCCTGACAGGAAGCCATCCAGAGGGCCCTATGACTCTGTTCCCTCATCTTGAAGGCAAAGATAGTCATGTGCGCACCAGAAAGGTCCATGGAGCCAAGGTAAATAAGAGCCCTTTGTCTTCTAGAAAGTGCTACAAACGCAAACTGTCAGCTAAGTGGAAATGTCTGTTTTATGCTTAACAACACACGATCTCTAGGATCTCCTCCAGGTCTAACATTAAAAATATTTTTAGATATATGTAATTAAATCATGAGTTTTGCCTATCTCTGTATACAATTTACTCATTTCTTCCGTAGCTGTGTATGGACCATGCCTCACTCAGCTCATGCATTCTCTCTGTTGTAAACAAAGGGCTGCATGCAGATATCTCTTATCTGTACCAAAACTAACTCTCTTGCCAAAGCAGGTGCTCCATCCTGTGTGCAGGACAGGGAGCCAGACAGGCCTGCATTGGGCAGGATGCCTGGCATGTGCTGGACCTGCTTCCATGACCTCATTCCATGCCCTCAATTACCTTTGAGGTAGGAGCATTAGACACAGAAACATTAAGGTCACCCAAAGGCACGACACCAGAAGGTGCTGAACCTCAGGCACCACTGCCTGTGGAGTCGGGATTCAGCCTCAGGTCTGACCCAGAAGCTCTCTCTCTCAATCTCGCCAGGCTGCCTTCTTTGGGGACACCTAGTCATTGCCTGCCATGTCTGGACCATGTCTCTATGGAGGGGGCCAAGGAAAGCCTGGGTCGCCTCCATATCTATGATGCCGTTTCTAAGGCACCTCCTCAGACCAGCAGTGATGAGGCTGACCCAGGTCCCAGGTCTGGGCATCTGGCCATGAGATTCCTGCTGTTGCCTCACACAGAACTGCCTTTTCTTCTGTCCCTAGAGCCTCTTTAAATTAGAAAATCCTGGGCTGGGGTTGTGGCTCAGCGGTAGATTGCTCGTCTAGCACATCTGAGGCCCTGGGTTGGATCCTCAGCATCACATAAAAATAAAATAAAGATATTGTGTCCATCTACAACTAAAAAAATTAAATATTTTTAAAAAAAAAAATAGAAAATCCTGGGTTTCTTCTGGAAACTGTAATCAACTAGCATTCCTCATCTCCCCAAGCAGGTAGAAATCACAGAAGGATACACACACACACCTGGCTCAAGAGAGGGCCTGTCACGGTCTTCTGGGAAAACCTAAGATTTCTCTCCATCCAACCCAAAGTACCAGGTGCCTGGCAGCTCTAGCAGAAGCCCTGGTGCCATCTGCTGGTCATGTTGAGTATGTCACCCCGGGAAGTTAAGTGGGGGCTAGATGCACACACACTTCAGGAGTCACAAGCCTTGTGTAAGGCACTCTGTGTGCTCTGGGGATGGGTGGAGTACCAGTCATCGTCCCTGCCCCATAGGCCATTTAGGAAATCGGAGCATGTGCTGAAAGACTATTGTTTTAGCTTTTTCACTGCTGTGACTAAAAGACCCGACAAGAACATTAAAGGAAAAGTTTACTTAGGGGCTCACAGTTTCAGAGGTCTCAGTCCATAGAAGGTTGGCTCCATTCCTTGGAGATCAAGGTGAGGCAGACTATCATGGAGGAAGAGTGTGGTGGACAAAGGTGGCTGGGGACATTACCAGGAAGCAGAGAGACAGAGAGAGTGCTCCGCTCAACAAGCACAAGATAGAAAGCCCAAAAGCATGCCCCCAGGGACTCACCTCCTCCAGCTACACCCTACCTGCCTTTAGTTACTGCCCAGTTCATTCCAATCAGGGGATTAATTCACTTATTAGGTTATCATTTCACTTCTAAACCTTCTTGCATTTTCTCAGACCTTCTAGGGGACACCTACTATCTAAACCATAATAACCACATAATGACTGAGAACAGCCACAACCATGTGATTTCTGGGTCAGGAGAGTAGAAGCAGTTGAGCAATCACATTCCACCCCACCCCATTGAGTCTGGAAAGCTGGTCCTGGGTGACGTGGACTAGGGGCCCTTGGCATTCCTAGGAACAGGAACAGCAAGAGGCAAGGAGCCTGGACTGTGCCCACCTCGGTCCCAGAGCAACCAAGAGCCCTAACCAGCAGCATCACCAGTCATGGTGGGGAGGGGGGTGATGGAAATGTGGATCAAGACCACTGGAGAGGGTCCTTGAATGACAGGCCAACCGTTCAGCCTGCTGATGTCCCCAGAGTGTGTCCAGAGTGGCCAAGTTATGAAAAACGGGACAGCGGGGAAAATTTTGTGGAGAATATCATACTAGAAGATTTGGAAGAGAAATGATGGCAATTTAAAAGGCATTTAAAATTAGGAAAGTGGTGGTAATTTTAAAGGTATTTAAAATTAAACATATATATTATCCAGTAGAACACAACAGATTTAAATGTTTTAAAAACTAAATAGCAGACATTTAAAGTTGCCTTCCACTGGTCGCAGCCTTCTTCAGGGTACCCACCCTAGAGTTTGGGGTTTCCAAGTGGGTGAAGTTGAGGCTCGCTACACAGCAAGCTTTGGAAGGAAAGTTATGTGGATGATTTCAAATTGATGCATGTTTTGTTTGCATGCATGTTTTAACTATTTTTTTAAAATAGGATCATGCTGTATTTGAAACTCTTTCTACAGATCTTGGACCCGTCAAGACAAAGAGATCAACCTATCAACCTACGTCAGTCTTGCATCTTACTGGGCTCATCACCATTGATTTAACCCACCTGCTGCTGGATGATATTTATTTAGCCAACTTTATGAGTGAGAAATTTGAATCCCAGTGCATCAGTCAGCTTTTCATCATGACCAAAATATTGGTATAAATAACTTATAAAAGGAAAAGGTTTCTGGTGTTTTGTTTCAGAAGATTCAGTTCATGGTTGACCAACTACTTTGCTCTGGGCCCGAGATGAGCCAGAACATCAGGGCAGAGGATGTGGCAAGGAATACTGCTCAGCTCATGAGAAATAGGGAGAGGGCCTCCAACTAGGTCCTGCCTCCCCCAGCCTCCACCACCTCCTCACAGTCCATTCCAATTGTGAATCTATCCATGAATTAATCCACTGATGAGATTAGAGTCCTCACGATCCACTCACTTCCCAAAAACCCAACTCTGAATCCTGCTGCACTGGGAACCAAGCTTTCCATGTGTGATTCTTCACTTCAAATCCAAACAATGACACCTGGAGAGGTTATTGGCTTGTGCCAGGTAACACAGATATTTAGAGGTAACACCCAGATTCAAAACTCCTCACAACTGATCAGTCTTTCTCCTACTCTGGATTCCCATCAAGTTCCTGGCTGCAGTTCCAGGGTAGAAGCAGGATCTACACTGGAGAAGACCTCAGGGTCAGTTTCCACCCCAGGAATTCCAGAGAAGGACAGTGGACAACCAGCAGTCAGAGCTAACGGACCGCCAGCCCAGCCTTTTCACTACAGAATGTTTTAGACACATGCCATCCTACTGAATTAGTGAGAACTTAGAGACAAAGAACATAAAAGAATCTAGAGGTGGGGAAAATCCTGTTGTCTGGTCCTTAAATCAATTTTTGATAATGAGTGTCACATATTTAAATGTTCACACATAATCATCACGTTAGCATTAACCATACCATCAAAGACAATCTGATTATGTAATATGCTTCTTCATGTATCACCACCATGAACTTGTTAATACACGTAATTATAAATGGAGAAGTCGATTGGGGGCAGATCCAGTGGAAGCCTCTGGAAGTCCGAATGTGCTTTCCTGCTGTTTCCCATCAACTTGAATAAAACAAAGCTGAACCACTGCCCTGGCACCACTAGTCCAGGACGCCTGGGGACCACTCCCTCCGCTCCTGCCTCTGCGGCTGTCCAGGGCCCCTGCTGTCTCCATCCACCATCCTGCATCCTTTGGCTACAAAAGGCTGATGCCCAACTACTACCTTCAGCAGAAAGATTGTGAGGGAGGGACAGAAAGCCACTAGGTGGCACAGGGCCAGAGGGGGACCAGACAAGACAGAATGGGCCAAGAGGCAGCCAAACTCATGTCAAGGGCTTCTCGTGAGGATGAAGTGTGGGAAGAGTGGGGAAAATGAATCATTTTGCTCAACTGGGTTTTGATTCTCATCTGAGAAAGGGGAATACTTATTAAAATGAACTCTTTGGGGCTGGGGATGGGGCTCAGTGGTAGAGTGCCCGCCTAGCACGTGTGAGGCACTGGGTTTGATCCTCAGCACCACATAAAAATAAATATGTGTCCATCTACAACTAAAAAACATTCAATAAATAAAATGAGCTCCTTCTAGTTCTAAAATTATGTGTACAGAATACAAGTCACTCCTCTTCACACTGAAATGGTCGTGGCACAGCCCTGGTCATCTTTTGGTTGGACATCTACAGCCCTTACAGTGTCCCACAGATGTGTGGGTTGCTAGGACATTCCTAGCTGGAACTATTGTATAAGACATGAAACACATTGCACAATGTGCCCAAATCTTAAATGTGTTATTTAGTGAATTTTGCATTTGTAAATACAGAGCAACTGACACCAAATCAAGATATAGAACCTTTTCAGGGCTCCCGAAGGAAGGGCCCCTCTTTCCCCCGACCCAGTCAACATCCCTATTGAGTAGGAGATCTCTGTTCTACTTCCTGGAACTGTAACACATTCTGCCTGTGCTTGAGCTTTATATAAATGGAATCATCCAGTGTGACTCTTGCACCTCTGCTTCTTCCCTTCAACATTATGTTTGTGAAGATCTGGCCATGTTACTGTAGGCTACAGTTGTTCTTTTTTATGGCTATATATTATATGAAACTGACATTGTATAAATAGGCCACAATTTATCCATTCTGGTATGCAAGACCATTTGGGTTGTTTCTGATTTAAAAAAAAAAAACTACTATGAGCAAAGCTTCTACAAACATTCTGGGCATATCTTTTTGGTGAACGTGTGAAATCATTTCACATTTAGAATGTTCATCTAAATATGGAATGGCTGGGTCACAGGGTAGACACAAGCTTAGCTTTAGCAGGTGCTGTCACATGATTTTCCAAAGCATGTACCCGTTTACACTCTCACAGCAACGTCTGAGTTCTAGTTGCTCCACGTCTTTGGCAACACTTGGTAGTATCAGACTTTCTGATTCTAGTCCTTCTGGTGACTGTGGATGGCATCCTCTTGCAATGTGCATTGCATTTTTTGGCTAAATAGTGACGTTGACCACCTTTTCATCTACTTACAGGCCATTTAGATACTCTCTTTTCTCAAATGTTTATTCAAGTCTTTTTCCCATTTTTTTTTTATTATTTGGATGTCTATTCTTATTGATTGGTAGGAATTTGTTGTATACTCTAGATACATGTATCTGACAATTACTGGTATTTAAAATGTCTTTTCTCTGCTTTGCTTTTTTACCCTCATAATGAGGTACTTTGGGAACAGAAAATTCTTAATTGTACCATTTTTTTTTTGCCTCTTCATGAAGCTTTTTATGTTTTGCTTGAGAAATATTTGCTAATTCCCAAAGTCATGAAGATAATGCCCTAAGGTTTTATTTTAGAAGCATCAATGTAGGTATGTTTGTGTCTATAGGGTGCATGTAGGATTTTTTTAGAAGCATTACCTATAACACATAGATACACATAGACTCATACATCTATATATTTTATGTCTATAATGCTTTTTATATTAATTTTATGCATGATGCATGATATAAAATAGACATTAATGTGCTAGTCATAGCCTTTGAGGCTCCTGAGGTTTGAAAACCACCAAGAAGAGGGCAGAGGTTTTGGATTCCCAAAGACCTCAGTTTGAACACCACACCTACTATTTATTAGGTATGTGTCCATGGGCAAGTAATTTAACTTTTCTCAGACAAAGCTCCTCCTCTGCAGAATGAACACAGTAATACTTCCCTTAATTTTTGTGAGAAATTATTATAGAGATTATCACAAAGTACACAAAGAGGGCTTCTCATCGCAAGTGGGAGATTAATGGAGAGAGGCTCCTGTGTATGGGGGCACATGAACACTGGCGGTTCAGATGGTGATATGAAGTCAAAGCTGCCACCTGCATGATAGATGTGAGTTACAAACTGATCTGTGGTAGCCCAGATAGCCCTAAAGATGTTTAAGGAGAACATTCAGTAGCACACTTTTTTAAAAAAAAAATTGCTTTACTGAATGTGTAAATGGATTAATTGATAGAGGATCACAGAAGCCTTTGTCATTAATGAAACATCATGGAATTTTTCTAGGGGAAAAAAAGATGAGTTTTCTGACTTCAATCTCCATAGAAAAGGGAAAAATGTTCTTTGCAACATAGCAAACTTAAGTAAGAAAATAGAATTAATGACATAAAAAGGGATCTTCATTAACCAGGAAATGAGAAATAAGAGAACACAATAAACTAAATAAACCTCCAGGTAGTGCAGTTAAAAAGAGAGAAACAAGAAAACGGATACTGAGAATTAGAAATAAGGGCTATGAACAAAGATATAGAAGACATTTTGAGTCATGGGAAAATAACATGTATAATTCTGTGATAATAAATTTGGAAATCTTGATAAGGTGAATACTATTCTAAGACAATATGAATTTTCAAAAGAGTCAAGAAATACATGGGAAATCTGAACAGATAAGTCATGCTGTAAGAAAGCCAAAGGATAGGCTAAAAGCTAAACAACAACAACAACAAAAAGAAGGTTAAAAGGACCCTTGGCTCTAATGATTTTAAAGACTACTTAGTTTTTTGTAAGTTCAAAGAAAATATCATTTTCATTTTATAAAAGTACTCCCAAAAGTCTGTAAGAGATGGTGCGTTTATCCATTCAATTCATTAAGCCTATTATAACCTTGATGTGGCACCACAAAAAGAAAAAGAAATGTGAATATAGACACAAATTGAAATTGCAAATCAAATCAAGCAATATTTTCACAGAATAACCTCATAATCAACTGTGGTTTGGAATATAAGAATGGTTCCATACCTGGAAAGCTACTGACATAAGTTATCACATCAGTAGATCAAAGAGGACACGACATTGAAGGGCCGGGGCAGGTACAGACCACGAGACAGATTCTGAAGGCTGAGGGTTCAGCAGGGAGCCATGGACGCCCTGGCTTTTACCAAGTAATCTGGCCTCTCTGGCGCCTCAGTTCTTTTGTCGTAAATGGGATGTATTGATGCATTATAAATTCTATTTTAAGGTTCTGTATATATTTTGACATCTTTAAATTTCCCCCACCCCATGCCCAGCTGGGGAGAGGCTGTGCCTTCTAAAGATAGTCAGTTCTTCAAGTGCCCAGCCTGGAACACGCCGTTGACACCCAAACCAACCAGTCCAGAGCCAGGTCTCATCCGTCAGTGCTGAAGCCCTCCAGAGGCCTGTTCCTTTGCCTTCACCATCCCAGGGCCAGGTGGCTGCCAAAATTATCCAGACTTGCCTACCCCAAGCCATTCGCCCTGCCCCACCTTGGCTTTCCCTGGAAACCCCAGGCAAGTGGCCTAAACCTTCCCCACACTCCTGCCTTCTGCCTCCTGACCACACTGGTGTCTTCCCACGAGGCCCTACATGGCGAGCCTGGGCATCCTGTGTCTAAAACCTGTCAATAGAGTAAGGTTTGTTTTTTCCTGAGCCCCTTCTCTGACCCCTCTTGTGGCCATATCTGAATGATCAACTCATAAGAGATATAAAATGTAACCCATATCTATGGGGATATGGTGACAGTCAAATAAATTAACATTTGTGAAGCTGTTGTACCTGGTGTAGAGTAAGCCCGTGGAAAGAAGTGCATTCTGGGCCGAGCAAAGCGGAAAGCATCACCTCTGTCAATGCCATGATGTCTACCATCATTCCGGGTTAGGAAGCCTTGGTAAACTAGGAAGAGGAAGGTATTTCCTTAATACCATAAGGAGTCTGTGTCCCAGACCAACAGCCAGCACCACCCTCCTGGACAGTAAAGGGACACACATTAAAATTAGGAGCAGGATCCTGATGACCACTGTTACCCCCTTGGTCTCTGGGTGCCAGGACCCCTTCACTTCCCCTCTCCAATTCTCTAATCCAGGAACCTGAGGGAGACCCTGTCCCTCGCTGGCAGAGCCAAGGACTCGCTGCCCTGCACAGCCTCAGCCTGGCATCTGGTGGAGGATGGTGAAGTGGCACGTTTAGTCCAATGATTAAGGGTAGCTGGAGCCCTGGGCAGGCAGAGCCTTCCTTGGGCTGGAAGGAAGGTGTCCGGAGCCAGTCTGCAAGCTTCTGAGAGTCGGGGGCTTTCCCTGAGACCAGGAAGAGCCACTACAACCTCGGCCAGCCCTTCTCCTCCATTAGCCACTACAGCCCTAGAGAGTGGCCAGAAAGTAGGCAAGATCTTCCCTCCCTGGGAAGGGGGAGCCACAAGAAAGGTCACATGGTTCCTCCAGGTGCACAGCCAGAGCAAACCAGGGACATCTGACCACTCTGCCACTCACCTCAGGAAGAGTCATCTGACCAAGGAGGGGGGGAGTCTCCATGGCCCCTAAAGGTCAACCAGTCCAGTCTGCTCAACAATTCATGCTCACTACAAGCAGGGTCTGTGTTTGCAGTTGAAGGTTGAGCAGCCCATCCTAATGGATCTTCCTGAGCCTGCCTGAGGACAGCCATCAGGGGCCCAGGGTAGACATACAGCTTCTGGGCCTGATGTCAGGCCCCTGAGCCCTCCTCTAGGGAACAGGCCAGCACCCCGGGGGATTGTTCCCTTCAGGTTAATTTGGGAAATTATGGCTTGGCAGTCCCTGAGGAGTGTGGTGGGACTAGCACTTCAGGGGCTGCTGACCTCTTACCAAAAGCAAAGTCCAAGCAGTGGCCCTGAAGTGCTCTAGAACCTGGGCTTGAAGTCAGGCTAGAGGCCACTTCTCAGTCAGTCTCAAGGTGCCAGATGGCACCTTTGTCCCCCCAGCTGGGTGGTTTCCCTAACTTGACATGTCCAAACCACAACTCCCCATCTCACATGGCACCTGTAATCCCCTCACCTGTCCCCTCTTAGTCAATGGCATCCTGAGTCAAGCCAACTACCACACCAAGCAGGGCGTCATCCTCACGTCCCCTCTCTGTCCCCACCCACATCCCCTCCATCTGTAAGCCCTGGCAGCCTCCCACAAAACCTGCCCCAAGTTTGCCCCCCACTACCACCAACTCTTCTCCGGCCACGGTCGGGCTTTACTGTGGCCAGCGGGACCTGGCAGAGGCCTCCGGACTCCTCCCCTCATCCTGCCGCTTTCTCTCTTGCCCTTCCTGTCAGCGGCCTGAGTGATTCTTTTTGAAAGGAAAATTAGATCATCCCTGCCTAAAATTCTCCATGGTGATCCAGTACAACTGAAATACAATCTTTGTTCTTTACTAGAATGTTCTCTCCATGGGGGAGAGAACATTTCCCTCCAGTGCACTGCTCTACCCCAGGACCTGGAAGAGCATCTGGCACCAGCTCATAAATGATTGTTTACATAATTATTTCTTTATGAAGGCACAGGCTGCTCCCAGACGCCTTTTATACAAATGAAACAGCTGGCAGAGTGTGACACCAAGAGACTAGAACATCTGACAGTGGAGTGGGCCCCAGTGGATGGGGTGAGAAGAGGCGTGCTTCCGCCCTGGCCAGGGACAGGGCTAGAGCCCAGGACCCTTTAATTGGACTCGGTTTCTCCCAGCCAAGGAGAAAGAGGTGCTGGCAGACCTTGTTACTGACAAGCTTGGGCCTGCAGAAAGCCACAAGTCCTGCCCATCCAGAGGCACGGCAGGTAGAAAAGACACTCTGCAGTGCCATGGGTGTTGCAGGACTCCAGGGGATGACGCCCCTCTGCAGTGCTGGGGATCAAACCCAGGGCTTCCTATGTGCCAGGCAGGCAAGCACGTCACCACTGTGCATGGCCACTTTGCTCTCCCAGCTCATGGGTACCCAGAATGCATCAGGAAGGACTTCTGTCCAGAGGACACAGATCCCAGGTGGAGGGTCCCATTTAGAACAGAGCGTCCTCGGGCTTGGTGCTCTGCCAAGTTACATGTATGCAATAGCCCTTCACTGATGGGGGACAGTTAGTGTCAAAGAAGAACCAGAACGGAACAGTAACACGGTAAAAACAGGTTTTGCTCAAGACCATTGCAATGGGGGGAAAGAGACCTCAGTACAGAACCAGGCTCAATTCCAGAGACAGCCTGGGTGAGTGGAGACGGACATGAAGGAGCAGAGTGGGGGAAACCTGAGGAGTAGGAGGGTTCTGGCTAACCTGACCCAACAGGGCTCTTGCTGAAGACAGGCCAGGGTCACCAGACACCCCCAGGAGGTGGTGGAGGTCCAAGAACCACATCAGATATCGGGGGTGAGCAGATTTGAGATATGAGGCTGGGCGGGGCAGGGAGGTCTTGCTAAAATGATTCACCAGAGTTCTTTTGGTAAAACTGGGTTTTAAAGAAAGTGCAAAGATGGGCCAGGGAGAAGGTTAGAAGCCTGGCTAAAGTTTGGCCAAGCAGAGAATCTTGGCCACTGGCAAGGGGAAGTATTAATCTTAAAATCCTAGAGAGGGAGGCAAATCCTAGGTCAGTGGTAGGAGAAGAAATGTCAATAAAAAAATTGGGAAAATGCCAGAGACTAATTTTAGCCCCAGGAATATGTTTAAAGGAAAAAACAGACCAGATAGTAGGGAATCAGAAAGGAACCATTACCTATTCACTCATCAAGAATTTATGTGATAGCCATCACTGCGCACACCTATAATCCCAGCAGCTCAGGAGGCTAAGGCAAGAGGATCGTGAGTTCAAAGCCAGCCTCAGCAATGGTGAGACACTGAGCAACTCAGTGAGACCCTGTCTCTAAATAACCCTGTCACAAAATAGGGCTGGAGATGTGGCTCAGTGGTTGAGTGCCCCTGAGTTCAATCCCTGGTAAGAAAAAAAAAAAAAAAAAGAATTTATGTCGTGCCTGCTCTGGGCTGGCCTTTGGATATCAGGAGGAGACACCTCCCTCTCTGGGTTCTCCATAGACACTTTCCATTACATCATATTGTATTCTCTGGTCGGGGGCTCCTCATGGTGGGGACTGTGTCCCTGGTGTAGCTGAGTGCTGTCTACTCAATATTTCACAGGTCTTACAATGTTCCAGCCATAGTTGAAGGAACTGTGGGTACCCCTGACAGGAAGTGCAATGACATATAAACCATGTTCTTTTTCTTTTCCCCAGGGACTCCTGTGTGCCAGGCGGGCAAGCACTTTACCACTGAGCCATGTCCCGGTCCTAGTGCAAGTACCTCAGAATACTTAGTTCCCTGTGGCCTTTTCCCTGGGGAAAAGTTCATCCCAGAAAAATACCACTCTGTGCCACAAGGTGGCGATCAAGGCTCACAGTGTTTGGACAGGGATCTCTCTTGCGGAAGATGTTCTTGAGCACCAAAGTCCCAGGAGGGTTTGAGTTTGATTTAGTTGTTTTGGTTTGGTTTTGTTCTGTTTTAATATCTGGAGGGGACACAGCTCCGCTCACCCTCACAACCAAGTTTTTTTTCAAACCACATTCAGGCTTGGGGAAAACAGCCATCAGATAGAGTTTCTGCACCCAGCTAAGTTCAGCTTTGGGAGGCCGTGCACTGCAGGTGGGGCTGACTATGACTCTTTTCCGAGCCACCTGGTAGGCTGGGAAGAATACTGCTGCCTCACTGGACTTGACCAAGTGGGTCCAATCCGAGCCCCTTCATGACTTCTGTTGGAGGTAATGGGATCAAGAGGTCCCTTTACAGTGGGGCTTGCTGTTACAACTGTCAGCCTGAGCTGCCCGGCAGCAGCCTGAGCATGTGGAGAGCACAGCGCAAAGGAGGATGAGAGGTGAGGAGAGGCAGGGAAGCCTGAGGACCTCACTGGAGCCCTGGATTCAGCAGTCACCCAATAATTTCCCTCTCAGCTTAAAGCTAGTTCGAGTTGTTTTCCCTGTCTTGACCCTAAAAGAGTTCATTGAAAACATCTGGAGAAAAGTCCTTCTTCACCTGGAAGAGGTAAGTGCTTAGACTCTGGGGCCAACTGCTGGCGTTGGAGCCAGGGAGCCCGGGAACAGTTCCAGGAAACCCAAAGTTGGCCTCAAAGCTGTCCAGCATCTGGAATCCAGATGTTGTGCCAGGCACTGAACATGTGTGGGCTTTGAAAGACATTGGGAATAAGTAAGGTGGCCTCCAAGTTCTGGCTGTGTGGGACAAGGGGTGATGGTAATAATTGACCATCGTGAGTGTGCGCCAGACCCTGGCATGCATGCTCTGTGAGTTTTCAATCCAAATAGTCCTACACAGCAGGTGCATTGCCAGCCCGCCAACAGGTGAGGAAACTGGTTCTACAAAATGCTAAGACCCCTGGCCAAGGTGACTTACTGATAAGAAGGGGAGGTTGAAGTGAGGAGCCCAAGCACTCCTCCTCCTCAGAGCTGGGAGGAGACACGCCTGCCGGCTACTGTCGCAGACACTCCCACACCCCCAGCCCCATACGGCCACCCAGGCCAGGACAGAGCTGGACTAAGCATGAGTGGAAGCCCTGCTGGCATCTGTGGGCCAGCGGGTTCTCCTTGGGGGGCAGGAGTCACTGGGGTAAGTTGAACTTTGGAACTAGACCCAGGTCCAAATCCTGGCCATGTCACCAGCCAGCTGGGCCCTTAACCTCCTCCTAACCTCCTTGTCTGTAAAGCTGGGATGACAACAAATGTCCCCTTCACATGGCCGCTGGTAAGGACTCCAAAAGGTCACACCCTTTCCCAGTGCCCATAAGTTCTCACTTTTAAAAGCTCATTATCGTAATTATCCATAATTATCATTTTCTCTAAGAAAGGTGACAAAGAGACTATTAAAAAATTCTAAGAGGCTTTGTGAGTTTGAAAATGGACACAGCAGTAGAAAGGCAGCGATTCTGGGAAGAATCTCTAGGGGAGCATTTTACAAAATTCCCCTGCATGGGCGCCATCTCCGGCCCAATTTAACCAAAATCCTCGAGGGTCAGGTCAAGACATTGGTCTTTTTAAAAATTTCCCTCCCATGACTAGTGTTCAGCCAGGGTGCAGAGCCGCTTCTGGGGTGCACAAGGATCTGGTGGCCCATCACCAGCTTTCTTCTCAAAATAGGAGGGAACAGTCTCTCCTACAGGACAATCAAGGCTGGGGCCTCATTCTGTCAGTCGAAATTTACACAGGTTTGGACAGGTCTGTTCTCAACCTTGGTGTTGCAATTAGCAGCTTCGCCTGGCTTTGGTGGCACGGTGACAGATGGACGAAACGAATATACTAAGAGATTAAATACCGAGACGTTATGCCAACAAAATCACCTTGCCCAGACCCGTTCCTTAGCAACTGCACTATTATTTCAGGTTTCCTTGAGAAGCTCCCAGTCGTTCACAACACTCCTTTTCTTTACAATGTGAAGCAGTTATTTATAACTTTAATGAAAAGGAGAGAAGCAAGGAATGAGGCAAAAGAAACTTCTAACCACTCTTCACACACGGCACCAGGCCTGCCCAGACCAACGGGAGCAACTTGGCGACTTGTACATCGGGTACTTCTTTCACATTCCAACGGAAGTGGCTTCTCAGGCCCTCCCAGGGCTTCCCCACGCAGCCCTGCCTTTGATGGAGAGGCAGTGCTCATGTTTGCCAGTCCAACCTGAGGCTGCCCGGGTAGTCATTGTTCGGGAGTTCGGCCCTGGACGCGAGAGCTCAGGACACAGAGTTCTTGGAGGGAAATCACTTTTATGCAGCATGAACAGGCACAAAGAGGGTAACTGGCTGGTTGTGGAAAGAGTCGGGGAAACCTTTCTGGGCTGTTGAGTTGAGTTGCCAAAGACCCATCCTCTTCTTCAGTGGAGTTGTCCCTGGTGAGCTTCCCTAAGCCTTCCCACATGGCCAACTTGGTGTCCCCAGTCCCAGGTAGCAGGAGTCCCTGAAATCCAGGATCTGGACAGGGTCTTGGCTTCCTGTCACCCTTGATCAGATCCATCCCTGCTCTTGACCTGCCTGATCATCTTTGTGGTTGGTCACTGTGGGCTTTGGGTCTCAAATGCTTTATTTCTCTGTCAGAAATCTTTATAAGATTTTTCTACGGCTTCTCTGGGCTTGAAGCCAAGAACACGAAAGAAGCTAACTTTATCCTTAAAAGTAGGAGTTCTTAACCAGGATTAAGAATCCAGGGGCTGGGGTTGTGGGTCAGTGGCAGAGCGCTTGCCTCGCACGTGTGAAGTACTGGGTTCTATCCTCAGCACCACATAAAAATAAACAAAATAAAGAATTCAGCGGCTTTGTGAACTGGATCAGAAAATGCTTGACCTTTGTTTTTGACACCTCTAGCTACAACTTGGTGGTTCCTTCAAATATGAGTGTAAGCAAGAAAGTAGCATCGTTAGTGAAACCAGTGACTCTGTCCTTGGTAAAAACCACAGATCATTTAACAGGACACTGCAACTGTGACAGATTCTCAAAAATGTCATTTGTGCAGATCATTTCTTCAGCATTACAGTAACCATTAGACCTCTTTTTATAAAGAAACACTTATATTAACATATTCCAAAAATAGGCTTTTTATGTGCAAATAACTTTGTTTTGACAGGATGGATAAAACATTATCTTGGAACTCCAGCTTCAAGGAAGATAGAGAAGATGATTTTGTCTATTCTTCTTATTAGGTACAACTAAAAATCCATAAAATTATACTTAAAGAAAACATAAGACGACTTAAAAAAAAAAAAAAGTAGCAGGAAGACAGACCAGACAGGGATCAACAGACCAGGCAACAACACAATAGTGAGTTCCCAGGTTTTCCTTTAACCTCGTAGCTCCCCAAACTGAAAAGACTGACAGTACAAAACACAATGAGTCATCAGCCAATCAGCCAAAAGCCCTGCCAAAGGGCTGCTCTCTCCAGCGAAGCAAGGGAGTGGAGAAGCAAGAGATAACTCTCACCCAGTGACCGCTCTGCTCTAGCCAAAGGTCTCAGTAAGACCATGAGGACACCCATCCTAGCAAAAGCCAAGTGGGAGCCCAGACTTCTGATATCGCCAGTTACCGTGACAAGTTCTGCTCCCCACGTTGAAGTCTGAACATTAGAGAAGCACGCCGAGGCAAGCATATAAAGCAGGGTTTATTTAAAAAGGGGTCACATGCTGTTATCCCAAGAAGCGAGGTGTTCTGCCCTTTTTGTATGTCCTAGGATTCCTTTGTTCTTCTGCTCTCCTCCACTTATCTCTCAAGGTGGGAAACAGGTGGGCTGAAGGGGGAAGGGCAGGATGCAGCAGCCCAGGACACATTAATTATCCACCTTATAGCTCCCTATAGGGAGGGGCAATTCCTGGGACAGGTTACCTTACCAACAGGTTGGAGCAAGTTCTTGATGATGGTGGAGGAAGGCAGGGCTCTGAAGGAATTAACATTTTAATCCCTCAGGGGACAGTCTCCAATTTCCCAGACTTGCTCAAAATTGGCCTCCTCAATCTGACCTGACTGGATTTACCTCTCTATACTGACTGCTGATCTAATTCTGGCTTCACTTTCACACTCACAAGACACCACTGGGGCAGTGTCAGGGAGCCAGGGCTTTAATTCCAGCAGGAACTAATATATTACTAATTACATTAAATGTAAATAGCCTAATATAAAAGACCTTGGGTGAATAGATTAAAGCATGTGACGCCATGTCTAGTCAGATCAGTCCATCATAACAAAATACCATAGACAGGGTAGTTTAAACAACAGTAATTTATTTCTCACAGTTGATAGCCAGAAGTCCAAAATCAGAGTGCCAGCATGTTTAGGTTCTAGTATGGACACTTTTATTGGCTTATAGATGGTCACCTTCTCACTGTATCAGCACAAAATGGAAATAGAAAGCTCTGGAGTCTCTTCCTTATCTTATGAGGGCCCTAATCCCATCTCATAACCTCATCTGGATTCAATTACTTTCTAATTACTCCTCCTAAATAGCATCACATTGAGAGGTGGGGTTTTAACAGATGATTTGGGAGAGGACAAAACATTCAGTCCATAATGCCCAACTATAAATAAATGAATAAAATAAAGGTCCATCAACAACTAAAAAAATAAAAATAGAGGAAAACTTCTTTGATTGAGGAAAAGATCTACAAAAAAGCTATAGCTAACACTAAGGAATGAGGCCTACATTCTCAGCATTGTACTCAGCATGGTGGAAGGACTCTAGCCAGTGCAATAAGGAAGCAAGAGGTTTAAAAAAAAAAAAAAAGGCATACAGACCACAAAGGAAGAAAAAACTATCCCCATTCACAGATGACATGAGTGTCTATGTACCGAAACAAAAACAAAAAAAAAAAAAGATCAAAACTTCTAGAACAGTAACAGATAAAAGATAAGCAAAAATCAATTATATTTTTATATACAAGCAATGAAAACAAATTAAAAATTAAGCACCATTTACAACTGCTCAAGAAATATTCAGGTGTAAATCTTGCATTGTATGCTGAAAACTACTGATGGAAGAAATCAAAGAAGATCTAAAAAAAGATATACCGTGTTCATGGTATACAAGGCTCAACATTAGTTAAAAAAAAAAATCTGTCTTCTACTTCCTTTCATACTTATCATGTAGAAGGATAAAAAATTTTGAATATATTTGTTTTGTCTTCTATAGAGGTGGGGAGGAAACCCTGAAACCCCAATGCTCCTCCCAGTTTTCATGTGACACTAGGAGCAACCTGAAGACAAGCAGAGTCTCCTTATTTCATAGAACACTCAAAGCATGCTGAGCACCTTGAGGGGTCAGCCAGGTCTGCCTTCAGGGAAAGGATGCTTTCCCCAGCCACTGCCAAAAGACAGCCCTCAGCTGTCAGCCTCCCTCAAGGACTGCTTCATCTGGAAAGAAAATGGCTTCCCCAAACGTCTTGTCCCTCCTAGGACAGCCAACATGCAAACACTTGGAGTGCCAGAGCTAAAGGCCCAACTCCTTGCCCCAGCTCAGGATAAATCTGAAGGGTCATGTCAGCTTCAGAGTAATCTGTAGGATCAGCTGGGGCCTCCGTTGATCAAATCACCTCCTCCCTGCGCCCCATCCCTCCATAGGAGCTGCACTGAAGAGCACTTCCATTTAAACACTCTGCAGGCTCATCTCCAGTCTGCTTCCTGTGCAGCCCAGTCTGCAACCACTTGTGCCAAGAGATTTCCAAGAAAGCAGACACTGGCATAGAGTCACTCCACTGCCACATGAACTCCTTCACTCGCAGTAGGTGACGCTCAAAAAAAAAAAAAAACCCAGCAAAAATCTGAGTAATTAGTTGATAATTTAAATCCATATGTAAAAGCCATTTTTGTAGTCCCCAAATAATTAGAATAAGCTCACTTAATAGTATAACCTGCACCTTGGCTTAATGACCTGGGGGTTAAGAGCTACTAGAATGGGGAAGACCCCTTGGCAAACTCTACAATGGCCTCTCTGGCTAAAATAGGAAGTCAAACACAATATTTAATCCCAAAAGGAACAACATAAAACTAAAAGACCAAAGGATGCTGAAGTGAGACAACTCATCAGCTCCATTTTATTCTCCTGTCTGGGACCTGCAAAACCTAGATGGATACTGGATAATGGCACTAGAATACCACACATCAAAGCCGTGTTAATATATTGAATATTAAATATTAATGTGGCCTCCGTGTGTGGTACATACCATTTGTAAGGGTCTGGCGAAGCGTCGGAGGAAGAGAACACAAGAGACTGGCTTCATGCAAAACACACAAGGGGATTTTTATTGAAGAGGATCCTAATTCAGCGCGCTGAGGCTCAAGGCTCACTCAGGAAGGGAGAGCGGCCCAGAGCCCAGAGCAGTGGTCAAGCAGAGCTTAAGTACACTTTTTGGGGAGGGCGGGGGGCTTTGCATACATCAGAACAAATCATCATGAGGCGTGGGAAAATTGAACAACAACTCTGAGACATGATTAGTACATTCATTGGCGGGAACAGGCTGGGCAGGGGTGATTGGTCACTCCTAAGCGGGGTACACATTCAAACTGATTGGTTTAGGTCCTGCGATGCCTACGTGCCAGGCTACACAGAATCCCAGGTTATTAGACAACCAGGGAGTCAGTGGGAATATTTACTGGGCAGTTCCAATATTGTGCTAACAGCTACAAGAATTTCAGGTTTTGGGGGTAGCAGAGGAATTTTATCAATACCTGGTCTTTTACTTTTTAACCCAGGCCTTGCAGTTTAGAAACTTTACAATGCCCGGTCTTTTACACTTTAACTCGGGCTTTGCAGTTTAGAAACAGCTTAGAAATTTTACCCTTATACCATTGATCAGGCAAATGCGTCCTTTCGCATCCCTACCAGAATAAGAGGATTAGAAAGCGTTCGCATTTAAGGTATGTTAATAGCCTTGTCCCAGAACCCTGCCGGCTCTCCTGCTCTCCAGCATAATAGTCCAAAGAGGTCAACCTGGCTTAATTCCCTTTGCCACAGAAGGCAGAGAGCCTGATGTGGTCCCGTGACTCTGGAACCACGGAAAGAGAGCTAATTCTCCCAAAGAATGCTGGCGGGGAGGGGTGGTGCTGAACAACCCCAACACCGGAATAACCAAATATGGACCTAGAATAACCCCCTTGCAACAAGAGTGCTGGACCCTTCCAAATCCTCACTCCCTCCCTCATGCATGTTCTGGACAAGAGCGGGATTCTCAGCAGCACGTGGTCTCTGCCATGGTAAGTCACAATCACAGTCGCCTTGGGTCAGAGAACAGGTAAGGAAACCCGGACCACACCACAGACTATGGAATTCAGACAGGAAGATTGGAGTAGCCATCATCCAGACCCCAACACAGTCTGCCTCCTTTAAGATTCAAAGGAAACCGGCCAGAATCAGGTCCACCAGATGTCCTCTCCCTGTCATTTTTAAGTTTGATGCAAGGAACACAGAGAGAGCAAGAGGAGGAGGCATTTGTTCATCCCACAAAGCTGGAACCAGACCACTCCTGCATCAAGCCTGTGATTCTTGGGTGAGCTAACCCACCCCTTGGTGGGTTTACATTAAACACACCACTATTACCCATCTCTTAAGGGCTACTGAAAAGAGAAAAAGAAATAAAAGTAAACTCCAAACAGTAACTCCACACAGAGGGATGTTTTCGTCAGCTTTTTCACTGCTGTCACCAAAAGACCCAACAAGAACAAATTTAGAGGAGGAAAAGTGTACCTGGGGGCTCACGGTTTCAGAGGTCTCAGTCCATAGACAGCAGGCTCCATTCCTCAGGGCTCAAGGTGAGGCAGGACATCATGGCAGAATGCGACAGAGGGAAGCAGCTCACAAGGTGATCAGGAAGCAGAGACTAAGCCTGGCTCACGGATTATATACCCCAAGTCACGCCCCTCCACCCCCACCCCGTGCCCCACCTCCTCCAGCCACACCCTACGTGTCTTCAATTACTACTCAGTTAATCCCCACCAGAGGATTAATTCATTGATTGGGTTAAGACTCATAACCCAATCATTTCACCTCCAAGCCCTCTCGAATTGTCTGACAGATAAGCTTTGGAGGGACACCTCACATCTAAATCATAACTAGGAAGCTCAACAAAGGTGAATTTCCCCTTCCTCTCCCCTTTCTCTTCTCCTCCCAGAATCCCACAGGCCAGTTCGGGGCTCCATCATGGAGCCTTGGAATATGTCAACGTCCTTGCCATAAATAAGCTTCACCTGGGAACTCTGAGCTGTTGTTACTGGAAAAGCTGTGTGTGTCTGTGTGTTCAATGAAGCATTTTGAAAGAAACCCCATTAATCAGTGGATCTTTGCTATCCAGTTCTGTGCGGGTTATTCAAATCTTCATTTTTTTCTTAGATGGATCTGAAATAAGCCTGATCCTACAGAAACTCAGTGACATGTTGTAGAGCTGGAGAAATCACATTTTCTCATACCTTCTGTGTACTTTTATGTATTGATGGATTTTTTAACATAAGATCAATGATTTATGAAATCAGGGAGAAAAACAAAATTGAAACCAAATCTTTGACATACATCCCTCTGTGCCCTGGAGTAAGCCTCACGCCTCTTTAGGACCCACTCACCTCATCTATTAAGTTGAGGGATTGGTCTGGATGCTCTCAGGGGTCCTTCTGAGGATCTTGAAATCTCTGTGCATTTCAGGGTCTCTTGCCCACAGGGATAGGGTGTTTGTTTTGCATTTGGACCAGCTGGCACACCTGCAGCCAGAATTCTGCAATGTGGGCAATGCCTGGCCTGGCCCAGAGTGACAGACTGCAGTCAAATACAGAAATCAGCCTGTTCTGTGAAGTGCAGGCTGCATCTGCCCCCTTAGGATCTGTTCATTAACTATGGGTTGTCAGGGAGTTGGCCTGTCCACCCTGAGCCCAGTTTGGAGTTGATGAAGAACAGGATGAGCTACAGCTCCCAGAGCAAGTCTGCTGAGCCCAGGGAGAGAACAATGAGCACCCGCTGCAGAATGCTAAAGGACTCCAAACCAAGTCCCTCTTAACCAAAGGACCCATTAAGACACAGGTCCTAACTACCTCAACAATAAGCATGAGAAATCGACTCAGGAGTACAGTCTTACCGTGACCTGTCAGCTGATTTCTATTCAGGCCTCAGCTGTGGGCCCCAGAGTATCATTCCCTGCTGATTATCATAATGAGCACCTGAGTAGTAAAGGGCTGCTAAATTGTTCGTGCACTTGTGTATTTTGTGGGGCGTCCATTCAAGCCCCCGAAGCATCCTCTCCCCTTCCATTCAAGTGGAAAATAACCAGCAGGGAAGGCAGAAGAACACAGGTAATAAATGTTGGCAGGAAGGAAAGGAAAAGGGAAGAGAGAGGAGAGGGGAGGGGAGGAGGGGAGAGGGAGGAAGGAAGGAAGTCCAACAACTCAGACCTCTCTCAGGTTGGCTGCCACAGAGGGCGAGGATTTGCTTGGGTTGGGTTTGGTTTCAAAGACAGCCTTGTGCAAAGTATGCAAGAGACCAGCTGTCTGAGTACAAAGGACACTGGCAGACACAAAGCAAGTGGGACAACAACCGCTGTTTGGGAACAACGTGCTCTGTAGAGGTCGTATGGAGTGGCTTGGAAAGCTAATGGGCTTTGGGGCAGCCTGCCTGACTTGATTCCCAGCTCTGCCTCTGAGTTACTGTAACAGAAAGCTCCGTCCCTGTCCCCAATGCAATCAATGCCAATTTAATAAGGAGGACATGGTCTTGAGAAGAAGGATAAAGAAGGTTTATTGCTTTGCTAGCAAAGGAGAAACACATTCCTGTCCCCAAGTCTGTGGCTCTCTCAATCAGGAGGGACATGGGAGGGGCGGGGCTGGGTTGGTTTTAAAGTAACTTCAAAGGTTACATTCCAGGTGTGCTCTGGTAGGGAGCCCCAGGGCACCCTGATGGCAGGTGAGGATTCACTTGTTGATTTGGGAGATGTTCAGTTCCCAGACCCTCAGCAGGCATCTCTTCCTGTAGTGGGTGTGTTCCAGGGTGCAATAAAGCCTGAAGGTGTCAGGGCCTGGCTTAGCTAAGCAGTGCCTCTCCCTACGTCCACCCACCTTGGAAGCTGCCGGGTCCCTGCTTCCTCCCCACACAGACAAGGGCTCTGCCCTCTGGAAGCTCCAAATCTCTCCTGATAGTCAAGATGTCATTTCAACAGTGATTATGGGACACCAAAGGAACTAAGGATCATTTGGAAGAAGGCTGCGACAGAACCTGCCAAGAGAAGCCAGGCAGCCTTACCTGAAGTCTGCGCTCCTGGAGGAACCATCCCTGCTGCATAGGGCAGGAGAAGGCCGTTCCAACTGCCTGAGTCCCTGCTGTGAACATTCTCCCTGATGCCCGCCACTACTGGCAAGACCTCTGGATGAACAGCCAGTGCGCATCACCTGACCAGTAGGACCAGGAGCACTGTCTGGCGGGGTGCAGACCCCCTTGGCCGCTGGCCCCCCTATGCTCCCCCAGCTCACTCCAGCAGGACACACACGTTGCCAGTGGCTGGGGGCTGGGGCCAGGTGTCCTTGTGTATGGACCAAAGAGTGGGGACCAGAGGCAGAGGATGGAGAGGGAGTCAAGACCTGGGGGTATCCTGGGGGGCGCCAGTGTCCATGGCTCCAGGGATAGAGTGGCAGCAGGACACTGGGAGAGCACTGGGGATGAGGCTTCTGTTCTCACCCCACCCCCGAGCAGGAGGAAGATGCTTGAAGGGCAGGAGTAGATGGCAGCAGATGCGCACTTCACCCTAGAGAGCAGCAGGAGGTGCGGCATCACCCGTGACCCTGCTTTGCTTGGGGGTGTGCAGGGGCAGGGTGGGTGGCTGGGGCAGTGGGGCAGTGTCCACCGGGGCATGCGTTGGTGTTAAGTCTGGTGCTTTAGGCCACAACGAGGTCAGCCAAGGAAGTGAGCAGCCTTTGGGAGCCGTCAGACAGCCAAGAACTCATACAGCGACCTGCAGCGAGGACAGTAACAGCAAATGCGACAGCTGGGTCCCTAGGCAGTGGCAAGCAGTGGACACAGGATCACATCCCAGTAGGCCAGCGTCCAGGAGTACAGTTGGGCAGAGATGGGGTGCTGCTGCTCTGAGGATGAAAAGGAAGTTGCCCAGGACTCCCTCCACCTTGCAGGAGCAAGCACTCCCCTTTGGTCGGGAGAAGGGTCCTAGCAGCTGTTTCGTAAGAACAAGTCTCTACTCATCTTCCTTTCTTTCCTGCCCCAGACTTCCCCAGCAAACCCTTTTCTTCTTATAATTTAATTACAGAACTTGGGGCACCGACTCTTTATTAATTTCTAGGAGATGGAGAATGTCACATTCTCCAGCCCTTCTGGGGTGGGAGGCCATAGTGAGGGCCTGGTTTGCTGGCACCGCATGCAGGCCCCAAGAGGACTCCTGTCCTGCACCACACTCCTCTAGGCCTGTGATCCTCCTTAGCTGGGATCAGGGCACCTCCTTTACCAGCAGACATGGGCCCCCAGGGCACCCAGATGGACCAAATTCCTGGCAGCTAAGTCAGGTAGAAGTTGTTGCATTCAGACCAGCTCATCTTGCTTTGGCGTAGCTGCATGGGGGTCTGACGGCTCATTAATAGTCCCTCTCTCAGCCTTGAGAAGACGAGAGAGAGAGAGAGAGAGAGAGAGAGAGAGAGAGAGAGAGAGAGAGAGAGAGAGAGCGCAATGTGGATTGCATAGAGACCTTAGGGAAAATAAGGTCATCAATGGTGCTGACACACACTCCAGTCTTCTACCTGTGGCCAGCCTTGGGCTTTCTAAAATGAGGTCAATGTGCCCTCAGCATCTGTCCTGCAAAGGGCAGTGGCCTCAGGACTCTCATCTGTAGGAGCCTGTTTACAAGCACACTGGCCATGGCCAGGCCACCACATCAGACTATCCTAGGGCACACTATGCTGCAGTACCCTGCCTCTTACCCCAATGACTGGGCCAGCCTCCTAGAGGGAAGAACCAGGGTGACCGGGTTGTTCCAGGCTGGGGACAAATTCCAATACCTGACTTCTAACCCAGAGCTCAAGCTGAAGTCTTTATGTGGATTTTTATTTCCTGAGGGTCTGGGGAAGTAGTGACAGTATAGCTTTCCATGAGTCATTTGATGTCATTCCAGGAGGAGATGGGTTATGGGACCAGGGGATTCGATCATTAGTAAGTCAAGAAGAGGATTTGTGAGAGTCCAGGGTGGGCGTGGAGGGCCTAAAAGTGGACAGTGTTTGTCCTGTGCTTTTTCTAGCTCTGGTTTCTTTATTCTAGCGCCAAACATCAAAATGAAATACATTTGACCTTTTGTTGTTAGGCCCCTCTTGAGAGTTGCTCAGTGAGATTCATCAGTTTAAGGGTCCTATGGAGAGTCTGGGCAAACCTCTGCTCTCCACCTGGCCTGGAGCTTGGCTGTGAAATGACTGTGTGAACCCCCAGACCCCACCGTGGGCAAGAGATGCGCATCCATATGGCCTGACTCTGCAGTGGGATTCGCCAGCCTTCTCTCCATTACTCACCTTAGAGAGGCCAAGCAGAAAACTGGTGCTTTAATCCTGTTACCCCTCCTTCACTGGAACAGAAGAGGATTCAGAGAGGTGGTATTTTAAAGATAATGTAGAAAGGTAGCAGGAAAAAAAAGAGGAGAATAGAGGAATAAAGAATGAGAAGAAAGGAATCAAGTTGAAATGCAGAGAATAATAATTCAAATCCTGTTAGAAGTACAAAAACTTGGGCTGGGGATGTGGCTCAAGCAGTAGCGCGCTCGCCTGGCATGCATGCGGCCCGGGTTCGATCCTCAGTACCACATACAAAGATGTTGTGTCCGCCGAAAACTGAAAAATAAATATTAAAAAAATTCTCTCTCTCTCTCTCTCTCTCTCTCTCTCTCTCTCTCTCTCTAAAAAAAAAAAAAGAAGTACAAAAACTCTGTTATCAAACTAAGACTTGCTGCTTTCAAAAACTGTATGTGAAAGTCCAGTCTCTCAATAAATTGGGCCTGTAACTCCATTTCAATCCATATATTGTATCTTTCCAACACTTTAACACTAGTTTATCTTGGCTTACAGGATAAATGGATCCCTTGAAAAGGTGTCCACAGATTCATTTTTAAGTGGTATTTTATATGTATACCAGAAACTCTTGTTTATGACTCTGCCAAGAACATTTTGGAGTCTTCTAGATCTTACTTGTCAACCTACACATTTGATGTTTTTAGAATTTATCAAGTTATTTGTGGAAAAGGGTGACAAAGTGCTAACCTTTAAATAAAGCTCCAGATTCATGATGGTATAGAAATTAATCATGAAATTCTCCACTTTGATTTTGATGGACTGTGGATTTAGGCATATACAATCTTGTGCCATATATTAAAATGCTGGCATTACTCAGGTGGAGAACATGGGGTCACATAAAACCCCAAATGAACAGTCATCTCTGATGTTAGTTGGTTCTGACAAATCTAGATCGAAGAGTATATTTTCCTTGGCATGATTTATCCTTGCTTTGACCTTGCCCGTCCTTAGGTTGTAGGTAACTGACTTGGCTTATTAATCCCATGGCTAGAGACTGTGCCAGTGATTTAATATTTATTGAGCACGCACAACATGTCAAACATAGTACAAGAGCTTTCCATAGCGACTCAACAACACAAGCATCATAGGAAAGACATGAACACATGAAGGTAAATCTTTCAAGGACCTGCCTTGGGAAACAGAGGTGATTCTGAGGACCTGTCCTTTAAATAATGCTTTATGGGGGATGGGCCTTGTGTTCACTCCAGGATCAAGCCACACTCCTGCCTGGGTCCCATTGAAGTAACTTCCTTGCCCTGCATTTGAAAGACTCAATGTTCAGACGTGCAAACCACAGGACAGAGGTGGTAGACTTAGCCTTCCTGAGATAATAAATATGAAAATGAGCTGCTTCCATAAAAGATCAGCCTGAAAATTCATAAGAACAAAAACTCAGGAAGGTTACATCAATGGAATATTGTTACATCTCTTGCAGTTCTTTCTCCAGGTAACTGTTGCCAACACATATTGAAACACTCCTCTGCTGATTTAGTGAGATAAATCTATTGATTGACTGCCAAAACTGAGACCTGGGGACAAGGCTTGCAAAGAGGATTACAGAGCCTCTATCAGCCTTGGGCATGGCTGCTGCCAAGTCCCAGGCTGGATCAGTGCCCAAATTTGCTCCTGTCTGACTCCCTGCAGGAACAGCCTGGGTACACATATTAGGTGCTTAGATTAATCAAAATAATTTACGAAATACAATTTTCTATCTACAGTCCTATACGGGTTTCTCCGTAACTCATCTCAGAATTTTTTTTAATTAAATTAGTCTCAAATAGATGTCACATGTGGTAACAATTAATTGCTATTCAGTTACCAATTTTCATAAGTTGTAAAGATGTTTATAAACCCAGCATGATTCTCCCACCTCTTTGAGCTCTCCATAAATTCTGTACAAATGTCAAAAACTTCACATTGTAGACATGACAGAAATGGGTGGCAGCTTTTCTAATGATTAATGGGGACTCTTTCTTCTCACAGTTAATATAGACTCAAATTAAGCTAATCGGGGAACATTTTAATTTTTTAACACCCTGACAATGAGAACTTGGAAGAATTTATGGCATATAACTTTAAGGTGCAATTAACCTGAAGTTGATGTTTCTTCCAAACTGATAAAACTCACAAAGTAGTGCCTCACACAGAATTATGTGAGAACTAGTGAATGAATACCTGTATGTTCAAGCAAAAGGATTTCTTTGTGATAAATCAGGTGTTGTCTGAAGAGTTGTATGACATGCAACTTGCTGTCAAATCCTTAACACCTTTGGTAGTTACAATTGAATCTTCATTTGGATGTTTCTGAGGCTCATTAGAAAAGAGGAGAATTCTTAAACTGCTTAATATTGGATGCACATCAAAATTACTTCAAGTGCTATAGAAAATGCAGATGTCCAGACATCATCTCGAGTCAATTAGACTCTCTAGGGGTAGGACTTAGGCATTGATGTTTTTTCTGAAGGCTCCTAGGTAATACTAGGAGTACCCAGGGCTGAGAAACAGTGATTTAAACCATACAAGAAAGAGACATTGCAGGTGATGCACACCTGTAATCTCAGTGATTCAGGAGACTGAGACAGGAGGATCACAAGTTGAAGGCCAGTCTCAGAAACTTCCTGGGATGCCTGGGAGATACGCTCATTTGGGGCAGGGAACATAATCCTGTGACAATATGCTATGGCAGTGGGCTGCATTATTAGAGCACAGATTATTCGTCCTCCAATACTTGGACAAGGCTAAGTGGCTTGGTGACATTGCCAGAGGTAACTTCTACCTCCCCTCCTAAACTGCCTAGTTCTTTCTTCAAAGCCAGCTCTTCCCTGTTCTTTCCTGCGCAGTGAAGAGGCCAACCCTGTAGCTACTGAAGACTCCTCTGGCTGCCTGGCCCAATCACAAATGCGTCCTCTCCCATCATGGTTGACATTGGTCTCAGGATTTAATACTTGTCATCCCAATACCAACCTTTCTCTCCTTGCCTTTCAGAGCACTTCAGCAAGTGAATGAACTCATTTCTGGGAGTTAGAGAACCAAGAGGAGGGGAAGCATTGACTGAGTGGCTGTAGACACTAGTTCGTGCCTCACATACCACAGGGGCTGATCTGACAGCTGGGTATTGAGTATCATTTCCCAAGGCTCCTGCTCTCACTGCCCCAATTGCTGTTCTAACATTCATTATGGAGACCCTTGTCTCAGGGCACTTGTCCTCCTTAACTCTCAGGAGATTAACATGATAATTATCAGCCTGCTACCATGCCCAACAGTCTTCACCTGTTCCCTTAACCCTGGAAGTAATTAGTGAACTGTTGGATCTGTGCATCTTATGGACAGCAGCGTATTTTCCTGTGCTGTCCTTAAGGAAACTTCTCCCAGTCCTTCTAATCAGGGTTGATATGTTCCAAGTGTCTCCAAGGAGCAGGTGCTGAGCAGTCAGACGACAGCTGCTGATGTGTTGCAACTGAGCAATTAGAGAATGCAGGAGAATTGCTGTGGCATACAGTTTACATCGAGCGTTCAGAACACCAATAAAATATTTGAGTGCCTGCCTTGTGGCAAACACTAGTTGTGCACACACACACACACACACACACACACACACAAACACACACATGCACAATGCCTGTCCTTGTGTCCTTTAGTTATATGTCCCCTTAAATGAACTGGACCTTTTTCTCTTTAGCTATCTATTCATTGACTAATCCATCTCATCATTTTAAAATAGTAGTTGAGGAGTAATAACAAAGGACAACAAAAACAAGACTTTTTGAAAGGCAGTTTGTAAGTGGTTTTGTACTGTAAACTCAAGTGGTTTTAAAACTAAAATCCTTTTGTGCCTAATGGTCTTATTCAGGAAATGCTGAAATCCTAAGTAAAGAGTTGTAAAACATATTCACCTGAAATCCTGGAGTCAAGGGTTCAAGTTGATGTAAGAATACCAGGCATTATCTCAGCTGAGTCCTTTTAAAAAGGCAAGCTGAAAACCTCTGCCAACCCCAATAGGCCATTTGGAATCCCACCCACAGTGTTCCTTCACCACCACTGAGCAAGAGGAAGAGAAAGCAGGGATGAAAACCATGGTTCTAAAACGTTTTCTGACCCCAGAGAAAGGTCTGTTTGTCTTTCCAGGACATAAGGAAGAAATAATAAATCCTCTTCCCTGGCCTCCTACTCCGCAAAGCCCACTTAACATTTTAAAAGACACAAGAACAAGACAGGACGCTAGACAAACAGTCTGGGTTGGAAATTTTTCCCTTGTGCTGGCTTAGCTCTGGAAATAAGGTCTCCAGTCCAACCTTGGAGGCCAGAGAACCTGGAACTCTGCAGCCCAGGCCTGGCACAGTGGCATCAGATGATCACGCTGACGGTCACGGTCTGGCCATGGGGTGCGATCTTGCGGGGCCAGGTGAGCAACAGCTTGCGCAGCTCCTCGCGGAAGCTGTCGTGCAGCCAGGCGTAGATGAAGGGGTTGTAGCAGGCAGAGCTCATGGCGAGCCAGTGGCAGAGCAGCTGCACCAGCCCAAAGGCATAGGGGTCGATGGCTTGCGGGTCAAGATCCCGCATCAGGTTGAAGACATGCAGCGGCAGCCAGCACACGGCGAACACCACCACAACCATCACCAGCAAGCAGAAAGTGCGGCGACGCCGCGCACGGTCCCAGTCCGCCTGGCTCTGGGTCACGCAGCCCGGCACCACGCGGTTCCGAAGCTTCACCGACACCCGGACATAAGACAGGAGGATGACCAGCAGAGGGAGCAGGTAGGTGACAAGCAGCAGCCCCCAGGCGTAGAGCTGGCGCTGGCGCTCCTGGGAGCCCCAGAACTCCTCGCAGAGGCGCACATCGTGAGGCTTGAGCTCGACGTGGTAGGTGTGCACGGCGGCGGGCAGCGCCAGCACCGCGGACAGCGCCCAGATAGCCAGCACCGCGTAGGCGCTGAGGCGCAGCGAGATGCGCCGGCGCAGCGGGTGCACCAGCACGACGTAACGGTCCACTGCTATGGTGGTGAGTGTGAACACCGACACGTAGACGGTGACCGGCTGCAGGAAAAAGACCAGGTGACACAGACCGCCGCCGAACACCCAGCCGCGTGGCTCGAAGGCGTAGGCCAGCGTAAGCGGCACGCAGGCGGCACACATGAGCACGTCTGACAGGGCCAGGTTGCCGATGAGGAAGTTGGTCACGTTGTGCAGCCGGCGCACTCGCGCAATCACCAGCACCAGCAGGCAATTGCCCACCAGCCCCACGACCACCACGACGCTGTAGAGCAGCACAATCAGCCCCTTCAGCTGATGCACAAGCTGCAGGCTTTGGAATGGCGTGATGGCCTGCGCACCGGGGCCTGCTGCTGACCCGTTGCCCGGCGAGGCCTCTGTGCTCTGGTTAGCTGGAGTTGTGGCTGCTGCTGGCAGCCCAGAAAACAAGTCAGGGACCCTGGGGTTTCGAGCAGGTAGTGAGGTCATGGCCACCTGTCCGAAGATAATTGAAGTCGGTGACGTTCTGTTCTCCATCCGCCCCTTCTACATCATTCGTGCCCGCCCCTCACCACCCAAGTCCTCCCCTTGGAATAATTGGCCACACAACAACCCCAAAATCAATAAAAATTGCAGTCCTTCCTCCTGTGTGAAATAAATTCAAGCATGGTTAGACATGCACGGGTTACTTAAACTACTCCTACTTCATTTATAGCCCTTCAGGTCTACGCAGTCCAGACCCAGGAGCGAGGTCCTACCTGCGAGTGGGCTTGGCGGATGGGAAAGCGTTCCCAAGAGGGAGGGAGGGGCAGGACCTGCGCTGTCCTCTAGCGGCCCTCCGCCCGCGACGGCAGCCCGGGCTTCTGGCTTCTCCGCCGCGGCTGAACGGATCCAGGGGTTCCCAGTGGGCTCAAAGCTTTTGAGAGGGGCTGGGAGCGCCTCCCCCTCCGGCTCGCCCTCCACTCCAGCGCTCCCTTGTATGGAAAATGGGGGCGGAGCGCGCATTTCCCAACTCTGCGCTCAGAGTACTAGTGGGGAGGGCAGTGCCGGAGGATCGAGCCAGGAAGGGGGAGGGCCGGCCAGCCGGGGCTGGAGAGGCGCGGGGTAGGCTGGGCTGCGGAGCTTGCCGCGCCTCTGAGACTCCCGTACACGAAGAGCGCCAGGGAGGTGAGAAGCGGGAGGCGCCGGCTGTCAGGACGGCGTCGCGCGGTCTTCAGGGGAAGGCGCAGGGGAGGGAGCGGGGGTGAGGGTCGAGATGCACCGGGGAGGTGGGGGAGTCAAGACAGACCTGCCCTTCAGCTCCGGATCCTGCGGAGAGTCCCAGCCAAGGCTGACCGGGGCGCTGGAGGGTTCTGGCAGGGGGTGGCAGAGTGGCGCCCGGAGTTCGTCGCGGAACTTGGGGCTCTCGCCCTACTGCTCAGGCTGCAGCGCGCTTCGCGGGCGCAGGGTCCCTCCAAGCCCGGAAGGCTTCGGAACCACGGACAGCTCCCGCCAGACTGCCTGCTGGTCCTGGAGTGTAGCCCGAGCCCCGCGCGCCAGAAAACAATTAGGGAAAACCCTCCCTCTAGGAGTCCCAGGCGTCCGGAGAAGGCCTGGTTCAAAGAGCTGTCTCCCTGCTTGCTTTCTGAGCTGGGGCTGCCGACTTAGAAGAGTAGAGGGGATGAAGGAAGACGAGCCTGGTCTCCGGAGATCGGAGGGTTGGTGACTTGCAAGATCACCACACATGGGACAACGCCATCTTTTACTTCTCTGAGTCAGAAAATGCAGCCCTCTACATTACCCTACACAGACACCGTGTCTGGCCCCACCACTCCCTCTCACTTTCTCTCATGCTTTCAGCTACAGCGACCTATGCCTTCTCTGCCTGATTTTTCCAGTACAAAATGTTAAATTTCTGGACCAGTCGTCCATCCTTTTCCTCCTTGAATAAACGCCCTCCTCGTTTTTTATTTAAGGATAAAAATAATACTAGTAATCGCAGAATTTCTGCATGAATAACAAATGCAATAAACATTTGCAAAAACATTTCATAAAATCTTTAGCAGTATTCAGTCGTCATTGAAATGCAAATTTATCTGGACCATAGAGGGTTCATTATCAGGGGAATGGGGCTTTGTAAATTCCTACATATACTCCATCTCAGCTCTTCTGCCTCTCTTTTCCTTTTTTCAAATAATAGAGCTTCATTTTCCCCTTTCTGCTAAGTCCTGTGCTTGGTCCTCGAGGCTATAGATATTACTACTCCAGCTAGACTAGAAAGAAGTAGCAAATTATTGCACCTTCCAATTCAAGTGAGTCATTCATACAGGAAGAAAAGTCAGTGTTGGGCACAAAACAATCGATTGTATGCACCTGAATCCATCCTAAACCCACGCTCCCTGAGTTACAATTTAGCTAAAGCCAGTGTGAATTTTTTTGAAGCTCCAGATAAGATACAATCTGCACTTGCCTTATCTCTCACTGAGTAATTTTTCCATCATGCTCGCTGGCAGGGTTGTATGTACCTGAAAGCAGAGGTGATGCTTAGCTTCAAAATGCCTTAGGAGAGGAAATTGTGGCAAAGTAGGTAAAAAAGGATTTGGGATATAGTTAGGCCTCATCACCAGAGCGATTGCTGTGCTCAATACATACATCGTAAAAGTAATCAGAAGAAGATGACAATCAAAAAATCGTATTTTGGAATAAAGAACATGTAAATATGGGGGTTTCAAAGTTCAACATTAGCGTACCCTTCGCAGAAGAGAGTGGATCATTTTCCACATTAATGCTCAGACTGTCTTGTGCTAATACTGCTCCAAAACCCTGAAAGGTCAAAGATAAACAAAGAACCCTGAAGACAAATTAAGGTAATCCTTCATAGACCACACAGCAAAATAAGGATTTTGTTTCCTCCCACTCTCAAAAAACTTTGGATGGCCCATCAAACCAAGGCCAGCCCCTGAGCTTGGCATTTCCAACCAGCAGTCCTTGAATTCTGGTGCTCCGTCATGTGTGTGGATGGAGGGCTTCCCCATGCTGTCCAAGTCACTCCCTCTCCTCAGGCCTCACTTGGTTAGCTATTGGCATGCCCTCACCATTTCTGCCCAATAGATCTCGTAGGGTTTATTTTCTTTTTTAGAATGTTGGCTGCTTTGTCCCACTCTACTCTAGGTGTTCACATCCTTCATACCCTACAAGATCCAACTCCAAGATTACCTTGTTCTCAAAGACTTCTGCCTTTCTCGCTGGGGTTGTGGCTCAGCGGTAGAGCGCTCACCTAGCATGTGCAAGGCCCTAAGTTTGATCCTCGGCACCACATAAAAATAAATACTTTTAAAAATAAATATTAAAAAAAGACTTCCACCTTTCATAATTCTTCTGTCCTTTATTACTTCCTACCTTTGAAACTGAAGAAGTGTTTAGCTTCCCTGTCTCCAGCAACACTGACTGTAAACTCCATAAGGGCCAGAATCAATGTCTTAAAGCACGTTTGTACCTATAATGTGTCACCAACCCAGTCAATACCCAACACATGTTTCTTTTGATTGAACAAATTAAAGTAACCACCATTTACTGAGGGCTTTATGCATGCTAGGCACTGGGCTAAGTACTTCACATGTATAAATCCCAGGGAAGAGAGTCCATCATTTGCCAAGTTCCAAGCTAAGTCTGGTAAGGGTTCCAAATAATTAACCATAATGACTTAGCTAATAGTCAGAGGGGCTGGAATTTCAGCTTAGATCTGCCTGGTCCTAGAGCCAAACCATTCAACTGCTTCACTATACTGCCTATGAGTGAATGACAGACGTACCTTCAAATGGGACATTCAAACAGGAAAAATGTAGGCTTCTTAAAGGAAAATTAAGTGTAATCCTCCATAGAACTCCAGAAAATTAAGTGGTTTATTAAAGGAAGTTCTAGAACGCTCAGGTACAACTCTAGCCCTGTTGTGTTTAAGTTAAATTGATCTTTATGTCTCACCCAAAAGACTCCTCGCTTCTATCCCATAGAGGAAATAAAGTTTGGGCCATCTGAATTTCAGATGAAATTCCCATAATCCCTTTCAAGAGGGATTATGGGAACCTGGTCTCTCCCCCCGCCCCTCTCCTTCCTGGCAACCTGCTCCACCGCATGTTCCTGTCATGATGTGCTGCCTTGCCACAGGCCCAAAACAACAAGGCCAAGAAGCCATGCACTGAAACTGCAAACCAAAATGTTTTTCCCCTTTATAACTTGATTATCTTGGGCATTTTATTACAATAACAGAGAGCTACCTAACACAAAGACAATAGGCAATGTAATGTGGCAAACATTAGACAGAAACAATAGAAGTAAAGACTGGAATTAGGGGCCTGGGAAAGTTGATTAGAGGGATCCAAAAATTTGACACAAGTTAAGTTCATGCTGATACATTGAAGTTAACCCAAATATCTGAGAAAACACTAGATATCATCTTTAATTACTAGCAGAAGAAAGCAATTATTTGGAATTTGTCTTCTAAGTCCAGGCGGTAACAAGGCAGAAGCTCCCCTAGAAACGTATTTGGTCTTCCAAGCCTGTCCTGTGAGTGTCCCTTGGGCCACCCTCTTGACTCCTGAGGCTGAGCCATGCTCCAGCTGTAGAAGCCTCTCCCACACGGCAGAGCTAGCTACCTAGGACAGAGAACCACCGCTGACAGGCAGTGTAACAACTGACATAACATCTCAGACAAAAGCAAAGAAAGCACCATGTATTTTTCTAGATGACTTTGAGTAAGTGATTTTTGTCACAGACCCCAGACATACTAATTATATCTGGGATTCTTGATTTCCAATTCTTCTCAGACTTAAATATCTATTATAGCTGTTTCTTTCAAAATCTTTGTGGTTTTTTTTTTTTTGCTTAATGGTTTGTACATGAATTACCCACTCAACTAAAATAAGACCTTGAAGTAGCAGCAAGGCATAAGAAAAGAGAGATGCATGCGTGTGCTCCATCCTGATGGGCATATTGAATCAACCCTGGGTGAATGCCACATGCCACCTCTGGATATGATTCTTTATTATCCAAATTCTTAATGAAATAAATTCAAAAGACATTCTACAAAAGCACAAGGCTCCCTCCCTCATGCATTGAAAATATAATTGATTTTTAAAATTAAAATAAAATATAAAAAGCTTCTTTAGGCAAAGCGTGTGTCATAATAGGCAAAGAGCTCATCTTCTTGCTATTGTAGTAAGGAAGGTGCCCACACACCTGAGGGACTGGCACCAACACCAAGCTTCCAAAACCACCCCCCAGGAACAAACCTCCACCCACACACTCCTGTCTACGTTGTCACTGCTACTGTCACCTCCACCAATGCCACTTCTGCATTGGAAACTCAGTCTTGCAGCCATTACTATGTGTTCCCCAAAGCCAGACACTCATCCGGCAAAAGGAGACCCCAATTTTCTCAAGTGCCTCATTTATCAATATGCTTCACTCATGGACATTTGGGCAGCAGAGCCCAAATCCACCCTTGAGTTCTAACTGCAAAGTATAAGAATTCGGGCTCCACCCTCCACTTTGGTAAGATAATGAGGAATTTTCCCCAACTCTAAGCAGATACTAGGTAGCCATAATTAGGATAATTACCCACTATACCCTGTTTTCAGTCTTTAAGAGCAGAGATGCCTATTTCAAAAATCACCCATTGCTACCCTTCCTCCTCAGCTCATCATTTTGAATAAAATCTGAGAAAAAACATGATTAAAGATATAAAAGTTTCTATAGATGTATATATATTTCATATTGTATTAACTTAGTTGGCCTTAATATATATGATATTATGTGTTCTACTTTATGAGAAATAAAGCCCCCGGGGGCTGGGGATATGGCTCAGTTGGTAGAAAGCTTGCCCTGCATGCACAAGGCCCTGGGTTCAATCCCCAGCACCACAAAAAAAGAAGAAATAAAGCCCCCCAAATAAAGCTTTCAATGATATGAGACATGTAACGACACCAGGGTTTCTTATGCTGCACACTGTGACATTTGGGGGTGGCTAATTCTGGGGGGGGGGGCTATCCTCTGCATTGTAGTATGTTTAGCAGCAGCCCCGCTCCACCTCCAGGTGCCCTCCACACCCAGTTGTGACAATCACAAGCATTTCTAGGCCCTGCCAACTGCCTCCTCAGAGGGTGCAGGAAACACGGCTCCCTGCCGACCCTGATGCAGCCCTTGATGTTCCCAGAGTAATCTCTCACAAGCAACCCTCGGAGTCAGCTCTCTGCAGGCACCTTGACCCTAGAACAAATTGATATAGAACAATATCATGGAAATATTTCATTTCCTGCTATCCTCTCTATCTTTCCTGAAATAGCAACAGGGAATATGGATAAAGATGATGCTTTTTAAAAAAAGAAAACTCTAGGATAAGAAAAATGAATTACCAAAGGGAAGAGAAAATAGTCACAAAGCCTGCAGACAAAACAAGGAATAGCGTCCAGCTCTTAGGCCTCAGGAGCAGCTCTGCCCCTGTTAAATGAGAGTCACTGTGCAAAATCCTTATCACGGAAGAACCCCAGTCTTGGAATTTATAAAAAGATCATAATAGTGCCCACTTCCAAAGGAGCTGAGGTGACCTGGTGATGTATCACGTGTGAAGGAACATCACTGGCTCCCAGCATAGCTGGCACTACCCTTGGATGACCCTCTCGCCTGCCTTAGGGGACTATTTTTTTGTTGAGGAGGTTCCTGGGGTGCTATTCCCAACTCTTTCACAAGATAGTTACTCTGCAAGACAGCCTTGTGGTGGGAAGAATGTGCTGTTTTCTCACTCTTTCATCTGAACATTATTTACCAGTCATTCAAAGCCCATGTCCAGTTACAGTGGGGGGAATCAGGTAATATTGCCTAAAATTTTGCAGTCTGGTGAGAGCAAAGGAAGTCTATGAAAACCACTGGGTTCAATCGCCGGTACCTAAACAAAAAAGAAAATCACTGTTGTATGAACCATGATAAATGCTACCACCACATGCTACAAAAGAAAGAGATTAATGATCACTGGGAAGTCTACTAATAGCTTTACTAAATTAGCATTAGTTCACTTTAACAGATAGTATTTATTTAAATGCATGATAGTCTTTACGGTATTCATAACAGCTTTTACTCAACCATATCAGCATTGCACGCGTTGCTTAGCTGAGTCTCCCTTTCTATGACTGTGTGTGACATACCAACAAGTTGGTCCCATCATGGATCTCCATGAGTTAAGTGCTCAGATGTCAAGGAGGAGAGTTCCTTATGCCCTTTGAATGGCTGGAATGTTCTTCAGGATGATGCTTTGTAGGGAAACCTCTTCTCCTGCTTTTCCAGCCACCCGATCAGCACTATTTCTTCCTGGGGAGGGGCTCCCAGAAATCTCAAGCATTTCTGTCAGGCCGGGGTAGAACAACGGGGTAAACTACTGCATGGCCCTCCCTATCTCCTGTCTTTCCTGATCACGTCACTTAATTTTGTAATGTAAGTCTTTACTAGTATCCCACATGGCCGGTGAGGGGTGCTGACTACAGGGCTGTGTTGAGGGCCACAGCCGAGTCGGGATGACGCATGGCATTTTTGCCAGAAGTAGTGGTTGAGAGGTGACGCCAGCGAGTTCTCACGGAGTTCCCATTGAGTTCCAGTTGAGCTCTCGCGGGGATTCCTGGAGAGTTCCCGTTGGTTGGGGAAGTGCCGGAGGAGGGATTTTCCCATTGCTGGTTGCTGGAGGAACCGCTAGCGTTCCGCAGATTTCCCGGGAGCGTGTGTGGAGTGTGCTGGTGGAGTTCAGAAATAAAGTTTGTTCCTGCTTCAGTGGCTTGTGATTTGTGCCCAGCCAGACTGCGGCAGGGTTTAGTTCTGATGTGATTATCCAGGACCAGGAGGAGATGCAGGTGGGCTGAGTTTCTGGGGCTCCAGTCCCCTGCGCTCAGCTTGTCTGGGTGCTCTCGTCACAGGCAGTCAGCCCTTTCTCCATTCCTAGTCCTCACTCTATCTCTGAAAATCCAGCCTCCAGCCAGGGCACCTACTTTCAAGACACAGTATAAATAGACTGTTCCCTAAAGACACAAAGCTTGACCAATCCCTCCAATTCAGGATCTCAGCACGTCTTTATTTTTTAACTTTTGATTGGGTTCTTATCAATAGTCAGACATTAGCAGCATGGATAGCACATCTCAGCTTAGTCTGTTAGAAATAGAAAATCCACACAAATACACAATTATGTAAATAAACATGGAGAGCAAAACAAAACACTTAAAAGCCATTTCTATTACATTCTTTCCCAACGGCAGGGACAAGGCAATTTGCTCTCACATTTAGATTCCAGCCCTCCCTTATTATGAACTAGAAATGGCTTTTATGGGTGGCAAAAATCATCTGGCATCTGCATGGTGGCATTTGGCCGCGAAGAGCTCTTTGCAGTCACATTCAGGTGGGGACCTTGACCTTGAAGAAACCCCTCATTTAGGTTTCCATTAATAGGTCTCACCACAAAACACAGTGCTGAACCCAAACCACATCTCGTTATGCCTACCTCTAGATAATTATCCAGACACATCTAGGTTTGTTCCAGGGTCATTATCTAGAGTAAGAAGATCTTGTCCTACTTGTATCTCTCTCTCTCTCTCTCTCTCTCTCTCTCTCTCTCTCTCTCTCTCCCTCCCTCCCTCCCTCCCTCCCTCCCTCCAAGTACAGCACCGAAATGGTCCTCAAAGTGTTTTTCAAAAACATCACAAACATGTGGTCATACACACATTCCGCTTGGGAATGGTGCTTTGGCAATTTGAATGTCTAGGATGGTGTGTCCTCCTCGTGTTTTATCTTGGCAAGAGAGCCTTTGTCACCACGGAAACAGCCTGGCTTTCATCCTGAAGGAGATCATGAGGCAATGTCTCCCTAAAGGGCAAACAACAGGCCAGTATTCTCCTCCCCTCAGTGTGTCCCACTGGCTACCTTTATCAGAGTCATCTCTGGTGCTTATTAAAAAACACAGATTGCTGGAACACAAAACAGACTCATTAAGTCGGAGCTGGTGAAAGCGCAGCCTGGGGAAGTGAATTGATAACAAGCAGTGTGGGTTGTTCTGACTCACGCTCAGGTGTGTAGACCACTGTCCTATGGCCTGCCGTTAGGTGGAGAACCATGGGGTCCTGGCTGCCTTTCAGGGGGCTCAGAGCAGCTGCCAAGCCCAGCCCTCCCTCTCACCCGAAGCGTCCAGCGAGGCTTTCGGCCCTCCTGCCCTCCTTCTGTGAGAGATATTGGAAGACCATGCACAGCAGTAGCTGGGTGCTGTCTGTGCATTCTATCTTTTTCTTTTTGAATGATTTTAGCACCACATGAGCACATTCTCCTGTTTCATAAAAAGCAGATAAACCTAAAGTCCCCTCTACCCACAGCCTCAATTCCAGTTTGTGGCTCAGAAGTTACCTCTGGCCTCCTGGACATATGTGTTTACACACAAATCTGAACCTACAGAAAAGGGGTAGTCCTGACCAGCATTTAGGTTGCATCTACAACTCTAACCATCATAGACGTGTGCCCAGACACCTATGTGGGAAGAGTTTTTCTAAGGGAGACTCAGCAAAGAAAAATTTATAAGTCACAGTGATGACCCAATTCACCCTTAACTAGCCCCTCTGGGCACTTAATTTTGCTTATTGAAGTCTATGAGCTCATGGTGTATGGCTTGAGTTCTCACGACAGTCTGGAGTGTGGGAAGGACTGCTGCAGTCAAACCAGGACTCACTCTTCATGGGTGCTGGGGAAGACCTCCCATGTTTTTCCCCAAAACTTGTTCCTCCTTGTATACTCTACTGCCTTCTAGTGAGCATCCACACTTGTCCAAGGCTCCCACAGACACAGGCTGCCACGGTTCTTACACAGCACTCTGCCAATCAGGGGCTCATGAGGCTGCTGAGGGGCATGAGCACTCCTGGGAGGGATGTTGAATCTCCCAGCAGGACCTGTGTCCCGTGCATGCATCGCCCTAAGCATGATGTCTTGGTGGTTCTGGCCCAACAGAGGAACCTCTCCTTTAATCTGCTTTTAAATGTAAATGTCCAGGGGAGACTTCATTCAAGTCACTGGACTTCCCAGATGAATTAGGTTCAATAAGACAGACTGAGGATCTCTAGCCAGGCTCCTGTAAAAACGAGCTGGAGAATGAAGTCTAAGTTATGTTCCCAGGCCTGCAAATCAGTTCTTGTTTTGCAATCAGTGTGCCAGTCCCCACACTGATGATAGCTACCCAAGTCACCAGGGCAAGTCCTCTCCAACTCAGGATCCCCACTTCCTCAGATAAACCAACCTCTGAACCATTCTCCATACACATATGCCAACCTCTGAACCATTCTCCATACACATCTAAGTTTGTTCTGGTGTCATGATCTTGAATGAGAAGACCATGTACCTATGCCGTTCATTCTTTCTTCCTTCCTTTCTTTCTTTTTCAAAAAGCAGAACTTGGGGTGTTGATCAAGGCATTGCATGTGTGTGCACACAGACTAGGAGGACAACTAGACCATCCCTGAGGTCACTATGAGTTCTGCTGGCCTCAGGGATCACAGGCTGTCATTCTGAGATATTCCTGTCAACTATCCACACTCCTGGATGGCATCTGTTGTCCATATACACCTGAATGCTACCTCTTGTTCCCAGTTCCACCTTTTTAAAAGGTGGTCTGCTTTATATCCAATGCACCTACATGCTTTTCAGTCTCACATTCGGTTTTTTTCCCTACAGGCCTGGTCTTCCTCCAGTCTAAGAAATAACCCCAGGGCCTTAGATTCGCAATTCCCTAAGGGAAGAATCCAGAGATAAATAATTTAGGCCAGGATGCACTGCTAGCAATGTTTCCACTCTCAAGCTTTAAGTACTGAGACAAAAGAAACCGCATAATCATCAGCAGTCTTCAGAGTTTAGTAAATGGTGTTTTGTTCAATTTCTGTGATTCACCAGATTCAATTGAAACAATTACTAACGCACTCCTCAGGCATTTTCCAGCTAGGTGAGGCTCTGTTGCTTACGAAGATGCTTTTGCATGCAAGATTAAAAGCAGTCGTATAATAGTTGTCTAGTTCTTTCTCAACACATTTTCTTTCATATCATAAATTTCATAAACATACTTAGTGGTTATGATAGGGTTGTTTTTGTTTTTGTTTTTTTTACAAACAAACACAGCTAGAGAGCTCCCTGAGACACTTCTTATGTAAGTATCTCCATGAACAAAAAAGAAAGTACACGGGATGAGACAAAATAAAGTATTTCCCTGGAAACTGGCCTGTTATAAATCTACTATTTAAGCAGCTGCCCATCCGAAGAAAACAACAGGACTCAACACCTTCTTGCTTCCATTTCTTTCTTTTATTTTTTAGTTCTAGTTATTGGCCTACCAAAAATAGGTCTAATGTTTCAGGGGTTCAGTACTCAAAGGGTGGTGGATGAGCCAGCAGCACCTGGGAGCTGTTTAGAAGTGAGGCTCTCAGGCCCTAGTCCAGCCTCCTGAATCCAGATCCGCATTTCACAAGATTGCAGGGGATTGGCACCCCGTTCTCATCTGAGATGAACTGTGCTAGAAGCTTCATCACCTTGCCTTCAGTGGTATACTCTGAACTACATCGCTCATCCTGCATCTGAGCAGACACACGGTATTGTGTTAGTCAGCTTGACATGACTGTGACCAAATACCTGACAAGAACAATTTAGAGGAAGAAACGGTTACTCTGGCTCACTGTTTCAGAGGTTCAGTCCATGGTCAGTCAGTTTCATGGCTCTGGGTCTAAAGTGACGTGAACATTATGGCAGAAAGTCACAGCATAGAGATGCCACTCAGCTCACAGAAGAGAGAGAGGGGAAGGAACCAGAGGGCCAAGAAATAAATGCCAAAGGGAGGCCCTAGTCTCTCTTCCAGCCACGCCTCACCTGCTTAAAGTTACCACTCAGTTAGTTCATTCAAATTATTAATTTATCCAATGAAATAATCTACCAGTTAAAGTACGCTTCTCATAATCTAATCACTTCACCTGCTGAATTAACACAGGAACCTTTGGTGGACACCTTCTATCCAAACCATAATGAGTATCATTGAAGAAAAAAACTTCTAAGACTTTGCAGCTGCTGCTGTTACCTGGAGTCACCCGTCACCAGTCCTACCAACCCTACCATACTCTTCAACATTACCATCTATAGCAAATCAATGGGATGCATCTCCTTTGAGCTGTTTGCAGACATAGCTTTAAAGGCAACAGAAAACTGTCAAGATATGAGCACTAGAAAGAGGAGATTTGGTTATAAGGATTCTTGTTTTCACAGAACTATTCCAGGATTTATATGCCAGGGTGATGACTTCACATGCTATAATGACACTGGTAGCAAGATCTACAGTGAGAAATTTGATGATGAGAACTT
The DNA here is from genome assembly GCF_964194105.1 of Spermophilus citellus. Taxonomy (NCBI): domain Eukaryota; kingdom Metazoa; phylum Chordata; class Mammalia; order Rodentia; family Sciuridae; genus Spermophilus; species Spermophilus citellus. The sequence continues at coordinate 85,903,294 of NC_138195.1, forward strand.
TATCCTGAAGCATCCATGTCCTGATATCTTGTCCATGGAGAATACTGGACCCAACGCAAATGGTCCCCTGCCCAGACTGTGGCTGGATGGCAACATGTGGTCTGTAGGAAGGTAAAAGATGGCTTGAACATTGTGAAACCATGGAGCACTTTGGGTCCAGGATGGGCAAGACCACCATTGCCAACGGTGGACACCTCTACTGTAGCTGACCTCTGTTTTATGTTAACACCAGGCCATTCCTTCTGCAGCTCAGGAGAGCACCTTTCCACCCGTCTGCTTGCAAAGCCCTATAATCTTTGTATGCTCACTGGCATTCTCTGGGTTCCATATCGTGCTTATTTCTCTCCAAGAGGGAATGCTTAACTCTGAACTGCAGTTAAGTTTATGATTATTAAATAACAACTAATAACAAAATATAAGAGGAAAGAGAAGGTGGAGGAGAAAGAGAAGGAAAGAAAGAAAGGAAGGAAGGGGAGAAAGGAAGGTAGCCCAGGTCCTGAAAATCCCTGAATCTGTCTAGGGTTTGTTCCAAACTTATTATGGTTTTTCCAATGAAAATGTCCACATTACAGAGCACAGACAGCCTTTTGGTCACCCAAATCTTCCCTTATTCCTGTTCTCCACATCAGGGGTCTGTGTACATGCAGGTGTGTGTAGGTACACATGTATACATGTGATCCATCTGTATGTGTGTATTCAAATCAGGTGGAGATTCAGCAGACTCCTCAGATCATACCTGGTATCATCATGCATCTGAACAAGGCCCTTCTATTTTATTATTATTATTATTATTATTATTATTATTATTATTATTATTATTATTTTAGTACCAGGGATTGAACCCAGGGATGATTAACCACTGAGCCACATCCCCAGCCCTTTTTAATTTTTTTTATAGTTGTCGATGGACAGCATTCCTTTATTTTATTTATTTTTTTATGTGGTGCTGAGGATCGAACCCAGTGCCTCACACATGCTAGGCAAGTGCTCTGCCACTGAGCTACAGCCCCTGCACACCTGCCCCAGCCCTTTTTATATTTCATTTAGTGACAGGGTCTCCCTAAGTTGCTGAGGCTGGCTTTGAATTCACAATCCTCCTGCTTCATCCTCCCGAGGTGCTGGGATTACAGGAGTTTGCCTTTGCACCTGGCTTTTGGCCCTTCTCTTATAAATATCATTTTTTCCTCCCTTATCCCCTTTCTTAGACACCTACTCTAATGATTTCATATGTGTCCTTGAATATACATGAATATCCCTGAAACAAAGTAGTGTGGGTTTGGAGAAAGGTTTAATTTACATAAATGTTATCGCGCCATAAATGTTGTTCCAGGTACTCATTTTTTCATTCCAACACCGTGCTTTGCAGGCTTATTTGTTTTGTAACATGTGTGTGCAGTTCATCGCTGCTAACTGATGCTTTGTATGCCAGTGAAGACGGCTCCACCTATGACGAATGTGACACTTCCCATCAGGGTGGAGAGGGTGACCTGGGTAAACACCGGCTTGCTTAGCACAGGAGTAGCTACCGCACTGAGTCCAGGCCAAGCTGCTTTTCAGAAAGGTCCCTAATATACAGTGGCTCCGATAGAGAAAAGTTTCTTTTCCTTCAAGAAACAACCCAAGGGTAGGTGTCCAGGGTTGGCAGGGCTCTGCCATCCTGCACAGGTGGTGTCCGTCTCTGGGTTTAGTGTCCCACCCCCAGAACAAAGGGAGGACCCATGGACGCACACTCAACATTCTCATGGAAACACCCAGAAGTAGGGAACCACTTTTGCCCCCAACCTGCAGTCACCCTTTGCTCCAAGGGAAGTGTGGGAATGCAGCCACTTACCCGCTACACGTCTGTTCCATATAGATAAACGAGAGATGTCTACTGGGGACAGCTAATGTTTGGCAGCACTGCATGGCCCCAGAGATGGTGAGCAGCTTTTGAACTGTGCAACTGATTGCACACACACCCGGTGCCCAGGGCCCCCAAAGCCCCACCTGTGGCCAGCTCTCGTGGGTGCCGGGGGCTTGCAGGCAGCTCTGTGGGTAGAGGCGCGCTTCTGCCCTCATGTGGCTCCGAGAGCCGTACTGGCCTTCACCCTGCTCTTCATGTGATGAGAAAATGATTTTTAACTTATAATCCAACTGCATTTTAAAGAGAAGAGCTTCCTCCTGAAAAAAGGAATTCTTGGTTTGCTCAACAGGGAGAGAAAAGGAGAAAGAAAGAAAGAGGAAGGGGAAGAAGTTGCCCTAGATGGAGGAAACGGGCAGATGGGCAGAATCTAGAGGGAAAGCCCAGATATCCCGAGGGAGGAGGGGAGAGGCAAAGCCCTCCTTCCCCCTCAGCTGGGCCCAAACCTAGACCTCTCTGGTGCATTTGTCATTGGATATTGGGGCTAGGAGGACCTGACATAAAACACTGTGGTGTTAGGTGGTCGCAGGGGCAGAGCAGGTGCTATCTGGGGGAGCCAGTCATTCCAGGGGGAAGAGCCACATGTCATGGAGGAGGTTGTGAAATTCGGGCTTACAGCACACCCAGTGCTGCCGGACCCCCTGGGCTCCTGGTGAGCCGGCTGCCAGGGAAAAGGGATTCCTACAGAGGGGGAGGCTGAGGCCAGGCTGAAGGACAGGCCACGGCCACCCAATTACTCAGTAGCAAAGCAAGGCCAGGGCCCGGCACTCTGGTGCCTTTTCATCTACCGTGAAGTGTTCTTGTGACACTAATGACCTCCTGAAAAAGTACCTGGATTCCCCCTGGCTTCCCAGACTTTAGGCTGTGTCTCTTCTGCTCATTCAAACTGGAACCCCTCATGAGTTGAGCATGCAGTAGTGAAAAGAGAGGAGAGAGGGGTCCGTGCCGGAGCTCAGCTTTATTTATCCCCAACTCAGTCCCCTAGGCCCAGGCCGTGCTCCCCCTGTAGGCCAAGGGCCTCCTCGATCATTCTGTTCTTTCAAACCCTCTTCATCTTACAAAACCAAGACAATGTGACCACTTCTCCCCACTTCAGCCCACGCAGCCCTCCCCCTCCCCCTCCTCTGCAGCCTGTTGCTGCTGTTTCCTGGTCTAGCTCCAGTGGCACTGAATGCTTTATCCTCCTCTGGGGTTTTGTTTGTTTGGCTTAATTGCCCCCAGGAGACAGGCAGGGACAGTGATTTATCCTTCTCCTGTTCCCCACAGCATTCCGTAAGTTCTGGTCAAATTAAATCTAGACTTGATAACTTCCAGAATTAGCTGAAGCCAGCTATGAGCAAGACCATACCCACAAAACGCGCTGTTCGTTCCAGCCAGTGGGGACGAGACAAGGAAACAGGTTTTCCCTGGAGAAAGGGAGACGGCCCAGTATCTGCTGTGTTAATTCAGCCTTGGCTTCTTTCCTTGGATTCTTTGAAGGCAGAGTGTTGATTTTACAAGACAAAAAATTGATGTGCACAGTGTCTGTTCACCCCCCCCCCCATTTTCGCTCACAATGGCCTCTGGGTGGAAGCAGCCTTCGCAGAGGAGTGACTTGGAGCCTGGGGGTTGGTTTCCCTAAGACATTGAAAGAGCCAGCCCCGACAAAAGTGCTGGTAGGTTCTGTCACCCAGTCTTCAGTCCCACTCCCTTCCTGTGTCCCAGGATGACCCGAGGTGTCCCCAGGTGACAGGTGGCTCTGTGGCATCATGCATGACATGCTCTGAATTGGTTCCAGAGGGCAACCAGCATTTTCTGCTGCACACTCTGGGCCTGCCCTGGTTCATCTTCTCTGTGCCCAGAGCAGCTCCCTCACAAGCTCTGGATCACGGATCTCAAACACCAAACCCCGTGCAGTTCCAGGAGCAAATCAGAGGCAGGTGCAGGGGAAGCAGAAGGGGCAGGAAAAACACTGTCCCTCACCGCACCCAAAACGGGAGCCCCCCGAAAGCAGCGTCCAGTGAAGGCAGTGGCCGGAGAAGGAGAGGAAGCAGACACAAACTTGACTTGGTTGAAACCCAAGTTCAGAGAGGTGTTGGGGGAGCGGGGACACCGAGAGGTGTCGTGCAGGGAGGGGCAGAGGCCCTTCAAAAGAACCCCAAAAGTGGAGGTCTTGGTGCTCCTAACCGGTTTACCACCTCACAGCCACCCTCCCAATGGGTGAGATTCTCCCATTTTACCAATGGGGAAGCTGAGGCTGGAAGAGGTTGACAGTTACCTGAGGACCCTCGGCTGGAGGGTGGGTCATGGCCTCTTCGCCCCACTCCTCGTGGGAGGGCTCCAGCCTCAGGGCCTGGTGGTTCCATGACCACCACCGACCACCACTGCTCCTGAGCTCCAGCAGTTCAAGCAGCGACTGGAAAGGTCGCACATTTGACTTCTTCCTAAGACCCGGGGTTCGCAAGGTACAGCTGGGGGTCAGAGTGTGGGTTAAGGAGCCAGAAGCCTGGGTTCAAATCCAGATTCCATCATTTATCAGATGACTGGGGCTGCTCCTTAACCTCTCGGTGGACTTAGTTTCCCCATCTCTAAAGTGGGCATGGTAATTTTATACCTGCATGACGGATCGGATGACCAGAGTGTGTAGAATAACATGTAGCACAGAATAAGCACCCAGTCAACATGGGATGTTACTATCCACATTTTCCAGATAAAAACCCTGTGTGTTAGGGGCAGAAACTGTGGGCTCAGTGTCGGGAATCCCTCTTAGCCTCCCTTAGGAGCCCAGCCCCTCCCCTTGCCAAGGGATCCAAAGAGCTGGGGACATCACCTTCTAACCTCATGTAGGCACAATTCCTTCCGTAATCCACCAGCTGCTTTTTAAAATATTAAATAAATGTATTTCTTAGTTCCTGAAGATTTGTCATTTTTTTAGCATAAAATCAAGAATTAAAAGCCTCAGGGGTGAGGAGCCATGTAATTATGCCAGAGATTAAATCAGCATTTAAAGGCTAATTTTGACATGTGCCTTGAGCAACAGAAGTCAGATGCATTAAACAGGTTGAAAGCTTGCAGAAAGCACATGCCAATCGTACACCCTGATGGACAAGGCTTTCAAGTTCAAGTGAAAACTCTGTCTGGAAATATAATATGCTCTTCGTTCCTCTGGCTAACCACAGACCTAATTAAGTCACAGAACGTGCCCTGAAGGACTCTGATGAGGGCATGATGTGATTACTCAACAGGGGACAGGAACGATGCAGTGATCACACACGGATCAAGCTGTCAAGATGCAGGGCTGCTGGGATTCACACAAAGTTGATATCAAGCACATAACACAGGTATTAGAACTATCGACACGCTGCGAAAGGCTGTTCAGTGTTTCCAAAGACATTTTAAACGTCAGGGGGACCAACTCTTCATTTTCAAACGATGGCAGAGCTCAGGCCCTTGCTTCCTAATATGGTCTGTATGTGTGTCCCCAAAGTGATATTAGGAGGTGGTGAGGAAATCTTAAGTGGCAGAGTCTATTGAGAGGTGAGTCGGTCACCAGGGACCTGCCCTGGGAAGTGATTGTGACCCCAGTTAGTTCCCTTGAGATGTTGTTATAAAAGAGCACTAGTCGCTCCCTGCTTCTTGGCTTCCTGTCTCACCCTGTGATCGCTCCCTCCACACACTCCCACCACGCTGCCAGCTACCATGAGGCCCTCACCAGAGACAGCCACCCACTTGGACCTTCAGCTTCCAAAACTCAAACCAGTAAACCTCTTCTTTATAAAGTATCCAGGCCTCAAGTATTTCCTTATAGAAACAGAAGACACTTATAAGGGCTTAGACTAAAATGGAGTCTCATTTCTATTTTTCAAGAGTCCCAAGTCCTGCTCTTCCTGAAGCCCAGCTTCCCTGATGTGTCCACAGAATCTTTCCCCCAGGCTAGTAGCAAGTTATTTGTGCAAGGTGTGAGGAGTTTTATCTGACCGCAAACCCAGAAAGAACTCTCTGTGAGGAATAGTTAGGAAGAAAATAAACACACGCGCAGACAACATGAACAATAATAATTATGATAATGGCTAGTAGAGGCGAAGGGCATGAGTTTAAGATGACTGTACAATTATTCTACTTATTTACATAGGACTCAGCTGGAACTAGACCCAGTCTGGAAGGAAGCTGTGAGGAAAGCCATCTCTAAATGACAAGAAGACGTGCACAGGGGCTGGGGATGTGGCTCAAGCGGTATCGCGCTCGCCTGGCAGGTGTGCGGCCCGGGTTCGATCCTCAGCACCACATACCAACAAAGATGTTGTGTCCGCCGAGAACTAAAAAATAAAAAAAAAAAAAATACTGAAATTCTCTCTCTCTCTCTCTCTCCCAAAAAAAAAAAAAAAAAAAAAAAAAAAGAAGAAGACGTGCACACTGATGGACGATGTGTCACCCAGGAGGAGACATTGCAGGCACCTAGGCTGTTTAGGATTTTAAAAAAACGATAGAACAGCAGTTAATTAGACTTTGGATCAGAGTGGAGGGAAACACTCAGGGGCCCAAGAAAAATATATTAATAAGATTATCTTGAATATGAAGATTCCTACAAATATATTCCTTATTAACATATTATTTATTCATAAGAAGATTATAGCCGGGAACTTTCTTTATGAATGTATTTTTCTTGAATATATTCTGAATGAATTAATTATATCCAATGAACAGATCGGCTTGGGGCCTCATCCCAGGGATACGTTCTTATGCATCCAGGCGTGTTTGCCACTCGCCCCTTCTCTTCCCCTGCGATTCTCCCTCTCCGCCTCGGCTTTGGCAACGAGGAGCCCGGGGAAAAGCCAGTTGAATATTCCTTATTTGTCCTATGCAGACAAAGGAAATCCAGTAAATGTAAACCACAGTTTTGTTTCATTTTGCCTTATTAGCAAGTGTACTGAGATGATGGCGGAGCATTCAGCAAATTTCTTTTCCTGTGAATTCTGGTGGCGAGGCTGTGGACAAGGCACAAAGACAAAGGCATGAGAGCTTTCGGTTGGCCTAGTCTAGTGCACTGTGAGAAGGAATAGGAAAGCTGATTCATATTCAGGCAACATTAGTAGCAATAATGATGAGTGACCTTGACCATGGTTCACAAAGTCAGCTGGCCCACGCAAGGCCAGTCAGAACACTTCCCTAACACTTTTCAAACTGATACTGGGAAAGAGAGTGAGGCTTCATCAAGATGGAAGCCTTGGGGCTGGAGATATAGCTCAGTTGGTAAAGTGCTTGCCTCGCATGCACAAGGCCCTGGGTCCAATCCCCAGGACAAAAAAAAAAAAAAAAAAAGATGGAAGCTTGGGAAGCGAGGCAGGAAAACAGAGGGCAGACTTGTTTCCCACCTGGTGGAGCAAGGTTCCACTGCAGGGACAGAATGGAGCTCACTGGCAAAAGACATGGAGCAGAGGAGAGGCTCAACAGTGTTGAGGCACCTGGATCCTGCTCTTCCTGCAGCCATGATGTGCCCACAGAAAGGGGTGGTGCAGCCCAACCTGAAGGCATGGGTCAGGTCATGTTTGGAGTGAATCTGACCAAATGGAAATGCAAAAGAAAGGGAATGCAGCCTAGGTCAGAAGGGCCAGTGGGCAGGAGCCTGAGCAGAGTTGGCAGTAAGGAGAGTCAGGTGAATGGGGACAATGGCGGGGGAGGAGGGCCCAGGTCTGGCAGGAACCTGTAACTGGGCTAGGGAGTTTGAGTTTCATTCTGTAAGAACCGGGACCCATTGGTGAGTCTCAAATAGTGTTGCTGAGGACAAATCGAAGCATGGAAAGGTCGGAGCTGGGCACACAGATGGAAGGTGTGCAAAGGTCCATGGAGAGGGCAGGAGGCTCAAATGGTCAGGAAAAGTGACAGGAGGGTGCTGTCAAGTCCCTGTACTACCCACTCCCAACCCTTCCCACCTCTGCATGGGCCAAACTTCTAGGTGGGGGGGGGGGTGGCAAAGCTAGACCCCTACCAGACATGGTGGTCTTAGGCACAGCAGACTCGTTCATATATTCCAAGACCTCGGCAGAGCCGACAGGAACACCTCGGCAGAGCCAACAGGAACACCTCAGGCCTGTGGCTCCCAGGTCAGGACTCTCCATTCTGGACAGGCACAAAACCTATTGGTCCCTGTCTGGACACATTCTTCATCTATAGCATAAGCCATCCCGAATTCCTGTCCCCAGGGAGTCCCCCCAAAGTGGAGGTGCTCACACCATATAGGGACCTGCCCCTAATTAGGGTTTGCTTTCTTGGTTTATCTCTATTTCGGAGCCATGGCGGGGAAACGAGGATCTGTTGCCAGGACAATGAAGAATGGCAGCCTTGAGCCGACCTGTTAACTCTGCACTTGGCCTGACTAACACCATGTTCGCGGCCACCAGCAGAATGCAAACCATTGCCTCTGTCTAGCAATGTGGGTCAGCTTTTCATCGATGTGACCAAAATACCTCACAAGAACAAGGAAAGATGAGGATTGTGGCTCCCAGTTTCAGAGGTCTGGGTCCTGATTGACGACTCCATCGCTGTGTGAGGTGGGGCAGAGCCTCAGGTGCAAGGGCACAGTGGAGGCAAGCTGTCTGCTCATGGCAGGAAGGAGGCAGAAGTAGAGCAAGGAGCCAAGGACTTATTCCCCCAGGAAACGCCCCCCACCTCCAGCCTTGCCCACCTGCCTACGATGACCACCCAGTGTCCATTCAGATTACTAATCCACCAAATGGATTAACCCACCGATTCGGTGACAGCTCTCGTAGTCCAATCATTTCACCTCTGTACATTCCTGTATCGCCTAACATGAGGTTTTCAGGGGACACCTCATATCCAAACCACAGCACCAGGCAGGTCCCCATGTGGTGTGCCTGAGACCACCATGTCTGGCTTCTTCCCCTTCATCTCATCCCCTCTCTCTGCTCCTCAAGGTCTCCCAGGTCAATATTTTTCTCCTGAATTTGCTCATTTAGCTTCTGGATCTCTAGCAAAATCCAGTGCACTCCTCCTCTTCCTCCTAAGCCTAAGACCAACATGCCCTGGACCTAAACCCTTCTGCCCAGATCTCCTACACGTCTGATGAGAGGCATTCTATGCTCTATGCCTGTCTAGAAAAGGAGTCAGATGTGATTATTATATGAAATATAATATTATATTAAAATATAATAGCTCTGCTAATGTGATTTTCTTTCTTTCTTACATTCTTTCTAATATTTTTTAGTTGTCAATGGCCCTTTATTTTATTTATTTATTTGGTATTTTATTTATTTTTATGTGGTGCTGAGAACTGAACTCAGTGCCTCATACATGCGAGGCAAGCGCTCTGCCACTGAGCCACGACCCCAGCCCCTGATCTTCTTTAAGATGCTATATAATCAACTCTGAGCCTCTTCTGAAGGGCAACCTCTCCTCTCCTCCAATTGCTTTAGTGCAGAAACTTCTTTCTTTTCCACCACTGCAGGGAGAGGGCTTTCACTGGCTTCTTTGTCCCTTTGATCCATGTAGCTCATAACATCTGCCATTTGCCATAATGGTTTTTAAAGTGCTGTGTTGTCCATTGTAACTGTCGGCTGCTTTCCAGATGAAAAAGCAAGTTCCTTTTTTCCCTTGCATTTTTGGAGCCTTCTGGGATGTGAAGAGTGCAGTGCTTGAAAGCTCCTGTTCTGAGGGACAGGAACAGATACAGCCGCTTCAGAACACTCTGTGACTGGTGGCACCCTGGACAAAACTCTCCATAGAGAAGCTCCTCCCTCACCCCTCCCTTAGTGACCTACCCTATGGTCACCCTGGGATGGGGCACATGTTCTCCAACATGTGACAAACAGGCCTCTGGACTAAGGGGTTTCCACACAGCATCTTGGGACAAGCCTGTTGGGCCTTTCCACAAGTGTCTTAGTTCTTCCCAGGGCCATTGCTTTAAGTCCCAGCTGAGAAGCGAGATGGGCTTTCATTTCCCTGCAGGGAAATGGGAAATGACCTTACTTCCTTTACTACTCTGTGCAGAACTGAGTGGGATCCAGCCCCACGCCTGCTTCTGGCCCAGCTCTGCTATAGCATCTCAGATGATTGGCGGGACCTCTGTGACCTGGTGACATTTTGCAATTGACACCAGCACTGCTCACCAATGAACTCACATGAGCCCCAGACACATTATTCAACGACCCTCCTCCTTTTACATGTTGTCCGCCCACAATGCAACATCCTGTTGAAAACAACCCACTGCCCCTGGAGTATGGTCCAGTAGTCTCCTAGGTAAACGAGCAGAACTCAGGGGTCACACCTTTCCAAGGACTTCCTTGCCTGTGGTGACTCTTGGCTCAGTTTGCTGAGGTTGACTTCAGAGTGTGCAGGGATAGCTGTGACTCACCCTTCCAGTGTCCCCTATCTGCAAAGAGACATCCAAATCTCTCCCTAGGGAAACACCAAAGGCCCTTGGTACAGAGCCCAGGGGACTTGGCAAAAGATAAAAATGAAAGGGAAGAGCTTAGGAGATTATCAGCTCCTGAAGTTTTGCTTAAAACTCCTCTAATTTCCCACTTTGGCTCCATATTTTAATGTTTTCTCTTCTTTAAATCTGTTTTTTGCTTTTACCAATCATTCCTTCCCATCCCTGTTTTGAGATCTAGTTTCCCCAAGGAACATGGAAATACCCATCCTACCTTAGTGTTCTTGGCCCATAATTCCTTAAATTCACCAAAATTTGGGGATAGCCCCCCCAAAAGGGAATCAAGGTAATATCCAAAGTCGTCTAAGAAATGTGCCATGGCCGAGACTGTCCTGTGCTGCCCAAACTCCATCTCCTTTTTTCTCCTGCACACAAACTGGACCATATTTCCCAGGCTTTTGTGCAGTTTGGTGAGACGTGTGAACAGGAATATGAGTGGAATAGTTGACCATGGCTTCCAAGTCTGCCCCTAAAATGCCTCTTTATGATCTTTCTTTTGCTATCTGCTGGCAGGGTGCAGATTACAAGAACACAAAAGTTGAAAGGCCTACTTCTTGGAGGAAGCCTGGATCCCTGAGTAACAGTATAGAGTCTGCTAAGCCCTGACCTCTACCTCCCAATGACCATTACTGACCCACATTGGCCTATGGCATGATCAATAAATAAAATTCCACCATACTAAGCCATGGCCACTTGGGAAATTTGTTACATCAATTAGTCGACCCCAAATGCCAGCCAAAATAATATTGAGTCCTCCACCCAGAAACTGTGCACAGAACAACCTCCATAGCTCGTATCTTCCACCTTATTGACTATGTCACATTCCTCAAGAATCAGCCCACAAAAGGCAAAGATACAATTCGATTTTGACATGTCAGTTTCAATTCCATAGTCACCTTACATTTAGATATTTCCCACTACCGTTGTAAATAATTACTATATTTTTATGCCACACTAAAAAATTAAATAAAAATTTAACATCACAATCACAGGAATTTTGGGTGCAAATATCTAAAAATTTGGCTGAATGAACATGTGCCAGGTTCACACCCGTGATGCACCATGGCTCAGAGGCCTCCTTGTGAGAGGCTCTTGGTGAAGACATTTCTGCACGCTGACTCAGTGCTTGTCTAAGCCCAGCCCTCCCCCATCTTCTCTGGCCCATAGAGACAGGGCTCCTCAGCACAGTTAGGTCCCCCATCACCGTGTGCACCACCCTCGCCCAGTGCCAATCTGTGGGCAACTGGTACCTTTCTCCCAGGGACTTCTTGCTTACACAGGCACAGTAAGAAAATGCACGTTTGGATATGACTTTCAGTTTGGTCTTGTCCTAAGTGACCACCTCAGCTGATGGCAGGTCCATGGTTGGCTCTTCACTGCTGGAGATTTCTCAGCGACTCCCACTCAAGAAATCCCTGAAACAAATGCATCCAGTTCAGATGCGTCTTGGGTCTAATACCCAGTTCTGACATTTTCCCGTCTCCCCTGGTTTTTGTTTCCTTTCCTCCTCCACTTCTTTATCTCCTCAAGTTCAAGCTGGAATGCTGCATTTCTTCTAATTTTGTCAATCAAGGAAACTGTCAACTAATGTTTGATGTCTTACCTACTGTCCTACTCATGGATACCCTGCTCGTCGACAGTTATCCTCATTCATGTTGAGAAAATAGGTTGTGTCAGAGAGGGACAGAAGAGGGACATCACCAGAGACCCAGCTAGAGGTAGTGCAGCCTTGTGCCCTCCCACACCTGGGCCTCCCTGGGCTTTGGCAAGATAGGTCAGGGAGACTGTTCTGACCAGCTTGCTCCCATAGTCATCTCAAGAACACAGTGGGAGCAGCTCTGGAAAGGCCGGGATCCATGCCAGAGCTGCTGGGACTTGCCCAACCTCCTTGGCCCTGCATTTTTTCTGATGCCCCCTAAAACTAGGAAGCCCCTCTCCAAGTTATCATAGAAGGATCCTTGAGCCAAAGAGAACTGGAAGTGGTTGTCACATCACCTGCCCTTCTCTGGGTCTAACTTTCTTCACAAGATGCTTCAAAAACTGCTGGTGCAGTGATAGCCTCACAGCAAATGCTCTGTGACATTAACTATTTTGATGTTGATGTGACAATGGCAATGTTAATTAGGGCCTTTGGACTGATCCATTTCCAAGGTCCATTCCTATCTTGTAGCTGAACATGTTTTTAGCAAGCCAGGCACTGTGGTCACATCATTTATTTCTCATTAAAATAATCTTATTAAAGTAGATAATATGAACGCTTATTTGGTATATTACACAATTGGGGCCGAGAGAGATAAAGGAATGTGCCAAGTTAATACACGGCAGAGCCCGAATTGGAACCAAATCTTTTCATTATGCCACAGAGGCCTCCTACATAAAAGGAGAGAAGCCCTGAAGCCCTGTCCCCAAGGTTAGCACATGACTCACACTGTAGCCAAATCAGAACATTCCATGGCCTGACCAACCAGCCTGCTTTGCTCACAGTACGGGGTTTCTGAAGTCAAGGGACTTTCAGCAACAAGACTGCATGGCCCTGGGCAGGCAGGAATGGTTGGCCACATCCCTCCTGAGAGGGCCACTTTCTTCACCGATTTTGGATACTTTCTGATTCCCCTGTGATTTCTTCTCTAACTGATGCATTATTGAAAACTGTTGCTTCATTTTCAAACATTTTCGGAGATCCTCTGGGTCTCTTATTTCAAGTGTAATTCCATTTGGATTAGGGGATGTACTTCATATGATTTTAACCTTTCAAAAGTGATTAAGCTTTGTTTTGTGGCCCAGCATTTGGTGTGTCTTGGCAAATATCCCATTTGCATGGAAAAAATGATAGTATGCTCTGTTGCCCCTAGCACAGGGCTCCCTGATGTCCGTGGGGTCAAGCTGGTTGCTAGCATGTGCACATCTTCCCACCACTTTTGTCTACCAAAGATCCTTCGCTCTATCAACTGCTAAGAGAAATTTCCTATGAGAGTACATTCATCTCTACAATGTTGTCGTTTTTTTGTTTGTTTCTTATTTCTCGGAGCTCTGTTATTAGGTGCATGCACAGTTACAAATAATATGTCTCTTGATGGATTGGCTTTTTAAAAAAAAATCATTATCAAGGGCCCCTCTATCTCTGCCAATATTCATTATTTTGAAGTCTAGGTTAAATAATTCATAGGCTTCCTTATGACTCCAAAGAGATAAAGAAAAGGAAGCTTGTTTGTCCTGACTCATTTGTTGTCAGTGTTCCCTTTCGGCAGGATTGATCAGGATGTTTAGAGCAACCTTTTGTGCAAAAACAAAGGGTCCATTGCTGAGGGCCATTGCCAAGTAGGAATGACGCATCGAAATTTCCTTGCCAGCGAAATTTCCTTGCCAGCGTACCCCATGTTAAATGGACTTGCCTTGGAAATTCGCTGTGACATTGCATGTGTGTTTGAGAAAGGTGACCCTGCTCAAGGACGAGGGTGGATCCAGGTTTAGGGTGTATCCTGCAGGTTTTAGGAAGTATCCCGGTTTAAGACAATTTGGGTTTAGGGCGTTCCCGGTTTAGGACAATCTGGGTTTAAGGCAGTTCCAGGTTTAAGGTTATTGCTGCTGGGCGTATCCTGCTGCCTGAGTTCCCGTTGAGTTCTCGTGGAATTGAGAAAGTATTTTGGGGCGTGAATTGTGCGGCAGAACTGGGATTTCCCCAGAACGTGTGTAGAGGCCGGTGTGAGTTCGGGAATAAAGAATTGCTGTTTGAATCTACAAGGTGTGTGGTGTCTCGTGATTCTGTGCCCAGCCAAGACTGCGGCAGTCCATGTGGTTACAACCGTCCAGATGTGACTCCAGCTCTGCTGCGGGAGAAGCAGCTGCCATTTCTGTCCCCAGGGCTGATGAGGCACTTTGTCTTGGGAGGAAGCAACAGCTTCTCAGACCTCTGAAGCCCAGATCCCAGGGCTCCTGGATGACCGCACTGGTAAGGCAGATGCTCATGCTGCCCCTTTGGAAGCCACAAGTGACCCTCTCGGGCAAAGCCCTCCTTCCTCTGGGCTTGTATCAATCACCTACTCACCGAGGATGCTCACTATGATGCTAGGAGTTCAGATGGGCCTCGGGATGTGAGTTGACAAAATAGAGATGGAACTCAGGGCCTCAGGCACACCAGGCAAATGCTCTACCACTGAGCCACACGACCAGCCCTGGTGTGAGCGATTTATTTCACTATGGTATACTTCATGAACCGTGCAATGGTAATAAGCACCTAGTAGATGCTTAATACATATTTTTGGGTGGTGCAATAAATGATGGAATGTAATTGCAGTCAGAGTGTGCTCTCAGAGAAAGGAAGAGGGGGAATAAATCAGAAGTCAAGGACTCCTCTCATTTAGGGATTATCCCAGTCATCGTGGGGTAAAGTCGGCCACAATGCACTGCCCACTGCAGGCCAAAGTGACGTGGTAAGTGACCGTGGGCTGACACCTCTAGGACAGTGAGCCACCATAAGCCTTATCTCAGGTATTTTTTCACAGCGATGGGGAACTAACAATCAAGGAGACTCAGGGAGACAGGTGCAGACACAGCCTCACAGAATTGGGAGAAACAACCATCCGGCTGTCCACATGAGTCCTCCAAAGCAGAGCCTTCATGGAGGGACACTTGACAAGTCCAGGGGAAGCATAAGCTGGTCCCTTATCCAAAATACTTGGGACCAGGAGGGTTTGGGAGTTGAACTTTTTCAGATTTGTGGATTTTTGTATATGTCTATATAAAAAGATATTGGTTTTTTGTTTGTTTGTTTTGTTTTGTTTTTTGGTGGTGCTGGACATTGAACCCCAGGGCCTTGTGCATGCAAGGCAAGCATTCTACCAACTGAGCTATATTCCCAGCAAGAGATATTGTGAGGATGGGACCCAAGTCTAAACACAAAATCCACATGTTGCATATACACCTTATGCACATAGCTTGAAAGTTATTTTACACAATATTTTAAATAATTTTGTGCATGAAACTGGATGCAGTAGTGCACGCCTGTAATCCCAGTGGCTCAGAAGGCTGAGGCAGGAGGTTAGAAAGTTCAAAGCCAACCTCAGCAACTTAGCAAGGCCCTAAGCAACTTAGTGAGGCTCTGCCTCAAAATGAAAAGGGCTGGGGATGTGGCCCAGTGGTTAAGCATCCCTAGGTTCAATCCTCAGTAGTAGTAGTAGTAATATTAATGATAATAATAATATTTTGTGAATGAAACAAAGTTTGTTGCAACTGAAAGGGGTCTGGAGGGATTTTCCCCTTGGGGATGCTGAATAAACCATGCTATAGTCTCTATTTTGACTGCAATCTATTGCAGGAGTACAGGTGTGGGATTTTTCACATTAGTGCTCAAAAACTTTCAGATTTGGAAGCATTTCAAATATTTGGCTTAAGGATGCTCCACCTGCATGTGTGTGTATATCCCCAGCCTGTATATCAACATAGATTTCAAAAAACAAGATTGAGGGTCTGGGCTAGTGGCTCAGTGATAGAGTGCTTACCTAGCATGCATGAGGCACTGGGTTTGATCCTCAGCACCACATATAAATAAATTAAATAAACATATATTTAAAAATGGGTGAAAAAAGCAAGATAATAGATGATACATATAGAATGATACCATTTGTGTCTTTTTTTCCCCCTGCAGTGCTGGGGATTGAACCAGTGCCTTGTGCATGTGAGGCATGCACTCTACCAACTGAGCTATATGCCCAGGCCCCTCCCTACTTGTGTCATTTTTAAAGCATGCACACAGACGTGAACCCTCCTCATGGACACCTTGCGTGTGTGTGCACGTGCGTGCGGGAGGCATGCTCAGTGCAGACGGGATGTGTCCATGACAACCTCCTGAGGTTAACTGGCTCAGGGGCATTAGGGAACAAATGGAACTGGGCAACACAGCCTAAAAGGACTTTATCCCCATGGATAATAATTTTTGTAAGCTTGTAGAAGAAAATAGGAATAAGATGTTAACAGCTATTAATTTAAGTGGCAACAATGATTATTGGTTAAATCCTTTTTTGCGCTTTTCTATGAAATTTGATTTCTCATGATTTTTTTTTTAAAGAAAAGAGGATGAGTGCTTTTTCTTAAGAAAAGAGGATGAAGTGGTTTTGCACAGTTAATGCAACTCAATGACCATCAGTTTCTTGCCGACACATTTGCATTTGCTGTTCAGTGGGGCCCGGCCCAGCAAACGCTGCTCTCCTGAGGTCTAGCAAATTGACACGGCTTCAGGCAGCTCATTCCGCAGACAGAGATGCAATTTTAAATCATCATGGCTCTGCTCTTGTGGAGGAGAGCAGGTGGCCAGACTTGGCAGTTGGGGCAGGTGGGTGGGCACCACCCTGGTCCCTCAAGCCCAGCTACACCTCCCTAGCAGAAGGGAGGGAGGATCAGTGTCCCCTGAACTTTACCCTCAGCCTGCAGACTCAGAAGGAAGTGAAAATGGATCCCTAAGGAAAGGTAGTTGTGATCTCCCAAGGAAGAGGTTAACCCAAGCAGGAGGTGGACAGTATCCACTAAGGACAGGCCTCAGCTCACTAGGGAATGCCCACCGCACTTTGGTTGCTTGTCCATGTTCATGAACGCTGCTCTCCTGGGCAGAAATGGAGAGAACCTGTTGCCTGGGTTCCCTCACATTCTGGGCTCTGAGTCAGGGTGTTATCCATGAGAAGGTTCCTCACTTTCCTGTCCCCCAACAAGCCTGTGGGTGACCTAGGACTCTTGGTTGCAAGTAAGAGAAACATCCCAGAGAATGTAAGCAAGAGGAGTCTAGCCAAAGGATACCAGGTAGCTCATGGAAGACAAGGTGGCAGGAGAAGTGCGATCAGAGGAGGCAGGAACTGGGCAGACCCCAGGCTCTGAAGAGCAGCCTCTCTAGAGTCTCAGCAGTGGGTGGCTGCCAGAATGAGGAGCCCTGATCATCCTAAGAGTGACTCTGGAATCACTCTGATGGGCCCAGTTTGGTTATGTGCCCACCTTGGCACCTGAGGGCAGGACACCTTGATTTCTACCCCTCAGGTTGTAAACAGTGAAGAAGGTGATTTCCCAAAAGATAATTAAGGAGCTGTTACCAAAAGAGGAGGAAAATATGTTGAACAGCCAATATCTTCCAAACATATAGGAATATAATCACACCCATTTTACAGATAAAGAAAACGAGTCACAGAGAGGTTAAATAATTTTCTTAGAGTCACAGAGTGCACAACTGAGATTCCAGCTCCATTTTGGATTCATCCCATTCACCATCCCCAAGTTTCATCAGCCTAGGGGTAGGGCTAAGGAAAGAAACATCACCGATGGGGTGAAGGCCCGCCTGAGTTTTGCTTCGGTACACGGGCCATCTGAAAGCTGTAGCTGCCCAAATGTCTGTGTTTTTTCAACCCAGATGGAAATCAAGGTGTGACCAAGCTCAGGACTTGCCACTGTGCTATGGGACACTGCTGGAATAATTGTCTTATTAGAGCAGGCCCAGAGACATTATTTCTCAAACTGTCTGAATGGGAAACGTGCCTGGGAAGGACAAATTAAGATGCCTTGGAGAGACTAATCAGATAATAAATGGCAGACACACTCCCAAGAGTCCTGGCTCCTGGGGAAGGAGCACTGGGTACAGTCAAGGACTCTGAGTCCTAGACACTGCCCTCAAGGCCACCCTTCACAGGAGAGAAACCTCAGGCCTGGGGGAGAGTATGGGGGTCAAGGGGGCAGGAAATTGGGTTCTAAATGGGAAGCTTTCAGCATAAATAAAATGAGCTTGTTTGTTTCTTTCCTGAAGAGCCCCATTGATCATACTTGGAATAAAACATTTTAGATACAAACCCCTGGTAATCTTGTCACCATGATAATAACTAATATTTAGGCTGCACTTTTCTCCCAGAAAGACTGGGAACAAGCAGGAAGGGTGGGCAGAGAGGGGGCAGTACTTGTAAAAACATCTCTGATTTGAGAATTACCTTGGGAACAGGAGGAGGCAGTTCAGAACTGGCCAGAATGTGTTTTGGGTGAAGTGGTGGCACCCACTACACATTAAGTGACAATCTCAAACTGAATTGCTCTGGGTTAAGAGTGCAGGGGTACATGTGCACACATTCTGTAAGGTACTGGACAATCTCAAACAGGCAGGAAGCACCCAGCCTGGCAGGGCAGAACTCCCCACCCTCAGCACCATTGACAGTCTGTGCTGATGGCTCTCTGTTGGGGCTATCCTATGCATTGGAGGATGTTTGGTGGCATATTTCTTGTTCCTTTATCCTTCTCAAGCCACAGTCTGCCCATCTCACCAGCAACCCCTGACAGCCTTGGTCCAAAACTGTGGGGCTATGTGCCAAATCAGACCTGTTTCTTCTGGTTTGCTAATATTTTAAATTATTTAATTAGCATCTGGCAGAATAATTCTGATGTCCGTCTCATCCTGATAATTCAGAAACTTGGAAGAAACTGAGCTGACTTCTCCTGTTGGGGCAGGTTGGAGCTTCCCAACACTGGTATCTGGTCACCATAGCAACCTCTCATCCTCCGCCCCACCCCCACACACCCATTCCCCTGACTGATGGGACCACCTCACCTCTTTGTCAATGCTGGACCTGAAACCTCAAGCCCTGAGCCCCTCTGGAAGCCCCCCTCTAGACTAGATGTGATCCTGAGGGTTTCACATGCTCCATAGCATTGTCTCCAACTCCCCTTTCTCCTATGGGGCCACTCTGGGCAGGGCACCTCACAACTTATGAAACTATTTCTTCATCTTTCTCATCTTCATAATGGCCCTAGAAGGTGGCATGATCCTTCCTAGAGTACAGAAGGGGAAATGGAAGACCTCAAAGAAGTCATATCACTTTACCCAAATGACTCAACTTATCAATGAAGGAGCTGGCAAGAGCCAGGGTCCTGGTGCAGGACTTGCTTCTGTTATGGGGTAAATTCACACGTTCAGACTCTAACTTCTAATATGGCCACGTTAGGAATGGAGTCCTCTAAGGAAGTAAAGCAAATGAGGGCCTAAAGGTGGAGCCCTGGTGCAATAGGATTAGTGTCTTTACAAGAAGGTACAACAGAGAGCTGGAAATGTCCCTGTAAAGGGTCCGGCGAAGCGTCGGAGAAGGAGAGACCACACGAGACTAGCTTCATGCAATGGCAAGGGGGATTTATTAGGGATCCGTTCCAGCGTGCTGGGGCTCTGTGCTCACTCAAGAAGGGAGAGCAGCCCAGAGCCCAAAGCAGAGGTCAAGCAGAGCTTAACTACACTTTTTGGAGAGGGCGGTGGGCTTTGCATACATCAGAACAAATCATCATGAGGCGCGGGAAAATTGAACAACAATTCTGAGACATGATTAGTCCATTCATTGGCGGGAACAGTTTGGGCAGGGGTGATTGGTCACTTCTAAGTGGGGTACACATTTAAACTGATTGGTTCTGGGGCCTATATGCTTACGTGCCATGCTACCTGGAACCCTTAGCTATTAAACAACCAGGGAATCAATGGAGATATTTACTGGGCAGTTCCCGCATTGTCCTAACAACTTTACAGAGATTACAGGTTCCCGGGATAGCAGAGGAATTGTAACAATAGACTTTTACAATTGTAACAATTGTCTTTTACTTTTTAGCCCAGGCCTTGTAATCTAGAAGCTTTACAATGCCCTAGTCTTTTACACTTTAACTCAAGCTTTTGCAGCTTAGAAATTTTACCTTTACATCCCTATCAGCACATGCACATGTGCACACCTCGCAGCAGGGATGGCCACATGAACACATAGTCAGAGGCAGTGTCTGCAAGCCTGGAAGAGAGCTTTCACCAGAATCCTCCATCTTGGATTTCCAGCCTCCCAAATTGTGCAAATGTTTATTGTTGAAGCCACCTGGTCTGTTGCAGGAAACTCTACAGGCTAAGCTGTCCCTGAACAACCCTTTATGGAACATGTCTCTGCGCTGCTTTATAGAACAAATGTGCTTGCTTGCTGTCTGCCTTGCCCATTAGAATGTAAGATGAGGGAAGTTGCCCATCTGGTTGATCCCTGCATCCACAACAGTGTCCAACACATAGTGGGTGCTTAAAGCTGACCTACTATGCTGTGTGGCTCATTAACTACAGAAATGTGTTTCTCACAGTCCTGGAGTCTAGGAAGTCCAAGGTCACCTGCAGATTCAGTGTCTGTGACAGCCTGCTTCCTCATCCTTATGTGTCCCCACATGGTGGAGGAGACAAGAGAGCTGTTTGGGGCCTCATGTATAAGGCTTCACCCCCCTGAGCTAATCACTTAATAAAAGCCTCACTTCCTAATGCCATCACTTCAGGGTTAGGCTGGTGTCTTCATGAGACGAGGCAGAGATATCAGAGGTCTCACTCCTCTTGCACAGAGAAAAGGCCACAAGGGCACAGCAGAAAGAGGCTTCTGCAAGCTAGGAGGGAGGGCACTGTGATGCTGGATGTCCAGCCTCCAGAACTGGGAGAAAATAAACATCTGCTGTTTAAGTGCCAGTCTGTGGGATTCTGTTACAGCAGCCTGAGTCGACTAAATCACACTCTATGCATTATTTTATATTATAAACTGGATTTTTACTCACTAATAGTATATGGCAGACATCCATTCCTATATGACTACATTTTCGTGTGTGTGTGTGTGTGTGTGTGTGTGTGTGTGTGTGTTAGTTACTGGGATTGTACCAGGGGCACTTTACCACTGAGCTACAACCCCAGCCCTTTTATATTTTATTTTGAGGCAAAGCCTTGCCAACTTAACTTGCCCAGTGGTCCTTCTGCCTCAGTCTCCCGCATAAGTGGAATGACGGGCGCGCCCAGCTGCACCTGGCTAGGGTGCCCACCTTTAGCCGAATGCTAAATGTTTCTGAAATTGGGGCTCTTTGTGTGTCCAAGTGGACCTGTTCCGCCCTCGAGCACACACTCCCCGAAGCGGGCCCATCCTGACAGCTACATGGGCTGGGAAGTGAAGGCACCGCCGGCTGGGGACAGGTCTGGCAGGCGACCGACCTGCGGTGCAAGCAGGCGCTGGCAGCGCCCTGGCCCCTCTGCGCTGGCGCTGCCGTGGGAGGTCGGCGCCTCCTCGGTGCAATCAGGGATAATGGCGCTGAGTCAGAGGAGGTTTGTTTTTCAGCTGTTTTTCAAATTAGGGTTGAGAAACCATTTCCACCCGCCCCCTCCCCGGGCTGGCTGCTAGCTGCCGCCGCCGCCTCTCAAAAATAGAGAACCCCAGCTCCAATTAGAGGGAGGGAGGCGCGACACCACCAGAGCCGCGGATGCCCGCTGGTGGCGAGACTGGCGTCCAAAGCCCTGCTCCAAGGATCTGAAGAAACCGTGATGCCAGCCACCTGCCACCCTGCTGGGCACCGCCTGCACCCCTGGCAGAGGTCCTCAGTCTTTGTCCTGTAGAATAGACAGAACTTCCCATGGAGACCGGCTCCCTGCCTGGGCTTCCTCCTCCCTGCAGTCTGGGGCCCTCGGACCTCCCCCCTTCCCCAGCACCATCCCTCCCCGCCCAGGGCGAGCGCCCCACCAAGCTCCTCCTCCTCTCCACTCTCAAAGGCAACGACTAAGACTGAACAGCTGTACCCCTCCCAAGCCTTGCAGACGCGTGGTCTCACTGAGGCTCAGCGTGTCTGGTTGCCTCGAGGCACCAGGCTGTGCTCCACAGAGCGGGGCAATGAGAAGCAGAGTCCCAGTAAACCACCCGCCAGGAAGTTGGAGCTGGGTTTGAGCCCAGATGGCCAGATCCTGAGCATGAGGCTAGTGTCTCATGGAGTGGTGCGGCCTGGACCATCCATCCCAGAGGGTGAAGGAGGAGCACCCCACCAGGGTGGGAGTGTGGTGCTCCAACCTCACCCTGTTGGACACTTGATTGGGTCAGTGGTTAGAACAGAGGGAGGTGCCCACACTCATCTGCTCTTGGGAGCCCAGCAGTGACACACATCTGCCATGGGTCTCTGTACATCCACTTTGAGGCCTCATGCCAAGACACTACCTACAGAAAAGCTGGGAGGCTGGGACTACTCCCCCAGCCTATGCCCCCTTAGGGTTCTGGGACCACAGTCTCATCATCACAAGCCTCCCCACCTAGGGAGCTGGGCTCTGTGGTGGGGGTAATGCCCAGTCCATGCCCTACAGCCTAGCAGTTGCCGCATTTCCCAAATTCCCAGCAGAAAGTTCCTGGTCATTTCCACTCTTAGCCCTCTCTCCTGCCTGTTCCTCATGTGGGGAGCAGGGGAGAGGAGGGTGCACAAGTGTCTTCACTAACTGATAGCACCAGGCCCCGTCCAGGAACTTGGGGAGGTGGGAAGGACACCTGGAGACAGTGGCCCAGCCCTAGCTCTCCAGCCCAATCATAAACCAGGCCAGTCTCCTCCTATAAAGCACTCACCTCCTGGGGCTGTTGCCTTCTCTCTGCAAGGACCATGAGTTCCTACCTGCCTGAAGGCAGAGGCCAGGACCAGATGACTTTCTGAATGTCCTGCCTGGGCTGGTTGCCGGGACAGAGGCCCACAGGTGCACAGAGAAGGCTGCAGTCAATCCCGCCTCCCCATTCCTGGACAGGGCCTGGTGCTATCAGTTAGTGAAGACACCTGTGCACCCTCTGCCCCCAGTTGCAGCAGGTCTGTGCCAGCTAAGAAAGCTTCCCCAGGATGGGGGGCAGCCCCGCCCACAGGATGGGTGCTGGTCCTCCCTGTGGTGCTCCTGGCTTCTCAATTGCTGCTTGCAGTGCTGCCGGGTGTTAGCATGGCTCAGGCTCAGTGGCCACTCACGGCTGCAGGCACATCGTCCGTCCCCTTTTGGAAACAGGGAAGCAGGGGAATGGCAGACTCTGGCGTCTGTTCTCTGGCCTCTGAAGCCCTTGATGGTCCAAGTTTAAGAATCACCCTTTTTTTGCCCCTGCCATGGAGGGAGATGGGGCTGGGGACCCCTTAGAGGAAGACAGGGTTGTGGGGATGAAAAGGGAATGAATCCCCTCTCAGTCGGGGCTGCTTCTGGACTGTCAGCCAAGTGATCCCTCCCTGAGGAAGGTGAGCCTTGGGCATCAGAGGTTGCTGAGCCAGGGACCTGGCTCTGCCCCTGAGTTACCACTGCAGGACATAAAGCATCTATCTGGGCTGATTGACTGGGCTGTGCAATCTTGGGCAAGTTGCTTAACTTCACTGAGCCTCCTGTTTCTTGAATGTCAAATGCAACATTTTGATAAAAAAAAAAATCCAGCTTTCAAACACTTCTCATTTCAAATCAATCAATGTAAAAGAGGCAGAGGCAGAGCCTGATGGGTTTGAGAGGTTCTGAGAGAGGTAGGGGCTCACCCAAAGAACTCCCTCTGTGGTCCTATTCCCTCAGCCCCCAAGCTGTGTGAGAGACTCCTCTATGGACTCCTTAAGCAGTACATCATCGAGAATCATTCTGTCAAGTACCAAATTATTCAGATGAACTGAAAAATCTTACATACAAATTTTCATGCAAATATCTTACGTGAAAAGCTAGCATAAAGTCTACGCTGGTGAGAAAGTGGATGAGGGCTCCTCCTGTCTCTGGGCGAGAAGTTCCATCTGACCTGCCCTGGGACCATCTGGCCCCACCGTCTGTGCCAGGTCAGTAGTGTGTCTTCAGTGAGGATTCTGGGCAGCTGTGAAGTGGCTTGGAGACTACCTGGGGTCTGCTGGCCAGAGGTCCTCCTCCTGGTCCCCTGCCCCACCTCCATAGAGTATCATCTCTCCTCCCTAGCTCTTGCTGTCCTCTGCTCTCACAAGCCAGTTGGGACCCTGAGTGCAGGCAGGGAGGAGAGCGCTGCATGGCAAGGCCCACCCCAAAAGGATCCCAAGAGCCTCACCAGGTTCTCAGGCCTCCCCTCCATGACCTCCTAGCCCTTGAGCCCTCTTAGCAGGACACCGCCCAGGCCAATGGTCCATGCCTGGTCCTTGTATAATTGAGAATCACTGCTTCTGGCATGCAAGGCCCCTGAGGATGAGCCCTGCCCTCCTGTCCGGCCCACTGGCCTGGAGTCAGTGGCCTGGGATGCCCAGTCACACCTAAGTGCCCACCTGAATCTGCTGTACTTCTTATCACAGTTTGGCTTCATGCTGAGGGACCAATAGAACCTTTAAAGTGACAACTCTCCTCAACCCACTTACCAGACTCACAGATTGCAAAATATAAGGGCAAAACCAGAGATCCTACCAAGCTGAGCCTCCCTCCTCTGGATAACAAATCAGGCCAGTCCTGGTTGCCAGAGTAACCATTCAAAAATCCATCCATCTGAGGAAATCAAGAATCTTCTTTATGCCCATTAATCTAAGCCCTCAACTGTAGAGGGCACTGGGTGGGGGGCCCCATTGCAAAGCACACAGCCCTTCATCAGCTAGCTGGACCCACCACCCTGACTGAGCCAAAAGGCAACAGGATCCCAGGGCTGAGCAGCATCCAGATATGGATGCTACCTGAGCTCTGCGCAGCTCACTGAGGGAGAAGAGGCAGCCCTGACCAGGACTGCCTTGGGATCCCTGTCAGAGCTGCTGACATGCTCAGGCAGAGGGACAGCATGGATTCTGGCAGGGACCTGCATGTCCTGCCCTCTGGATCCCTGTCCATAAGAGCACTCAGCTTCTCGTGGCTGCTGCCAAGGGACAGGGACCATTCTGTGTCCATATCAGCCAAGTCCTCCACCACGTGCTCAGAGCACAGTGTCAGATCTGAATCAAAAGGTCATCCAAATTAGGGTTCTAATTTTAGTCCAAGATCAGAAAACATGAAAGATAACTTAGGAATTAGCCTTCAACTACATGATATGGAAATTGGAATCTGAGATCTGATCCAGCCTACATGTCCCTTGCATGACAGGTGACTGGGACATGAGGCTGAATGTGTGTGTCTGGGTCCTGCTGTAGATCTGCACAATCAGAATCTCGGGAGAGGGATCAACAGGGCAGGAGAAACTGTTTTACTGACAAGCCCCCTTAGTGCCAGTCCTGCACTCTGGGACCCCTTTTCTTGCCAGAGAGGAAATGGGGTGGCCAGGTGGCTAAGACCCAGGCAGGTAATGCCAAGACCTGGGGCCCAGCTCTAGCAGATGCTGTTGGGCTGGTGGGTCCAGCCCTTGATTTGTTTAAGAGGTGACACAAGGCCCTGGATTTTAGCGACAGATAATCTGTTGTCCCTCAGGGGATCTGGGCTTCTGGCAGGAAGCTCTTTTAACTAGTGATGCAGTTGCCAGGCAGCAGAGCATCAGCAGGGTGGGGTCCTCAGGGAGAAACTTGGTCACTGTCTGGGGACTGGTTTCAGGTCCTGATTTGGATCTAGCCAACTCAACTCTGCTGCTGTGTGGGCCTGAGCACGTCCCTGAGCTCAGCTCCTTCTGTGAGGGCAGAGTAATCAGTGGTCTACTTCCCGAGGGATGGGCTGAGATGTGCAGGTTGCTGTTTGCCTCCCTCGTTCTCCCCAACTCTCTGGAGCTACATTCAAGGTCCCCACCCTCACCAGTCCCTTTCTGAGCAGATAAGGGAGAGGGGGGTGGAACTCGTCCTGCTCCACTCTCAGACCTGAGCATCGCACCCCATCCCGGGGACACAGCCCTCCCATCCCCTAGTTCACCAGCCTGACTCCTTGCTCTGGAAGTAGCAAGGTCAGGGGCTAACTTGTTCTCTGCTTTATTTGGCACATCTTTAACTGCCCACCGGGGCTACTTCAACCAGCATGAGACTCCCTGGGTTGCCACTTCCAGTGACCAGCACTTCAGCTCCAGTCAGAGGAAGCCACTGATTGGTAGCCTTTCCGGGTAAATATCTGTTCCTGTGAAGTGTCTTGAAGTGCTGGGGGCTGGGGTTCAGCCTTCTTCCCACTCTGACACTCTCTAGGTCTGTAATGGCCCAGGACCATGAGCACACAGCCTAGGAGGGTCAGACCCAAGTGGGATGCAGCTCTATCCCCTGGTAGTTGGGGTTACTGGCTTTCTCTGAATCACTCACCCAAATGTAAACCGGGATTGCAAATGTTAGCGGCTCCCAGTGAGACCATCTTGGCAATCAGATGCCAGGCGTCTGCAGGACGGTAGCGCACAGCCTGACAACGGATGCGCTCAATAATTGAAAGCTATTGCTTCCACCCAAGGGCATCCTTTCAGGGATGCAGCTTGGATACAGGCCTAGGTATGGATTTAATAAGATGTGGGTGCTTTGAATTACCATGGAGATCACTTAATACACGGAGGATGCTCAGTGGCTGTTGATTGAGTTTAAAGAAAACAAGAATCTAATTTTTGCCTCCAAAAGAGCAAGTTAAAAGACAACTTGAATAACGGGCTTTGGCTAGACAACATGTTAATAATTGCTGCTGTTTTTTCAATACTTACTGAGAACTGCTTTCCAGAAAACAGTCATTTCAACTCACTCTGCTTGTAGCTACCATCATTTTCCCCAGTGCTAGTCTAGCTGGGCTCCTAGTAGGATGTGTCCTCAGGGTGCTGTTGTAGTGGCAGAGCTTGGACACCTGTGCTCCTAAATAGCACCTGCACTGAATGCTAGGAACATGATCCAAGAGCCTCTGGCTCCCACCCGTCAGCTCACTGATGAAGGGGAACAGACCCTTTCAGCTCTATCCTCTGATAGTTGGCCTCTTTCTTTCAACACAGCCCCCCCCCTCCCCCGCAGGAGGTAGACTCCCATGGTGCCACCTGGGCCCAGATGTATGCAGGTGACAGCCCTGGGGAGCTGGGGGGAGGGACTGGAAATACATGTTGGGCCCCCAGTGCCACGGGTACCAGAAGCCTTGTTAGGACCCAACAGCAGAACCTTGTAGAAAATGGAGCCGAGGAGCAAAGCACCTAGTTCCATTGCTCTTCAGGGCAACAGTGTGAAAAGGGCCCAGCACAGAGCAAGGGCTGCCTTGATGGGGCCCCATGTGCAGAATCAATCTAGGCCTGCAGCTCAGTGTCTGCAGGACACTGAGGCTGCTGTGGCTCCCACCCGTCAAGGGCTCATTCCAGCATTCCATGCGTCTGGTGGCAAACAGGCCACCTCTGTCATCACTAGCCTGCTGTGGGGGCAAGTGAGGCCTGATGCCCACCTACTTCCTCCCGGGACTGGCCTGGCTCCTGCCCTCCCAGGACACTCAGGCCAGGCTTGGGAGCACCTGCTGCTGCCTGGAGATGGCAAATGCATTTTTCACCCCATGGGGCTCCAGGGCAAAGGCAATTTACAAATGGTCAGCGGAGGAGAGAGACAGCTGGAAGTGTTTGGCGGCTCATTAAACATCGAAGAGCAGGGCTTGAGACACCTGCCAAAACTGAGCAGAAGCATCCGCTCCCTCAGAGCCTGCTGGGAGGCTCAGCTTGGACTGGGTAAGGGCCCTAGTGATGCCACGGCAGGGGCTGGTGACAGGGCTCTTGGATTTCTCTGCCAGTGGCTGATTAAGGCTCACTCTCAGGGACAGTATTGCTGGGTTCTCCACCCTGGGAATCCTGGACTGGGGACTGTTACTGTCTCCATCAGAACCATGTTAGGGTTTAATTTCTCAGTGTGGCGGTGTTGGAAGACGGGCCCTTGAAAAGGTGATTAAGCCACATCATTACAGGGGATTGATGCCCCTCTCATTCTCTCATGGAAATGAATTAGTCCTTGTGAGTGGGTTGCTGTAGAGAGGCTATCCCCACTTGATTGGTCCCTTCTACTTCTCTGCCATGAGCCAGTGGGTGCTAACACCAGAAGCCAAGCAGATGCTTGGGCCCTGGTCTTGAACTTCCCTTTCTCTGTACCTATGGATTAACTAAACCTCTTTTCTTGATAACTTATGCATTCCCTGGTATTTTGTTGTAGCAACACAGAATGGACAAAACCAGAAATCAACCTAGATAGTCTCTTCTTTCTTTCCAGAAAGGAGTGCAGAGGAAGGAATAAACTGTCACTGTCTTAAATATATTCATCTGTTAATATCTAGTTTCAAAAATGCCCCAAAGTGGCTAACAAAAACCCCACTTACAGGAAAAGGGTTACATGGAAAGCAAGAGCCCCCAAGAGATTCTTGGGGAGGGTGGCGAGTTCTTAAGGCAAGTGGCCTGAAAGCAACAAACACTGACCCTCACCCCTTAAGGTGAAGAAGGAAAGGTTGTGGTTGGTGGAACAATGCAGAGCTAAAGCCTTTGGGAGGGCAGGCGTTAGGCAGAACCAGACCACAGCAGCAAGAGCCCCAGCAGCCTTGTGGAGTCTCTGCTCTTGGGAAGGTAGCTCCCACCTTCTGCAGACTGTGAGCTGCCTAGACACTTCCAGCTCCAGCAGAGGGCCTCATTGGCTTGGGTTACTCTCCACTGGTGGTGTGAAGCAGGATGCCTTCACCAGCAGTCTCCCTAAGACCATGTTGAACACAGGGACACTCTCCCAAGCAAAGTGAAGGAGGGCAAGTAAAGGTTAAGCAGATCCAAACACCATGGGCCAGTTCCTTTTATTAAAAGATAAGACTGGAGGTTAAGAGCAGCTCACTGACTTGCTTGGTAAATGAATGGCAGAACTCAAAGTCCCAGTGATCCAGATTCTAGAATTCTCCCTGCCACAGTGTTCAGCCACCCCCAAGTATATAGGACTTTGGCCTGCATCCCTCCCTCTGATCAGCAAACAATGGTGCTTTCTTGTCTCATTGGCAGGACAGTCACTGTAGCTTGGGGATCTCTGGCCCTTCCTCTCCATGTGCCCCAGAAATATGGTCTTGCTCCTCCCACATATTGGGGCACTTGGGCCATCTGTGGGCCTAAGTCTTAGGGCTCACTGTCCACTAAGGTGTGCTGCTGACATGGGGACAGCCACCAGAGCAAAGGGTCCGTCACTGCTGCCCCATGGTGCCAGCAGCTAAGCGGTTGTGAAGCACACTCTGATGAAGTGTGACGAATTGTGACAAGTGTGTACTTCCTGGCACCTGCTCTGTGCTGGGCCATTGTGGCTGCATCCTAAAGCCCGACACCAACCCTTGACAGCGTGAGACTGTTAAGGACCAGCTGCAGCTACAGTTGGGTGATCTCAGACAGGCCCCTTCACATCTGAGAGCTCTGGCTTTCACTGGAACGCAGGGCTGCTGTCAGGTTCACTGTGACAACAGGCAGAATGCTCTGCCAAGTTGCAGGGTATGCTGTGAGCAAACAGTAAGGGTGTAAATGGGACTAGGAGCAGTGGTGGTGGCAATTCTGACACATGAAGGATGAGCCACCAGAAGGCAGTAAGCACGAGTACTCTAGCTTTACAGTGGAGGAAAACTGGCATAGAAAGCTGAAGTGAGCTGCAGAGGGACCCATGCTGGACCAGGTGCCAGCTGGCCCCAAGACAGTTGAGTCTGAGGCTGGCATTTTTGCATTGCAGCGTGCTTCCACCCAGGAGTCCTGGTCAGCTAAACATGGCCAGGGCCTAATCTAACCCGCAGTCTGATCTCTTGAAATGCATTTACATCCAATCTTCCCCAGAGCACCTGTCCCTCATCCCTCCCAAGGACCTGTACTCTGACAGGCTGGGACCCCACAGGGGAAAGCCTTCCTGCTTTTCATGTCATTCCCTGCATTAGCAGACGGCTCCAGCACCTTTAATCTTCTCCTCGCCATTCTTGCAGTTTGGAAGCAATTCTTCACTTTCATGGCCACCAAGGATTAGCTTAATTGAGCATGGTTTTCAGTAGACTCAGGAACTTCATTTGTGAGGAGTGACTGTAACCAGGTCATTGTTGAAAAGTCTGAGCACAGAGTGTCCACTGCCAGAAGACAACATTTTCCACGCCCAGAGAAGACCCCCAGCTGCAGGAAATCAGCTGACAAGGACTTCAAATGACCCTCTTCCAAGCTTCACCTGAATGATTGTGAGGACATTTTGGCTGAAGCTATACTAATTCAGTTCAATTCTCCAGTCCCTAACTGGAAGCCAAAAATGTACTGTGAAAGTTGGCAAGATAACGCTGTAAATAAAACACAGCTGAGTTCCCACGCCAGGCTGAGTTCAACAGCTCAGACCCTTGATTTTAAGATAAACATTTAAATCTTCTCAAAACAAATGGCCCCATTCTCCTTCACAGTTACTAGTTTGGGGGTGTTCATGTATTCCAACTTCCCCAAATGGAAAGGGAACAGTAGTGGGTGTCTGGTTAGTTTCACTGCTCCTTGAGGGATGCTGGGCAAGAGTGGCCCTCTTCTTCAACTGGCCTGACAAATGTAGCAATTAGGTGAAGGCCCAGGAGGAAGAAGCAACACGAGGACCAAGACAGAAGCTGGCCAGGCGGAAAGCTGCAAGAAACATGTTTCCAATGACGCCAATAATCTGGAGTTGCCCAATCTTGGGACTTCCTCCTTATATTTTAAGTCAGCAGTCTCTGCAGTGAACAAGATGACCCACAAGAAGAAGAGTTACCTGTTTGAGTAAAGAAGCTTTACCAACACTGAATACCCTCTCAGTTCCCGTGCAGAGCAGCCAGGGGACACACACAGGTGAGGGATCCTCACAAGACTGGGAGAGCTCTGCGGGACACTGTTCTTTTGCAGAATGCTGCTATCCCTGTGTCCACTGGACTTACAGATGTCATCATCTTACCTAAGAGCATGTGGCAGTTCATGAGACAAGGATGTTTAAACCCCTGAAGAGGCAGGCTGCTTTGCTCACAGCAACATTCTTAAAAATACTGTCAACCTAAAGATGTTCTGTACAGGTTTTTATAGATTAAAAAACAAATAGGCTTTATCTGACCCTTCAAGATAAAGATAACAACTAAAAATAAGAAAAAAAATCTTGTTCCAAAACAAATTTGCCTTAGGAGCCCTGTGAAAGGTTGGTTAGATGTGTATTCAGCTTTATAAAAATATTTCGCCCCAAACTATCCCCCCAAAAAAGTACACTCTCTAACCTGGAAAATGAAATCTAAAAAACACTTCAGTAGGTTTTCAACCCATTGATACCAATAGTAAAAATGCAACTCTGCTAATTATTCACCAAGAACAGTTACTGACACTGGGTAAGATGAAACTCGAAAGATTTCTACATCTTTGTAAAACTGGCAGATGGAATAGAATAATTCTATTTAGAATTTAGAATACAAATATCAATGAAGTGGCCTTTTAAGTTACAATAGCCACTAAAATCAAGCAATAAAGTAAACCTACCTTAGGACCAACAAGAACTTGAGGTGTTCTCATACAGTGTTTAAACTAGGAATT
Organism: Spermophilus citellus; assembly: GCF_964194105.1. Taxonomy (NCBI): domain Eukaryota; kingdom Metazoa; phylum Chordata; class Mammalia; order Rodentia; family Sciuridae; genus Spermophilus; species Spermophilus citellus. Next base: position 85,934,774 of record NC_138195.1, read on the forward strand.
TCAAAAACAGAGAATACTTTATAATCATGTGGCTTTAACAAAAGAAAAAACCTTTAAAAAGAAAATGCAGGTTTAAAAACAAAAATGCCACCAACAGTATTGTAAAACATTTTAAACTCATTTAAAAAATGTTCTATTTCTTCTGCGAATTAGTTAGAGCATATATTCCAATTTAAACATGAATTTTAAACACACGTGGCCAGTATACACACACACACACACACACACACACACACACACACACACACACGCACGCACGCACGTTGGGGCGAGTGCTCCATGGATTTCAAAGGCAGGTGACTGTTCACAGGGTTGGGTCTCAGGCCATTGTTTGAGTTCTTAGAACAAACTTCTCTAAGCCCAACAAAGAACTGTATTGTTTTCTATTTTTTATAATCCTTTAAAACTTAATTTTCTCCAGCAGTACCAGCACCTTTCATTGAATAATCCATCATGGTCAGAAAAATTTTTAAAAGATACCTTTAATGTACTCTAAATACTTCAAAGTAATTGAGTTCATTTCTATTTTTAAAACTGTTTTCCATTAACTTGCTGTTTATACCAGTGTAGCCATTTTAATTGCACCTATAAAGAATGGGATGTTTGGTTCAGCAAGTTCCTTCTATTTTTTTCTTCTTCCAAGGAAGAGTTTCCTATTTTCATGTTTATACTTCTATGTAAATTTTTAAATTACATTAAAAAATAGTCTTTTAGTCTTTGGTTTTGTACTGAATTTATATAGTAACTCAAGGGGAACTGACATGCTAATAGGGTCAAAAGGTTATTATCAAGTTCTCATGAGCTTCTGGGCTCCTCTCTGAACTCATTCCCTCTATCGCCCCTTCCCCTAAGGAAATCACGATTCTGAATGATGTTAGTCATTTTCTTAGTAAATTTACTATTTGTGAATGAGTCCCTTAGTGATATTCTGTTTTCTGATTTTGAACATTTGTATAAAGATGCCATGCTGGTTCTCCTTGGGCTTGCTTCCCTCACAGCTGTCTGATGCCCATCCTGCTCCACTGCACAAAGACCTCTTTACCCACTGTACGGCAGGTGGGCACTGGCTTCTTCCTTCCCTTCCTTCTTTTGTGGTGCTGGGGATGGGGCACAGGGCCCTGTGCATACCAGGCAAGCGCTTTACCACATATCTCTGGCCCCTGTGTAGCTCAGTTAACACTGATAGAGTTGCTCTTGCACATCTCCGGCACACATGTGCATGAGTTCTGAAGTGCAGAGGGGCTATCAGATGAACTGCAATTTCACCAGGCCACACTGTTCCTAAGTGGTGCTTCCAACTGTCACACCAATAGTAACAGAAGGTAGTCACTATTGCCAAAAATGTCTCTGAATGTTGGTATTTTCTGACGTTTTATAGTTTCTGCTAATTGGATGGCTGGAAAAATTTATGGTTTTAATGTGTTTCCTGAAGACTAAATAAGGCCAAACAGCTTTTCATGTTTATAAGCCACTTCTGCTTCTCCCTTGAAATTCCTGCCTGTTTGGTTCCATTTCTCCTGGGTGTTCTCAGTATGAATTTGCATCTAGGTGTTCTTTACCAGGGATGTATGTAAGTTTTTCACTCTATGGCCTGTTTGGAAAACTATTCACTATCAATGAAGCCAATTTTTTTCTATTGACTGAGGCTTGTACTATCTTGTGCAGGAGGATCCTTCCCCAACCCCAAGTCATTGTTTCAATCACTGCATTTTACACTAAGTTTTACATTCTTATAGTGCTAGTTTATATTCCCCTCACACATCATTCTTTCTTAGAAACGTCTTGAGCATCCTTGGCCCTTTGGTCTTTCATTAAAATTTAAAATCGGTTTGTCAAGTTTCACAATGAAGACCACTGGGATTTTTTATTGAACTCCACAGAATCTATTAGCCAATTTGGAGAAAGAATTGGGATCTTGGTTAAGGTTAAATCAAGTCTTCTCATCCACCACTTTTTATCCATTTATGTAGATCCATAAAATTTTGCATTTGTTTAAATTGTCCCCTCATTAACACCACATACTTAAGATTTATGCTTAGGTACGTAATATATTTGTTCCTCCTATGAATTGTACATAATTATGTCTTAAAAATTTTAAAACCATCCCTGTTTGTACCTGGTACCCGAAAATGAAACTGACACTTGCCTATTGATTTTGTCCCAGAAACCCTGATAAGCTTCAACAGGGGGGATCTACTTGCTTAGAAGCATTCACGTTTTCAATAAGAAAAGTTGTATTTACTTAGCACTCAGACTGTATTTTTTATAAAAAATTATATCTACTTAGAAGCAGTCAAGATTTTTAATTAAAAATAACTATAATCCTGATAAACTATTAACTGTTCTATTTGCCTTATAGATTTCTTTTCTTTTGGTTTTCTCTGGTTACTGGGGAAAGAACAGGAGCACTTTACCATTAAGCTATATTCCCCAGTCCTTTTTCTTTCTAATTTTGAGACAGAGTCTTGCTAAATTGCTGAGGCTACCCTTGAATCACAATCCCTCTACCTCAGACTTCCTGATTTGCTGGGATTACAGGTTTGCAACACCATGCCTGGCCGCCTTGTGCATTCTTTAGATTTTCATAAACAATCTGATCTCATAACTACTACAGAACTCAGGGGTGCTTTACCACTAAGCTACACCTCCAACCCTTTTTGAGACAAGATCTAAATTGCTGAGGCTGGACTTGAACCTTGTGATCCTCCTGTCTCAGTTCTTGAGTTGCTAGGACTACAGGCATGTGCCGTCCATGCCTGGCTTGATCATACTAGTAAATATCAACCACATTGATTTTCTAATATTAATCAAACTTGCATCCCTGAGATAAACCCAATTTGGTGACCAATTGCTGTACAGTTAGATGTGGTTTACAAACAGTGCTTCCAATTAAAGGGTGCAATGTGTTTTACACAAACCCCCCCCCCCCATAGGTCAAGTTTATTAGCTGTGCTATTTGGTTTTCTGTGTCCTTACGTAATCTTAGTCCCTGGGTCTTCTGCACCATCTGTTAGCTGCTGAGGGCAACGTACTGACACACCCACTGTGTTGGTAGCTTTGTCCACTTCCTATAGTTGCGTTCATTTTGAGGTATTTTATTAAAACATTTCAGTAACTAAGAAGTTTTAAATTGCTATACTCTCTAGGCTATCACTAGCAATTTGGGGAAGTGAAGACTTAATATAATATGGGGAAATGAAGATTCAAAATAATAACCCACCAGGAACACACAGAAGGGAGTGTTTAAATAGTTCCCTACTGGCTGCAAGGAAATCAAAGGTAGCTGTCAGGCAATTCCAATACAAAGAAAGAAAAAGTCAATGAAACCTGCTGTACCTGGTAACCAAAACGTAAGATACTATCACAACAGGGCTTACATTAAAAAAAAAAAGGAGTGGTGGTGGTGGTTTGGTGATGGTGAGAACTGGCATTCTTAGAACACTGCAGGAAAGGATACTTCTAAAGAAACAGCAAGAAAAACTACAATTGTGAAGTAAGGTTAAAAAACCTGCTACTAGAGGATTACTACTGATTTCACAGCACAAAAACATAAATCATTATACAGAAATCATGGTAGAACCCATGCAAAAATTCCCAAGCCAGAGAGCTCTAAGGTCTACAAAAGAAACTTTTTTTAAAAAAACATGCTAGATATATACCTCTACATGTGCTCCATATGTCTACAGAATCTCCCCACTCCCCCCCCCCAACATATTCACACAGAGTTTCCATCACTGGTGCAGGGAGAGTCAGGACTGACACCCTGCAGGCTGAGTAACTGTGGCAACAATGCGTGCAAAGTATGTGTCAGTCCTGATCTCTATACCAGAATTATTTTTTTGTAAGCAAAGATCAAATATCTATATTATAATAAAGTTCTAGTGACCCAGGTATCAAGGCTGGGGACCTCTGTACAAGATTTATAACATAACATAACAAGGCCAGGGACATCTATGCAAGATTTATTTCATTAACTACAATAGTATAGTATATACCCTAATACAGAAGGAGTGATTCAAAATCCACCAAGGGTTAAAGGTCAAAACCAAAGTCAATGACTTTGTATCAAGGTCAGTTAAGTATTTCACCCACTGTTTGGTTTTTCTTGGACTAATGAATGAGTTCATATGCACAGCACCTGCTCTGGCCTTGCCATGCCTTCTGACAACTAGCACCACCAGGGACAAGCCTTCATTGCCACATCCTTGTCCTGGCTGTCCTGGTAGGTGGCAAAGACCTTTTGCCTGCATTTCATCTCTAAATTACATAGACACATTTCTGTTTCTAGCCACAGCTCCCCCACAACTTCACCTGAATTGCATGGTTGTAATACTGACAAATAGGGCTCTTAAGTGAGTAAACTGCTGTCTTCTAAGTGACTATCCACAGACTTATTGCACTGGTACCCAGTCACAACACTGAAATGACATGTGAGATTCAATACAAAATATTTATTTTTTTCCAAACCACAGAATTCTCAGCCCTAAAGTCATCCTATAAATTTTCCAGATTTGTAATCCATTAACATTTTTCTGAACAATGCAGTCCAATCTGAAAGGAAGATAATTTCCAGCTAGCAGGGGTGCAATGTATACTGGAGTCCCATGAGAATAAATCTATGATTAGCATTTTCTTGACTTCTCCCCCAGCTGCCCCAGCAACACGAGCAGAAACAGCACCTATACTTGTGCCACTTGACTCTGGAGAGATGTTCAAAATAGGGTCTTGGAGAGTGGAGGAGGGAGGTGCCAGGGACTAGTTAATCAATACAGGGGAAGAAGAGGAATCATTTCCCTTGAGAAGAACAGAGCTCCTTTCATATATTCTGGTGGCCAGAAACTCAGGCAAATTTTGACAGAGTAATGAAAGTAATAGGAAAGCTATTTCTCCACCAACTCCTATGACTTCCATTTTAACTTCTGATAAAAATAAACTTCATCTTATACAAACTTATTGAAAACAGTAATCACACCCAAAAAGGTCCTCTAAATTTCATAAGTTTCAAAGGATTCACATTCTGACCTTGAATTTCAAAGTCCCCTTAAGAGGTCTAGAACTGGATTAAAGTAAACATAATATCCCAAGCTAAAAGTTCAATGACACACACACAAAAATCAACTCAAAACATCCAAACAATGGCTGGATAGCTAAAGAAAGCTTTTTTGTTTTATTTTTTTAAATTTTTTTTCTTTTTTTAAATTGGGCTTTTTTGTTTTACTTTTTAATTGTAAATTTTTTGTTATCTCAGATTAGTGTATATCCATAAAACAATGCTCAGTTAGTTTAATAATAGCTGCTTATTGAACAATTGAATTTTAGCTCAAGGGTGCCTCTTTCTTAATAACCACAGAAATAATTAACTGCTATAAGACGGGGTGGGGTGGGGGGGAGAAAACACAGGCTGCCTCAATAAGAAGACAAAATATGGAAGGGCTATTTACTGTATACAGGGAGATTCAAGAGGATTATTTAAATACTATGGTACAAATGCTCCTGCTTACTTTATAACTGCAGAAACCAACTGGGTTTGCCAGATCACCATTACCTTTGCCAATAGGTGTATAGACCACTCTGAAGTTACCCTTTTGTGCTGAAAACCTTCAAATTCCTTGTTTGGTCAGTACAGAATATTGCGAGGTGATGCACATGCAAACTCTTCCTGAGGAATTATTTATGTGTGCAAATTTGCAACCCAACAGAATGCCTGGGATACATACAGCAAGGGGAGTGGGGCTGCTGGGCAAGTCTGAGCATTGGAGACGTGTGCACTGTTCTTGGTCATGGGCATCCATTCCTTTGTAATCCCACCACCCACAAATTAGATTCCATTCTAATGAAAGGGAGGAAAACTGCTATAATTTTTTAACAGGAACAGGAAAAAATGTGACTTTGCCATGAAAGTTATAAAGCAGGAGTCATACAACAGTTTGGTGCTTCTTTTCACTGATTCTGCCTAGGAACTATTGGGCTAAGAGTCACGACATCAGGTTTTGCTTTCTACTCCCAAAGAAAATGAAGCAGTAATTCTTGTCGGGTTAGGGTGCAGCAGTGACAACAGAAGTCAAGAGATAGGACACTGTTACTGAGGCTTAAGGCTAACCTTTAAAATATGTACCATCTCTCTAATTATCATCCATTTACTTTTACATGTTATTAACTCAAGATGACTGACCCAGCTTTCTTGTTAAGGATCTAGTTTCAGGTTGTACACACATACTAGTCAGTTTTGCCAAATCAACTGCATGTGTTGTCTAACCAATCAACCAGCATGTACAATATTCTATCTTCAATGATTTGGGTTTTCAATGATTTGATACAAAAGCCAGTATTTAGCTGGCATGGAAAAACTATACACTGTGCTGGCAAGAAGAATACAAGGAAACACGAGAAGAACATACTTCCTGGCAAACCGTACACAGTCAATACAAAATGGAAGGGACCAAGTTGTATTTCTTCATGCTGCAAACTAAAAAAAAAAAAAAATGTCAAGAATTTCAATTAATAAGCAAGGTCACTTTCAACTTAAAGTAATTTTTTTTTTTTGGTTTTTTTTTTACACTGCAACATACTTCAAGGGGCTAAAGATGTGTTCACCACCAAGACACATGCCTTGGGGAATGTGCACAGCCTTCCTGTATGCCTTCCAATAATGGTTTTGTGGTACCAAACCTTAACCCACAGCTGGCTGCAGCCATTGTGCAAAAATTAGAAAAACTAAATTCTGCAGAAGTTCCTTCACCTACTTTTTTGTTAACACATACACAACAATAAAAGGAATTAAAGTATTTTCCATTAACTTACAATGCAAAAACATCGTGCATAAGATATTAATGCCAATTCCCATCAGTGCTGTCATAGGGAAAGTTCTGTTCTTGGCCAAAAATGAATGCTCTCTCCCAGAAAAAAGCACTTGGTTATATTATCAGGATACTGAAGAATTCACCCATGTATAAAGAAATGCTTCAATTTTATTCCTTTGAGAAATATCATTAAAGCCACTCAGGAGAGACTTCAGTTCCAGGTATAAATTTATAAGCCTACGGAAAGCACTCCATTGAGAAAAGTAAAATTTGGGCTTCATGATAAAATGGAATTCTTTCTTGACACTAGAATGTTACTGGTGTAGCAAATCAAGCTATACAGGTCATAGTGAAGGCCTGTATGTGTTCTTACAGTAATTCAGTGTTCATTACACAATCTAAGATGCAAACAGAGTGAAATGAGTCCAATTAAAGCCCTCCACAAAATCCACCCATTCTGGATGATAAGTACTTAAAAATATATCTGAGAACCTTCGCTTAATTTTACCCCTCTGCAGAATAATTTTTTACAAATCAAGGACTTTCTATTAGATAACATACCATGTGCCCAGTATCGCACTTCTAGCTCTTCCACCCATGACACTCCCCAAAAAAGGACATGCTGAACTGGCAGAGGCAGCTCTATGAAAAACTTGCAGATCAGGTGTGTCTTCTTTCCCTGCCAAGTTTTCTGGACAGATCAGGACCAGTGTGACTAGTCTGATAAGGCCCAGGAAAGTGAAGGCTATGTTTAATCTACATTTAAGAAAAACTGAGTAGAAAAATATTCTCCCCTTGCCACACTTTCTATTTTTATTTGACTTTCAAAGCCAAACAGAATTAGCTTCAGAGACTTTTATGAAGAACTAAACAGCCCTGCAGGTATTGTGAAACAGAAAACATGGCTTTGCTACAACTGGAAGGGGACCTTAAAAAAGAGCAGAACTTCTTCCCTACTGAGCTCAAATGTCAAATATAATATTTAAAAGATGCAGAGCACAGATTCTACCTTTTTAAAGTACTTATCACCCATTAAAATGAAATGGATCAGGAACTCCACACCATGGATTATATTTGGTTTTAATAACTATCACTTCCCAGAATGTCGTAGGAAGCAGCTCTTGCTGTTGGACAATCTCCATAATATTAAAAGGGGGCAGGGGCATTAGTACTGCAGGGCTGCCCACCCCTGAATTACGGCTGCCCATGCTAGAGCGGCTGGTGAATCAGGTAAGGTGATGGCAGGAATGCAAATGCTCTACAAGAGTTGGTCCCCACATGAACATGAACACGCCTGGTGCAGCAGGGGAAATCTGACCAATGTGCAACACGTTTCCATTCTCCCACTTAATTAGCATCCTATAAGTCACCCACCATCTTAGTGGGTTGGTTTGGAATACCATCATCTTCTCCAGGAAGTACTTGTGAGTTTGACAACACTGCCACACAGCTGCAAAGTGCACAAAGCTCAAGGCACAGAGTAGAAAGTTGAGAACTGATGAGGGAAAAGTTCTAATGAAAGTAGTTAGCATTCTCCTTGAACAAGACTTCCTAATACTAAACAAAGATCAACTCTTATTTTTAAAGGAGCTGTTTGGGTTATGGGTGAAAACACTGTATTGTAACCATTTGCTTGGTTTTAAAGCAAAAGATATCTTGACATGTGAAACCAATATGCTGTTAAGTCCCAAGTCCACAGATGAACAAAACAAGTGCTTAAAAAAAAAAAAAAAAAAAAAGATTCTTCTGCCCTTATATTTTTGGAGGAAGCTGCTGATTTTGGCTGTCAGATTTCACTCAGCAATAGTCAATTTCCCCGAAGCTTGTTCCTCATAGAATCTGTAGATAAACATTAAAATGATTGTCCCATTTCAAAATCACCCCCAAGTCTAGCAGCAACTGTTTTCATGTTTTGTTTCTTGTTAGTTTTTTGTTTTTTTAAAATTACAAACCAAAGTAAGAAGTCCAGCATTCTCTCCCAAGAACAGCCTTGTGACAGAGCTCCTGAGTGTCGAAGGCCCGCTGTGCTCAGAACACAGTCTCTGCAGCTCCAGTGTGTCCTCTCCTCGGGAGGAAAGTACATTCAACACATTCACTATCTGTATCCCCTGGAACTTGCACATGCAGATGAGCTGTCTGAAAAAAGGTCAGAACAGGATAATGCATGAGGAGCAGATAGCATATGAGGATGGCAGGAGTCTGTTTATCCAATTTGTATGTCTTAATCCTCTCCCCCAAGAGGACTTAAGAAAAAATCCCCACAAAATCATAGCGTTCTGAGGGCTGGGGATGTGGCTCAAGCGGTAGTGCGCTCGCCTGGCATGCGTGCGGCCCGGGTTCGATCCTCAGCACCACATACCAACAAAGATGTTGCGTCCGCCGAGAACTAAAAAATAAATATTGGGAATTCTCTCTCTCTCTCTCTCTCTCTCTCTCCTCTCTCTCTTTAAAAAAAAAAAAAAATCATAGCGTTCTGAGTAAAGTCAAAAGGGGGCCAAGAGCATCAGAAACTGACCCTGGGTCATTGCCCCATCCTTGCAGATATTAAGGAATCCAGTGGCCTCCTGACAGCTGCCTCAATAGCCTGACCCTGGTCACACATGGCACCTTAGCACCATTAAGAACACAAGGGACATGACACACTGTGTGGGTATCCTACTGGCTGCCCTAGCAAAAGACCACCCAAAAAGGGAAGGAACTTTGCCACTTACTGTAAGCCAACTCATCCCCAGCTCTCTTCCGGGACTGGTCACCTCTGGGGAAAGGAAAAAGAAGGCAGTTAGCAGACCTGACGGATTTCTTGACACACCACAAGAGAATAAACAAATCAGCACAATTCATAGTGAAGTACAGCAAATATTTCAATTCTAACCCAACTACCTGTTATAAATAGACATTAGGGGCTGAAGGCCATAGCTCAGTGGCAGAGAGCTTGCAAAGCACATGTGGAGCACTGGGTTCCATCCCCAGCAGCACCACATAATTAATACATAAATGTATTCTGTCCATCTACAACAAAAAATTATTTAAAAACAAAAACTAAAATAAAATAGACATTAAACATAAGCTGATTTGTACCCTGAATGTTCTTAACTAAGGGTATAGTCTTTTAAATATGAAGAATCATCTATAAGATGGTTTACACTGAGTTCTAAAAATAAGTTCATATTAAAATATATCTTTGAAGGCAAATCTGGGTTCTGCTATCAACCTCCCTAGTGACGTGCATATGCTAGGGCAAATTTCAAATATGAAATTTAAAATTTTAGCTATTCCCCATAGCACCTGTCAGAATTTATGAACCAGAGTTTAATCTTTATAGCAAGGCATAATAAAGTGTTAATTAATTTATTTTTTGGTACCAGGGATTGAATCCAGGGCTGCTTCACCACTGAGCTAAGTCCCCAGCCCTTTTTATCTTTTTATTATTTATTTTCAGACAGAGTCTCAGTTCTCAGGGCCTCACTAATTTACTGAGGCTGAACTTGTGATTCTCCTGCTTCAGTCTCCTGAATTACGGGGATCAGGGCCACCATACCCGCCTATAAAGTGTTAATTTAACTATAAATGGTCCAATTAAGTTTGTAAAATAAAACATTTTAATTTTATCACCTTTTGGAATATTGCCTAATGTTTAAATCTCAACCAGAAGGTGTACCAAAGAATTCCACTAAGAGTAATAAAAATTCTAATTTAACATCAAAATCCATGGCATTTCCCTGAACATGACCTGCTCGCATTGGCTGATTGGTGTCAAGTTCAAGTACTAAGGAGTCAGTTGCCCATCTCATTACAAGCAAATGTGATCTAAGAGCTACTACACACCAAGCATTCCTAACTCTATTCTCTTGTTCCAGATTCAAAATTACAATTGGGAAATGCTTCTGGATATGTTTAAACAGTTCTACATCATGTTCTGGAAGGTGAACTCAAGGTGCTCAGAATTCCAAAACAGCTATATTCCTTTACTGCTTCACAAATATCAGTTTTCAGGAGATTGATCTTTTGGAAGATATTAATAAACTCATCTCTAAATCTAAAAATACTCAAAATATTTATAAATAGATCTTATCTTGGACTAAGCACCAATTTATTTCCTTCAGAAAGAGCTCCTAGAAATCAAGAAGAAAAAAATAAGACTAACAAATAGAAAAATAAGCTAAGGACATAAACTGAAAAATGCAAACAAATATGCTTAGCTTTACTTATGAGAGAAAAACAAACTAAACCAATTCTGAGTAATTCTTTTTCATCTGCTAGACTGGCAAAAATTCAAAAGTCTAACAACAATACTGTACAATCTAGGTCTTGGAGAATAAGCACTTTCAAACTTTGATGGTGGTAGATAAGGGATAAGGCAACTGGCAATATTAACCAAATTTATAACTGCATTTACCCTTAACCCAGCTTTCCCACTTCCAAGAATTCACTCTCTAGATATATATATGTAACAGGTACAAAATTATACATGTACTAGGTTCTTCACTGTAGCATTGTCCCAAACTTCAAAAGACCAGAAATAATTCAAAGGCCAACTCCTAGGGACTGGTTAAATAAGCTATAGTATATTTAATACATCCACACAATGGAATGTATAAAGAAATTAATAAAAATAAAGACATATTTTATTTTTTCTTATATCTGTATATTAAAAAAAAAAAAAACTGGAAGGAATTACAAGAAACCACAGAGTAAGAGTTACTAAACTAGGTGAGGTTAGACATGGGGACAAATGGGAGCCAAACTTCCCATTGTATACTTTCTGTATCATTTTTATTTTTAAACCACATGAGTAAAATTAATATGTCATTTGACAGTCATGTTGTATATAAACAAATAAAACCACCCTATTTCTGCCAGAAATACAATTAGTCAAATAATTCCAGATCCTTCAACATCAAAGAGAAACATTACAGCAGTTCTCTCTGGTTCTTCCTTCCCCTAACTACAAGAAAGTCAGGTTTACCTGGCCAAGTCACACAGCTTCTCTGAGCCTCTATAGTGCAAGTGCCAGGGAAGAAGGTAGAGAACCAGTGGGTGACTCAGTGTCCCCATTACCACACAAATACACATGCCATCAGGATAAAAAAGGGGAATGTCAATTCATGGAATAACAAAGAGTAACAAAAAAATTACCTGCTTTCTTTCCTAACCTGGGTTGAAACAGATACTGTAATAACAGTGATCCTGGTCAAGGCCAGTTTCTCTGAAATTTAGTTTGACCTTAGAACCTATGAAAGAGAAATGTCCCTCTCCAGCCCTCAACAGACAAATGAGTCAACTCTCAATCTAATATCTGTGGACACAACTATGACTAAGGCATCCACAAGTTTCTTCTTTAGTGCCAGGAATTCAAATATAGGAAGATACAGGAAAGTGCTAAGACTAAGAATTATGAAAATACAAGGTATCACTATGCCCTTAAACAATTTAGTGATATAACTCGGTGTTTTTCCACAGGGAAACCACAAAAATTTTACATTTATGTTAGTTGAAAATGTACTTTCCAAGATTTTCTGAGGTATGGCCACGATAAAGACTTGCAAAAATTTAAGAAAAACAAGCACAGTGTAAATGCCAAAAGCAAGAGAGGTAACTCTTCTGGACATGTATAAGGAGATACTGTACTTTTTAATAATAAACAATCTTACTTTAGAGAAAAAAACAAAAATCTGAATTGTAGGATTTAAAGCTTCTTCTCTAGTTAGTCATAAAAGCATATTATAACCAATCAAATTTCTATAATGTCTTTCCGTATGTCAAAAGCTAATGAATAAATTGGGAAGAGAGCTTGGAAGCTGTCCATCCTAATTGGCTACCTAGTGAGAAATCCCTTCTTCAAAAATGCATGTAGTGAAGAGTAGTTTCCACAAGCTCAACATCTAACCTCAATAACTGTGCCAACAAGGAGCTAACTACTTCATCAGACAACAGTGCCTTGGCTCCTAGAAAGTAACTTTACCTTCTAAGTCCTTGGCATCCCTCCCCCACCACACCAGAGCAGTCTAAGGATATGGACATATTTTGTCACCAAATTAAAAAAACAACTTGCCTTGTGAAACCATTCTGTATAAGCTCTCTTTGAAGTTTCTGATCTTGAGCAGCATATTCAGAAAGTTCAGATTCCACTGCCGGAGGGAGAATGTTTGGAATAAATTTAGAAAATAGAGTTGGAGCCATCTGAACCCACTCTGTGAGGGAAGGAAAAGATTCATTAAGGAAATCACATAGATAAATGGAAAAGTGAAAATTTTCTTTCATTTAAAGAACAAAATATATATTAAACCAAATATGAAACATGGCAGGGTGGGGGGAACAATTCAATCCTGTTCTGGTAAAGAACATACACAGTGGTTAAATCTTTTTCCTAAAAAGAATGCACAGGGATGGGGTAGTAGTAGAGGATAGGAAAGGTAGCAGAATACAACAGTCACTAATATGGCAGTATGTAAAAATGTGGATGTGTAACCGATGTGATTCTGCAATCTGTATTTGGGGTAAAAGTGGGAGTTCATAACCCACTTGATTCTAATGTATGAAATATGATATGTCAAGAGCTTTGTAATGTTGTGAACAACCAATTTAAAAAAAAAAAAGAATGCACAGCACTGGGGTTGGGGCTCAGTGGTAGAGCACTTGCTTAGCATGTGTAGGCTCTGGGCTTGATTCTCAGCACCACATAAAAAAAGAATAATTAAATAAATAAGTTATTTTAAAAATAAAGAAAAGAGAATTTACAGTATGAAGAAAGCAGGCATTTTTACATTTTACTGATTTATCAGAATTTAATGAAAATCTCTAGGAAGTTTTTTTATGATCTTGTCAAAATTTCTAAATATGGAGAAAACACAAATGAGAATTCCAAACAATTCTGATTCAAAGGGGACTTGGAGACAAAGGACTGGGAAGATATACCAGCCCTGTTAGCCAAATAACTAATATTAAAATGATATACTGGCTGGAGAATAAAACACTAGAGAGAAAAATAGACATAAAAAAGGGGTGGAGAGAATGAAAATTTGATCAGTGGGCTAGAGATAACTGGTCACTACTTAGGAAAAAAATCGTTTTTGACTCAACATTAAATTGTAACAAACTTACAAACAATTATTGTGTGTATGTAAATATAAACAATAAAAGAAGTGGGTATCAAGTTATTAAGAAAAGGTCATGAGAATAATCTATAGGGGGGAAAAAAGGCAAATAGAAGCCACAGGAAAATATTTGCACTGGACATAACAAAAATGATTTTAGTATCTTTTATAAATATAAAGTATTTGTACAAATTAATAAGACCAGATAAAGGAATGAAAGATAGGAATGGTAATTCTTGGAGGTGGGGGCAGGGAGAACAGAATTAAAAAGTTAAAAAGAACCACTCTGTTCCCCATGTTCAGCCAACATTAAATAGAAATAATGCCCACCTGTCCCAAGGGCACCATGAAACCACTACTCTCTTCCCTGGTGGTGGTGCTCAGTGACAACTCTGTTAGCCCTTTCCAACTGTTTTAATCTAGCCCTTTCAAAATTTCCCCGTTGTAAAGCACTGTGGCTGTCTGCATCAAAAAACATTAAAATGTCAATGTTCATTAAACCAGCAAGCTCACTTTAAAAGTGCAACCTATGTAAATAATTCTAAATCTGAAAAAGCCACATCTGATGCTATGTGATGCTGGATCAACATAGTTTAAAAAAAAAAAAAGTGAAAGCAAACAACATCAACATAGTTAAAAAAAAAAAAAGTGAAAGTAAACAACAGTTAAGCTACAGATGGGAACTAAGCAAGCATTGTAAATGATACAAAGGCCAATCCATCAGCCCTTGCACAAACTTATGGCAAAATGTTCTCAATAGAGTCCCTACTGCCAGCCCAGCTCAAATCTGGCTTTAAAAAGAGCCTCACTGTCATGCTCTGAGGAAGTACTAACCAGTCAGAGAGGATGCAAGTCAAATCTCTGTGCCACTTATGGAACTTCAGGTAGTGATTTTTAAAAATAAAGATGAAGAAACAAACAAAGGTATTAAATGGAAAAAGGCAAGGTGAGACTGCCCAACTATTCCCAGACTGAGTTTCTGAAACGATGGAAACACAGCAACAAGGGTTAAGTCCTCACAACCTTCTACAATAGGTCTGTGGATCTAGTTAGAAACCTTCAGAGGTTATTCAGACACAGCAGCATAAAAGACCAGCATCTGAGAGACCTTACAACTGAAGAAACTTTTACCTTTAAAATTCAACTTTTAAAATATTCTAACCTTAATCTGTCAGTTGAATAAAATTGCTTTAATAAACTAGGAATATAACCAGGAACCAAGACCTGTAAATGTCAAAATATGCTTAAAAGGGACTCTGAAAATGCATAGGGCAGCAAAAGGTTGGTCTGTGATAAAATTCACCTTTTGAAAAGGACAATTCTCAAATGCAGAATCCTCCTCACAAGTAGTATAAATCCTATTACAAGAGCTCGAACCTGGATAAAATAGCATTTAGATAAACATGTATCTACAATATTTTCTACCCATAGTAATTAGCTTTATTATTGTGCAATTTTGTTACTTCTGACAAAAGCCAGAACTGATAGAGCTGCCTACTTGGGAGGCAGAATTTGTCATACTGCACTTGGAAGCCTTCCAAACATAAAAGAAAAAAATAAATTCATAAACTAGCACACAAAAACATTTCATGAGCCATTTTCACTGAGGTAAAATGAAATTCAAACGTCTGAAAAACTAGAAAATGAAAAATATCAGTTTACTGGATACATGCAATGGAATCTTTCTGCAGCTTTACACCAGTACTTCCTGTTAGAAGTTATAAATAGAGCTCAAGACCTGACCCAAATTTAAATCACAATAAATTTGAATATTCCAGATATCATTCAAGGTTTAAAGTAGCCTGAGAAAGAAGCTATTTTGGAATCAGTCTATTTCTGTGATTCCACGGTTTTCACCTGGTTTCCATTTCATCAAGCTAAATTCTGACATGTTTTAAAAATTAATTAACCAATCAAGTCATCAATTAAATAAAATGACAAGCTCAAATGAATAGTAGCAAAAGCAGTTTTTGCACGCCTATTATGTTATCAGGTACTGTGTCAAGCTCTTTACGTCATGCTTTATTTCATTTAATCCTCAAACAAAATAATTTCACAAAAAGGTAATTACTGTTAAAAAGGCACCCTTTATGCTTACAAATTAGGGAACAATATTCTACCCTGAGAAGTTCTGCAATCTCTCTCCCTTCAGTATTTTTAAATTGGCTAAAAAACTTTATGACAAATTTGACATTCTGATTTACAAACAAGAAGATGCATACAAAGGCTCCTTGGGATTTCTTCAAATCTATTGTTTTTATTCTAAAACACATTAGGATAATTTACAAATCAAGCTCTGAATGCCATGTACTTTGATTGTATATCTTCTCAAAACGTCCTTATGAATTGACTGTAACTGCACCAACTCTGGATTCCCTGCCAATTAGAACCCAGGCTTAAGAAGATGAGTTGTGAGTGTGTGTGGCAGGGCACATGTGCATCATGGGGTGGGAAGTAAAGGAGGAACTCTTTAAAATTAAGGCCAAACATGAGATTCAATTTTATTCAAAATGTATCCCACAATTATTTCTGTTTTTCCCCCTTACAGATACTACAAAAACCAAACTAGTTGGTTCTCACCACAAGAGAGTTCTAAGTGAGCTCTGAGTTTTATACTGCACATTGACAAACAGCTACTCAATTTTTTTGCTATAGGAAATCCAAATATCATTAGGCATCACAAAGTACATAAAGAACTACTGCCCTCTTGGATAAGGCTGTAATAAAACAAATAAACAGGTCCAATCCCAATGAAAATGACAGGTGTTTACCTGGTCTGAGAGTATACAGGCCTTTCACAATATTTGCCATAGTTGAAGGTGTGACCTGAAATGGTGTTGACTGGGCTTCTAAAAGTAAAGCTGAAATAAGAGAACAGGTTAAAAAACACATAATGCTGATTATCAAGGTTTCTATTTTATTTCTCTCAAAGCTGAAGTGTAAACAAGTACAAGAAAACAATAGCACAAGAGAACAAAATCAAGAGTTTATATACTAAGAAATTTTTTTAAAAAAATCCCTGTAGTAGCTCAATTGCACAGGTAATATGTGAAGGTCTGCTAGAGCACCAAAAGAAATGAACCAACTCAGACAAATTATGAAAAGAGGTAAGCCTTCTAAAAGCAACAGCATCATGGCCCTTGGTAAGTGAGCTGAAAGTACTCCCATTACATCTGGGGAGTAAAATGTAAGTTAAACTTCTTCAATCATTTCTTCTTCCCTTCAAAATACCATATTTAAAGCTCTTTACATGTAAAGGTTAAGCACCCCTTAACAGAAACACTTAGCAATCAGTGTTTCAGGTTTCAGAGTTGTTGTTTTTTTTTTTTTTTTGATTTTGGAATACTTGTATAGATTTTATTGGTTAAGCATCTCTGTAAAAATCTGAAATGCTCTAAAACTTATCATGCTTTAAAAAGTTTCAGATTTCAGAGAATTTTAGATTTTCCAATTGAGGATCCTCACCCTATAGTAATTTTAATAACTTGATTATAGGCAGAAACTTACTTTCCCCATGCCTAGCTCCATCTACTTTCTTCTTAGAAAAGCTAAGGTCAAGAGATGATGGATGATTCATTCATCTTTCTCATGTTTATGACTTTGGTTAACAACACAACCCTGACACTAAACATCACAACACAGTCAGTTTTCCCAGGGTCATTTACACTGTTCTATGACAGTTTATTAACATTTTTTTAAATAAATAGAAATAATTCCTCTAGATAAAACATCACTAACAGATTCAAACAAATTGCATTATTGAGTGGACAGAACAGATATTACTGACCTAAAGTTAAGTTATTTTTCTAATTTATCTCTCAAATACCTGTAATTTACTAACAACAAATAAACAATAATTTTAAAATCTGCATATTTTACTCTAAGCCAGGTTTGTAATCAACCATTTTTCCCTCTACATCTTTCTAAAAGTGGAAACAACATCTTACTTAGGTAACCTTATGAGAACTAAATAAATTAATATCTGTAAAGTATGTGGAGTAGGTCTTAACACACATAAGCAGTATGTGTGTATGAAATCTTTTTGATGATCACTCACAAAACACCGTTAAACATTTACAGAGTCCCTTGTTCTGGAGTCCAAACCAGTGTGACTAGTGTTCCCATTTTGTATATACCTCACTAAGTATAATCCCTAGTAATTTCTCGATAAATATGATAAATTATGTTTTATTCAATTTACAAAGGCTTAAGGGCCCTTTCAGTTTACTTGCGAAAAAAAAAAAAAAGGCATGTCTATCATTAAAGTGTGATTTTTATTGAAAACCAGAGTATACAAGAAACAAAAGAAGTAATCTGTTTATGTTTTCTCTCTCACCAAATCTGGTATATTTTCTTTTTTAAAAGTATTTTTTATATACCCCATTTGAAACAAATGTATGATATATGATATGTCACAATCAATGTAATGTTTTGAGCAACTAATAAATTTCTGATGTTTAAAAAATATTTTTTTATGTGTGTTTATTAGATGGATACAATACCTATATTTATTTATTTATCTTTATGTGGTGCTGAGGATTAAACCCAGGGCCTCACATGTGCTAGGCAAGCACTCTACTAACCAAGCTATATCCCTAGCCCTGTATTTTCTTTGGATTATCGTTTTCTTATATGTTCAATAAAATTGATTTCCAAAGTGCTAGTAAGTAGAAAAACATTTATAAAGGAAAGAGGACTTTCTACCAGATGGTAGCATTTCTCCATAGAATTTTAACAGAAAAAAAAATATTGTGCTAAATTTTGGAACAAAAGAAAACGTCAACATAGCTGAAAATATGTAAATGGCTATAATTAATAGCTGGAATTATCTCATGAGGTAATGTTCAAAGATGTTTGTAAACATCTATCCAGGCTTTTGTTTTGTTTTTAAAGCAAGTCATATGCTCAAGATTCTGGGCCTCCATTCTGGAATCTCTTGGGAATATAATAATAAAACATGTCTTATCATCATCTACACTATTATTTGAAAACCCTGTCTCTAAAATAAACTGGCCCTAAGTTTAGCAATTTCTCAATTAAAAAAAAAAAAATGAAAAACCGTTTGTGGTCAAATTTGGAAAAATTCTGGTAAAAGTTCAATTTGGTAGCAACTAATTATGACTAATGTGAAAGCAAAAAATATATACTGCAAATCCAAATATGTGTCAAATTCTTTAAAAATGACTTTATGTGTACTGCATAAAATATGAGCTTTTAAAGGATGCTGAGACATGAAGTGACAGGGGCTTCCTAACTCACTTGGAGAGGGATATTCTTTTAGGGAAGGCAGGATGAGATGCCACCTACTGTGAGCGGGCAGGCAACCTGGGAATGAGAAAAAGGCAAAACTCATTTGTTTATTTAATCAAGTGCATAGCCAAGTTAAATATTTTACAAGTCTTAATTCACAAACAGAAAATGCAGACCACAAGAGGCTAAGAAGCTTGCCTATCACATAGTCACAAAGTGACAGCCAGACTGAAGAAGGGTTTCTGCACCAAAGAGTAAAAACTAGAAAGGATTCTGTACTACCATTTCAAAGACACAACACAGCACTCCTTTTAGAGTCACTGGTAGGAAAGTCAGGGATGAAACTCCTAAAATCTCTCCCTTGTCACAAGAGAATTTAAAAAGGCACCAAGTATCAGGCAAAACACAAGACATGTTCAATGACCTGGCTAAGCTGTTCCCAGTTCAATGGCCAACCCAGAAATAACATCTGCACTCCTCAGCTTCTATCCCTATAGAACAGAGCAGGCTTCAACACTTCCTACTATCTGGTTCAGAAGATGTAAAGACTGAGTTTTTATAGGAAGGGAGGAAGGGAAAGAAAACATCATTGTTAGTAGTCCCTCACCCTCATAATAAATTTAATTACTTACGCATCAGGCTGTAAATGTGCTTTTCTGCAACATGTTCCGTAAACAGCTTTATAAGGTCATCTTTTAAGTCTCTATTAAGCTTGGTTTCGATGTAAAACTTATTCTGAAAAAGAAATTATTTTTCGTGTATCAACTGGGGGATATAATTAGTCTTGTGAACTGAAGCACTAAATAGTATTTTAGGAGACATGCATAAAGTCATCAATTAAAAAAAAATCAAATAAGAGCCCACCACTATGAGTTCCATGTCTTTCTGGCATGAGATTGAAAAGTAAGAAGATCAAGAACTATGTTTCCAAAGACCACTGGAAGATCTCAAACATCAACTCAACCGAAATGTAGAGACTTTACGGAATCACCGTGTGATATCCCCTTTAAAATCCTACATCATCATCTAAAGACAACATTGGGAAGCACTCATTAAAGGCACCTCATTTACTAATGAGATAGGCTAAGAGCAGGCACAGGTGACTCCCTAGCACACATTCCACTTCATCACTAGCCAGTCAGCTTCTGGATTCCATGGAGATCATCTTTGCTTAAGAGGTAGACACACCCAGAGTAGCCTAATCAGACTGTGAAAAAGTAGGCTTGAGTTGAGGGCAAGAGTCGTAGTCAGGACCACAAGAAGAACAAGATAAAACAGATGTGGTGGTCAGCAAAGAGACAAAAAAGAACTATGGATTCAAAACGCCTGGAGACTGCCTCCTTTCTACAGTTCTATTACAAGACACAAAGCTTTTCCTTATGTATTTAAAATTCACAGACCGAGGTTGAATCAAGTTTTCTGTTTCTTGCAGCTGAATGACTATAGTGACTGGCAAGTCAAAAAAGATCAAATTTGTTCATGCTTTAATATAAATGACCAAGAGTGGAAAAATTTTAAGAACTTGCTCACTGATTCTAAATTCTTAATGGTTTCTCTTCTTAAAAAAATTATAGGGCTGGGATTGTGGCTCAGCAGTAGAGCGCTCGCTTAGCACGGGTGGGACCCGGGTTCGATTCTCAGTACCAAATAAAAAATAAAGGCATTGTGTTGTGTCCATCTACAAAAAAAAAAAAAAAAAAAAAAAAGATTCGTATTCTCTCTCTCTTTAAAAAAATATAAAAATAAGATATATATGCTTAAAAAACAAAAGCATGCAAAAAGGTATGCAATAAAAATAAGTCTCCTATTGAAAACCTTCTGTCCTACTCACAAAGGTCCCTCTCTGTATTGGGGAAATTATTGTCCATGCTTTCTAAAATGTTCCTCATAAGTAGATATGTTCTCTTTTTCACCTAAATAGAAAACACTTGCTAACAAGGAAACATTACACACTGCTTTGTACCTTGCTTCTTCACACCAATGTTGTGTACTGCAAAATTTTTCCGGAAAAGAACATACAGACAACATTATCTTTACACATTTCCTACTTTCTTATTAAATAGTCCTCACTGATGATAATCAGGTTCCCCCCCCCCAATACTGCATAATTCTTACATATGTACAGTATTTTGCATATATTTATGAGTTTATTTATGATAAATTCCTAGAGATATAATTTCTGAGTTCCTCCAAAGAGATTTTTACAAATTTATATTTCTAACAAAAGTGTGAGCTTGTTTTCCTAAATATTCACCAGATGCACACTCTAAATATTTAAGATCTTAATGCACAGCATCTTAATGTTCTCTTCCTACTCCTTTTTTTTTTAATATTTATTTTTTAGTTATAAGTGAACACAATATTTTCATTTTTATGTGGTACTGAGGATCGAACCCAGTGCTTCACGCATTGTAGGCAAGCACTCTACCTCTGAGCCACAACCCCAGCCCTCTCCCCATTCTTTAGTAAGTAACCAGACTCATTCAACAGAAGTAGTATGAAAACTTCAGAAGTACTAAGAAACTCTTAAGTTATTTTACCTCTTTATTTAAATAACAAGCTATTTGACTTTTTTGTACAATACTGTTAAGTTTCAATATCCTAAACAAAAATACATAATATCTTTATTTGATTCTATGTCTTTCAACAAGAATCTTCACTATTAATAGTGACTTAGACACAACCCATTTTCTAATGACTTCATTTCTTAAAATAGTCATATAGAATTCTAAGATAATAGTGTTGACAAGTAACACTGTTATGATTATGTTTCTAACAGGTTAACATTTCAAACTATTATTTAAATAATATACTCTTTTCAACAAAGGAGTACCAAAGTTTAAAATTTTTAAAAACAAATTAAACAAATTTTCACAAATAACCAGAAAGCAAATTCAAATTCTTAAGCTAAATGAAAAGGTATAGTTAAGCTTTTTAATTTTACAATATCGTATTCTGTATTAGAATTTTGCTAGGTAGAAGAGTGTGAAGTTCATTTATTCTTTCTTGATACAATCTTCTTATATGCCAGGATCCTACCATAAAGTTTTAAGAAAGCAATAATGGCAGCATAGACAGACAAGTATACTACTTTCTTGCCTTTAAAAAAAAAAAAAAAAAAACAAATTAGCTATCAGTTTTGATTCGAAATCCAAGTTATGCTCATTTAGTTCTATTTTTATTTCTAACCCACCTAGCCAATATGCTTACTGGGAAATGCCGTGTAAATGGCAGACGTGGAGGTAAATAAACCTACTCATCTACCCTTATCTCCTCCCCTTTTCCACAACTAGGCCTGAGGCTCTATCCTTCATGCTCTGATTTCACTCATCATTTCTACTGAAAATTTTAGAACAGCAGAAATAAGGAATTTACTAGAATGGGAATGAAATATCTACTATACCTAACAAATATTCCTGATGAATAACCCTAGAGAATTTCACCAAAATGATATGTGGCTGTCTCCCAGGCTTTCTGACCCATCCCAAGAATTAACCCAGCCAACCCAGGTGACTAATACTATTAACTGTGTGTGTCTGTGTTTGTGGAGGAGGTACTAGGGATTGAACCCAGGGTATGATACATGCTAAGCAAGCACTCCCCACTGGGCTACATCGCCAGTTCTTTTCTGAAGTCTTACTTTGAGACAGGGTCTCACTAAAGTGTTGCCAAGCTGGCCTCAAACTTGTAGTCCTCTTGCCTTAGCCCTTTAAATAGCTGGAATTACAGGTATGTAACACTTCAGCCAGCTAATATTTTTGACTAGTATCATGATTCATAAAGAAAGTTCTGGCACTGAAACCAAAAGCAAAGCCTCTTTCTCACTTTCTCCTAAGATAAAGTCTTTGTAAAACAACAGGCAAATATAAGCTTCTTTTGCATTAACTATAAACCCTTATTAACTTTTACAATTGTTATCAGTACCAAAAGAATAATTTAATTCAAATGAAAATCTTGAAGTACAAGATCTTTTGGAAAATACCTTCTAAATCAGAAATAACTAGAGGTAGCTTTGTTTTCATTTTAAATAAAGTACATTTTATGAAGAATAAGTCACTTTTAAGACTAATATTCCATACACAGCAATATATATGCTACAGAATGCAGAAACAACCAAATATCCCATTCTCTAATCTAACAAAGAAGAGTTGGAATAATGATTTCTAGGGCTCTCCCCATTTAGGAACACTAACATTAAATGATTCTATATTTAAAAGAAGGAAGAAATTAATCAACAAGTTACAGTCTACAAATTATACTTCTGGCATAACTCTCCAAGCAAAAGAGAACATCAGATTGGAAGCATTTTATTTTTCCACTTTTTATGGATGACTTAACTTGGCATTTTTCATACATCATATTTTTAGATACATGTCTTAACTGCTTTCTAAGGACAAGAAATCTTATGTATCTTTTATTTTCCCAGGACCAAGCACAGTCCATTCCACATGACCAGAAATACAATGAATCATTGGATGACTGCTAATTACTAATGCCTAGGTGACTATTCAAGCAATTGTTACTTAGGGATTTCAAAACAGACAAAGGGAAAAATATATAATTCTTCTATGTTAACAACTATTAAACATTACTGAATTAATTTTCATTTTACAATATGAAAATTCCACAAAATAGTTTTTTTTTAAAAAGCTGGAACATGTTTAACTTTGCTTCTCCTTCTTTTGGAAAGGAGAAAACAACTCAAACTTACCATATATATGAAAAGAGGCACAATACTCTGCAATGCTCCCATATATTGTCCAAGAGCTATATTAAATCTTTCAATATAGAGATCTGGAGGGCTGGCCTGTGAGAAAGAACACAAACGTGATCATTCTAGCAAACCATTTTTAAGATCGATATTCCACACATAGTTATACAAATGCTACTGAATGCAGAAACAACCATAATCTGAAAAGCAAACAGGCTTCAAAGGAATCCAAAATTCATACTGAGATTCACAAGAAAGAAAAGGAGAGACACTTACTTACACTCTGAAATTTGGTTAAGACTTTGTTTCAAAGTCTGCTATGTAAAACTGAGCTTTGGCTTAGTTTATCTTTAAAAATCATATAACCCTAACACGTTAATTAAAAGGCCTGCTCTCATAAAAAGGTTCAATCAAAATGAAGCATGATTTGAAAAATTAACACTGAATTATTTAGACATTTTTCATATGAACCACTGGATGGGTGGACAAGATTCAAGAAAGTAGTAGAGGCTCAATACATTATTAGAAATAAATAGAGTAACATTTAAAGTTCTATGCCAGCTGGGTTCTAAACAGCTTCTGAAGCTAACCAGTTATAAAATTATTAGAGAAAGCAGGAACTAAATATTCCACATATATCTGCAGCTCTGGAAAGTAGTAAAATTATAATGCATGTCTCCTATCTAACCTCCTTGTTACAAAATATCAAGTCACAAAGCCATCAAGAGAGTACTTCCAACTTAATATATTGTGTTCAGGACTGAATGTGTTTCTCCTTCCAAAATTACATATTGAAGCCCTAGTCCCCCAGTGCAGCTGAATTTGGAATGAGGATATAATTAACGTTACATGAGGTCATAAGGTGGGGCCCTATTCCTATAGAATTAGTGTCCTTACAAGAAGAAACACCAAAGAGTTTGCTATTCCTTACCTTTGTTCCTTCAACATGGCTCAGAGGACTGGCTATGTGGGAGCTTGAGGGGACAGCCATCTCTCAGCCAAGAGGGGAATCCTCACAAGGCACTGAATCAACTAGCACTTTACAGTGGATGTCCCAGCCTCCAGAACAGTAAGAAAGAAACTTGGAGCTGGGTATGGTGGCACATGCCTGTGATCCCACTGGCTTGGAAGACTGAGGCAGGAGGATCATGAGTTCAAAGCCAGCC
This sequence comes from Spermophilus citellus, assembly GCF_964194105.1. Lineage (NCBI taxonomy): Eukaryota > Metazoa > Chordata > Mammalia > Rodentia > Sciuridae > Spermophilus > Spermophilus citellus. The sequence goes on from NC_138195.1 coordinate 85,959,795, forward strand.
TCAGCAACTTAGTGAGGCCCTAACCAACTCAGTGAGACACTATCTCTAGATAAAATATAAAAAACGGCTGGGGATAGGACTCAGTGGTTAAGCGCCCCTGGGGTTCAATCCTCAGTACCAAAAGAAACAAACTTGGACTTGGTGAAATCATCCATCTGTGGCTTTTAAATATAAATCCCTGTTTCACTGTTTAACAAAGCTATCTGGCATTGCCAAATCATTTAGCCTCCTGAATTTCAATTTTCATTTTAAATAGAAAAAACACCAACTGTGCTACTTCCAAGATGTGCTTAGAATCAAAGAAAATAATGTGGAAGTGCTTAGAAAAATGTCAAGTACTTACTTGTACATGTATATATAACTAGGAAGAGTAAATAAAACTCATTTCCAATTAACTTCACACAGGCCCAATTCTTTAGAAAGATCCATTAACATTTTAAAAAGCATTAAAATGGTTCCATATTATAGGCAAACTTGAAACTACCATTAATAAAACAATCACAATATCATCTTTTAAACTGCTTAAAAGAACTCTGGAAATGATATTTTAGCATTCAAAGAAATAAATTTAGAAGTATTATGTGAGAAAAGAAAATCTTAAAAGCTATTACATTAAAATAATTTTCCCTTTTCATAAAAAGGACATTTTATCCAAAAGTTATAAGAGCACTGATCGAAAGGCACATTTAACAGCAGGCAGCACAAATAAAATTGAGTTCCTCAGTTATTTTTTTCAAGAATTCCCAAAGCCTCAAAGGTTCTGAGTATTAAAAAGTACTTTTTGTATTGAATCAATGTTAGAATACTTACTTTCTTTCCACATTTCATGCAGCACTTATTCAAAACCTTTTAAATGACAAGACTAAAAATTTTAAGTCTTCTAAAGTAAACGCAAACTTTTCCAGAAACCTAGAAATGAATGCCATTTTAAAAAGTCTATCCAAGTTGTTTTTCCTTCAAACTTAAGTTCAGCATACCTCAGGCCCCATTAACTGTTACCTAGTTGATTAACATTATTTCAACATAACAATATTTGGCTTGGACATTAAATTATTTTCTCAAATAAAACAAGAAAAAGCAAGCTGCCAGAAAAACTAATAATCATTATTCCAAAGTTGCCCCAACTTTTCATAATTTGCCTAGATTCTCTGAAATGAACAACATAGCTGAGTGGGAATGCTTTTTTCTTTCACGTGTGTTCATGCCTGAGGGCAGGGGTTATACATTCACTTGGTTCAACTGGGTTTAGAGTTTTACTTTTTTTTTTTAACATTCATAATTGGTTTTATTTTCTTTTCACATGACAGTATATTTTGAAATATGTATTTACATACATAGAGTAAGTATAACTTGTTCCAATTAGGAAACCATTAATTTCTGATAAGTAGAGTTTTACTTTTAACTCCTTTCTCCCTGAAGCAACTACCACTTAATTCTTTTGTAACCTTCCAGGAGAATCTCATGCCACATAAGAAAATCAGTGCTTCATTTATAGCTCCTGTGGCACAAATACAAGGTGTAACCACACTTATCCACACTTTTCCTAACAATGTATCTTGAAGTCAATGTTATTCTAGAATTCACAAACATTTTGTTCTTTGAAATCTTTTGCACTTTTAAAGATAACTCAAGGTCCAAAAAGCTTTTCTTGACATGTGAGTTCTATGGATGACTATGAGAAATTTAGCCAGGTATAGTGGTATGCACCTGTAGTCTGAGGTACTGGGGATGCTGAAGAAGGAAGATCATTTGAACCCAGCAGTGTGAGATCCCACCTCAAAAATAGATAAGACCTTAAAAATATGTATTGATTCTTTCTAACCTTTCAATAATAATGAGATTATTATTATATCTTAACATGTGTTACATCAGATCTTAAAATTTTAAAAATTTTTTTTAGTTGAACATGGACACTTTATCTTTGTTTTACTAATTTATTTATTTTATGTGGTGCTGAGGATCAAGCCCAGTGCCTCACGTGTTCAAGGCAAGCGCTCTACCCCTGAGCCACAACCCCAGCCCCACATCTTAACATTTTTATTAAAAATTACTTACACAAAACAAAAAGGAAATTCAATTAAAGTATCATTACTCTGACATTTTTGCAAGTCTTGTTAGAGCTAGTTTAAGAAGACTCCTGGATTTTCATATCTGCTTCAGTATTACATCAACTCCATGTGTCATCTTGAAGTAAATGAAGAAAATTTAGCCTCATACAGATATGTAGAGGGGAAGAAAAGGCTTATTTTAATAAATAGTCTTTCCAGATAATTATATTTTTCTCTGAAAGCTGGTTAGTGGTAGTTTCTTAAAGGTTAGTTGCCATATGAAATCTAAAACTGTTAAGAATTTTTTTATACTTTAATATTTTTTTTAACTTCCCATATTTTTATTAGTATAACTTGCACATAATGGTAGGATTCATTATATATTCATACATGCACACAATATAACAATGTCATTTAGCCAATACCATACCCCAATTTTTACCCTTTCCCCTCTCCCCGATCCCTTTCCTCTACTGTACTGATTGATCCCCCTTCAGTTTTTCTGAGACCCTACTCCAACCCAACACTTCTTTTCCTGTTTACTTTCTTGCTTCCATGTAACAGAAAAACAACCCTTGACTTTGAGTTTGGCTTATTTTACTTAATATAATGTTCTCAAGTTCCATCCATTTTCTTGCAAATGACATTAATTTCATTATTCTTTGTGGGTGAGTAAAACTTCTCTGTGTATATATACCACATTTTCTTTATCCCTTCATGCATCAATGGACACCGAGGCTGGTTCCATAGTTTGGCTATTGTGAATTGGGCTGCTATAAATACGGGTATGCCTGTATCATGATGACTTTAATTATTTAGGATAAATACAGAGGAATGATATAGCTGGGTCATATGGTAGATCCAACCCAAGTCTTTTGAGAAACCTCTGTATTGATTTTCATGGTGGCTGTACTAATTTACAATCCCACCAACAATGTAAAAGTATTCCTTTTTTTCCACATCCTTCCCATATATATTATTGTTCATATTCTTGATGGCTACCATTCTAACTAGAGTTGAAATTTCAGTATAGTTTTGATTTGCATTTCCCTAATTGTTGAAACCTTTTTTTTTTTCATGTATTTGTTGGCCATTTGTATTTCTTCTTTTGAAAAATATCTTTTTTAGTTCATTTGCCCATTTATTAACTGGGATTTCTGGTTTGTGAGTTTTTGTTTTGTTTTTTGCTGGGGGGGGTGTTTGGTGTTGAGTTTGAATTCTTTATATATTCTAGATGTTAACCCTCCGTCAGAAGAATAGCTGACAAAGAATTTCTCCCATTCTGCAAGATCTCTCTTCACATTCCTAATTGTTTCCTTTGAGGTGCAGAAGCTTTTTAACTTGATGCCAACTCATTTATTAACTCTTGGTGTTATTTACTGAGCTTCAGGGGTCCTATTGAGAAAACTGTTGCTCCAGTTTCTAATTCCTAGGTCTTTGATCCATTTTGAGTTGACTTTTGAGCAGGGTAAGAGAGAAGGATCTAATTTCATTCTTCTACATATGGATAGCCAGTTTTCCCAGCACTTGGTTAAAAAGGCTCTCTCTTCTCCAATGTATGTTTTTGTCACCTCTGTCCAGAATGAGATGATTGTCTCTGTGGGTCTGTTTGTCTTCTATTCTGTACCACTGATCTACTGTTCTCTGCTCTTATACTAGTACCATGCAGTTTTTGTTACTACAGCTCTGTAGTATAATTTGAATTCATATATTGTCATGCCTCCAGCACTGCTTTTTTGGCTTAGAATTGCTTTGGCTTCTCTGGGTCTTTTATTCTTCCAAATGAATTTTAGGACATCCCCAATTCTGTGAAAAATGTCACTGATATTTTGATAGGGATCACACTGTATATTGCTTTTGGCAAAATGGCTATTTTAACAATATTAATTCTGCTTATCTATGAACATGGGAGGTCTTTCCATCTTCCTTATTCTTCAATTTCTTTCTTCAATGTTCTATAGTTTTCATTGTAAAGGTCTTTCACCTCCTTGGTTAGATTTATTCCAAGGTATTTTATTTGGGATAGCGGTTATTGTGAATGGGATTATTTTCCTAATTTCTTTCTCAACAGGTTCATTTTTAGTGTTATGCTTAATTGCATTAAAACTGTGCTTTATTTTCTACTTTGAACAGTTTTTAACACACCTATTTTCTACCATTATGCAATGGTCATTTGAAGAAGACTTATTCACTGAGTTGTACAAATCTCGTAACTGAAGGCACATTTCATTATACAATATCAAAAAGAAGATACATTTTTAATATTACCACCATCTCATCAGCTAAGTCTTTTTTAAATACTCAGAAGTTATTAAGCTCACAGCAGTAGATAAACTAAAATTCTAATATTGGCCATAAATATTGTCCATTATTTTCCTTGAACAGACTTATTCCACCCATTTTTGAGAAAATGTTGGTCAAATACCTAAGTCTAAATAACCACAGTTTGTCAGTCATTCAAGTAAAAATGGTATTTCATGGGGCAGAGCAAGACGGGTGCTAGTTTACTCAAAACTCATATAACTATACAAGGGCTTCTTCTCAAAACCACCACTAGACATTGGTGGGTTTCCATTTCTTCACACTGATATACTTTAAAAAAATACTCTTAAGTCATAATTTTCACTGCTTCATCTAGGCACTCATATAAGTAAAACTGGCTTTTCCACACACATACACCCTTTCTGGCTAATACAAACACATGGAAGTAAAGATTTGTACTAAGGCCCCACAGTTTTATTCTCACTACTTCTGCACCATCAGTTTAAATGTCAACATAATAGAAAGCACAAATAATGTCCAAATAAAAGTAGAAAAAGAATTGATTCTTCTGATCCTCTGAAAGGGTTTCAGTATCTCAGAGGATCCCGAAGAACATATATTGTCTAATCATATGCATCATTATATAAAAAGATAATTTTAGTGTTTATTTTTAAGTAAGTCAATCTATTAAATACAATGAAAAATGTACACCTTCACAGTGTATCGGTAAGCATGAAAAATGCCTTAAAGCAAGAAAGGAAAGGTCTGACTTGATGCACACACCATACTGTCATAGGAAGGAAGGGAAAAGAAAGCTTATCACCTTTATTATCTAAAGCTAAATAAGGAAATTTGGGTGGCTAGTCCCTCTCACTGGATGTATATTAATCTTAAAAGAGGATAACTTAGTTAAGTAACATTACTAGCCAAGAACCTTAAATACACCAAGATCTAGGTCAGTACTACCCAATGAAACTCTATCTCTACTGTTCAATATGGTAACCACCACTACCATCTATGCCTATTAAGCATTTAAAATATGCTTAATGAAACCAATAAACCAAGTTTTTACTTCATTTTAATAAATTTTAACTTTTAACAGTGGCTAATTGAACACTATAGATATAAAATATAAAGAGGTTCCACAAGTTCATATTAATTTCCTTCTCCTATGCATATCCCTTCAGTTACGCTCCTAACCCACACCAAAATGAATCATTAAAAAAATATATATTTAAAGCTTTTTTTATCTGAACAAAAGCATTCTGGTTATCTTCAAATAAATAAAAGACATCTGTCTGTTCAAGTGAAGTAAAGGGGACCTAATAAACATAACAAGGTCACTAACATAAACCTTTGAAAAAGTAACATAGTTCACTGAAATTTTAAAAAGTTAAAAAAAAAAATAACTATAGCCAGATGCAGTGGTGCATGCCTGTAATCCCAGCAAGCTTGGGAGGCAGAGGCAGGAGGATCATGAGTTCAAAGCCAGCCTTAGCAAAATCGAGGTTTAAGCAACTCAGTGAGACCCTGTCTCTAAATAAAATAGAAAATAGGCTGGGGATGTGGCTCAGTGGTCTAGTAACCCTGAGTTCAATCCCTGGTACCTCCCGCCCAAATTTAACTACAGGAAAATAATCACTACCAACACTAGAGATAACTACCATTAACATTTGTGCATTTTCTGTTTTGTTGGGTGCCCATCTTTCAACAAATATGAATTATTCTGAAGCCTGCTTTAATTGCTTATCTAAGTCTCACCAACATCTCTCCCATATCTAAGTTCTTTCTGCAACAAAACTTTACCAACTGTCTGGACACATCATTGTCTTCTTCAGTCCCTCACCACTGGCTGCTGAGGCTGCTCCTTGCTGTTTATGGTATCCAGGTTTGTGCAGATTCTTCTAAACACAGACCAATACTGCAATGGTGCAAAGGTGTTGAGGGGCTTCAGCAACACCATCTTAGCAACACCAAACATTAAGATACTTTGCAATCCCTGCCTCAGAAAAAAAGAGACAAGGTTCAGGAACAAGATATATTTACAACAGAAAAGTGGACCTCAAAGACTGTCACTCTGCAAATCATCTGAAGTGTTTGGGCCATACTCTATAAAGTCTTGACTCTGAAACTTTCCAGAGGTTCCTGTTTTTAATGAGAGCATAAGGGATGGTGTAAACAGCTGGCCAAGCAGCTGTTTAGAAGCCTCTACCTAAGGCCTCTTAAGCCCTGTGGGAAGGAAGTCTGGAGATCCCAGGCAGGTGGGCAGGCCCTACCCATGCAGCAAGGTATCCAATGCACAATGAGAGGTCATCAAACGCAGACCACACAGTGACTAGAAAGACAGGGTCCAATAATGACATCCTAACACTCGTCATTACACTAAGGTGAATTTTCTTTTAAATTTAACAGCTTCTTAACCAATATCAAATTCAGGGATTATAAAGTTAGTAAAATGTACCATGAGGTTCTACCTCAGCTTAGAATGCAGAAATCTAAGAGAATATCATTGCCACCATTTTTTTAATTATTAAAAAAAGCTGATTCACCTAAATAATTATTTTTTTCCAGCTAATTAGACACCTAAGATGAAGATATTTATTTACTAAAATCTACCAATCCCTGTTCAGGACTCTCAACTGAGGAGAAAAAGTCATCTGCAACTATGATGGGGAGAAGGAAGGTGGGAGCACTTACACAGCACCCCCACCTAAGCCAAGCTCAGGGACACAGGTACTACCTACGACTGAGGCAGGAGCAAGAGAGTGAAAATTTCCACATAGACAGAACTTGCCCTGCCAGCCTAGCTCTTGCACCAAACAATAACTACCACCCATTGCAGAGGGAGGGACAATGATGCAACAAAAAACATCCCCAGCCCCCCCTCTCCCTGAAACAGGGCCTGCTAAGACTTGAGGGAAGAGCAGAGCACTGAAAAGAATCCTTCTGGATCACTTTGGAACAAGCTAGCCACAGCCCACCACTAAAGGAATCAGAAGATGTAGCAACAACTGAACTCAAACCCAACTCAACTACTGACAGTGAGATTTAACTCCCCACACTAGCAGCCTGCTAGAAGACAGGCATACCTATTTCTAGGCATACGTATCATGCAAGCAGGTCTATACTGGTTTTCCAAACACAATATCTAACATTCAATCAAATCCTAAGAAACACCAACAAACAAAATAAACCCTACAATCTGTTGTCAAGAATTAAACATTCAACAGTCCAGAAGCAAAGAGGCCCATGTAATGAAATTATCAGAGCCTTTTAAAATAACTGTGATTTATATACACAGTGACCCAGTGTTACAGTGTGAATCTGGAATGTCCCCAAAGCCTTATATGTAAAAGGCCTGGTCCTAGCTGGTGGAGCTCTTGGGAGACAGGGAACTTTAGGAGGCAGGGCCTAGTTAGAGGACATAAGTCAGTGAAGGGCAGCCTTGAAGGGTATATTGGGACCTGAATCCCATCCTCTCCCTCTTCTCCTCTCTTTGTGCCTTCTGGCCGCCATGCTGCTTTGCTCTACCATAATGTTCTGCTTCACAACAGACCCAGACTTACTGGAGCCAAGTGACCGTGAACTGAAACCTTTGAAACCATAAACCAAAATAAATCTTTTCTTCCTCTAAGTTGATATTCTCAGGTCCTGTTTTATCATCGTGACAGAAAGCTAACACACCTAATAAACAACACTCACAAAAAGATGACAGTTTTCAGCAGAGAAATCAAAACTATTTTGAAAAAATAAATAAAACAAAAAACTGAAATAGAAATGCTAAACATTCTCAAATCATTTCTTCACAATCTTTTAATATTGATATCTATATTACCAAGGACAACTTCAGCATTTTGTATACTGTACAAGTGGACCCAGATGCCATCTCACAGATTCTTCATATTTTCTGAATCAAACTAGGTATTCCTTTTTAAAAAAAAAAAATCTGCCCCTATATGACTAACTTTGGCAAAAACAACTTGTGTATAATATGGTTTTAGTCTAACTAGCTTATCCCATCACTTTGAGAATAAGATACTGCCATGGGCAGACCTGTCAGGGCTCTAAAAGTAACACCCAGTGTAATGAAGCTTACAGATATGCTATATAAAAATGGAATTTCTTCCTAAACAGACAAATACATCTGACATTACGTTCTCATTGCATTCCCGTTCTTGTTGGACAGGTATTATTTCTGTATAACAATGTCCAAAAAATATATAAGTTATACAGAAGGTAAACGAACCTTAGGAATATCAAATACTTACGACATTAGATACTCTTAAGGGAAGCTATATGGTTTTCAATAAAAGCCTACATAGAGAAAGCCAATTGTGTCTAGCAAAAGAGAGCAGAAGACTTTGCTATTTTCACTTAGTCTCAATGCTCTGACTTAAGTTCCAGTGTTGTTACTACCACTATATGGAAAACTGTTCTGATTTCTAATATAATACTTACTCATTTCCAAATACTATTTGGGTTTGAATAATAAAATGAGTTAAAGCCTGGCTTCTATGATCCTGGATTCTTGTAGCTTATCCGAATAGGCATGAAGTAATCTAGCTTTTAACTAGCTGGGTGACATGGGACAGTTACAAAGACTGAAGGATTAATTAATAGAGAAAACATCCACAGAAGCCAGAGAGACTATCAGATGTGTCACTTTTCTATACATTTGAACTGATAACACTTGAGAACTTCCTACTTTATGCTTATGTACTTAGTCTTCCTTATCTTTTGAAATTTAAGTACACAGCACTTTCCCCAAATATTTTTAAAAATACAATTCATAATTTTACTGTGTACACTCTGATAACAAATGCAAACAACTTCCCATTATTGAAGTGACTTTACTCTCTTGTTAATGACAAATTCCATTTAATTTTTTTATTGGGGGGGGGGTCCAAACTCAGGATACTATTTCAACTAGAATAAGGAGACGCCTCTAAGCCACTTCCACTGTAAAGCAACAGGCTTTCTACAGACTTACTTTACTGAATCTCTACTTGAGGGCTGGTCTTTGTCAAACCCTATGAAGGCACATGTGAAAGACAACACAGTCCCTGGCTTCAAAGGCTGACAGTAAATATTAAAATTGTGGTCTGAATGAGATCTGATGGAATGACTGAGGGTCAGGATGTCTCTCAATAGCAGATTCTCTGAGATAAGAATAATAGTAACAACAGTTGAGGTTCTAGTTTGGATTTAAAAATAGGTCTCCAAAAAAATCATCAAGAAAAACTCAAGACACAAGTGAAGACTTAATTCACCCGCTGGGGAATGATATTTTTTTTCTTGCAACTATGAAAAAAGGGTACCAGGCAATTTCTTATTATTTAAATTTTTTCTCTCTCTCATCAGGAGTAATAGTAAATAGTATATTTGAGGGAAGAAAGTGTTTTTTTTTCTTCTTTTTTAAAACACTTTCTGGTTCAAAAGATATAGAAATTAAAGCCTTAAAAATACACCCACCAAAAAATTTCAAAGACCATAAAACAAGACAACTAGGTTGAGTTACACTGCCACCCACTGGATAGAAAATAGATAGCAAAGCAATACTAATTTTAAATACTGAGACATTCAGTTTACCAGCCCTTTGGCAGAGCTTTTGTATGCAATCTGCTGTCTGTAAAGACTGAATCATAGATAGTAATATTGACTAATTCTGGCTTAGTTTCCATTAACTTCCATTACTAATTGGTTGAGAGCCAAATTATATATTTAACTTGAAGCTAAGATATATTCTGCTTAAAATACATCAAATTAATTTTATTAAAAGGATTTAAATGTAATTAGCTAACTTCCTCTAAATTAAACAGTTGACAAATACTTATTTAGGTTATCGTAAATTCAGCCACATTTGAAGCTAAAAACCTCTAGCATTTTCCTCCTCCTCCATTTTTGTGGTCTCTCCTCATTATAATACCCTGACTCAGGTATTATCAGTGCTTTTCCTCACACTTGAATGTTATTATCTTGGCCTGAAAACCAAGTCTCTGTTGAAACACTGTTGACTTAGGGTAATGAAGTGTTAAGTTCCAAAACACTGAAAAAAACACTTGTTAATGGATATTGACTATAAAACTATTATATCAAAATCAAAATATTTATTTGGTGAAAGTGAAAATATACTCTAAATTCAATAAAATGCATTAAGATGTACAATAAATTTATTTATGTTACTTGGGGAAGATGCCTCCCAATTGTTTCAGTGGATTCTCAATTCAGACACACATTTTTAAAAAAGGAAAATCAACAGTGGGAATGTCATTAAGACAGCTTTAAGAGTAAAAAATTTTGGACCCATTAAATTCAACTGCCCACATTATAGTGGGGCAAAACAGTATATTCTAAATGTTGTCATTTAAAATACTTATTGTATCACTCAAAGAAACAAACCACATCAAAATCCCAGTGATTTCTAAAGCTTAGAAAAATGTGACATAGACATACAATGGAGTATTATTCAGCCATTAAAAAAGGGAATGAAGTGATAATCATGCTACAATATGAGTGGGCGTTGTAAAATTATGCTAAGTGAGACATAAAAGGCCATACATCACATGATTCCACTTGCATGAAATGTCCAACATAGGCAAATCCACAAAACAGAAAGCAGATCAGTGGTTGAGAGGGTCTGAGGAAAGGAAAGAATAGGGAGTGACTGCTAATGGGTACAAGTTTCCTTTTAGGTGATTAAAATGTTCTGAAATTAGTGGTAACGGCTCTACAACTTTGTTGACTATACTAAAAAACCACCAAGCAATAATATATCAAAAAGGTTTAGGGTATATGAAATGAAAAATGCATTCCAAAAATAGATTAATAAAAATATAGCATGAGTTCTCTCTCACTCTTGTGATATGCCTCTCTTGAGGGTCTGTTCTGTTATTCTCGGGGGGAGGCGAGCCTCTGCCATCTGGAACACGGTGGCAGAGCAGATCCTAAAGGCTCTTTGGATACATACTCTTCTTTTTTTTTTAATATTTATTTTTTAGATGTAGTTGGACACAATGTCTTTATTTGTGTTAATGTGGTGCCGAGGATCGAACCTAGGGCCTAGCGCTTGCTAGGCGAGCGCACTACCTCTGAGCCACAACACCAGCCCTGGATACATACTCTTCTTTCACTCATAATTCATGTGTCAAAGCAAATTACCTGGCCAAGTCCAAACTTCAATGGGTTGGAGAAGTACAATCCCACCAAGTATCAGAAGGAAGGGAACTGGAAACATCTGTCAAGAGCACTATGACCAGCACATTTATCTACCTAGTACTTAAACTTTTAATTCAAACCTATGACAGGCCAAAAGAAGCCAACATTAGTAAGTCAGCATCCTTGTCCGCAAGGAGCTCACAGTGTTGCAAAGATGATATCCTGACTGGTAATTAAATATGCACCAAGGTGCTATAACTAAGCACTACAGTAACAACAGAAAGTGCTACAGAAGCAAAGAAGAAAAATTAATTAAACCTGCCTGGAATAGGTAAATTAAAAGCTGGGCAAACCCTAACAAATAGAATGCCTCCCTTCCAGAAGGAGAGGAGGAAAAAAGTGGTGGCCAAAGAAACTGAGAAAAGACATAAGATGGAAAAACAGTCACCTTAATTTCAAAAGAAAAAATGCTGTTGCTGCATTATTTTGCTGAGTACAGAGTGTAAAGAGCCCTGAAAGTTATTAAGGAGCACAGTGTTTGCTCTTTAGGTAAATGGACAGTCAAAAGGTCAAGAAAACGGGTGACAAATTGTGAGCACATTCAACAAAATGGATTGGGGAAGGTGCAGAGCCTAGAAATAAGGTAGCAATCTTCTCCTCTGTCCAGACAATTACCCCTGAGGATTTAAACTGGGAAGGCAGCAGAAATAAATATGAGACATTCCACAAGAGGAAAATTTAGCAAGACTTACAACTCATTTCATATTCCTATCCTATCACCCATCCCATCCAATCTATTAAAACTATCATTATACCTTTCCCCCCTAAAAGGTGCTAAAAAATAAAGCTGTATGCCACTTTTTCTGTGCCCTTAGCATATAGCATCCTGGCAGCACATGGCACATTGCTTGTTAAATTAAACATTTTCAAACTACTATCATTATCCTTTCCTGGTCAAGTCCCCTCTAGTAAACTCCTAACATTTCTATTGAAACCAAAGTGATCTTTATATCCTGTAACCCTACCTCTCTTTCTAACCATGAAGTTACTGTCTGACACTGTCTCATCATCTCCGCAATGCATCCCCAAACTTCCTTTTCCCTGTTCATTACCTTCAGGTCCACAGTTCCTGATCCAAGACTCCTGCAGTCATATGTGTGACCCTTAATTCTGAACTTTTAAAATTTAGAAGGTATTATGGTACATGCACCCTATATTATGCTCCAGTCCCACTAGGCATGGAAACAACACACTGATATTTCTGGGATAAAGTATAGGAACATTCCCATCAAGTTCCTTGAGTGTTTAGATCATGTTTTACTACCACATGAGTTTGGGAACCAAATTTATGAAGAAACATTCCTTTTTCAGACTTTTTTTTTTTTTTGGAACTGCAGATGAGGGACTATGTAGCTGCTGTAACTCACCTAGTCTACCACAATTGCCATCTCCCTACATCTCCTCTTCTTCTACTCTAATACATCTTATATTCTTTTGCCACACTAATCTTCTAAGATGCAATTCCTGACATTTCAGGGATTTTACATTTTGGCTCCAATCTGCCTTTTCTCCTCCCAGTCTCCCTGGAATACACTATCAGAGAGTCTGTCCAGGTTTTTTTCTGGACAGCCTCTGTGCACCACGTTCCTCCATCCACTCCCTCAGGCCCTGCCATTGCTGATACTGCCTCCCCTTCAACCCAGTACCTGACTGAGCTCATCCACCTTCGCTTAACAAGACAATTTCCTCACTGTGCTCTGAAAAGCTCTTATCCTTCTTGTGGTCTACTAGAAGGGATTGTGATTTAATTCCCTCTTTGAATTTCTACTATTATTCTTTTTCTAATTTCCTGAGATAAATGTAAAAGTTATTGATTTTCTAACATGAATTTTAGAGTTTTGACTTTTTCCAAAAAGACTTTGGCTTAATCCCACAAGGCCTGACAGAAAGTAGTAACATTATCATTCAGTTGGAAATAGGCACAACAGGTGCTTACTGACACTACAATTTTCTCTATCACACAGTGGTTTCTGGAAGTAGAGTTTTACACGTTCAATCATATCAAGCTTTCTTTTTTTTTTTTTTTTAAGTTTCCACTATTAGTTTCCAACTGAATACTGTTGTTAAGCCAAAGAACATACTCTGCATGATTTAAATTCTTTAAAATGTGTGAGGACTTACATTATGAGCAGCATATGTAATCATCTTTATAAGTGACCTAGGTTTACTTGAATAGAATGTGTATTCTACAATCAACATATACTGACTTCTAAATAAGCCAAGTTTATTACTCATATAGTTCAAATCTTCTATTCTCCTACTGTCTTTTGTTTATTTTGTCTGCTGAGAGAGAGAGAGATTAATTTCTCACCACAGCGTTACATTTTCTCCTTTGGAGTCTATTAATCTTTGTGGCTATTATTGGGTGCATACAAATGTAGAATTGTTATCCTCCTAGTAACTAAATTTTCTGTCACAATAGAAAGTTCTCTTTATAGCCAATAATACCTATTGTTCTAAATCTATTTTTTCTGATATCAGTATAACTGTGTCATCTTCCTTTCGGCTAATGTTTCTGTATTCCTACAGACAGGCTAGCAACCTTCAGAGGGTTGCAGAATCGTCTAGTCTGATTACTGATTTACTTTTTTTAATGCAATGTTTTTAACATTTCATATAAAATGTGATATGCTGATTTATTACCCTATTTGTCTTCTACTTGTCCCATCTGTTCTCTGCATCTTTTTCTGTTCTTTCTTGACTGTTATTTTTAGATGATCCAATTTTCACCCTCTATTATCTTATTAGTTACATTTCCTTGTGCTGTTCCTTTAGAAGTTACCCTAAGACTATAGACTACACTCTTGCCTTATCATAGACTAAAATAAATTAGGACTATGATACTTTCTGAATAAACCAATGGCTTTAGAACATTTTAAGTCAATTTTCTCCAACTTACACACTACTGTTATGAGTTCTGATAATATATATTTTTATACCCCACAAGAAATTAACTATATTGATCTATACTCACATATTTACCTTTTCTAATTTCCAACTTTTCATCAAGAAACTTTTTATAAGGAATATCTCTTCCTTTTAAGTGAGGAGACTATTGGTGATGAATTATCTCAATTCATGTCTCCTAGCTTTACAATCCCCTAAATCCCCTACTATGGCTAGTTATTTGTGATTGAGTGCCAGACATTGTTTATGAAAAATTACTGAACAACTATAGCCTATGATAATGTTATCTTTCTCCAGAGAGAATTCACTTTTTCTTCTAAGTGACTAGAGGATCCAGCTAATCCAAACCATCTTAACCTCATCAGGAATGAAGTTTCAGTTACTAAGAAAAATAGTATATGTAGTGGGATAGAATCCTTTGGGTGATAGGTCTTGATTTCCAATTTTATTACCACATTTACACAGGTATACCAAAGTTCTACTAAAGCTCACAGCCTGTTAGACTCCTCAAAAGAAGTAACCCTGCAATGAAATGACTCAAATGTTAGGCTCTCCTCTTGAATTTCCTTCTTCCAGACCTTGGCCCTATAATTTTGTTGTTGTTGTCATAATTTCCTTGTTATTTCTAGTTTTTTTTTTCCATTATTCTCAGCAGGAGGGGTGATCCAAATTACCAAGTCTTATCCATTACATACCCACTCCTCTTCCTAAGAAAGAACCTTGTATATTTGAATAGAAAAGTGCTAGCTGATACAGGCTTCCCACCAGGAATCCTTGCAACCAACCAACAAGTTTTTTGTTTTTGTTTTTGAAGACCAAGAAATCAATTGCGATTAACTGAGAGAGGCAACAGGGAGTCTTTAGGAAACTAGAAAGTATGCCTAAAAAATTAGGATTTTCAGAAGACTATTTCAGCCAAAAAAGACGAGGCAAGTCAAGAGAATGACAGAAATGGGAATGAAAAGAGGTCAGAAGCAAAATACAATACAATATTACACCAACTATGACTAACACCTGACAAGAAAAGAATGAGAGATGGATATGAAATCTCAAACCTGAGGAAGAAACTAAATTGGGTGAAGAAGAATTTAGACTTAATCATAAATATCTTCTAGTAATAAACCAAGTTTAACAGGTAACTGAAGGTCCTGATTTGAGTCCTCACCAACAGTATGGTGATTTCTAAGTTTCAACAGAACTTTCTAACTAATCAGAATACTATTTACTAAATTGCTAAAATGATCTTCTCTCTATAATTACCTATTTACATTCATTTGTATATTGAAAAAATCAGAATTAGAAATCCAGAAACTTTGAAAAGGAAAAAGAAAATAAAATACAGAATTTCATTATCACAATGACAGAGAAAAAAGTTAAGGTTAAAGGGAAAGGGAGAATGTTAAAAAAAAAAAAAAAAAAGCTGGGCTGAAGGTACAGCTCAGTGCATGGATGCTTACCCAGCACGCTTAAGACCCTGGGTTTGACCCCTGGCACCACCCACTCACCCACACACACAGTCAAAATAGCTGGGATTGTGGCTCAGTGGTAGAGTGTTCACCTAGCATGTGTGAGGCACTGGGTTTGATCCTCAGTGCCACATAAAAATAAATAAATAAAATAAAGGTATTGTGTCCATCTAGAACTAATACACATATATTCACACACACATATATTTAAAAACAAAAAAAGTCAAAATATACTATATCACAGTTCAAGAAATCCAGCAATAAAGAAAAAGGTACAGATATACATTCAGTGAAATACAATAGTGAGGAAAATACTAAGTGGGTTTAGCGATTTGCCAAGGGTTTTATTAATTCTACAAAAATAACAAAAAATACTTTTTAAAGTTACTGAGGTAGTGGAAAAGTCACTCTTTCCAAGATGAAAGAAATGTTTTTTTAAAAAGAGGCACAAATTAGATTATACAGTCATTTAAAAATATTTTGGTTCGATAAACATAATCTATTAAAATCTCTGCAAACATAATATCTAGATTTTAGATCAACACCAAAAATAATTAGGGAATATGGAACATTATTTCATATAATACTGTTCAGTATTTCCAACAGGATACATCTTTAGATATGACAAATAAGTCAACTGACAAACTATACAATCCAGCAGCTATTTTAAGATCCAACTCATTGATTTATAAACTCAACAACTAAAGCTCTGATTACCTGCCAAATGTAGCTCTATCCCATGCCTATGTTTTGGCTCTAAAAATTCATTTAAAAATCAGAGCTGCAAACAAAATGGCTCTACCCAAATATAACGTTTCATTTCTGACTCATGAGATCTGGCAAGTACTCCTGTTCTGTCCCCCATGAAAACTACCTTTAGCTTTCTATAAAACAGAGATGACACAGAGTAATAAAATGCTCAAGCATCTGAAGAACATAAAGATTAGCAATCACAGGACACTAATTATGCTGCTCTTTCCACTGGAACAGGTCAGACTTAGCTGCTGAGCATAAACATTTGCTGACTTATAGTTGTGCCAGACACTTAAGGATAAAAAGAGAAACGAGATGGAGTCCCCACCTTCAAGGGGGGCCTGTGAAGCAGTATAAACTAAAAATTATAACATAACCATTTCCCTAATAGAGTTGTTATTTCCAAGATGCTACAGGATTATAAACAAAGAAACACCAACTATTTGTTCTGGTCTGCTCGAGGAGAGTGCAAGGGTTCCAGGAAGGCTTCACATAGATAGACAGAAATGAGTTTAATATTGAGAAAAGAATGAAAAGATTTTGCCATATAGGAATCAGAAGAAAAAAAAAAAGCCTTACAACTTAGTGTAAAGGGACCACATATTTTAGTAAAGCTATTTGATTTTAAAATTGAGAAAATTTACAAAACAGTGTTTGCATGTGTAATCAAGAGGTATATAAGTGCTAAGTGGCAGAGTTGAGCTCTAGGTCTTCAGGTTTTGAACCATTCTTTCTTGCTGTTTAATAATGATTACAGACTTCATAATCTTACAAAAAGAGATCATTTTGAAGCTAGTTTTTTTTTTTTTAAACAGGACTATACTGTTGAGCTCGAAGTGGGACATATAGTGAATTAAAAAATAACTAAACTCCCCAAATCATGTTAACTTTACATTTATTAATACACTTGTTTTTTAAAAACATTAAAAGAGACATAACCCTTATCTAGTTTTAATCTTTAAAGAACCATTTCTCTGCTAATATAAAAGTAAAAATGATTTGGTTTCATAACATGCAAGGAAAACACACTCTGATACATAGATGACTAGAGTGTAACTTAGTAACACTTTAATGACCCTCTAGGTGGATGTGGTAAATGATGTTACTTACAAGACTAATAATTCACTGCAGCATTGTTAGTAATAAAACAACTAAATATTCATTATTTAGAGTGGTTAAATGAATTAAGGTACACAATAAACTATGGAAGAGCAATCAGCTGAGATGAGCATTGTAGTAAAACACTGGAGAGATAATGTGACCAAAACCAGGAGACTGGCAAATGCCCAGAATAGACAGAGTCCAGAGAGAGGTAAATGTAAATGGATTTTGGCAATAACTTGGATTCAGGTGAGAATCCAGGGCCTGGGTGGTGTCAAGAATTAGCCAATCATTCAAAGTTTTAATGCACAGGTCTTGGGTTTTATCTATAATTTATATGCAATGCCTAGGCACTAAATATTTCTGTTAAATGAAGATTTTATATTTTCTAGCAAACAATTTTACACTAGTAAGAAGAAAAGTATACATTTGACTATAATAAAATTTAGCTCTGGTGATAATTTTTAAAAACCTATTTAATACAACAACCTCAGACCACAAGGCAAGTGAGGAACATTATCCATGTGAGAGTCTACCCCAGCACTTACCTGAAAATGTGCTTTATTTCACAATTGTTGGAGTAGTTCCTAGTTGTACAGCAATTCCTGATACTCTACTGCTAAAGAACTTTCTAGATATCATGTTATTTCTACTCCAGAACTAAAGTAGTATCTGACCCTGACTGACCTTCAAGCACTGGAAGCTATGCTGAGGCAGGCCAGTGAAGAGGAAAGATGAGGACCAGAAGGCCAAGTGCCTCTTAAACTGAGCATTTCCTACAGCCCTCTCACCCTAGAATGAAAGAACCAGCATGCTGTTTATCTGCTACAGGGAGTTTATCAAGTCGACTTCAGTTTTCACATTGGCAAGTAAAAGAAATTAGGCAAACTACTCGTGAAATAATAAAAGTTCCAGAAAAAAAAATACAAACTATTGTGTATATTTATGCTATAAAAGTCACTAAATATTAAAGAGAAAAATAAGGTTTTTATCTGAAAAAATGTTGACATAGTAATAACTGGGATCACTTAAGGTCTAAAATATACTCCATCTAAAAATATCTATAATTTATGTCATATTTTCAAAGAATCTAAAGATTTGATCAATAATCATCTAGGGAATATTTATAAATTTATATCATAAGAAAATGAACAAGATCCCAAATATTAAACAGTCTAATTTCAACCAGCCTGAAAAACCCAAAGAAACAAAAATCAACACAATCAGTTCTTTACCTGCAGCTCCTCTGAAACTCTCTCTAAGTGATTAGTTATCTTTTTAATCAGGTCACTATACATCTGTTCCGAGTGTTGCTGGCATACACACTTATACACACAACTGTAAAACCGAACAAAAAACCAAGTTAATGAAGATGCACTTAACTCAATCTAAGGTGAAAGCACATTTTTAATATATTACCACTAATCAAATAATGCAGATTTAAAACCAGTAACTGACCACAACTTTTAATAAAAATTTGCCCTCCCCATTCAATGTCTGGATGGAAAAAATATTACCACTAACTGCAAATAATCTTGAGTAGAGTGCATTCCAGCACTAGCTATTCCAATACTGGTGATGATCCAAGGGTCTGAATATGATAACCCCTTAAAGTCAGGTTCTCTCTTGCTTTTTTTTTTTTTTTTTAAATAAATCAATCTCAAAATAAGGAAGAAAGCAATAATCAGTAGAAAGAAAGTGTCTAACTGACAAAAATGTCTGCAATACAATCTCTTTGTACATTAGTTGTGTGAAACAACATAGTTGTTATTTCTTCTTCCTGTCACTGTGCTGATTTTCTACACCAGACACTTCAGTCATTCTTGTCTCCTTAGTGACCTCCAGTTTCTTCATTATCTATGGTGGATGTGGCAGGCTGAGGTAGCAGAAGTCTTGATTTGAAAACCACTTTTGAATCAAAAAGTATAAATCAAACATCCAATCCACAAGTGTGGAATACATAAATACTTAAGAGTCTCACTTTGTGTATTTTATATATCACATGCATGCATGCTGTCATAACTCAAAGTTGCCCTGAACCTCAATAAACCCTTTCAAACCCAAGCAAATTAAATCTTGACTTACCTGTATATCTGTTCATAGGATATGGGGATATAGTCACCAGGACTCTGGGTTAAAAGTTGATCTATGGCACCATCCAATTTTGGCCAGTATGTGCTCTTATAATCTTCAATAGTTATAACATTCATTACTACAAGTAAAAAGTAAAATAAGTGTTACTATGTGCCACATAAAATGAACACAAATCATAGCAATTTTGTACTCACAAATCCATTCTTTTATTAACTACCCATCACATTTCAATTAAAAGGGAAAAATACCTGGTCAGAGAAGTTAAGCAGCTACGAATCTGCCCATCTTTTAAAACAACAAAACAAGTATTACTGGTTTCTTTCCCAGTTTTCTGTAAGCTTCTGCCATCAATGAAGTATTTTCAAACATGCTGACCCTTAAAAGACATTGTCAATTATAAGTGGCCTATCAGTGAATCACAAGAAGGTTCTAGGAAACAATAAACACCATCAATATTTATAGATATTCTTGGGAAAATCTACCTAATGATAGGACTACAGGTATTAAGGTCTAAATGCTAACAGTCATCAAAGAGGCTGCCAGAAAATGTGTTTAGCTTTATGGTGCTGCAAGTACCTTTTAGTTATCACCAGAACTCTAACTTGGGCTCTTACCATGTGCAACTTGACAAGCCCACCTGAAAACCTGTGCGTGTTCTGGAGCCTGACATCAAAGTCTTACCTTATTCCTTCAAACAGACTCATTCATTATAAAGCATTTGTAATAGCTGGTCTTAACAATTTTGAGATCCAGGGGTGACAACTGCTTCACAACAATGGAATGCTAATATTAAAAAAGAGCTACTTGAAGAATATGAGATACCCTGTGACATGGGAGCTTACAAGTACTGAATCAGTATTTTGCTGTTTATTTCATCAGAAACTGGAGAGCAGAAAGGTTAGGTGGCTTCCCCCAAGAACACATGGTTAAGTACTGGCAGAAGTACCAAGTAAAGGAAAGTCTATCACATTAGTGACTTCCAACCTTGGTCATTCAGGTTCAAGATTTTTTTTTTTTTAAGTTTTCGGTGGACACAACATCTTTGTTTGTATGTGGTGCTGAGGATCGAACCCGGGCTGCACACATGCCAGGCGAGCGCGCTACCACTTGAGCCACTTCCCCAGCAAGATTTCTTTTAATCTATCATTTTTATTCATCTTTATTTAATATTTTCTTTAAACCAATTCAATTTCATCTTCACTTAACTTATTTTAAGGGACACTTGAGAAATGATCTACTGAATCATAAAACAATAAAGTATAACCTTAAAAATATTTTGTTGGGGCTGGGAATGTAGCTCAGCAGTACAGCACCTGCTTAGCATAAGTGAAGCCCTGGACTTATTCCCCAACAAAGAAAAAAAAAAAAATTTTTCTTAAGAAGCCAGACCCAAAAGGATCCATATTTTGAGTCCCACTTATATGACACTAATAAAGGCAAAACTCTAGGAAGAAAAACATATTACTGATTCCCAAGGGCTGGGTGGTAGAGTAAAGGATTATCTATAAAAAGGTATCATGGGGAAATTTTTAGGGCAATGAATTATTTTGTATGGAACTGTGGTATTAGATACCACATCCATGCATTTGTCAAAACCAACAACACCGTATGCCATAAAGTGAATTCACTGTCAAAAAAAAAAGAAGAAGAAGAAATCAACAAGGCTATACTAGTAAAGATGAAATCCCAACTGTGACCAAATAATTTACAAATCAGAACTCACAATGAAGAGAATGGAGAGGAAAGGAGTATTGGATTAAATGTAAAACTAAAGACAAAAAAAACTGTGAAAAAACTGTGTGCACATATGCACACACACACAACTAAGAGGCTGCCATACCACGCAGGGCCTTCTGGATCACTGTAAAAACTGAGTAAGATGGGAGCCTCTGGAGGGTTTTAAGCAGGAGTGCCGTGATCTGACTTATGTTTTGTATGGGACCATTCCAGCTGCTGTGTTGAGAATAAACTAATTTAGGAAGCTGTGATTTGGGGGAGAGGGTAGGGTTGGGGCCAAGTGGTGGCCTTGAAGATTATAGGGAGAGGTCAGATTCTGAATATATTTTAAAGGCAAAGCCAGTAAGAATTGCTAATAGACTGGATGAGAGATCTAAAAGAACGTTCAAGGATAACTCCCAAGTTTTTGGCCAGAGCACAAAAAGTCAGGGCTGCTGTTTACTAAGAGGAGGAGCAGAAAAAGCTTAGCTTATCTGCAGGTGTAGCAGATGCTGCTGGTGCCTCACCCACTTACTATTATGGTTTGATCTTAAATGTTCTCCCAAACCTCATGAGTTGAAGAGTTGGACCCCAACATAGCAGTCTTCAGGGCTTTTGGGAGGTGACTGGATCATGAGGGCTCCAACCTCAGGAATGAATTTATGGATTCATAGCTTAATGGAGGGGGACTTTGTTATAAAAACCTTTCCAGCTGCCATGTGATAAGCCGCTTTGTTCTATCACAAGCTCCTCACCATGATGTTCTGTCTTGCCAGAGGTCCATAGCAATAGGGTCATGCAATCATGGACTGAAACCTCTGAACCTATAAGCCAAAATAAATCTTTCTCCCCTTTAGGTTGTTTTGCTCTGATATTTTGTCACAGCAACGGAAATCAACATACCCTTGTCCACAAAGGCCAACTGTCAACACCTACAATTACTTGCCTCAGTGTTCTGCCTAGCTGCCATAACTTGCTCTAGAGAGGAGAGAGGCAGGTTGGGAGCGGTAGAGAAGTAGCCATACTCTCCAGCTACTTTCAATCAATGGCTAATGAGGATTCAGCCTCATTACCTCAGTAGATCCCTCTGCTGTCAGGTGAGATAACTGAGACACGGGTGCTATACTAACACCCAGAGTTCCCTACAGGGATTGGGCTCAGAGTGGTGACCGACTCTGCCAGCTTCCTTACCTTCTCTATCTCACTTCCTCAACTCCCTTACAAGTGCTTCCTGGTCTCATTACCTTGTACTTAAAACTATTTGTGCTTTTTAAAAAAGAAAAAGGGAAGGAAGGTCTCTTAAAAACAGAAAATCCACATTGCTTGCCATTAAACAGATGGCAATATACAAATAATACAATGTTGTCAAATTCTAGTGAGGTCCTGCTGCCTGCCAAGTGTTCTGAGCCTGAAGTTGGCTTTCCCTGTTAAAGAGATTGGCAGATGTTGAAAAGTGTTACACACTACATTTCTGCTCATGTAATCTAAAGGATTCAAAGAAAACTGAAAAGGAAATTATATTCTATGTGATACTGTTAGTGAATCCCTTATCAGTATACCACCAAAAGCACACTCTACACCAAAAGCTGAAACCTGAAGAACAGGAGTGTAATACTCAAAGAGAAGGCTGCCAGTTCCACAAAGCCAAGACCCCACACACTAGTCCTTGGGCTCCTGGGCTGCTGAGCTCAACAAACCACACCACGTGGCCACAGGTGGGGAGCGTGCCTACTTCTCAAGCACAGGAGTCAGACCTCAGCAAGTCACCGAGTCAAAGACATGAAGGAGGAAGAGAAAGGAACTAAAATATAAAGTCCTCTAGCTATTACGTGTGTGTGTCCTCTAGCTATTAGGACAGAATGGAGACCAACTTTGGAAGCAGAAACCACTGATGCCACTCAGGTATCTTTCTTATTTTTTAAAGAAATTTGTATTTGATTTTTACTTATTTTTTTCCTTTTTTTTTTTTTTTTTTGGTGCTGGGGACTGAACCCAGGGCCTTGTGCATGGGAGGCAAGCACTCTACCAACTGAGCTATATTCCTAGCCCTGTTTGGTTTTTTTTAATGCTCTGCTTTTAAAGATCTTTGAAAAGGGGCATTTAAAAAAAAATGACGACAACTCAAGGAACAGTAAAGAAGCCTCTTTCCACATACAGAAAAAAAGAGTTACATCTACTTCCACACACATATATAATATGCACCTATTTTCAAATACATTTTATTTAAAAATCAGATGAAGAAGTCAATTCAGCTGGCCTCACATGCTAACAAATGTAACTTTTTTCTCAGGCCAGCCAATCCTCACCAGTGGCAAGAGAAGCAGAACTTGGGCGAGTATGGGCAGAGCCAGAGGAGGCCTGAAGAGTGAGTATAAGCTGGTCTAAGGAGGGCTCCTCACACAATCCTCAGTCCACATTTATGATGACAATGCAGGGAACTTTAAGATACTGGTTATTTCTTTGCTAATACCAACCCATTCCTGATTAAAAAAACAAAAACCATCAGCAGTTTATCAGCAGTTTAAACACATAGCCTCATGTGTATAGGTATGCAGCCTTGAACTTTAAAAATTAGATCTGCTGATTAAAGAAATGAAATCCCTTTAAACTTTCACCATTGAAAAATGTGAACTGACCAGAAGAAACCACAGTCAAAATTCATGCAATAAATAAAACAACTAGTTTACCAATTTAAAAAGGCAACATGCAGTGCTATAGGTCAGAGTGCAGACCACATGGAGAAATCTCAGAAGACTAACAAAGCCAAATAATTTAGACAATATTTTTAAATTTTATGTCTTGATTTTAGTAGTTCAGCATTAAGTATATATTAGAAAACAAAAGCAAAAAAGAAAAGTCACTCATAATTCCCCACCAATACACGGTGCATACCAGTCTTTTTTTTTCAACATACATGTCTATGGTTAAAAGATTTCTAGTGAACTAAGAAATTCTTGAATTCTACCTTTTAAATTCCTTTTCTGGATATGATATGCAACATCAACAACTGTGAATCCAAATGAAAACACAGAATCTTGGGGCTGGAGTTGTAGCTCAGTGGTAGAGCACTTGCCTAGCATGTGTGAGGCACTGGATTCAATCCTCAGCACTAGATAAAAGTAGGTAAATAAATAAAGGTATTGTGTTCATTTAAAAAACACACACACATAATCCAGATAAAATTGAAATCACCATTAAATTACTAAATTTTATCTAAGATTTTCCACTTGAAAATAATGGATTACTTTTTAAGTCAATTTTTAAACGCACTACAAGACCAAGCATAGTGTTGCATGACTGCAGTCCTAGTTACTTGGCAGGCTGAAGTAGGAGGATCACTTGAGCCCAGGAGTCCCAAAACAGGCTGGACAACCTGGCAGGACTCCAAATCCTAAAAAAATAAAAAAGGCGGGGGGGGGGGGGGGGCTAGTCCTACAAAATCAGATGCCTACAAAGCTAGGCCAGTAAACACAAGTTAATAAATCAAGTTTGGTAAAAGAATTTTACAAAAGAATGAACTGTATATGTCTTCTAGAAACATTCACATTTAAAAAAAAAAAATTTAAGATCCATGGTGTAAGCCTCAAAGATCATGTTATACAAGGCTTAAACCTAGAAACAGATAACAAGTTCATATGATCTAAATCCTACTGAGAAGACAGTTTAACCAAACTTTAGTAAAGTAAAATGAAACAAAGTCTAAAACACATGGAATAGCTAGAACCTAAGGTTTAAGAAATACCAGGCTGCTAATAAACAGGAAACTATTCAAGATGTATAACTCATACCAGGCAGTAATAACCATTCATCCTTTTTTGACCAAATAACTTATCAAAACTCAACTTATTTACTTATTATTGTTGATCCATTTCACACTAAACATAAGCCCCATGGAGAAGAAATTCACCAACAGAGTACCAACTCCAAACAAATGGTAGGTATTCAATATTAAGTCTGAAGTGGACTAATTTAGTATTAAAATGAATGCCCACTAGAAAAAGTCCAAGGCATACTATTACTTAGTATTTGTTTTAGAATTAAGGCTTAAATCACATTTGATTTCATACAGGCTAAAGTAAATCAGGTTAATCCTACTAAATAATTCTTTGGATGATTTCTGGTGTTATTTCCTTGAATTTATTCAAGAGGGGAATAAATTCAGAAATTATAATAAGCTTGGTCTACTGCAAAGGCTGATCACTACCTGCTTTCAGTGGTTCTCAAAAGTGACCTCCAGAGCAGTATCAGCAACAGCATCACCTGAAAACTGCTGCAAAAGCAAACTGCCAGGCCAGAGTCTAGGTGGGACCCTAGATCTAACAAGCCTTGCTCCAGCTTGTCAAGACAGCTCAAGCTTGAGAATCACTAACTAATGCCACTGCGTCGGTAGCTTAGGACAGCCAGGGGGGTCACATAAAAGTTTCTCTTCTGTGTACTGAAAATAAGGGGTTTGTCAGCTGTCAACAATTTGAATTAGTCAAATAACAATATATATTAAAGACCATGTTAAAAGAGTAGCCAGAACTGTTTCACATCAGACTCTATAAGTGCTACTCTATATCCCTATTCCATACTCCCCCAAAAGTTACTTTCAGTTAAAATTGACTCTTTAAAAAGACTACAATAATGGCAATTCTTAAATAAACAATTAAGTCAAATTTAATAAGCTAAATTATGTTTGAAATAAACTTTTTAGATGAACTAAAATTATAAATTTGGTAATTAGAATGGAGTAGGAGGGCTGAGGTTGTGGCTCAGTGGTAGAGTGCCTGCCTAGCACGTGAGAGGCCCTGGGTTTGATCCTCAGCACTACATAAAAAAATAAATAAAGGTATTGTGACCAACTACAACTAAAAAATAAATATTAAAAAAAAGAAGAATGGAGTAGCCAAAAAGAACTCTAGTTTATCTAACTCTAGCCTTTGTAGAAGAAAATTTGTGATTTCTTGTGATCATGTGTACCCAGCAGTCAATAACCACTTAGTATATCTGTGTTGTCCAAGACATTACCACTGGGCACAATATTCTGCTCCCTGCAGCACACAAGTATGACTGAACTCTTACAAGAATGAAGCTAACGGTCAAGAACAAAACTTTCAGGGGCTGGGGATGTGGCTCAAGCGGTAGCACACTCGCCTGGTATGCGTGCGGCCCGGGTTCGATCCTCAGCACCACATACAAAGATGTTGTGTCCGCCGAGAACTAAAAAATAAATATTAAAAAATTCTCTCTCCCCCCACCCCCACTCTCTCTTTAAAAAAAAAGAACAAAACTTTCAGAAAGGGAGAAGGCCTTGGCAATCAAGAAAGGGCATGGTCAGAGTGGAAGAGGAGAACCCGAAGCTGAACCAGGCAGTGTATCTAATAAGTGGGGTGAGGTAAGTTTTACTTAAGACAGAAAAATCCTAGCTAATATTTTCTCAAAAGGAAAATAACTCTGATACAAATAAAACAGTGATACTTAGTTGATCCTCAGAGAAACTGATCAGCTTAAAAAAAATAGTAAAAGGAGTTACTGAAATCTTTAAATATCCTTTTCCTTATTAGAATAAAACAAAACTTGCACCGCCTACTTGGGTATACTTTGATTTGCCAATAGAAGGTAGCTAATGTTAATTCCTAGTGAAGCACTTGTTTTTTTAAGTGGGGTAAATCCTTTCAAAAACTTGTGAGTTTTAGGTGTTTGGGAAGTTTCTAGGTGTTAAGGTCTGTGGTCTGCACAATTCAACTGAAACACTGGACAATTTAAAATATCTGTGATCATTATGAATAATATATCAAATATATCTAATGTGTCATTTTATATAGGTCCTCATTAATACATTCTTTAAGGGTTCTATGCTACCAACCCCTCACCCTACATAAAAACAAAAGCAAAACCATGATAAACAAAAAACATTTTGGTCCAGGTAAGGTTATAACTGTACCAATATCTGACACTATCTAACCTGTCTGGCCTTTGTATCAAATGAAGTACCACTTCACCCATTGTAAACTTTAAAACTTATATGGGAAACTTCCTTTACTACTACTATCTCAAAACAAAAACAAAAACAAAAACACTACCTAGCTGTAGGGCGACCAGGAAGAACTGAGATCTCCATTCTTTTAGAATGGTAACTGCACAACACTGTACTACAATTTCATTTTCTTGAACCTATGACATAGTTCCTAACATGAACATGTTATAACAATATGAAATGGCCAAGGATTACCAAGCCATCCATTATGGTACCAAGTTCACCTAATCCAAAATTTTAAAAAATTCGAAGTTATTCAAACTTCAAAGTATTATCAACTGAGATTATATAGGTATAAACTGTTGGTTACAGGTCTGCCATGGTTTTAAAATTCTCTGATGTCTTCCAAGATTTAAACAGGTCAATCTCTCCTTGGCATGAAGACCAAGAACATGTGAACTTTGAAGGAATCACAAAAGGCAAGTGCTGACATGTATCCCAACAGAAAGGGTGCCACTCTTGCTCTGCCAGACCTGCAAGGTTCAGGATTTGAGGACAGGATACAATGAGGAAGAGATGGAAAGGGGTGAGAGGTGGAATGGAGATTGACT
This sequence comes from Spermophilus citellus, assembly GCF_964194105.1. Classification (NCBI taxonomy): domain Eukaryota; kingdom Metazoa; phylum Chordata; class Mammalia; order Rodentia; family Sciuridae; genus Spermophilus; species Spermophilus citellus. The sequence continues at coordinate 85,987,927 of NC_138195.1, forward strand.
GCAAAAGTCTGTAGGCTAAAAAATAGAAAGAAGCTAGAAAAGTGTTATTCTGTGAAGAAACTGGAAGACAAAGTATTAAGACTTGGGAGGCACAGATACATGCAAAGCAGGGATGGGAGGTGTGAAGCACAGGGCTAGTGAAGCAAGAGTCAAACATCAGCACAAGAAACACTCCTGCATCTACCTTGCTCCTTTTCTTCCTGTTCCATCTCCCAACCCCTACCTTTTTTTAGAAGATCCTTTTCTACAAAACTCAATGGTTGAGAGAAAAGACGTTTGTTCACATATGAATACTTGGAAGTTCCTCAACAAAATGCAGCTCTGCCTTTAATCAGCCAATAAATGCAGCTCTTCGGGCTGGGGATGTGGCTCAAGCGGTAGTGCCCTCGCCTGGCATGCGTGTGGCCCGGGTTCGATATTCAGCACCACATACAAAGAAAGATGTCGTGTCCACCGAGAACTAAAAAATAAATATTAAAAAAATTCTCTCTCTCTTTTAAAAATAAATAAATAAATAAAAACTAAATGCAGCTCTGCATTTAATCAGCAAAAGGTGAAGACCAACTAAGCTTGACAAGGCCCTCTATACCCACAGAACTGCTTATTAGCCTTTTTCGGTTTTAAATATGAATAGATGGCTAAGGATTTCCAAAGATTTACACAAAGTCTTAGAGATGGAAGACCAAAAACAAAAAGTTGACAAGCTAAAACAAAGATAAGTAGAATAAACTTTTTCTTAAAACAAACAAACAAACAAAAAAACACTATAATTCTTACCCTAAGATAAAAGTCAAGATCACTATCAAGAAAAAGTAGTAATCTGCCAATGTTTAAAATCCAGGGGATGAAGAAAAAAGAAAACATCCAGGAACTCTCTCAGAGCATTAAGAGAAACAGTATATAGCAAAAGTTAAAAGACTTAGAAGATCAAAACAGGAAATTCAACATTTCACTACCATGTTCTACCAACTACCATGTTTACCACCAACAATTTGAGAGAAAGGGATAATAGAGAAAATGTACAGAAAAATATTGACGTGCTCCTATAAGAAAATATCACACAAATTTTCTCAAAGGGGAAAAAAATGTCACATCCAGAACAAGAATTAAAATGTTACCTGACTCCTTCATTCATTGTAGCATGCTAGTTTAATGTAAATGAAGCAACACTTAACAAAATTCTAAGGGAAATTTCACTTAAGAATCTTATACCTGAATTGTTAATAAAGTATAAAAACAATATTAAGATACTTTCTTTCTGTACAGCTGGGCATGGTAGGGCTCAGGAGGCTGAGGCAGGAGGATTTTAAATTGGAAGCCAGCCTCAGTGACTTATTGAGGCCCTATGCAAATGAGATCCTGTCTCAAAAAAAAAAAAAAAAAGACTGGGGATGTGGCTCAGTGGTTAAGTGCCCTGGGTTTAATCACTGGTACCAAAAAAAGATATGTTCTACACACACACACACACACATTCACCAACAAAAAGGAAAATATAAAGAAGCAATCATTCCCATCTACATGGGAAGCTGCCAACTATGCATGGCCCCAAGGAATAAGCAGGAACAAGAGGACAGCTTCACAAGCAGACAGTAAAACAAACTGATTTGTTTGAGCATTTCAAAAACACCAGTCATCATATGGTCAATCTATGAAGCTGCTAAAACTTTAAAGACTATATCTAATAAGAATTATGTAAATGCAAATAAGGCAACAAATAGCATAGTTCTAGGTGAAAGAAAATGTGAGGATCTGAGTATACTTTTGGCCCTTCAGGGATCATTTATATAGCTATAATATAAATGTGTTTTTTATTAAACCAAAAATTGTGGTATTAAAAGAACTGGAGAGGTGAGGTGTGTAGAAATATAAAAGAACTAAATTCTCATCTTAAATCACAGGAAATCAATAATATATAAGCATGATAAAGTAAGCAATAACAATACATTAACACACTGAGATGATGCCAGAAGAAACATCTAAATCAATTATAGTCAAATGATTGACTTTAGATAACAGTTTATTGTATGTCTTTTCCTATAAATTGAACTTTTAAATTAAAACCCCGCACTATTCTAATAAGCACAAAGCTTTGTTCCTTTTTTGTTTGTTTGTTTGATGTTGGGGATCCAACCCAGGGCCTTGTGCATGCAAGGCAAGCACTCTACCAACTGAACTATATCCCCAGCCTCAGCTTTATTCCTTTTTAAGACCAAAGTTTGGTGAATCTCAAATTCTTAAAAATGGGGGAAAAAAATCTATCATAATTAAATTTTTGTTTCAGGATTTCCAATATTCTAAGGCATAGGAGAAAAGAAAGCCCAGGATTTACCAACTGCCCCTGGACCGCTCTACCTGAATGTTCTTAAAAGAAACATTTACACTCAAAACCTTTATTCTTTCCATACCTGTGTCAAAGTCGGGGCCAGTTTCAGTCATCCAACATCAATCCTGAGTCTTTATTCTCCCTCTCTGGCACATTTTTGTAGATTCTAGTCACTAAATATCTATAAAATCTGAAACCTCCTTGCTTCTAAAGCTTTATTTATTCAGACCTCCAATTGTGGAGACTTAATTATAACCCACCACTAGTCTCCAGGCTTCACTCTCTCTACTCTCACACCAAGACATAGCAAGTAGACTTCCTTCCTTAACATCCTTCAGGGCCCCATGCCTAGAAGAAATCCTCCTTCTAACGTAGCAAGTCCTTCACAATCCAGTTCCTTCTACCTACCCAGTTTTAATTTGTGCCACTGCATTTCCCACACCCTATGTTCCAGAAGTCATTTTAACTACCGGCCTCTCAAAGTTCAATTCCCTCCACCCACCTCCTCCTGGCAACATGTCTTCATATTCACAGGTATTCTTTCTTCTAGGCTACCAAGTATGTACATAACTTTACTATAGCATTTAATCATAATATACCATTAATCTTTTGTCTATCACCTCCCATATTAAAAATATCAACTTGGCATACAACAAATAAATACTTCTTAAGTAAAAAAAAAGACATTCAGATGTCTAATCAGCACACCTACAACTACATATTACAGATCTACAGAGGTTAACAGCCAAATGTCCACAAAAGTAGAAAGTAAAAGAGGCCAATTTGCCCTGCCAAGTCACACTACAAAGGGATAGCTATAGTAAATTTTTACGTAGCACAGAACAGTTTGCAATGTGGTTATATATGGTGCACAGTTTATAGAGAAAGTAGATAGCATTGATTTTCTTTAAGGATTTGACCTGGGCTTACATAAACACTAAAATGGCTTTCTCTTACAGTTTCATCGATGACATTTTACGTGATAAGTGTTTAAATAAAAAAAAGCAAGACCAGATCCCCGTAAGATCTTGATGGCTCAGTGTCTTCATCTGGGAGAGAGAACCATTAGTGACTGGGTTGAGATAATAAGTCTCCTCTGATCATGGAACATCATTATCAATCAGTGCAAGATCCTTCACTGGGTGTTTATGTATCCAGGTAGCCCCAGGCCTACATGCCCTCCTTCCCCACACATACAGAAAGCCATTCTATTCTGTTAAATACATATGGAGCATAAGCACATGTGGCATTCTGATGTGATACATCAGATGTGCTAATCTGCGCTTAAAAGCTTTAAAAACCACATATGTTTCTATTTCTTCTCTACCTCTTCCAAGAATGGCAAGGTCCAGAAAAGAGTTGCCTGCTCTTTACAATGAGATGGCATATGGAGAGCCACAGCCAGCTCTCAGCCACTAATGTAACATAAGCAAGAAATAAACCTTTGTTATATAAATTCCTGAGATTTGGTGGTTATGTTCATAGTATGCTGACTAATGTGGAATGGAAAGTTACACTAAAAATTATACTTTCCGGTTGGGCATGGAGCGCACACTTACAATCCCAGTGACTTGGAAAGCTGATGCAGGAGGACTGCAAGTTCGAGGCCAACGTCAGCAACTTAGCAAGACCCTGTTCTCCAAATAAAAACTAAAAAGGGCTAAGAATGTAGCTCACTGGTAAAGCGCCCCTGGGTTCAATCTCCAGCACCACTCCCTAAAAAACAATTAGGTTCCACCAAGAGAACACATTTAAGTGATATTTGGAAGACCAAATCAAAACAAAAAAACATTATTACTGTTGCCAATTTTCCTGCAAAGTAGAGACATGATTTGGAGCATTCAAACTCCAAATCTCTGTGGCTTCTTGCTTTAGGTATCTAGAATGGTTTCTTGCAGTGAACTGTGACTGACAAAGTATTTGCTATTAGAACAGTCACAGGAAACAGACTCCTAAAGGCTAAAAAGTTATCTTTGGTTTTCTGATCTAGATGGATTGAAAGGCAGTGATGACACAGTGTTCCAGTAATGCATGGCACTACTGCAGCAGCCAAGTGTTACTTAACTATCAATGATAAACAACTGGAATAAAGTTCTTGAAAAAAACAATTTGGCTATGATAATTATGAGGGAAATAGGAAATTCAAAGACAATGGGGTGGGCTATTTGACCTGATGACAGTGCAAAACTTAATGAAAATGATTAGATCAATGAACAGAAAAGTATCTATGGTTGCCATCAACACAGATGCATATGATGCACATATCTTAAAAAAAGACAGAAATAAGAATACCTATTACAAAGATAGAAACAAAGATAAGATTATTCCAACATTTATTATAAGAAATAATGCAGGTCAAAAAACAATGGAGGGGCTGGGGTTGTGTCTCAGTGGTATAGCACTCACCTAGCACCCATGAAGCACTGGTTTGCTCCTCGGCACCACATAAAAATAAATATATTGTGTCCATCTACAACTAAAAAATATATATTTTAAAAAAAGAAAATGGAAAGATATCTATAAAGTATTGACAGAAAAAACAAAGCAGAATAAAAAAGGCTGTGTATGTAGAATGCTATATCCAGCAAAAATCATCTTAGAAGATGAAAGTAAAATAAAGATAGACAAAAGCTGAATAAATTCAAAGCCAACAGAACTATACTCTAAGAAATATTAAAGGAAGTTCTTGAGGTAAAAGAAAAACAGATAAGGAAAAAAGTGATAAAAATGCTAACTATTTAGGTAAAAGATTTCTTTTCCAGCTTCTGACTATTTAAAAAATAAATTTCACATCTTATGATTCCATTCATATGAAAAATCCAAAATAGGTAAACCCACAGAGAAGGTACGCAGATGGGGGAATACCAGGAGCTGGGGGAGGGAAGAACACATACCAATTGCTCAATGGGTATAAAATATTATTACAGTGTGATAGAAATGTTTAATAAAAATCTTTAAACTTGATAGAGGAATAGTTATACAATCCTGTGAATGTACTAAATGCCACTGGATTGTTCACTCTAAAATGGTTAATTTTGCTGGGTCTAAAACCCTGTCTCAAAATTTTAGAAAATATATAAAAAGGGCTGGGGTTGTAGCTCAGGTGTAGAACAACCCTGGGTTTAATGCCCAGGACTGCAAATAAATAAATAAATAAATAAAACAGCTAGCTTGATGTTGTGAATTTCAATTTCTAAAAAACATAAATGACTTTAAAAAAATTTTTTTTAGTTGTAGATGGACATTATCTTTATTTACTTACTTATTTTTATGTGGTGCTGAGGATCGAACCCAGTGCCTCAAATGTGCAAGGCAAGCGCTCTACCACTGAGCTACAGCCCAGCCCCAATAAATGATTTTTTAAAGCAAAATTAATAACGTGTATTTGAGGGGTTATGACATATACAGAAGTAAAGCAATATATAATATCATAAAAAGACAGGATGGAAGAAATGGAAGTATTCTGACATTAAGTTTTTATATTTTATATATAAAGCAGTCCAAATTATTTGAAGGTAAACTGTTATAAATTAAATTTTCATATTGTAAATCCTAGAATAACCAAAAGGGCAAAAGAGAATGTTAATAAGCCAAACTGGAGACAAAACTAAGTCATTAAAAGATGTGGGAAAAAAAAAAAAAAAGAATAACAGATAAACTAAGTGAAATCAAAATGGCAAAACAATAGATTCAAACCCTACTATACAGGTAATTACATTAAATATGAAGGGTCTAAACAAGGCCATTAGAAGGTAGAAGTTGCTAGACTGGATTTTTAAAAAAGCAAGATCCAATCAAATGTTGTCTATAAGAAATATACTTTACAGAGACAAGTTAAAACAAAAGAACTGGGGAAGTCGTATCATGTAAAAATAATCCTGATAAACCTAGAATGCCTATCAGAAAAAGTACTCTTCGGAGTAAGACAGACAGCAATATAGACAGACATTCTATAATGATAAAATACCAAGAAGAAATAAGAATCCTAAACATGATGTACCAAATAAAAGATTATTGGATAGAATTGAAGATATATACACACACAAACACACACACACACACACACAGATAGATGATAGGTATAGATAGATATACACACACAGACATACATATATATGGTCAGGTTTTTTGTTTTTGTATTGTTTGAGATTTTGAGCAAACAAGAAACACAGGGGACTCCTGTCCCAAAGGCTGTGATTTGTTTGGTTTTTAATAAAGTTGCCAAAATCAGTATGGAAAGAATGGGCTTTTCAACAAATAATGCTGATATAACTACACATCCATATGAAAGAAAGGAAGTTCTGTCTTTATCTCACACTACACACATACATCAACTCATAATTCAGATCACAGATCTAAACTTAAAAGCTAAAACCATATAACTTCTAGAAGAAAATGCAAAAAAAATTTTCCTGACTTTGGGATATGCAAATACTTCTTAGGATACAAAAAGCACAAGCCATAGAAAAAAGCTGATAAGTTGGTTAACCAACATCACTGTTAACCACAACTAAATAGCACTTCCTTACCCACTAGAAAATCAACTTAGAAGACTGACATTCAAGAAAATGAAGCCGGGCCTGTACAATTATCAATAATATTTGAAGCAACTGGCACTGTCATATATTGCTGGTGGGAATGCACAATAGTGCAACCACTTTGAAAAACAATTCGGCAGTTTCTCACAAAGTTAAAAAATAGCCAACATTATAACCAAGAAATTCCACTTGTAGATTCTTATTTGACAATCTATCTTCATACAAAGCTAGCAGCTTTATGCAAAATAGCCAAAACTGAAGACAACTCAAATGATGAATAGATGAATGAACAATGTATGATAGATATAGCTATAAAAGGGAATAAATAATTGATACATGCAAGAACATGGAATATCTCAAAAACAGAATGAGAGAAAGAAGTCAAACACAAAATAATACAAATTTTATGATTACACTTTCAAAATCCTCTAGTTACAGAGAGCAGATCAGTAGGTGGCTGGGGTGAAGGCAGGGTTACTAACTGCAAAGAAGCATAAGGTGTATTTTAGAGTGGTGAAATAAGTCATCTCTTGATTAATGCAGTGGTTACAGTGGAAGGAAAGTCCTCCTTGGGCCTCATGCATTCCCCTGCAGGGCTCAGTGTGCCAAGACTACAAGACCCTGAGCAACCCTTCCTAAACCTTTGCTATTCTGCATTTGGTAACCTTGAAAGATGAGGCAGTCTCCCGGCTAAACAAGCAGCTGATTTGCTTTGTGCTTTCTATAAAAGCAGTGGATTCCCCCAAATTCAGTGTTCTTCAGCTGTGAAACACACACTGAAAAAAGCATCCATAGTACTAATGTATCATCCTTGTGGAATTTGGAAGGAAGGGGAACTTAAAAAAAAAAAAAAAAAGAATCACCATATTTTCTTAAGAGAGGTGGAGAGAGAGAGAGAATTTTTAATATTTATTTTTTAGTTCTCGGTGGATACAACATCTTTGTTTGTATGTGGTGCTGAGGATCGAACCCAGGCCGCACGCATGCCAGGTGAGCGCCGCTACCGCTTGAGCCACATCCCCAGTCCCATGGTGATTCTTATGTTGTTTGCTGTGCTGTAATACATTCCTTATCTCCAACCCAGGAAATCTCCCACTTCAGTCAGCATCTAGTAATAACAGTAACAGGCTAACTTTTAACTTGCAAGTAGAGAAAAATCAAATCTCAGACCAGAAACATGGGTTAAAATTCAAAGTACTCACCTAAAATGGGTACACTTTACTAAGGAGGAGGGAGAAGAAACGGACAAGGAAGAAAATGAAGGAGAAGAAAAGAGAGGTAGGGAAGAGGAGATTAGAACACCAGAAATTCCTTAGTATGTGAGAGAAGGAATCCAGACTTATGAATGACCAGAATTATAAACTGTATTTATCCTATCTGACCCCCTCACCCCACCCCAACAAACTATGTTCTGAGAAGGACTTCACTAAGGAATTGAGAAGAATATTGGTGAGGGAGGCACTACTGTGGGGATAGGGGGGTAGTTGTTCTCTGTAGTTCTGGGTAAAGATGAGCAAAACTGCCACTACAGAGGGCTCTCTGATTCAATGGGATAGTTCAATTTCCATAATGACAAAAGATAAGTAGAAATAACTCCCAGATATAAAGTGAGCATGATTATTTTAATGAGTAGCAGGGTCAGAGTGATTATCAGAATGGCTTGGCTCTCTAGTGGCAGCTAATTATGGTGTCTTAAGAAAAATAAGCAGGCAGTATATTCAGATGTTACTTGATCTGAATAATGAGAGCAGGATACTCTTTAAGTATAACAAAGGTCTCGCTTGAGTGACCACAATGGAGAGCCATGAGAAATCTCACCTAATACCCAGATTGAACCTGTTCAGACATAGAACCCCTGGAACAAAGGAGAGAATGAATTCCAAAACTGCTTAAAGAACATACCTAAGCCTTCCTTCTAGCCTGTTCCAGTGGAACACATGGCTATCTGTTAGAGAGACAGTGCAGTTGGGAATGGAAATCACTGATTTTTCAAGGATTACAGAACACTGGCTCTCAGCCCATACTAACCCTCAGGGACCAGCATGTCACTATAGTAAACCAGTAAGATCAGGGACTTATGGACATCACAAGATAAATGGCATTTTGGCTTCAATCCATCTCATGAGGGGCCCAATGGATCCAAGGTTCCACCCTATAATTTCCTCAGTTCCTGAACACACAGGTTAACTGCTCCCTGGAGGTAGGGCTATAGTCGAGGAAGGGCCAATGACCCAATGTGTGCCCCCCATCCTGTGAAAACTAACAAACCCCACAGTGACAAACAGTACATCTGTGTGGGAACAATAGAGAATACTACCAACTTCAAAGACTTGATAGTGATTGTTACAACATTCCAATTTCACCAGTCTATCTGGCCTGAGCAGGAGATAAGTCTTGGAGAATGACTATTTTAATGTAAACCACACCTAGTAGTGACTTCAATTGCAGTTGCTCTTCCAGATATGGCCTGATCACTGAGAGAAACCAACCATCCCAGCACTCAGTGTATATTCATCAAGTTTCCTATTTCAAAAAACACAAACAATTGTTTTCTCTATCACCGTCTTGGTTCAGGACCATTGGGCTATTTTTCACTATCTGGTCCACAGAGACTTTGAACATCTCATAAGTACACAAGTCCACTAAAACTGTCAGTCTACCCACAGGTATGAGTTTTCATGTATCCCCATGTCCCCACCTACACTAGCACTACCCAGCTTTTTAATATTTGTCAATCTAATAGGTATAAAAAGACATTCCATTACTGTTTTAATTTGCATGTCTCAGATCAGTAATACCTTCATCCCTTCTTATTCTTAAGATGTTCTGTTTTGTAAACTACTTATTGATATCCTTTGCCTACTTTTTAAAGATGTAGCTGCCCTCTTACTATAGATGTACAGTTCTTTAATCAAATCCCTTACCAATTTTAGGTTCTTTAAATATCTTCTCATTCTTTCATCTGTCTTTTAATAAATGAAAATTCTTAAGTTTTATACAACCAAAGCAACTGATTTTTCATCTGTGTAAGCTTTTGAATCTTTAAGAAGTCCTCCCCTGGGGGCTGGGGATGTGGCTCAAGCGGTAGCGCGCCCGCCTGGAATGCATGCGGCCCGGGTAGATCCTCCAGCACCACATACAAACAAAGATGTTGTGTCCGCCAATAACTAATAAATAAATAAATATTTAAAAAAAAAAAAAAAGAAGTCCTCCCCTGTCCCTAGGGAAAGAGCTTCTTCAACAGTTCCTCGTTAACTTTGTAGTTCTTTCCACATTTGGGTCTTTAATTCATTCAGAGTCCATCCTATTTATGTTGTCATTTGTTTTTTTATCCATTCAAACAACCTAATACTCTTTTAACTAGTGATTTATAATGCCACCTTTATCTTAAGTTCCCAAATATAAATAGGTAATTCTCTGCTCTCTAATTTGTTCCCTGGGTCTATATTTCTGTTCTTACACTTAACACCAGTTGTTATTACTATAGCTCTGAAATATTATCTTAACTTCTGATAACACAAGCCACCCAACAAAACAAATCTTTAAGACTGATTTAGTTATTCACAATCTTTATTCCATCTACCATGTAAATTTGAGGTTTTAGGTAACCGAGTTTGTCAATCCAAATATTTTGAAAGCACATAAACTGAATCTCTAAATTAAATTGGAGAGAACTGACATTCTTATAATAACCAATTTGACCCAAGAACATGGAAACTTATACAATTTATTTAGACCCTCCTCTAATTCCTAATTAAAGTTTTTCCTTAAAGATCTCATGTACTGAGTTACTTCCTAGAGACTTTAGAAGGATTGTTGATCATCATCACCCTACAAAAATAGCATTTACACAAACTAGTAAAGGTAGTCAGAAGTAGATATATACAAGAATAGTAATAAAACTATAAACTCCTACTAGTTCCGTTTCTCTAATTTAATGGTTTTTCATGGTAACTGATTAAATTATCTGTAAGTTATTGGTTTTATCACTTCCCTTCCAGACTTTTTCTCTTAAGTATTAGCCAGGACTTTCCTACCATGTTGAAATTAAGTGTGCCAGGAAACATCCTTAATTTGTCTTAAAGTAAACATATCTAAATTTTTTCCATTAACTATTATATATGTACCCTATGTTTTTGGTAATGACTTTTATCTAGTTACCTTGTATTTCCAGCTTGCTAAGAGTTTTTAATCATAAATAGGTGCTGGATTTTATCAAATGGTTTTTATGGCATCAAGTGGTTTTATGGAAAAAAAAATCACGGTTTTTCTTCTTTGTCTACTAATGAGATAAACTACATTAATAGATTAACATTACAGATGTTAATCTTTCACTAAAGCAGTGTCTTGAAGGCAAATAACTAAGATTTTGTGCTCTTCTCATAAGAATTTTTTTGTTTAAGGTTGTGACTACATATGCGCATCAAAGCAAATATTTTCTCTGCACAGCTAAGTGGACAATTAATGGTACTGCTTGATAAAATTAGTAACTAGAAATGAAATCTCCAGTTGCTTTACCAGATGCCATTAAAACTTGCAGTCATTAACAGGAGAGAAAACCTGGCTGTGATGCTCACATTCGTTTTCACCACCACCTGCACGGGCAGCACCACCACCACCACCACGGAGGCGGGGGGAGGGGACACTCAAACCAAAGCACTTTCTTTCCCTACCTATGAAGCATACATCCTGGTTGGGGTCAGTTCTGGATTACAAAACAGACTTTGGTCTTAAATCTTTCTAACTGCAACTGAGTGTTAAGGCTGATCACTAACATAACAAAGTTCAACATGCAACAAACTTTTGCGTTTGGACACATGCTGAATTGCTTAGTTTTATGAGCAACGGCTCTGGAAAGTGATTTTATACACTAGCTTCAAAACGGATGTCGCCCCTCCCACTGCATTAGGAAGCAACTCACAACATTTCCCTAGCAGGAGGCAAAGTGTACAGAGAAGTGGAAGAATGCGGTGTAGATATAGGTCAACTTTCGATCCCTAACTTGTTCAACGTACGCAGTTGGGCTAAAAGCACAGCAACAGATTTCTTTTCTCTCTCTGGCTGCAGAAAGGACTGAAAGCCTCTTCCAACGAAACTCAGGCAGGCTTATTTTCCCCTCACCTCGAAGGGCGAAACTTTAAGAGGGTACAAGATGAGAAAAGAGCTTGCTAATGCTGAGAGACGCCAGTGGCGATAAGGATCGCGTTCGTGGCAGAACTTGGGGTGGCGTACCTACCAGGCTGCTTCCCTAGGCCAGGTAACACAAGAAGCCAGGCCCGCTCAGGCGCTGGCCGCGGGCACAGCCGAGGGGGAGGGGGCGGGAGGGGAGGAGAGGAGACCCAGGCCTGGAACAAAGGAAGCGGGGCTGCTCCAGGAGGGGGGTGGATTTGGCGTCCGGGTGGGGAGGAGAGAAGCCGAGCTGCTGGGGAAAGGCTGGACTCACAGAACTTGGAGGTGGAGGTGTTGATGTTGATGGTGGAGCCCGGGGTGGGGGCGGGGGCCGCCTTGGCCACGGCGGCCGCGTCGCAGCTCTTCAGCATCATGATCACCCCATTGGCCTCCGGCCCCAGCGGGAGCCCCTCCTTGGGGCCTTTCCTGTCCACGGAGACGGCGGGCACGGCCAGCAGCTGGCCCCCCGGAGGCTCTCGAGCGGGGACTGGCATCGACGAGGGGGGCGGCGGGGGCGGCGGGGGCTGCCGGAAGCCGTCCACGGCGGCCTCCCAGTTGTTATGGTTCTGGTCGTCCATCATCGCCTCGTAGATTAGTACCTCTTCCTCCTCCATGCTCTCCTCCATCCTGCTGTCCCCCAGCACCCGTCCGCCTCACAGGCACCTGCCGCCCGCCTCAACCCCCGGGCCAGGGGGCACCGCAGGCTCCTCGAGCTCACATCGCCGGGGACCGGAACGGGGAAACCACAGCTGGAAGAGCAGTGCCACACCGGGTCTCCCGCTCTGCTCCGGGCCGACGCTCCTGGAGACACAGCTGACGGCGGTGGGCGCTCCGGGGCTCTACTTCAGGGAGAGGCAGCCGTAAAGCGGCAGCGCCACTCACGCCATTTTACGGCAGCTTCCAACAGGCGGTTGGAAAGAGCGCTGGGGGAGCGGCCAGAAGGGCACGTGGTGTAAGTGAAGAGCCTTGGAGAAAGCAGAGCGCCAAGGGGCGGGAGCTGAGTCTACCCCACGCAATAGGTGAAGGTTCGCCCCGCCTCGGCGGGGCTCTGAGAGGGGTGGGGCGACGGGTGCCGGTGAGCCTCGCCGACCCCGCCCCCGGGCCGGCCTCACGTGATAAGGGAGTTTGGCCCGCGCACGCGCGGTCGCAGTCTGGTTACCGGGACGACCAGGATCGGAAAGGCACTTGAAGACTAGAGCCAAGCCGACGTCTTTGCTGTAGCCCGAGTGCTTGGCGGTTTTCCCACGCCCACTTGCGTCTCCCAGACCTTAGTACCTTGGAGTGCCTCGCAGCCGCGGCCTTAGTGTGGGGACAGCGGTGTGAGGCCACCAGACGCTTCAGGGTGCAGGTTATGAACGTGTCGGACGGCTTGTGCGGACTGCTCACGGATCATTCCTCAGCCTTGGAGACCCAAAAGCGAGAATAAAAACCGAATCACTGCAGGGAGGCGAGAAAATTAATGCGTTCGAGATATTGATGCGTTTTGGTGTTGCTGCCAGGGATTGAACTCGGCTGAGCCGCTCACTCGCCCCGTGGGCGTGTCGTCCGGTTCTTAACTCTTCTGCGCTGCGGACGCATTTTTTTTTTAACGCCAAACTTCCTACACTGCTCCACAAAACTATCACCTGGAGGTGTGTCTTGAGGCCCACGGACGAAAATTACGTGATTCTAATTTCTTTCCTTGCTCACAGTAAAATTGCATTCTCAAAATTATAACAATAGTGGTAGTAATTGAGAATATGTTTTATACTTTTTTTCCTTGTGGAGCTTAGTCTAGCGACTGATGGAATAAGGACATTGTCTAGGAAAACCCTATATTAGTAGATAATGAATCTACTTCCACAAGATAAGTTATTAGTGTCAACTGCTTCAGCAAGTTGTTACTTATGATGTATTTAAGTATCTACTTTCAGTTTCCCCATGAATATTTCCCCACTTTGTTCTGAACTATGTTTAATGGAACTTTTTTAATATTTGTTTTTTAATTGTACACAGTACCTTTATTTATTTTTATGTGGTGCTGAGGATCCAACCCAGGTCCTCGCGGGTGCTAGGCGAGCGAGCGCTCTACCGCTGAGCCACAACCCCAGCCAGCCCCTAATGGAATTTTTTTTACCAATCATTTTGGAATGGTTTAATTTAAGATAATGATTTTTTTTTTTTTTTTTTTTTTTGGTACCGGGGTTTGAACTCAGGGGCACTCAACCGCTGAGCCACATCTTCAGCCCTATTTTGTATTTTATTTAGAGACAGGGTCTCACTGAGTCACTTAGCGCCTCAGTTTTGCTGAAGCTGGCTTTGAACTTGCCACCCTCCAGCCTCTGCCTTGTGAGCCCCTGGGATTACAGGCGTGTGCCAGCACGCGCCCGGTGACTTTTTTCTTTTTTCAGCTGCATATGTTTTAATTCTCTGACCTTGGATCATTTGGGAATTTTTTTAAAAAATTAAGTAGAAGAGAGTTAAATGAAATAATGAGAAGAAAACAAACTTAGAATCACAGACCCAATGTTTTAAAAATGGAAAAAGAAGCTAAATCATATATTTTTAAGATAAACAACTCATAGTTTTGTCATCAATAGACTCTGGATAGATGATGGGTGGAGTGTCCAAAGATAGAGTTCCAATACACAGATAAGATATAAAAAATGCAACGCACAGGGAAGATATGAACATTATATCTCTCATATCACAGCAACAAAATATAGAAAGCAAAAATTTGACAGAAGTACAAGAAAAAAGAAAACCCTACTATCAGAGTAGGTGATTTTATACATATATCTAAGATTGCAGCAGGTTGAATATAGCCCCACAAAAGATGGTTTCATGTCTTGATCCCTGGAACTTGTGAATGTGAGCATATTGGGGAAAAGGGTTTTTGCAAATGTAATTAAGTCCTTGATGCGTGGAAATCATCCTGGATTATCCCAGTGGGCCATAAAACCAATGAAAATGGTCCTTAAAAGAAAAAGGCAGAGGGAGATTTGTTAGGTATACAAAACATGGGAAAGAGGAAATGGGACGCAAAAGCAGGGATTGGAGTAATGTAGCCACAAGTCAAGAAATGTCAACAGCCACTCAAAGCTTAAACAGGCAAAGAATGAATTCTCTAGACCCTCCTGAGGGAGTGCAAACCTGCCAACACCTTAATTTCAATTTTAAAGTGTATTATACTTCAATAGTTTTTTACTTAAAATCTAGACTTAAAATTGACTTAAAATCTAGCTTCTAGAATTGCAAGAGAATACATTTCTTCTGTTTTAAGCCATCTGTTTGTAGTAACTTCTTACAAAAACCACAGGAAACTAATACATAGGTCAAAAGGGCCAAAAAAAATTTTTAAAGGACTAGGAAAATTAATAACATGAATTACCAAGCTGAATGTAGTGGTTATGTATAGAATGTTGCCTATATAACCATAGAATACACATTCCTTCCAAGAATATATGACATATTTTCAAAAGTCAAACATACTGGGTCCTAAAGCAAGTCTCCATCTAAGAATTGCTATAGCAACTGTAATCTCTGACCAGTCTGCAGTTAAGTTAGATGCCAATAACCAAAAGACAACTAGTAAGTCCCCACATTTCTGTTCTTCCTGTGAACTCACGGGTCAGAAAAAAAAATGAGAATTTGAAAACATTCAAAACTGAAGGGATTGGTATAATAATATAACTTTCATCCTAATAAAGCTCTGTTCCAGGAATTTTCATGAACGCTGATGAATACTGAAGCCATTATGTGTGTACTTTCAAGATAATCAATATAAGACATCTATTTTAAAGTGTATTATACATCAATAGTTTTTTACTTAAAATCTTTGATGATTTATACCTGGGTGTGGAGTTAGGATATATCATTATTAGCAACACTGACAGTGGACACAGTTAAAATGACAACCTTCCACATTCCCAGATATTCATCTATTGATTTTTTGTTTGTTTCTATTTCCTACTAGGTTGTGAGTTTCTTTAAAACTATACATGTAAATTATACTTGTAAAGCTTGATACAAAAAGAAGACTAGTTTAAAACATCGGTAATAGTTTTCAAGAGATAATGGAATTTGCATGGTTTTAATTTTCTTTGTATCGTTCAATGTTTTCTTTGTTCTCTACAATGAGCTTGATTATTTTTATTATCAAACATCCCAAACCTTAAAGTTTAAAAATATAAATAACATTAAGGAAATATAAATTGGGATATCATAGGTTAAAATGCTTTGGCTTTCAGAAACAGAACTCCCAAGTAAAAATTGCTCAAAACTCAAAATATTCATGGTTAACAGACCCATGGGGTCTAGGCAAGAAGAGGTGAGGTACGGTTCAGCCAGGCCTCCAGTTCTGCCCTCTGCCATGTTTTTCATACCCCTTCTCAGGCTTCATCTCAGAGTGTCAGGAAAACAGCCGCCTCAATCAGGCCTCATTAAATGTGGACAACAAAGTCAAGATGAAGAACACCCATGAATTCTGGTTGCTCTCTATCAGCAATTTTTTTTTTTCCCAGAAGCCCTCAGCAAACTTCCTCTCAGCATCTCATTGTCTCATTCCTGAGCCAATTACCTGACACTTGGGCCGGGATTCCAGGACCTTGTACTAGAAAGAGCATGGAGTTACTCTGGAAAATAGGCCTACCCTTGGAACTCAGAGCAGGATCAGTTTCTCCTTTAGTACATTGGCAGAGAGGGAAGGGACAGATAACAGGAACAAATTTTGGGGTCAATTTGGGAGGTTTCAATGGGTGTCAGGCAGCCAACAATGCCCATAACCATCCATGACCTAGCCTTGTCCCAGCCTTTCCACTTACCTCCCCCTTAATGCCCCCTAATCAATAGAGTTGTGCAGTACTGATTAGAACCAAAAAGACAGAGGCTGGGGTTGTGACTCAGCGGTAGAGCGCTCGCCTAGCACATGCGAGGCCCTGGGTTTCATCCTCAGAACCACATAAAAATAAATAAAGATATTGTGTCCAACTAAAAAATAAATATTTAATAAAAAGAAAAAGACATGCTTATTTAATTACCAAATTCATATGTGACTATTTAAAATATTTAAGACTTAGAAGTATGGAGACTTTATCACTAAGAATTAGTATTTGTATGACTTTAGATATGTTAATGTCACTTTTCCACAGAGTATTTCATCACAATTATACAGTATTTCTCAATGAATAAATACATGATCAGCCTAAATCTACTTGTAATCTTATTTTATATCAAGTGGTTTTTTTTTTTTTGGTAGTCAACTCTTAAAACATAGCCGTTATTGAGATAAGTTTTTTTCCCAAGAAAAAGTAAAGTTTTATAATTGCAGTTTTTACATCCTTTTATCTATCCTATTCACCTAATTCTTGCATTATTAATAAATGATGAAATTGCTCAGAGATAAGCACGAAGAGCAGAAAAAATATACATGAAAAAAATCCACAAACCATAGTTGCCTCTTTTGAGTAGTGAAGTAGACCATGAGCAAACATAGATTATTTCTTTTAATTGCCATTTCATTTTTAAATTACTATTAATTATGTAAAGGAATTAGCATGGAAAACTTAAAAACACAACTTTTGTAAAGATAAACTATATTAGGATAAAGAAAAATGAATTCTTATTTAATCTCTAGGTGATTATAAGTTACCAATACAGCACTGACAAAGAAATGATTTCTGAATGTATGATGCAGTTGGGAATCTAAGTGCAAAGCTACTGGAATGTTCTTGATTAGAAGGTAAGAGGATTAGAGACGTGTAAATAACTCAAGTCTCAATAGTTGCACACTGAGATTATTGCTTACAATGAAGATGTGTAGCCACTCGAGGGAGTATTCTCTATTCCTGTTTCTTTCCATGTTGGATTTTTGTTTCTTTCATTTATAAAAATCTTAGCATCTGAATATGAAAGTCCATCCTAGCAGGGGAACTGAGATACTGATGCACATTCTATTGTAAACCTGATGAGTTTAGGAGCTGAAAGAAATTACTTTAAGCTATTGGAGGCTGGGGGTGGGGCTTTCCCCAGCACCTGTTTAGGCCTGTCCCTTTCACTCATTCACAGGTATTTCTGTGGTGCTGATGGCTGGAATAGCATGTGTTTCCCTTTGTGGAGTTTCCATCGAGGTGTCAGGCATCAAGCAGTTAACCACAGCACGAAAAGCACCATGAAGGAAAATACTAGGCATCACAGAACAGTACTGAGGACATCACAGAGAAAATTATTTTATTTTAGGAGAACAAGGGAAACCTCTCTGAAAAAGAATATTTCTGCTAAAATGAAAAGGTAGATAGGAGTTAATCAGACAACAAGTTAGGCAGAGAACATTCCAGGCCAAAGAAACATGACAGAAGGTATTTGGCACTGTCCAGGCACTGAAGAAAGAAATGAGAACCACGTGGAATGAAGGGGAGAGCAGGGGGCTCAGCACACAGCAGATAAGTGGGCTATGGGTGGGTTATGTATGTCCCTGTGAGTCCTTTTGAGGATCCTGTGTTTCCATTTGAATGCTAAAGAGGCAGAGAACTGGCATATGATGTGCCCTAACATTTTATAAGGGCACCTGTCTGTCCTGAGGCAAGTGGCATATAGGAAAAGAAAGAGTGAAGACAGAATCCAAGCAGGGGGCTGTGACAATACTTCAGGCAGCAGAAAATGGTGGCTTGGACTAGGGAGACGGCTGTGGACACAGGAAGAAGGGGTAGACTGCACATTTGTTTTGAATTTAGGATCAACGGGACTCGATGAGTCAACATTGAGGATGAAGAAAGAAAGTTCCGCTGGTATCGACCTACCAACTTACCGTGGATAATAGTGGAGATTTGTTTTGGTTTTTGTTTTGCTTCCAAGTATCTGATTTCTTTCCTATTTGGACACTCATATTTTGCATTCTTTAGTGAGAAGCAAGTCCCCACCTACCACTGTGCAGGAAGCCTAAGGGTGCCAGACATCTCTTTCCCCACATGCTATCATCCACAGCAAGGTCGCACAACCTAGGCGCAGCCAACCTTCTTGACAAGGGACTCAAGTGTGGAGACAATGACTCGAAGCCAAAGGAATCACTGGAAATAATGAATGACATCTGCAGAGCCTGAGTCTCACAGCAAGGGCGGCACTTGAGGCAATACGTTAAGCACCAGCTCCCTCTGGCATGACCTCGGCGGTGTTCTCAGAGACCCAGCTACACCTGGCTTCTGCCTGTGTTCCAGGCCCGGTTCCCCAACCTTCTTGTAGATTCCATAAGTTGCTCAACGTCCTTCCAGTAAAGTCCTCTTCTACTTTAGAGTTGTTTTCTGTTTAACCAAAAATACAGAGAGATACAATGGGACTGTGGAAGGGGTTCACCAACATGGAAAAGAAGCAAAAGCCCCTAGAAGTGAGACCTCACCTCCAAAGAAGCCACTGCCCTGGGCCCCACAGTTCAGAGAGCTCTGTATAACACACACACACACACACACACACACACACACACACACACACACACATCAAGTTTATCAAAGGCCATGTGGGCACCTCTGCCACTTGGGCTTTCATGCTCAGTGTATATGGCTTGGCCACCACCAAAACATTAAGACAACCAGCTCCTCTCGGCTTCCTACAAGTGCCTCCTAGGCTCTGTGTCCTCAAAACAAAAAGCAAGCACAACCGGCTGCCACGAAGGTTCTGGGTGGTGTCCACCACAGACACACAAAGACAGCTTCAGAATGCAGGAAGGAGCTGAGCAGCACAAGCACTTAACAGAGAGGGAAAACAAATTAATTAACTTCTCAAATCCTTTCCACTTGGCATTAATGTGATAGATTCTTGCATAACGAAATATCATTTCCCAGTTGTGCCAAGTGTCCAATTTTGTGTTCTAATTCATGGTCCTGGAGCTACTCACTGTGTTAAAGCAATTTGATTTAATTTAGACAAGACAGATGAGATGCCTTGGAAGAGTTAAGTGAAAACAATAGAAGATTCTCAAATGTGAGTGAATTGTGGTCCTTAGTGGAAAATGAAATTACTTTAGTATTTACACTATCCACATTATATGGAGTGAATTTTATGAAAGAAAAGCAGAGTTTTAAGTTTGTTTCACCTTTTAAAAGATTATTTTTTAACTGTTAAAGAAAAATTTAAAGGAAAAAACGCATTTGCATGACTATAACGAAGATTTAGATATAATCTTCCCCAAATTGTCTTGAATTACTATAGAGACTATATTTTGACCATTAACATTAAGAGGCATTTTGGAGGAGAAAGATTTTAACAAATTGAATAACATGCTGCTGTTGATGATGATGATTTTCTTTTTTCTTCTTTCTTTCTTTCTTTCTTTTTTTTTTTTTTTTTTGGTACGGGGGATTGAATTCAGGGGCCCTTAACCACTGAGCCATGTCCCCACACCTTTTCATATTTTATTTTGAGACAGGGTCTTGCTAAGTTGCTTAGGGCCTCGTTTAGTTGCCTATACTGGCTTTGAACTTGCGATTCTCCTGCCTCAACCTCCTGAGCTGAGCCACCACCATGCCCAACTGTTGATTTTCTTCTTAGTTTCTAGCACTGGAGATTTGAAAGGAAAATACTTGAAAATACTTTATGGATCTTGATATTGCTTTAAGAAACAGTAAAATTCATTATATTAGTGACATCAACTTATATAATGACATTAAAATATTTTGTTCTATTTTCTGTGACAATAACTGGTCACATACACCCTCACCCTATTAAACTGTCTGTGCATTGCTATGGTTTGAATATGATTTCAGTGTGTCCACCAAGAGCTCCTGTGCTGGAAACTCAATCCTCAGTGCAGGATTGTAAGAGGAATTTTTAAAAAGTGGGGCCACTAGTGGAAGGTGATTGGGACATTGGGGCATTGGCCCAGCACAAAGAAGGGATTAATGTAGTTCTACAAGACCCCAGTTAGGCCTCTCAAAAGTAAGTTGTTTTAGAAAAGATTGGCCCCTCCCTGGTCTCAGGCTTCCTGTCTCACCATTGTAATTTCTCTCTTGCACACACTTCCACCGTGATGTCACCCACTGTGTTGTGATGTAGTCTGGGGGGATCCTCACTGAGCTGGGCAGAAGTCAGAGCCAGATCCTTGGAGCTCCAAGAGCTATGAGCCAAAATAAACCTCTTTTCTTTAACAAAGTACTCAGTCTCAGATATTTCATTATAGCAATGGAGAATGGACTTATACAAGCAGGATATATCAAATCCATGGTTCATTTATGATCTAAATATTGCACTAATAATGAAGTTAACAATTTCAGTTACTCTTATCTCAGCAAAACATAGTTCCTCCATTTCAAAATTAATGATAAACACCCTAAGAACCACAATGTCCCCAGAAAAGTTGTCTAATCTGTCATTACTCTCAATAGAACACAAATTATGTGAAAGTCTTGATTATAACAACATAATTAGTAATTTACTTAGGAGAAGGCAAGAAAATTAACTTTCATGAAATAAATATAATTTATGAATTATGCATGACTTTATGACTTATCCAACTCATCAAAAGAGCATCCAAACATAATAATAGTTATAGCCAGTCATCTTCAATATTTTACCATGAATAGCACATATTCTCATACATATTTTTTTATTTTGTCACAATTTAAAAGAGGAGAACAGAACATATGTCTAACCATTTATTAATTGGTATGTAACATTTGACTATTTGGACATACAGATGAGCCTCCGTTGGGATTCTTACTACAGTTATTAGAACCCAGCCTGGTGAGGAGGCCAGAGAAGAGGCCACA
Source organism: Spermophilus citellus (assembly GCF_964194105.1). Taxonomy (NCBI): domain Eukaryota; kingdom Metazoa; phylum Chordata; class Mammalia; order Rodentia; family Sciuridae; genus Spermophilus; species Spermophilus citellus. The sequence continues at coordinate 86,009,691 of NC_138195.1, forward strand.
GGTTGGAAGGGTCACTCATACGGATGTGAGGTTCCCTCAGGAGAATGCTGGTAGGAGTCGGAGGGGAGATCAAGGTATTCCAGAAATGAAGGTGAAGGGGTAACAGTGACCAGGGGACAGAAGAGAGGCACTCTGAGGAGGTGGTGGGCGCCTCTGTGGAGCTCACCAGGGCAAGAGAAAGAATGGGATGGAAGCAGTTGTGGGAAAAGGAAGACACCATCACCTCCTCCCCATGGGGGGGATACTGGGTGTGAGAACTAGGCGTCCCCTCAGAGGACACAGGACGCCGTGCTCAGAGGGAGCTGAACTCAGGTGAATGCAGGGAGTATTTGAAGGAAAAGGTACATAAAAGAATAACCTGATCATGGAGCAAGAGTTCTAGAAGGCAGGGAGGGATGGGATTGTGCAGGGTCCGAGGATTACAGAGAAGTTTAGAGGCAAGAATTTGGAATCCAGTGCCTTCAACCCCAGTAGAGTCTGAGAGGAACAGGGAACCTGGGCCTCATATAGTTCAGCTGTGGCCTGCAAGGGACACCCTGCCTGGAGTCGAAAGGCAGCACTGGCCCTCTGCCACCACCCAGCACTGGCAGGTGCCATGGCATATCTGGGGTTGGCAGCAGTGAGCACAAGACACCTGGTTTTTCATGGCCAGTCAATCTGAACAATTCTCATTGGCATTCCAGGTGCCTGGACCAAGATGCTTCATGAGCTTGGCACCAACAACCTCTCTCCATGGATTAACCCTGGGTAGAGGCCCAGGTGCCTTTTAAGGCCACGCTGATTATCCAGGAACCGAACCAGTGATTTTTTTAAAATTGTTGATGAACCTTTTATTTTATTTATTTGTATGTGGTGCTGAGAACTGAACTCAGTGCCTCACACATGCTAGGCAAGCACTCTAACACTGAACCCCAGCTCCAGCACCCAGTGATCTTTTAAAAAGCTATAAAGGTAATCCAGTGTAGACATGTAGAAACCACTAGGAGTGAGGCAAGCAGGATTGTAACCTCTATCTGTCATTCGCTGGACTTCAGTCAGTGGTCACTCATGTCTTCAGCTGTAAAGAACAAAATTAAGTTCAAAGGCAACAAATTACTGCCAAGGACTGTGTAAAAGGGCTATTGTAATTGAGGATTATATAATTGCTTTAGCTTTCTGAGAATATCCAGCCTCTTACAACCATGCAGAGCCGTTATTCAACTTCCATACATTCACATGTCCCAACATGTTGAGGGACCCGTGCTGTAAGGAGCAGAGGCCTGCCTGCTGTGCCGTCCCTGGAGCTCCAGAACAGAAGCCTCTTTCCCGGAGCGCCATGTCTGCAGCTTAAGCATCATCCTTGAGGATTTACAGGAAACAAAATGTGGAGGTCATTGACATGGTTCTAAGTTAGGAAAGGTGATTAATAGTTACTGTGTACCTACTGTGAGTCAGACACATACCAAGGTTTTTGCCATCTACCATGGGCTGCCCTTCTTCTAGCCCCAGATCTACCCTGTAAATCAATGCCAAGAAGGAGTCTGAGGGTCATGAGACCCAGAGAATTTTCCAGCTTCTCCAAGTGCCCAGAATACCATGGATGATAACATTAAGCAGTACTGAGGTTATCACAGCGATGATAATAACAACGTCCACTGTACGCAAACTCCATGCCAGACATCGTACTAATCAGGTTCTATGGATTATTCTTTTTAATCCCCACAGGAAGCCTTGGGTAGAGTTTTTACAGTTAAGGAAGCTGAGGCTAAGAGAGTGTAAGGAAATTCCCAAGATCAATGGTAAGAGGCGCAGGAATGTAAGCACAGGGAGCTGGACCCCAGGCCTATCCACTTGTTCACCTGCTCCACTCCACAGAAGAGGGCCACACAGAGCAGCAGCGGGAAGCAGGGCTGGCCCTGGGGAAGTTGCAGGTGGCTGGCCGACAAGAAGATGGTTGCTGCTGAAGGCAGCCTTGTGCAGTGGAATAATAGTCTGGGTCAGACACTCCCTACCTCGAGGACTGCCGGGAGGATTACCTGAGGTGCTAGGGGCCAGTCTCCCTCTCTCTGATACCCTCTTTCCAAGAGGCAGATCTCAATATTCCCCGCAGTCCAGGTCCTCTTCTTCCAATGGACTCATTTCTTTTATCGTCTTCTAGAAGGTTCTCTCTTCCCTCCTTTTTTCCATCCTTTTCAAACCCTACCTAAGTGTACTGCCAGCAGCACCCCATGCCAACACAGGGATGCAGCCTTCTGATGGGGAGTCAGACAGCAAACATCTCCACCTGGATTCATTTGCAGCCTGGGACTGCGTCAGACAGGCTCGCCTAGGCAGCCACAGTCACATTGGTTCCAGGTAGGGACTGTTGATAGCCAAGCCAACAACTACTCCCTGTCCCTACAGCCTGAGATTCATTTGCTGACAGGAAACCATGGTCTCCAAGAAGGACCCGTCTTGAATCTTGGTTTGCCCAAGCTAATCTTGGTGACCCCTTGGGAACAGCAATTGGCTTGAAACTAGTCTGAGCTGCAAACCTGGTCAAAGAGCAATGGGAGTTCTCCTGGAGGCCGAGGGATGTGAGAAAGGAATGCTCTCTCCTGGGGGGACGGGGAAGCTAGGGCCTGCAGCAACCATCACACAGCCAGTAGGGACTAGCCTGAGGATAGAATCCAACACGAGAAGTTGGCAGAACAGGGAGAAGAAGTCTGGGTCCTTAAGGATGTGTTGAAAGCAAACCTTGGAAATGTCTTACCTCTGTTCTTCTCATCATGAGACTCTAAACCCTCTTGGGGTTGAAGCCACTTTTCAGTTGGTTCCTCCATTACATACAGCAAAGCCCCCAATGCAACAACCCAGCAGCATCTGGTGGTCTTTGCCCCCATGGGGTAAGTACCAGGTCCAAATCTGTGCCAGACTGAGTGTGCCCTAGGAACTTTAGTCCAGTTCCTACCACCCCCGACCTGTAGGCAAAATGAAAGGGAGTAAGTAGGAAGTTACACATATAATGAACTTTCCTGGAGGCGGGGGAGAAGTGTCAAAGTACTTTACAATCAAGCCTAATTGAAAACAACAGCTCTTTAATCTAAATTTACAACATAATCAGCCTTCTGGTTACCTAATTATAATTAAATTAGATTGGCAGTGTATTTCATATATGCTAATTAAAAGCACCAAAAGGAAAAGCTGCATTTGGTAACTGCCGGTCTGTTGGCTCCCTGCTGGATCCAGGTGTGGAACAGCTCCCTGGGCTGCAAATCTGAAGACCCAGGTTCTAGACCCGCCTCTGCTCACAGTGGCTGCATGACCTAATGAGTCACTTATTCCCTATGAGTCTGTCACATTTCAATCAAAAGATTCTTTTGGGCAAGGTACTTGGCATTATTCCAAGTGTCCACATTGATTTGTTCTGCCTGTTCTTGAACATCATATTACTAAACCTTACAATACGTACTTTCTGTATCTAGTAAGAAGGCTACTACGCTTTCAAGGACGTTTTATGGCCAAAGAATTGATGAGCCCAAAGCAGGAATAGTTTTGACCGTTCAAGCATTAAACAACCCTTGGACTCCCAACTTCACACAGGCAGGAAGTCACCTTATACAAGCCGTGCACCCTCAAAGTGGGGCAAACTCTCCACCTCTCCCTTTAGTTCTGGCTCAGGAGATATTCATCAACAAGAAATCTCCCCAAGGGTGGTGTCAGGGCATAAAGACCAATGGACCCAGGAGCTCCTCCCAGAAATCAGCCTGGGTCTCATGGAGAGAGGCCAACCTGTGGGCACACCTGCTCTGTGCCTGCCCAGCAGATCTCGGGATTGCAATGGCCCCACCAGACCCTCGGAGCCCTGGGGAGGGGGCAGGCCCGCGGAGCCCCGGGGAGGGGAGTGCGCTGCACAGCATCAGCTTTGAGCTGGGCGTGCTGACTTGAAAGAGAAGTGAATGGCATCCTAGGGGCTGTGAAGGGGGCTTAGAAATGTGCTCACAGATATATTGAGCCAGTCACCAAAGATATATTTCCCTTCTAAACTGTGGGGTTGTCACTAGGAAGCAAGCAGCAGCTGTCCAGCCAGGGACGACATTTCCCAGTTCCTCTTGCATTTTTTAAAAGATTGAGGGGAAATTCACATAACACAAAATTAACCATCTTAAAATGTACCCTTTGGTGGCATCTGGTACATTCCCAGTGTTATGCAGTCACCCTTACGTCAAGTTCCAAACCCCTTTCGTTCCACTAAAGGAAAACCCTGTACCTATTAAGCTAATCAATTGCTCCCCATTCCTCCCTCCCCTCAGCCTCTGGCAACCACCAATCTGCTTTCTCTGTCTATGGATTTATTTTGGACATTTTTTAAGAGAAGGAATCATTCAACACGTGGCCTTTTGTGTCTGGATTTTTTTTTTTTTTACTTAGCCTAATGTCTTCCAGATTCATCCATATTGTAGCATGAAGCAGTATTTCTTTCCTGTTTATAACTGAGTAATATTCCATTGGATGGATATACCACAATTTGTTTATTCATTCAACCATTGATAGATGTTTGTACTGTTTCCACCTTTGGACTACCAGGAATAATGCTGCTACAAACATTTGTGTCCAAGTACTTGTTTGAATACCTGTTTTCAATTCTTTAGGGTACATATTTAGGAGCAGAACCACTGGGTCAGATAGTAATAAAGGAACAGCCATATTGTTTCCCACAGCATGGGCCCCCCTTGTATTTTGGTGAGATTGTGTGACTCATTCTTACCATTGGAAATGACACCAGGGAGCTTTGTGACATTTGGGCAGGTGTGCTTCTCCACAGGTGCAACCTATTCATGGTCTAATGCTAAGGATGCCACAGACACACAGGAGGGAGAAGCCACAAGATAGAAGGATTCTGATCTTGGATGAAGGCTGCCTGAGGAACAAGGTTTAAACAAGAGATAAACTCATACATATCATGTTAAGGCCCTAAGGTTTTATCTGTCACAGCATCTGGCATTAACTAATACATTCTATCTCTTCATTCTGAGTTTCCTAGTAGAGTTCAACATGTATTCAACATATAATATGTGCACATCTCAAGTTCCCCATACAAGAAACCAAACTCATCATCTCTACTCTGGACAGGGATTTGATGGTTACAGAGATCGGAAACACTCAACCTAACTGAAACACAAGAGGCTGAAGTCACACAAAATGCCTGAGAGCTCATGAATTTTGGAGTCAGAAAACACAGTGCCTCTGAGCCTTCTGCAAACTCAGAGGAACAGTGAAGGGGACAGGGGGAGGAGACATGCCCCTGAGTGCCAGTCGAGGGGGCACCGCAAAGATAGAAGTAGAGAATCTCTACTATTTGGGTTTTGCACTGAGTTGCTATGTTTAGATATGCTGAACTTGAAGCCTCTCGTTTGCTATGCATTTGGTATTCATTTCCAGGAAAATTCTGGTCCCCAGGCTCCCTTTCCCTCTCTGCCCTGGGATAAGGATTCTGATGTCCTGCCACTATATGCAAAAGCAAGTGCTGTCTCCCCATCCAGGCCCAGGCAGCCTCTGGTCTCTGCTTTTCTCTGGGCAACAGTTGCAGGCTCTGCTGCTGACTGTCCTTCTCTCTGAGCCTCTGCTCTGCTGGCCTGGACTCTCTGCTGCAGATGGCCCAGCCGACCCACCAGAACACGCCGGCCTCTGTCACCCATCTCTCCTCTGAAATCTGAAGTTGGGCCTGGTCCACGCCCCCTCGTCACCTGGAATTTATTGCCTTCCGTGGCCAGTTCCCTTTTTAGCATTTGCCTTTCTCATCTCGGGGCAGAGGGAGGGACCGCAGTTTCAGCCGACTCCACCACGTGGCACCTTGTGAGCTCGAACAATGATTTAATCTCGCTGCCTCGAAATCACCACAGCTAAGAATGGGTAGGTGGATAATACCCACCTTGGAGTCCTTACGAGAACCACATTTTTAAAAAGATAATACAGGCAAAGTGCTTGGAGGGAATGGAGACTTGGCCCTCAATACCTGTGGTTCTGACCCTGGCCTCCATCCAGCAGGTACCGGGGAGGAGCAGGTATGAGCACTGGGCTCTCCCATCAGTGGTTCTCAGACAGAAGGTATTTTAGGAAATGTTCCTGGCCCCAAACCCCATGCCACTAGATGACCATCCCAGGGTTGGGTTTGTGAATCTGAGACTCTAATGACCAGCCGGTCTTGACACCCCCAGGGTGACCCCACCAGGCTGGCTAGGCCCCCTCCAGTGGAGGGTCGAGGAATCACCAATGTCCTGACACCTCTTTCCCACGCAGGACAGGACTCCTTCCCAGACACCAGGCCTTGTTGGGTGGCCCCTCGTCTGAGCGGTGGTCTCCTCAACGCTCCGCTCCTCAGCCGGCGCACGTTCCTTTCACATCATCTGCCCTCTCGCTCCTTGACGTGGGCAGACACACCTGCTGGTGCCCTGTACAGAGGAACAGTGAGCCCACGTGGTCACTGGCTGACCAGGCCTCCCGCTGCCTTCTCCATTGCTTCCCAAGCCCCCGGGCATTCCTGAGCTGAACCCTCTGGGCAGGTGCAGGTATGTGTCTGCCTGGACCCAAGAGCCTCCCCTTGCCTGGCTTCCTGATGTGAGCTACCTGGTTCCACTCCTCCGGCCTGAGCTGCCCACCCTGGTGGTTACCCCACAGCCACAGGGTGCTAGGGCCTTGCACCTGGAGGCAGCCACCTCCCATCATCATCCTGGATGCCTAGGGGACTTGCATGTGTGATGTCCAGGACCAGGTATGGTGAATAGTGGCCTGCCCCCGGCGGCTCTCTGCCCTGCCCTCCTTTTTCAGCTCAATGGGGCCTTTCCTGAGATGAGCACACCCAGAACCTGGGCTCCACCTGACTGGAATGGAGTGTACCCGTTGCCTCCGGCAGGCAACTCCCAATCTTTCTGAGGAATTCTTTCCCCTTCATTGGCTTTGGTGGCACAATGAGGGGAGCAGCCACTCCCACTATGAACCCCAGGAAGGAAATGAAATTGTCTCTCCCATACAAGGTCCAAAGCAGAGTGAGTCCCTGTCCCTATGCTAAGTCCAGGGGCAAGTCCCACTTTACAGCCTGTCCAACAACAAAGCACCTCTGATCTTCTGATCAAAGCTTCCAGCTTGGAGACTCTGCCAAGTGCAACGAGCCCACAGACTTTGTGACAGCCAGGCTCTTGTTGCAATGATAGGAACAAATTATTGCATCCTTCCTTCCTTCTTCAAGTCCTCTAGTAGCTGAAGGAATATGAAGTGAATTATTGCATATGACTTCCAGGAAGTCACCCTGAACTAAAGAGGTGGGAACTTCCTCCTTTTTGATGACAAGAAGTTCAGCATGATGACTGGAGCTGCAGCAGCTATCTTGGGCTATACTGTAGTCTCTGTAGATAAGGATGTCAGAGCAACCGAGGAAGATTCCTAGGTTCCTGACAATCATGCAGCCCCAGGCCTCCTACCTCAGGTTCATTTACACGAGATGAACATGCCTTATCTAATTACACCACTCTTTCCCAGCTTTCTGCCTCTTTCAACCAACCCTCTTGTTGACAGTCTGCCTCTGTACCTAAAGCCTGTTTTTTCTTGGAAAAGTATTTTTTCTTAAGATAATCAGGACCGAAAGATATGTAAGGGGTTGGGAGGGGGAGCATAGGAGGATTAAACGAACTCTAGATAGGGCAAAGGGGTGGGAGGGGAAGGGAGGGAGCAGGGGGGTAAAAAAGATGGTGGAATGAGATGGACATCATTACCCTAAGTACAGGTATGAAGACATGAATGGTGTGAATCTACTTTGTGTACAACCAGAGATAGGAAAAACTATGCTCTATATGTGTAATATGAATTGTACCGCATTCTGTCATATAATAAATTAGAATAAGAAATAAATTAAAAAGAAAGATATACAGAATAGAAATGTTTGCACTCTGATTCAATATTCTCTAAACATATGTGAGCGCCACTTACATGGCCACTCTTACCATGGAGTGGTCGCCAGTCAAACCCCAGTTAGAATTTTGTTGCTAAGATTGATTAGCCAAGCAACCTTAAGGAAGATACCCAATGTTTCTGAACTTTCGTTTCCTGCTTTAAAACATAATGATGATAATGTCTGTTTTCAAGAATCCATGATTTATATGAATATAACATATATATCATGAACTATTCCAGCCACCTAACATATTTTTATTGTACACGTGCTGTCTGCATGACATTGTGCTGAGGACATCAGAGAGAAAATGACAGGCACGACATCAACCTTCATGGGGTGTGGGGGAGAGATGGTCAAAACGCAAATAAAGAAGCCAACAGAACCATCACAGTGAACGGCACACTGATGGAGAGCAGCCAGGGCCCGCTAGGAACGGGACATCATCCTCCTTGAGTCCTGAGAGGATACTCTGGGCACTGGCCAGTTACCACGGAGTCCTCCCCTCAAGCAGCCAGTCTGCTCCCCTTTGACAAAGCCCAGCGGCCCCACAGGCAGCTCATGTGCAGACCCCACCCAGCTAATCCAATCTGTGCTTCTTCTGTCCATCTGAGCGCAGATGGAGGCCAGGCTGGATGGATAGAAGGCCTCACGAAGACCGCTACCAGAAAAGCGATTGGCCACAGAGGCCCTGCCTGGCACAGACCCTCCGCTGAGCTGGCCTTGTTCCCTCCCATAATGGGCACCACCTGGGTCCCAGGGAATGCGACTGGAATCAATTAGTTCTCATTGAGCCCAAACTGGAGCAGTAACCTGGCTCCCCTCCCAGGTACTGTTTCCGGACGCAGCCAGCTCCTGGCTGGGCATCTTTTACTCCTAACAACCTGCGTTGGTGACCTCCTCTCAGCCAATCAGAGCCCACTAGGCCCACAGCTGCCACCATCATGCGAAACCTGGTTCCCAGGACTAAGAAACCAGACCCAACCACCCACCGCTGTGCACGGAGGGGCTGATGACTGAGGCCAACTCAGCAACAAGATGGCAAAGTCTGCATCTGCTTCCCTTCCTAGGATCTCCTTCCATAGGGAATGACGATCAGCCTAGAGCGGAAGGCTGTGTGGAGCCCGCGCAGCTGCTGCAAGGGCAGGCAGTGAGCCCATCCCTGCTCCCATGTCCCTAGTGGTCTGATCTTGGGCAATGCCTGAGCTTCCCTTAGCCCTGGTTGTCCCATCTTAACACGGGTATGATACTCATGGTACCTACCTCTTATCTGGGGCAAACGATTAAGGAAAATGATCCATGTACACACAGATGGATCAAAGCTGGAAGGGCCACTGGAACACATCTCGTCTGAGGACTGTCTGTTGTTCAGGATGCAGTGTGTTTGACACAGAGAGCAGATCTCAGGCTGTACCCACACCAGACATTACTTAACTTTTGCTGTGTAACCACCCACCCAAACTCAGTGGCTTCGAGCAATAACTCACAACTCTGCAAGTGACCTGGGCAGTTCTTGTGGTCTGGGTCAGGCTGGCCAGTGCCGGGGGTTCTAGGATGGCCTTGGGCACCCGTCCTGGGCCTGGGCCTCAGCAGAGATGTGTGCAGCCACACTTGCCTTGATCGCTCAACCCCCAAGAGGCTGTGGTGGTTTGTTCAGCAGGTACCAGAAGGCCCACAGTAAGGAGGTAACTCCAACTCCCAGCCCCCTTCCATGCCTCTGCCTGTGTGCAGGGGCCTCTGCTGCCTCCACGGCCCAAAGCCCGTCACAAACCGAGGTGAGAGTTCTCTGGCGGGCAGCCACCAAGGGCATGGAACCTGGGAAGCATGCACAAAGTGGAGGGGTACGGGTTTGTAGCTCAGTGATAGAGCACCTGCCTAGTACGTGTGAGACACTAGGCTAGATTCCCAGCATGGCGTATAAATAAATTTAAAAAAAAAATAAAGGTCCATTGACAACTAAAAAAATACTAAAGAAAAAAAAAACCAAATTGGGTGGGGGAGGTTTAGCAGTCACAGTCACCCGCACTGTACCCTTCCTAAATGTTTTGGGTCACACAGCCCTGTATTATGGATCTTGGGCTGCCATAGCAAGATAATAGGCTAAGTGGCTTAAACATTAGAAATTCACTTTCTTACAGCCCTGGAGCCTGGAAGTCCAAGCTCAAGATAACAGCACGGTTAGGGTCTGGTGAGGGCTCTCTTCCTGGCTTACAAAGGGCCACTTTCTCACTGCGCTGTCACATGGCCTTTCCTCCGCAGATGTATGTGGAGAGAGATCTCTCTTCCTCTCGTTATGAGGCCATCAAGCCAATCATATTAGGACCCCACCTTTATGAACTTATTTAACTTTCATTAAGTCCCAAAAGCCCTATCTCCAAATATAGCTACATTAGGAATTAAGGCTTCAATACACGAATGTGGGGGTATCACAATTCAGTGCATAGAAACCCCGAATTTTTAAAATTCTGCATCTCCAGTATATACATACTTATGTAGGTATTGTCTACATATTCTATGACAATGTTTAAGTAGACAGAGTTGAAGATTGAAAGTAGTACATTAAGTATTAACTTTTGTCTTTTTACTGTTAGTAACTAATATTCCAAGGATAGTAAACATTGAGAGTGAGCTCTCACATGGATGTAAGTCCATCTTTCAAGTCCACCTTCATGGAAGTCCATTTCTAGATCATTTTACTCTGAAGGGCAGGGGAGCTGTCTTCCTGTTGGATCTCTCATTTTTAGCCCATCATGTATAGACATGGAGCGCATACTGAGCACATCAGCTCTGGTAATTTCTTATTTTCTAAAAATAAGAAAATATGTTAAAATATGTTAAAACTGTTTTTCTGCTTTATAAGGTGCTGAGGGCCATTACCAAGTAGAAATGACGCATCAAAATTTCCTTGCTAGCGTACCCCATGTTAATGATTTTGCTGTTGACATTGCATGTAAGGTGACCTTGCTCAACGACCAAGGCGGATCCGGGTTTAGAGCTGATCCAGGTTTGAGGAAGTATCCCGGTCCTTGGGTTTAGGGCGTTCCCGGTTTAAGATAAGGGTTTTAGGGAAGTTCGATGTTGAGGATTATTGCTGCTGGAATTAGGGCGTTCCTGCTGCCTGAGCTCCCATTGAGCTCTCGTGAGATTCAGAGAGCATTTTGGGAAAAAAGCTTCGTGGAGTAGGTGAATTGGGTGGCAGCAGAACTGGGATTGCCGCAGAACGTGTGTGGAGGCCGGTGTGAGTTCGGGAATAAAGAATTGCTGTTTGAATCTACAAAGCTGTGTGGTGGCTCGTGATTCTGTGCCCAGCCAAGACTGCGGCAATAAGGAGGAGTCTACTAATGTAGATGGTGTGTTTGTAAACCCACTTGTCCAGGGGCACGTAGACCTCAATGCCCAAATCCCCTGGGCATTGAGGCAGGGGGTGGTGAGGTTACCCCCTGGTGACCCCACATTGTAGAGCTTCCAGGGTGAACCTGTGCTGTGGTGACGGGGAACCCTCTCACCTACACACTGAAGGAAGCCACTAGTGTCAACCTGAATCTTTGTGGGTTGGGAAAGCACAAGTACTGTCTTAAATGATATTTTCCCTACAATGTAGTGAATTTGCTGAACACCGCTCTTAGAGACCCCTGATTTGTTTTGTCAAAGAAAAATACCCAGATGCAGTTTTGCACATATTAAAATGTGAAATAATCTCTTATGCCATCATTAGTAATAATTGAATATTCTATATAAAAGTGGTATGTAGAGCTTTTTTGTTTCTTTTTGTTGTTGTTTGCTTGCTTTTGGGTTTGGGGTTTTTTGTTTATTTTGTTTGTTTGTTACCAGGGATTGAACCCAGGGTCACCTAACCACTGAGCCACATCCCCAGGCCTTTTTACTTTTAATTTTACTTAGGGTCTCGCTAGGTTGCCTAGGCTGGCCTTGAACTTGCCCTCCTCCGCCTCAGGTTCCCGCTTGGCTGGGATTACAGGTGTACACCACTGGGCCTGGAAAGGGCTTGCTCTTAATGTAAAATTGGAGGCCTATGGGATTGTGGGTTATTTTCTCATAAGAATCCAAAAGGGGCTTCACATCTGTATCAGTTTGTGGCCCCTCTGGAGGACCTTCTCAGCGTCTCCTCCACTCCCAGTCCCCACTCCTGGGCTGGGCTTTAGGGCTCTGGTCCTATGTCTTATAGGCTCCGATAGCTGTCATATATGACCACAAACTGGGTTGCTTGAAATGGCAGAAATCTGTCCTCGGACAGTTCTGGGGGTTGTCGCCAGCTCTGCACTCCCTCGGGAGGACCGTTCCTTGCTCCTTCCAGCCCCTAGTACTGCCAGCAACCCTCAGCTTGTGATGCTCTGCTACGTCTTCGTGCTGCCCTCCCCTCCATGAGTCTGTCATCTCCTCTGTCTGTCCCACCCAGATGACCCAGGATGCTCTCACCTCAAAATCCCCAGTTATATCTATAAAGATCCCATTTCCATCTGAGGTCACTCTCAACCCACTGCCCATGTCCTTCCATAACTTTCATGCATGGAGTGGGGCCCAGAAGGAGAGTCATAGTCCCTACTGTGCAGGGAAACACTCTCTTCCTGTGCTTCTCAGTAGCAATGGCTCCACATGCTTGAGACTTGGAAAAAGCACGGTAAGGGCCATTACAGCTCCTTCTCCTTGTCTTCCGACCACTGTTTCCATGCATCTCTCTCCTCCAGGGATTCTTCAAGGCACCCCCCCCCCCAAGGTGGTAGGGAAGGGGGCAGCTGTTCGGGATCTTGTCATGTCAACACAAGGGCAGCAAAGCCTGGCAGCCCAGCGGTAGAGCCAGCTGGGGAGATTTTCTCCTGGCTTCAGAGTCTGACCACTTCCACGTTCAGCAGGGTGTTTGTCCATGATTAGAGTTGCTGAATTAGCAAATAAGAATACAGGGGTCCTGCTGAATTTGCTTGTGGTGGTTTTGTATGTCTTATTTAATATTTTAAAACCTATGACGTAATATTCAGCATCTTCTCCACCCCCAGGCCCCCTCCTGGACTGGGCTTTAGGACTCTGGTCCTATGTCCTATAGCTTCCTATAGCTGTCATAAATGACTACAAACCGTATCCTCAGGAATTCAAGTTTAACTAGGTGTCCTGCATAAGGACTCTCCTTCCTTTGCACCCTCTTCTTCTTTCCTTCCTTTGTCCTTCCTCCCTCTCTCCCTCACTTCCTTCCTTCTCCCTTCAAAAACATCATTGTTATGAGACTACAATCTGCCGAGTCCTATTGTAGGCCCAAATAAAGCATCACGTTTTCCTTCAAGGTATTCAGAGCATAGGGAAGCGGGTAAGCTGGGGCCAAATGCCTTCAGCACAAAGTGACCTCCCACCACAACCATGAAGGACCATACAGTTTCCAGGCTTGCAGAGAAAGGACCGATGAATTATTCAGAGTAGAGAAGGATGCAGTAGAGGAAAGAGCTTGGGAGGAGGTGCAGGGGAGAGAGCCCTTGAGCCCACCCTTGAGGGACAGGTGAAAAGAATAGAGAGCTGTTCCAGCTGAGGGTGGGCTGCGGTGAAGACAGGCGGGAGAAAGACGTGCTCTGCTCTGGGACCATGAAGCTCTGTGGTGGCTGCGTTGGCGAGGCAGAGCGGGCTGTGTCTTGGATGGTGGTGGTGCAGATGTCAGGAGGTGGGGCCAGAAGTTTGGGTGTCAAGGATAAAGAGCTCTTTACACCATGCTAAGGAGCCAGAGATGGATTTTGAGAGACTGAATATAAAAACAGACAAGGGTCAGACCCGAGGTGACAGCAGATCTCTGCCCCACAACCTGTGCTGCTATCTGCCCAAAGCCACACCACAGCAATTAATCGGCCAGAGATGGGCCTTACCAGCAACTGACTTTTGCTCCCACTTCCAACTCAGGATCCATCACATAAAATGCTCCATTTCTAGCTAGCTCACCTCCAGATTCTCCAGGCCAACCACCTCCAGCCAGAGCACATCTAAAGCTTCCTGTTTCTTCACACAAAGCATCCCCACCTGTCTGCCTGCCTGCCTATCTTTGAGTTTCTGCTCTAAATAAATAGCTAGCATGTTCTTATGTGAGTGGTTTTCATTTATTTTCTCATTTGTATGGACTGGACACATTGCTTTTTAAGAAGGAGAGAGGGGGCAAATAGCCTATCTATAGCATTAATATAACAACAGATAGTGATGGCATTTAGAGTTAGACAACTCTGCTTTTGGGACCCTCTGCATTCTACACACAAATTTGTGCACAAATGTGGGTATTTGAATACCCAAATACCCATGTGCACCTAAATATACCCAAATTATTTTAGATACTGAAGAAAGGGCTGGTCATTTAAAGTACTGTTTTTAAAAAATCATTAAAGTTACCCTTTTCTTTTTGATTCAATATTTTGTTTCCTCTTGTGGTAAATTGTATATTGACCCCAAATCTTCCCCCGTGCATATCATCCATGCCCTTAGCCATTCAACTCCACAGTGTGTCCCACTACATGGGAAGAGTATGGTTTGCTGTCCCTTGATGCTGAGGGTCCCAGGAGACCTGGTTTGGACAATGGGCTATTGACGGACATGCTGTAAGCACAGGCTGGAAGCAAGCTCACACACTGGGATTGGGCCTTAATTTCTCTCCTATAACCATGAGAAGAACATGCCCAAGCTGGTCCCACTGGCCACAGGAGGGGGATGAGAATCAGGTGAAGCCGAGCCATCTCTGGCCAATCATTTTTTCCATTAGGCAGTGACAAGTTGACCCAAAACTAATGAACTGAATCTATGGCTCTTTGTCTATGCTTTTGAAATCTTTGTGTCTGTTTGTTATGCAGCACTCCTGTGCCAATAACTATTACACCTTTGATTTCAGGATTTTAAGAAATATTTCATTATCATTTGTAAGTGATTAGTAATAACAGATCTTACTGGTTGCTACCCAAATCCAGTCTTTCCTACTAGCAAAGCCTTGACTTTTTCACCCTCTGCCCCAGCCTGGAAAAACGTTCTCTTCAATCCCAGAGGACAAATCTTCATGAGCGCAAACCAATTTAGTTTTTTGGCAATGGGTGGAGGACAGAGCATATATCAGTTACACCCATTTGAGATGTGAGCAGTCTGCTGAGGGGATTTCTGTGAAGGTCCCCTTCCTCTTAAAATACAGCCTGTGAGGCATTTGACTTTTGGAACTCTCTTGGGACCACAATTAGCAAGCCTCAGATTTGCCCCAACTCAGGGCCACTTGGTCCACATCCCTGCTGCTCTGTGCCTTATGGTTCAATTCTTCTAAGCTAATACAGATAACTTCTCAGAAGAGGAAAACCCAAGTTGGAGGGAGGGATGTATTGGTTTTCTTTTCTTTCTCATGTTTTTATCCAAGTGACTCATCAAGGGGACAGAAATTTTAACAAAAGTTTTAAAATGAACATAAAACCCAGTGGATGACTGACATTTAATTTTCAGAGCTCCATTGTGGCTTTCAAGTGAAATGGCTCTGGCATCTCTAAATGGCTCTGGACGTCTTTCCCAGTGATGGGGGAACCCCTTGAGGACAACTTCAGCACTCTGGATGAATCCACAAATGCAGGAAGAATTTCAACAATCATAGGCCCCTTGGCAATGATCCATCCTTCTAAAGAAAGACTCCCAGAACCTGTCACTTCGGAGGTGCTTTTGGTGGCCTAGGGGAAGTGGGCCCTTCTTATAAGGTGGCAGCTGAAGTCCGAAAAGCAAATTCAGTCCACAAGAAGGATCTGTCTCTGGCACACGGAGCCAACTCTCCCCTATGACGCATTTGAATTCTGTAGACAGTACCTCCAGGATACACATTAAAATGTCATTAGATTTCATCTAAACCTGCAGATCATTTAGATAACTTAATTATCCCCTCCTCCCATCCTGTGCTGAACAGGGATAAGCTAGGGCCAGGTTAGCTTTTGCTTTGCTAGAGATGCCTTCCACCACATAAAAAAAAAAAAAAAAAATGAGATCTGGGAATGTTCAGACAACTGAACCTCAGGCTACTCTCTCCACCCACCAACTTTCTGCTGCCACTTCCCTGAGTCTTTTTGGCCCTGGGACATCTCTCTCCCAATGCTGCCTGGCAAACTCCTTATTGTCCAGCAACTGCAAAGCTCATGTGCTGAAGAGAGGGGTGGTTGAAGTCAGGTCAACCTGATTGTGCCTCTGTTCTGTCCCCAGGGTGACCTCGGCAAGGAGCTCAGCTTTTCTGAGCCAAGTCTTGGTTTCTCACCTGTAAAATATGAATCCAAAATATGAATCATGATTTCCCCGCCTCGGGCCTGTGCTGAGGAGAAAATATGCTAACGTAAGAGGCCCTGGCATGGACCGAAGGCCTTGATCTCTGTCGGCTGTTGTTCCAGAACTGCTCACCACAGAATCATAAAGCTTTATAGCTAGAGGGATGCAGAGTAGCTCTCCGGCGGCCAGGTGCAAATGAACCACCTGGGGACACTGTCAGAATGCAGGTTCTGAATCAGAAGTTCTGGGGTACACCTCAGCTTGGGTGTTTTGTTTTTGGTTGTTTTGGATTTCTTACAAGTACCAGGGAGTGCAGCTGCTGCTGGCCCTGTGACCACACTTGGAACAGCAAGGCTTTAGGAGACTTCCTAACTGTTTGGTGGAACAGGAGGAAGCCCCAAGAGGGGCTGCTCCTAGCCCAGGGAGGTCCAGAAAGCTGCTGAGACAAGCAACCCAGAACAGTCTGCCTGGCGGAGTGGAAAGAATCAAAGCCCCCGCCAATCAGAAACAACCAAGGGAGGGTTATCTGTAAGTGGTGAATGCGCTTCCTCTACCCTAAAGGCCAACGCGCCCATGGCTGAACAAGGGAAGCTGTGTTCCAGACTCTCAGATGGGAAGAAAAGGGAGTGAACTGGACAATTTCACGAACAAAGGCATTCAGCTCCAGGGAGTGGGGGTGTCACCGAGGGAGCACAGAAGCACATGGCCTCCGGGCCTGTGGCACAAAGCATAGCTGAGAAGGCACAGCCGTAGGACACTACGTCTCTCAGAATATCCTAAAAAAAAAAAAAAAAAAAAAAAAAAAGAGAATCAAGATTTCCGGGAGACTCGGGGAGGGCTCAGGAATAGTCAGTTCTTTCCTGATAGAAGATATTACTAGATTTCCCATGTGAGGAAGCACACGGGTCGTTCCTCTCTGGTGAGGCACTGGGCTGCGTGGCTCCGCTGGGTGGCCCTGCAGTTTCCCTAGGTAGCATTCCTTAATTAAGAGGACAGTCCATTCCGTGGCACCACCTGTGGCACTGTCCCCCTGCCCCCCTCATCTCATGGCTCACCATCATGGCTCTACTTCCCCACACCCGGCTCTGTCTCCCATTTAGCTCATGCTGAGCTCAGCTCATGCTCCTAGGCACAGCGAGAAAGGGACCAACTAAAGAAACACACTGGGGACTGGGGTTGTGGCTCAGAGGTAGAGCGCTTGCCGACCATGTTTGAGACACTGGGTTCGATCCTCAGCACCACATAAAAATAAAATAAAGATATTGTGTCCACCTATAACTAAAATAATAAATATTTTTTTTAAAAAAAGAAAGAAAAACACACTGTTCATGGAAAGAGCTGGAACCTGCCATCCCATGATGCTGTTGTTTTGAGGAGGCTCAGCTGGATCCTGAGATGCCTGCATAATAAGATCCATGAGCAGCCACCCCATCAAAGGTCAACACAGCTTTTCCCGTCAAGTTCTGGAAGTGGGAGCAAGACAGTCACCGGGTGTCACTTATACCCAAAGGGCCTCAGGAGCCCAGAGATGTAAATACATCAATTCTTCATATTACAACAGTGATTCCAGCAATTCTTATCATTTTTTATATTTGTTTTTTAATTGTACACAATACCTTTATTTTCTTTATTTATTTTTATGTGTTGCTGAGGATCGAACACCGAGCCACAACCCCAGCCCCAATTCTTGTCATTTTTTTTCTATCAAAGCAAAACCAGCAGACATGTGAAGACGAAAGTAGAGACAAAGAGACAGCAGCAACTCCTGTCCTCAGAGCTGACAACAGTCTAGCAGAAGGAAGAGGAAGCAGTCCAGAGAGCCAGGGAACAAATGCGGAAGGACTTCTGGAGGAGGAAAAGCGAGCCCTGTTCTTGCCCTGTGGGCAATTTTTCATAGTTAACTTCGTGTCCTCCGTTCTCAACTTCCCTGTGAATGTATCAAGCCCAATACAAATCTTCTAATATGAACAGGAAGTACTGGATCGCATGCAGAAACCAATCCACAAAACTACAACTATCTTATATTTGATAAAGGGGCTAAAAGCATGCAATGGAGGAAGGATAGCATCTTCAACAAATGGTGTTGGGAAAACTGGAAATCCATATGCAACAAAATGATACTGAATCCCCTCCTCTCGCCATGCACAAAAGTTAACTCAAAATGGATCAAGGAGCTTGATATCAAATCAGAGACACGGCATCTGATAGAAGAAAAAGTTGGCTCCAATCTACATGCTGTGGGGTCGGGCTCCAAATTCCTCAATAGGACACCCATAGCACAAGAGTTAATAACAAGAATCAACAAATGGGACTTACTCAAACTAAGAAGTTTTTTCTCAGCAAAAGAAACAATAAGAGAGGTAAATAGGGAGCCTACGTCCTGGGAACAAATCTTTACTCCTCACACTTCAGATAGAGCCCTAATATCCAGAGTATACAAAGAACTCAAAAAATTAAATGATAAGAAAATGAATAACCCAATCAACAAATGGGCCAAGGACCTGAACAGACACTTCTCAGAGGAGGACATACAATCAATCAACAAATACATGAAAAAATGCTCACCATCTCTAGCAGTCAGAGAAATGCAAATCAAAACCACCCTAAGATACCATCTCACTCCATATTGGCAGCCATTATGAAGTCAAACAACAACAAGTGCTGGCGAGGATGTGGGGAAAAGGGTACACTGTACATTGCTGGTGGGACTGAAAATTGGTGCGGCCAATTTGGAAAGCGGTATGGAGATTTCTTGGAAAGCTGGGAATGGAACCACCATTTGACCCAGCTATTCCCCTTCTCGGTCTATTCCCTAAAGACCTAAAAAGAGCATGCTACAGGAACACTGCTACATGGATGTTCATAGCAGCACAATTCACAATAGCTAGACTGTGGAACCAACCTAGATGCCCTTCAATAGACTATTGGATTAAAAAATGTGGCATTTATACACAATGGAGTACTACTCTGCATTAAAAAATGACAAAATCACAGAATTTGCAGGGAAATGGATGGCATTAGAACAGATTATGCTAAGTGAAGCCAGCCAATCCCTAAAAAACAAATGCCAAATGTTTTGTTTGATATAAGGAGAGTAACTAAGAACAGAGTTGGGAGGAAGAGCATGAGAAGAAGATTAACATTAAACAGGGGTGAGGGATGGGAGGGTAAAGGAAAGAGAAGGGAAATTGCATGGAAATGGAAGGAGGCCCTCATGGTTATACAAAATTACATACAAGAGGAAGTGAGGGGAAAGGGGAAAAAAAACAAGGGGGAGAAATGAATTACAGTAGATGGGGTAGAGAGAGAAGATGGGAGGGGAGGGGATGGGGGATAGTAGAGGATAGGAAAGGCAGCAGAATACAACAGACACTAGTATGGCAATATGTAAAACAGTGGAGGTGTAACTGATGTGATTCTGCAATCTGTATACGGGGTAAAAATGGGAGTTCATAACCCACTTGAATCAAAGTGTGAAATATGATATATCAAGAACTATGTAATGTTTTGAACAACCAACAATAAAAACTAAAGGAAAAAAATAAAAATAAAAATAAATAAATATGAAAACATGTATCATAGTAACTGTATGGAAGTAAACAACTTACACATGATAAGTGGTTGCTCTATCCGAGGCAGCGCTGTCTTATTGAGTGGGTTGTGTACTGTACAAGGACATCCTGCCAAGGTTGGGGGACAAGGTGGGGACTGACATCCAGCTGGTACAGGATTGTATTTATCTAGGAAAAAAGGTGTCCCTTTTCCCAATTTGTACAAGACACCATTCAGCCATTAGTTAGTGGTCCTGAAACTGAGAGGTCAAAAGTATTTGTACAATCAAGTATTTACAGGGTAGCCTTTTCTTTCCTGTTGTCCTTTCCCTTTATCAACTAAGTCTTCCACTTAGCCCAAGGAGCATCCAACTGAGGGCAAAGATCCTCAACTGAGCTCCATCTCAGAAACAAGTGCATTAGGCACAGAAAAAGTAAGCCCCTCATCCCTAACATTAGCACTTTCTCTTTTTTTTTCTTCTACTTTCCACCAGTTTTTGTTTTTGTTTTGTTTATTTGTTTTTTGTTGTTTTTTTGTTTTTGTTTTTGTAAAGTAACTTGGGCAAAATTCAATAGAATTTTCCAACAGTGGTGCATGCATGTACTGTTTAGCAAAAGGAGCCACTGACGGCAGCAAGCTGTGGCTGCAGGTGGCACCATTTAGGGGCCGCTTAGATTCTCTTTTCCAGCGCCTGGTGTGTGACAGCACTGGTCACCACAGGAAGGCAGACTGGGGGTGTCTGCGCACAAAATGTCTACATGTCTCCAGCTGAGGACAGCGCTGCACTTGCACCAACGTTCCACAGTGCATGGTCTGGGTAAGTGTCCTCTGCCAAAAGCCCCAGTGTTAAAGTTTGCTCCCAGACGAGGGTGCTGTTGGGAGGTGCTGGAGCCTTAGGGAGTTGGGCCAGCGGGAGCTTTAGGCCAGGAGGGATATACCTCGGAGGGAGTGGAATCCTGGCCCCTTCCCCTCTCTTCCTTCCACTGCCCAGCCATGAGGTGTGCGGCTGTGCCCAGCATGTGCCCCTTGTGCTGCCCTGCCACAGGCCCAGAAGCAATGGGCTAATTAACCATGGGCTGGAACCTCCAAAACTGTGTGCCCAAGTAAACCTCTCCTGTTTATCAGCTGATTATCTCAGGTTACAGTGATGGGAAGCAGATTCTCACAAGTGGGTGGATTTCTGCTGGGTGCTAAGATTTCTTGTACCTCCCTGGGCTAACTAATGCGCTTTCCCTTCCCACTGGTCAGAGGCCTGGGCTCCCATCCCCTCTGTTGCTCACCATTTCTCTCTTGGTCTCTTTGGCCTTGCTGGGAGCAGCCAGGACCCAGCTCTCAGCTCTAACTCTGCAGACCCACTTGCCTCCTACTGGCTCCACCTTCAAGGACTAGGGTCTCCCAGGTCACTTGTGGGCCTGTTCTGCCCCAGAGGCCGACACTCCTTGCTGGTGCTACCTGGTAGAGAGACGCATTGTCACCACAGCTGCCCACTAACCTCTTCCTCCCCCTCGCTCTCGTCATTCAGCCCTTCACTCGCAGGTGCACGCAGCAGTCCAAAACGTGGGCTCAGGACTTCTTGCACCAGGCTCTGTGCTGGGCGCCTGCAAGGCACCAATGCCTCAGTACTGGGGAAGGCAGTCAGTGGGCAGAACACACAAACACATGATGGCAAACTGGGGCTGTGAAGGGACCCATAGAGTGTCCTTCAGAACAGCAGGCAGAGGGCCTGCAGCTGGGCAGAGTGAGGGAGAGGGGCTGGGGAGAGGCAGAGCACAGGGAAGGTCACGGGCCTAACCACCCACCTGGAAGAACCACAAAGTCACAACGTGGTGGGGGGGTGCAGGTGCTGGAGAGGCCACACAGGCAGCCGCAGCTTGTCTCCTGGGGTCCTTTATCCCTGTGGGGCTTGCAGGGAATTCCATGCTCACCTAGCCCCAATCCCGGCCTGCCCGCCTTCCTCCCATGGTCCATCCTGCCATGCTCGGCTGCAGGCAGCCCACTCCACCAAGGTGGTCCAACTGCTCCAGATGAAGACCTCTTCCTCTCTCCAGCTCAGATGCTATGAGGTACGGCCACTTAGACATCCCAGCAGATCACCCTGAAAGGAGCTCCCCAAGTCAGGCAATTTCTGAGCATCTTGGTGCCAGGCATCAAGCTTGTCGGAAGCGTCAACTTTCGCCTGGTGGCTGGGCAGCCCCAAGGCCTGACCAGAGATGGAGCTGAGGCAAGATGGGAGGAGGCAGAGGGGGGCCTGGAAAACAGCTCCCAACAGCTCAGGACAAGGGCCAAGCATGTTGTGGGTGCCCAGTGGATGTTTTACATGCAGGTAACCTTTGACCCTGCACTTGCCTAGCTAGACACCCCCTCTGGATGCACTCATAAAGGAACATCAAGATATTCCCAAGTAATTGTAACCCAAGATGTGCAGCAACCTGAATGATTCCACTGTTGGCCACATTATATAGGTTCCTCCACGTAATAGACGACTCCTCTGCAAAGCGTCAGAACATGGCAGCCAGGTTCTGGGGCCCGAGAGCAGAAGGCCTTGAGGACATATCATTAAATGTGGAAAAAAGCCAAAGACTGGGTGTGTGTGCTCTGCTCCCCTTATGTCATTGTTTAAAATTATATGCCATTACTTATGTGCAGATATACACACTTTTTTTTTTTTTTTTTTTTTTTTTTTTTTGCTGGTGGGCTATGTAGGAAAATTTGGAGAAACTGATTAGGGATCAGGGAAGGGGAGGAGGCTTCTAGTCTTTTATATTTTCCTCCTAGATCTTTTGATATTATTCTAATTTTTAAAATCATGTGCAGGTATTACTTTTAAAGAGTGGGAGAAAGGAAAGAGAAGAGGGAAGGAGGGAGACAGTGTGGCCTCGGAGCCCTCCTTGCTGCCAGCTCACTGCTGGGGAAGGGGGAAGTTTCTAAGGGGCAGCAGGTCTTTGGCCAGCATTGGACCTCCAGGGCATTAGGACACCAGCTGCCTGGGGACCGGACCTCATGAAGGCAGACTCTTCATACAGACTCTCAGCTCCGTCCATCCAGCAATCCATCTATTGAGGACCCACTATGTGCCAAGACCACACCAAGGCAGGGGAAAGAATGGACACAGATGCGGTTTAGCCCCTGCCCAAGGGGAACCTCACAAGGCAGATGAGGGAGAGGTGCTCGAGGGGAGGGGTGAAGTGGCTCAGGAGGAAGAGAGTTTCCCTGTGGCCAGAGAGGCAAGGAAGGCTTCCACCAGGCCACCAAGGTCCACCAGGGACAGCCCCAGGCAGGGACAGCTTGATCAGCTTGAACAAAGACCAGGAAGTGAAAGAGAAAAGGGCTTGTGGGGGGGAGGAGGAGGAGAAATAGGAACCCAGAAGGCTGGTGGGGGAGGGGAAGGCAGGAGCGCAGGCCTTCCCACTCCTGAGCTGCTGAGCTCCAGCACCTGAGCCCGTGAACATCTGAGTCGGGACTCAAGGGTCAGGGCTGAGTTTGAAGCTGATTGTTGATGACTGGTTTGTCAAAGTCAATGCCGTCCCCGCAAAACACAGAAGTGCCACTGCAGCCAGTGCTGGCACGCAGGGCGGACAGGAGCTCCGTGAACAGCACTGCCTTGCCCCGTCGGACAGACAGGCCGGGCAGCAAGCTGGGCTGGGACCCTCTGTGGGCCTGACCCGGCTCTGTCCTAAGCCTCAGCTGATGCTCACCAGGAGCCTGGGTGAGAGCCCCCACCTCCCTAGATACAGTTCTAGATACTCAGCTGCCCCCAGCCCAGGACCAGCCATCCCCATCATTGTCCTGGGAAGGGCCGTCCACGACCTCAGGCAGAGAGGACACCAGGCCCACAAATGAGCTCCAACTTTTAAAAACAAAAAATTAACTTTTAAGTAAACAGATTTCCTATTTGCCTCTCTGAAGCGGAACTTTCCTGTAACTTCTCCAATCTCTGCACCCCACCCCTGGCTCTTCTCTTTGGAAACCCACAGTCTCATCCCACATCTGAAAGTGTCCCTTTCTGCAGTTGGAAACACCCAAGTCCAACTTTTGAATAGCTGTTTCCAGCCAACAGGCTCCTCTCCTCTTTCCAGCCCCAAGGGCACAGGACAATAGAGGCAAATTAGAAGGTGCCATTGCCCAGAAGACCACCATATTCTGAGTCTCTCAAGAGTAGGGTCCTCTAACCCAGTTTCTTATTCTAGGCAGCCCTCTGGGGGACAGGGGGACAGGCCAGAGAGACTGCTGGGTTCCTCTTTCAGTTCCACTATTTGCAGGTTGTATGTCCTTGGGCAAGTTAATGAACCTCTCTGAGCCTTAGGAATATACTATTATCTACTTTACAAGGTATCTATTACAAGTAGATAATATACAAAGTATATTATCTACTTTACTGAGTTCATTAGAAATTTCTGAAAATGTATGTCTACCCAAAAATTGTTCATAAATGTTCTTAACAGCCAGAAAGTAGAAATAAATAACTCAAATGCCCAACAACCGATGAATGCATTCATGAAATATGATATATCCATACAAGAGAATATTATTTGGCAACAAAAAAGGAATGAAGTAATGATATATGTTGAGAATGAGCCTTGAAAACATCATACTGAGTGAAAGAAGCCAATCACAAAAAACCTCCTTCCCAGGGCATGATTCCACTTACTGGAAATGTCCAGAACAGGGAAATCTGAAGGCAGAAAGTAGACTAGTGGTGGGTGGGGCTGGAGGAAGCAGGTAGGACCACTAATGGATACAGCATCTCCTTTTTGGGCAATAAGAATGTTGTAAAATTTACTGTGTTGGTAGCACAACTCTGTAAATATACTAAAAGCTACTGAATTGTGTACTTTAAATTGATGAACTGGGTGCTATGTGAATTATACCTCAATAAAACTGTTTTTTAAAATTTCTACAAGGCCTGGCACTCATTAAGCACTAAATAACAGTTAGCTACTTCTATTTGGTGCTAGGGAAACAGAAGTATAAAAGATAGACAGATGCTGTGGTCTGCATGTCTGAATGCCCCCCACCCCATTCATATGTTGAAATCCTAACCCCCAAGGTGGTGGCACTGAGGAGCAAGGACTTGGACAAAGCTCTCACAAA
This sequence comes from Spermophilus citellus, assembly GCF_964194105.1. Classification (NCBI taxonomy): domain Eukaryota; kingdom Metazoa; phylum Chordata; class Mammalia; order Rodentia; family Sciuridae; genus Spermophilus; species Spermophilus citellus. Next base: position 86,034,487 of record NC_138195.1, read on the forward strand.
TAGGATGAGTGCCCTTATAAGAGAGGTCTGAGAGAAACCCCTGGTCCCTCCTACCCTGTGAGGATACAGCAAAAAGACAGCCATCCATGAACCAAGAAGTGACCCTCTCCAGAAAAGATCTGCCAGCATCTTGGTCTTAGACTTCCCAGTTTGCAGAACTGTGAGAAATAAACTCCCACTGTTTACAAGGCACCAGGTTATGGACTTTGTTGTGTTAGGCTGAACAGACTGCGAAAGCTGACGCCCGCCTGGGCTCACAGGATTCCCTTCCTCAGTACCACTGTCCACTAGACTTTATGTCCACTAGAACTTTACCCAGTCCAGGGTATCCTATGTGGACAGGTGACTGGTCACCACTGGCCAAGGTTCTCTACATGGCTCTTCTCGTCCCTCAACAGGGAAGGTAGGTTTCAAGATGATGGAATAGAAACAGTCATTTCTTTGACTGCTCTGGGGCATGACCAAGAAAGCAGATAGGCAGCTTCTCAGCTATGTGGGTGAAGGAAAAAAGGGGGGTGGGACATTCCTGGGAATTAATACTGGATATTCAAAGCAGATCAGGACTCAGGAGGTTGGGTATAATAAAATAAGGAAGAAATCCCCAGTGCCACCCGCCCCCTGGCAGCACCAGCCAGAGTTGTCCCTGCATAAGCAATGTGGAGGGATAAGGGAATTAAAAAAAACCCGCGTTTTTAGGAGGCATGTAGTGTTTCTAGGTATGGAGAAATCAGAGATCAAAGACATTTGCAAATTTAGTGATTTTACTGTGGATAATAACTGATCACATCATTTCTGTTTATTGTAATAATTAACATTGTGGATGACATAGCAGGAATTATTTGGTTTAATGCTGTGTATTGCTCGCATTGGTTGTTGTTATTATTTGACTCCCCCTAAATTGTGAGGTACTGGAAACCTTCATGGGCACTATAAGTCACAGCATAGAAACTCTACTGCCTCAGATCCATACTTATAGATGGGTAGACACACAAACAACATGAAAAAAATCAAAAGAACAAATCACCCAAAACAAACCAGATACTCCAATAACAGAATCCATCAACACCATAGTGGAATGAATATCAGAGAAGGAATTTAGAATGTACATAGTTAAACTGATCTGTGAGGTAAAGGACAATGTAAGAAGTGAAATCAAAGAGAAAATACAGGAAGTGAAAGATCATTTCCATAGAGATAGAGATTCTGAAAAAAATATCAAGCAGAAATCCTCAAAATGAAGGAATCAATAAACCAAATTAAAAGTTCAATGGAAAGCTTCACCAACAGATTAGATCACTTGGAAGACAGGCTTTCAGGTAACAAACACAAAATATTAATCTTGAAAGTAGAGTTGACCAGGGAGAAAAAAAAATGTTAAGAGACATGAACAGGACTTCCAAGAAATGAGGGATAACATGAAAAGATCAAACATAAGACTTATTGGGGGAGATGAAGGCTTGGAGATATAAACCAAAAGAATACACAATATTTTCAGTGAAATAATATCAGAAAAAATTCTCAAACCTTAAGAATGAAATGAAAAATCAAATATAAGAGGCTTACAGAACCCCAAATATACAAAATTACAACAGACTCACAACAAGGCACTTTATTATGAAAATGCCTAACATATAAAACAAGGATAGAATTTTAAAGGCTTCTAGGAAAAAAAATGACAGGTCACATTTAGAGGAAAACCAATCCAGCTAATTTCTCAACCCAGACCCTCGATGCTAGGAGGTCTTGGAATAAGTTTTGAAAAAAAAAATGGATGCCAATCAAAAATACTATACCCAGAAAATTAAGCTTCAGAACTCACAATGAAATAAGAACCTTCCATGATAAACAAAAGTTAAAAGAATTCACAACTAGAAACACACTCAATAAAATATTTCATGAAGAAAAAATTTTTAAAAAGTGAAAACCAGCAAAAGAAGGAACTATAATAGGAGAATAGTCAATCAAAGGAGAAACTAATTCAAATTAAAAACCAGAAATAAATCAAAATGACAGGAAATAAAAATCATTTCTCAATAATAACACTGAATGTAAATGGCCTAAACTCATCAATAAAAAGACAGAGACTGGGCTGGGGCTATGGCTCAGTGGTAGCATACTTGCCTGGCAAGTGGTGAGGCACTAGGTTCAATTCTCAGCACCACATATAAACAAATAAAATAAAGGTCTATCAACAACTAAAAACAATATTTTAAAAAAATCATAGACTGGCAGATTGGATTATAAAACAAGACCCAACAATATACTGTCCCCAAGAGACTCACCTTATAGGTAAAGACATCCACGGATGGAAGGCAAAATGATGGGAGAAAATATATTACTCACATGGATCTTGTAAACAAACAGGGGGTTCATCCTCATATCAGATAAAGTGGACTTCAAGCCAAAGTTAACCCAAAGGGACAAAGAAGGTCATTTCATACTGCTTAAGGGAATTATACATCAACAAGATAGAACAGTTGTAAATATTTATGCCCAAAATAATGGAGCATCTACGTACATCAAACAATACCTTCTCAATTTCAAGAATCAGACAGACCACAACACAATAATAATGGGTGACTCTAACATGCCTCTCTCATCGCTAGAGGGATTTTCCAAACAAAAAAAATAAAGAAAGAGGCTATAGAACCAAAAATACAATTAATAATTTAGATTTAATAGACATATATAGACTATTAAATCCATCACTGACTTAATGCACTTTCTTCTCAGCAGTATAGGGACGTTTTCTGAAATACACCATATCTTAGGCCATAAGCAACAGTTGGCTAATACAAGAAAAAAAAAATTAGAGCTAATACCTTGCATTCTATCAGATCATAATGGAATGAAATTAGAAATCAATGAGAAAATAAAAACAGAAGCTACCATAACACTTGGAGATTATATGCTATTAAATGAACAATAAATAGCAAAAGAAATCAGGTGTCAGATGAAAAAAATACTTAGAGGTAAATGAATATAGCAACACAAACATATCAAAATCCCTGGAACACATGAAGGCAGTTGTAAGAGGAAAGTTCATTGCACTGAACTCACTCATTGAAGAAATAGAAAGTCACCAATAAATAAATAAATGAATAACCTAACATTACATCTCAAAGCTGTAGAAAAAGAACAACAAATAAAACACCAAAAGCAATAGAAGACAGGAAATAATAAAAATAAGAGCCAAAATCCATGAAATTGAAACAACAACAAAATAATTTCAAAAAATCAACAAAACAGAACATGGCGGCGGGCGAGGAGAGATCAAGTCTCTGACCTCTTCAGCTGTTCGGGCATAGGGAGTCGTAAACTGTCTAAATGATATTTGCTCAGGATCACTAGGAAATGCTGAGCTGACGTGGATCTGGGGCGAATAGTCTGGGCCTCTCAGAACACACACCGAGCCCGGATCGGCTGCATTCAAGCTCCCGTTCGCCTGCTTCTCGCAGCCAAACTGCTGTGACTCAGCACTAACGATCCCGCTTAAACAACTGGTCAGCCCTTCTGAACTTATGGAGGTAAATGCCAACCGAGCCTTCATAGGCAGTGGCCACAGGATTGAAATGGGGCTTGGGAGAGACAGTCAGGACCCACCCGTTGCATTGGTCACCCGGCAAAGGGAACAAACTGTCACCATTTGCATGGGATACCACCATGGCAGAGAACTGACGTCACCAGAATGCAGCGGAGGAGATAACTTCATTGAAACCAGCGGCGACAGGTGTGTAATCCCCTAGCCATCCCTCTCCACACAGCGGGGAAACCTTAAGGGCCCCTCCCAGCTCTCCCGTGAGCGCGATAGCCAGACCGAGGGAATCAGGAGTGGCGCGGGACTTGGGTGCAGAACTCCCAGCTACCACTCCCACCAGTGCTGACAACTGAGGTCTCTTACACCAGCCACCGGGGGCGTGGCTACCGGAGGGCAAGCAAATTCGCTGGGGGTTCTTAGCCCCAAGCTCTACAAACTTAGGGTCTGAGGGAATGGCAAACAGTGAGAATGTGCCCAGGCGTTCATGAAAACAGGGCTCCCAGGAGCAGCAGACCTGGCATGTAGCCAGTATTGTGGTGAGCATCACCGGTGAGCGGGGCCTGGCTTGAGGGAAAGTGGGGAAGTGACTAGACACAAGAGAAGGCCCTAGACACTCAGGATTGGAGACCCCCCCAGCCTGGGAGGAAGAGCTGCTGCACAGTGATTGGTTCCCGCCTATTGAGAGGAGAAGCTTCGCCCAGTGGGCACAGCTCCACCTACTGGAAGAGAAGTTAATCAAACTCTAAGACTGCATTTATTAAATTTTTTTTTAATTTTTTTTTTTCATTTTCATTTTTTTGTCATTGTTGTTTTATAATTTTTTAAATTTTTTTTAATTTTTTAATTTTATTATTTTTTTTAATTTTAATTTTAATTTTTTTATTATTTTTTTTAAAAAAATTTTGCTTTTTTTATTTTCTATTTTTTTCTTTTGTCTTTTCATTTCTTTTCAATTTTCTTATTCCCCCTTACTTGAATTATACCTGCTTACTCTCATTCTCTTTAGTGACTTCTTCCCTCCCCTTCTAATACCTTTCCTCCCAAGCATCAAATAAATTTATAGGAGTAAACAGTAACTCAGCAGTCAAACAGAACAAGAAGTAACATGAGCAGCATGAAAAAGCAAGGAAGAAAAGGAGTACAAACAATGCAGGACAGCCTAAATATTCAGGAGGACCTAGAGTCATCAAAAAAATGGTCATATAAAGAACTCAAGGAATAGCTTAGACAGATGAAATGGAACCTTAAAGAGGATACGAGACAGCAAATTCAAACAGTGAAAGAACACATTGAAAATGAATTACATGAACAGATAAAAGAAGAAGTTAAGCATCTTTATCAGGAGATAGAGATTATAAAACAATAATTCTAGAAATGAAGGAAACTATAAACCAAATTAAAAACTCAAATGAGAGTATCACTAACAGAGTGGAGCAAGTAGAAGCCAGACGTCAGATAATGAAGACAAAATATATCATCTTGAAAAGAGTCTAGCCAACTCAGAAAGGCTGGTAAAAAATCACGAGAAAAACATCCAAGAGATATAGGATAACATAAAAAAACCAAGCTTAAGAGTCATCAGGATAGAGGAAGCTATAGAGATTCAAACCAAGGGAATGAGTAATCTGCTGAATGAAATAATTACAGAAAACTTTCCAGAAATAAAAAAGGAAACAGATATACAAATTGTAGATGCATACAGGACACCGAGCACACAAAATCACAGTAGACCAACACCAAGACTCATTGTTATAAAGATATCCAATATACAGAACAAAGAGAAAATATTAAAAGCTACAAGAGAAAGGAGACAGATTACATTCAGGGGTAAACCAATAAGGTTAACAACGGATTTTTCATCACAGACGCTGAAAGTGAGAAGATCCTGGAACAACGTATTTCAAACACTGAAAGACAATGGATGTCAACCAAGAATTCTGTATCCAGCAAAATTAAGCTTCAGATACAACAACGAAATAAAAATCTTTCATGGTAAACAAAAGCTAAAAGAATTTGCAGCCAGAAAACCAGCATTGCAAAGCATCTTGAGCAAAACACTACACGAGGAAGAAATGAAAAACAATAACCAAAACCATCAGTGGGAAGTGCCTCGGTAAAGACAGAGGGCGCGGGGAAAGCTAATCATGGAGAAACAAACTAAATTTAAAAAAAAAGATAAATAATCAAACATGGCTGGAAGTACAAACCATATATCAATAGTAACTCTAAACGTTAATGGCTTAAACTCTCCAATAAAGCGATATAGGCTGGTAACATGAATTAAAAAAATAAATCCAACAATATTCTGCCTCCAGGAGACACATCTGATTGGAAAAGACATACACAGGCTGAAGGTGAAAGGATGGGAAAAAATATACCACGCACACGGTCCTCGTAAGCAAGCAGGGGTGGCCATCCTCATATCGAATAAAATCAACTTCAAGACTAAGTTAATCAAAAGGGATAAGGAAGGACATTATATACTGTTAAAAGGAACCATTCACCAACAAGACATACCAATTATCAATATTTATGCACCAAATAATGGTGCTGCTATGTTCATAAAACAAATTCTCCTCAAGTTCAAGAATCAAATAGACCCCAACACAATAATTATGGGTGACTTCAACACACCTCTCTCACCATTGGGCAGATCCTCCAAACAAAAGTTGAATAAAGAAACTATAAAACTCAATATCACAATCAATAACCTAGACTTAACTGACATATATAGAATATATCAACCGTCATCAAGTGGATATACTTTTTTCTCAGCAGCACATGGATCCTTCTCAAAAATAGACCATATATTATGCCATAGGGCAACCCTCAGTAAATATAAAGGGGTGGAGATAATACCATGCATTTTATCTGCTCATAATGGAATGAAACTGGAAATCAATGATAAAAGAAGGAAGGAAAAATCCTACATCACATGGAAAATGAACAATATGTTACTGAATGATCAATGGGTTACAGAAGACATAAAGGAGGAAATCAAAAAATTCTTAGAGATAAATGAAAATACAGACACAAAATATCAGAATCTATGGGACACAATGAAAGCAGTTTTAAGAGGGAAATTCATCGCCTGGAGGTCATTCCTCAAAAAAAAAAGGAAAAACCAACAAATAAATGAGCTCACACTTCATCTCAAAGCCCTAGAAAAGGAAGAGCAAAACAACAGCAAATGTAGCAGAAGGCAAGAAATAATTAAAATCAGAGCAGAAATCAACGAAATTGAAACAAAAGAAACTACTGAAAAAATTAACAAAACTAAAAGTTGGTTCTTCGAAAAAATAAATAAGATTGACAGACCCTTAGCCATGCTAATGAAGAGAAGAAGAGAGAGAACTCAAATTACTAACATATGGGATGAAAAAGGCAATATCACAACAGATGCTACAGAAATACAGAAGACAATTAGAAATTATTTTGAAAACCTATATTCCAATAAAATAGAAGATAGTGAAGACATCGATAAATTTCTTAAGTCATATGATTTGCCCAGACTGAGTCAGGAGGATACACACAATTTGAACAGACCAATATCAATGGATGAAATAGAAGAAGCCATCAAAAGACTACCAACTAAGAAAAGCCCAGGACCGGATGGGTATACAGCGGAGTTTTACAAAACCTTTAAAGAAGAATTAATACCAATACTTTTCAAGTTATTTCAGGAAATAGAAAAAGAGGGAGCTCTTCCGAATTCATTCTATGAGGCCAACATCACCCTGATTCCGAAACCAGACAAAGACACCTCAAAGAAAGAAAACTACAGACCAATATCTCTGATGAACCTAGATGCAAAAATCCTCAATAAAATTCTGGCGAATCGGATACAAAGGCACATCAAAAAAAATGTGCACCATGATCAAGTAGGATTCATCCCTGGGATGCAAGGATGGTTCAATATACGGAAATCAATAAATGTTATTCACCACATCAACAGACTTAAAGATAAGAACCATATGATCATCTCGATAGATGCAGAAAAAGCATTCGACAAAGTACAGCATCCCTTTATGTTCAAAACATTAGAGAAACAAGGGATAACAGGAACTTACCTCGACATTGTAAAAGCTATCTATGCTAAGCCTCAGGTTAGCATCATTCTGAATGGAGAAAAATTGAAGGCATTCCCTCTAAAATCTGGAACAAGACAGGGATGCCCTCTCTCACCACTTCTGTTCAACATAGTTCTTGAAACACTGGCCAGAGCAATTAGACGAAAGAAATTAAAGGCATAAAAATAGGAAAAGAAGAACTTAAATTATCACTATTTGCGGATGACATGATTCTATACCTAGCAGACCCAAAAGGGTCTACAAAAAAACTACTAGAACTAATAAATGAATTCAGCAAAGTGGCAGGATATAAAATCAACACACATAAATCAAAGGCATTCCTGTATATCAGGACAAATCCTCTGAAATGGAAATGAGGACAACCACTCCATTCACAATATCCTCAAAAAATAAAATAAAATACTTGGGAATCAACCTAACAAAAGAGGTGAAAGATTTATACAGTGAAAACTACAGAACCCTAAAGAGAGAAGTAGAAGAAGATCTTAGAAGATGGAAAAATATACCCTGTTCATGGATAGGCAGAACTAACATCATCAAAATGGCGATATTACCAAAAGTTCTCTATAGGTTTAATGCAATGCTAATCAAAATCCCAATGGCATTTCTTATAGAAATAGATAAAGCAATCATGAAATTCATATGGAAAAATAAAAGACCCAGAATAGCAAAAGCAATTCTAAGCAGGAAGTGTGAATCAGGCGGTATAGTGATACCAGATTTCAAACTATATTATAGAGCAATAGTAACAAAAACAGCATGGTACTGGTACCAAAACAGGCGGGTGGACCAATGGTATAGAATAGAGGACACAGAAACCAATCCACAAAACTACAACTATCTTATATTTGATAAAGGGGCTAAAAGCATGCAATGGAGGAAGGATAGCATCTTCAACAAATGGTGCTGGGAAAACTGGAAATCCATATGCAACAAAATGAAACTGAATCCCTTTCTCTCGCCATGCACAAAAGTTAACTCAAAATGGATCAAGGAGCTTGATATCAAATCAGAGACAGGCGTCTGATAGAAGAAAAAGTTGGCTATGATCTACATACTGTGGGGTCGGGCTCCAAATTCCTCAATAGGACACCCATAGCACAAGAGTTAATAACAAGAATCAACAAATGGGACTTACTCAAACTAAGAAGTTTTTTCTCAGCAAAAGAAACAATAAGAGAGGTAAATAGGGAGCCTACGTCCTGGGAACAAATCTTTACTCCTCACACTTCAGATAGAGCCCTAATATCTAGAGTATACAAAGAACTCAAAAAATTAAATGATAAGAAAATGAATAACCCAATCAACAAATGGGCCAAGGACCTGAACAGACACTTCTCAGAGGAGGACATACAATCAATCAACAAATACATGAAAAAATGCTCACCATCTCTAGCAGTCAGAGAAATGCAAATCAAAACCACCCTAAGATACCATCTCACTCCATATTGGCAGCCATTATGAAGTCAAACAACAACAAGTGCTGGCGAGGATGTGGGGAAAAGGGTACACTTGTACATTGCTGGTGGGACTGAAAATTGGTGCGGCCAATTTGGAAAGCAGTATGGAGATTCCTGGGAAAGCTGGGAATGGAACCACCATTTGACCCAGCTATTGCCCTTCTCGGTCTATTCCCTGAAGACCTTAAAAGAGCGTACTACAGGGATACTGCCACATCGATGTTCATAGCAGCACAATTCACAATAGCTAGACTGTGGAACCAACCCAGATGCCCTTCAATAGATGAATGGATAAAAAAATGTGGCATTTATACACCATGGAGTATTACACACCACTAAAAAATGACAAATCATGGAATTTGCAGGGAAATGGATGGCATTAGAGCAGATTATGCTTAGTGAAGCTAGCCAATCCCTAAAAAGCAAATACCAAATGTCTTTTTAATATAATGAGAGCAACTAAGAACAGAGCAGGGAGGAAGAGCAGGAAGAAAAGATTAACATTAAACAGAGACATGAGATGGGAGGGAAAGGGAGAGAAAAGGGAAATTGCATGGAAATGAAGGGAGACCCTCATTGTTATACAAAATTACATATAAGAGGTTGTGAGGGGAATGGGAAAATAAACAAGGAGAGAAATGAATTACAGTAGATGGGGTAGAGAGAGAAGATGGGAGGGGAGGGGAGGGGGGATAGTAGGGGATAGGAAAGGTAGCAGAACAACAGTTACTAATAGGGCATTATGTAAAATTGTGGATGTGTAACCAATGTGATTCTGCAATCTGCATTTGGGGTAAAATTGGGGGTTCATAACCCACTTCAATCTAATGTATGAAATATGATATGTCAAGAGCTTTGTAATGTTGTGAACAACCAATAAAAAATCAACAAAACAAAAAGTTGGTTCTTTAAAAAAATAAATAAAATTGATAAGCCCTTAGCTAACTGAGAAAAATAGGGAAAAAACTCAAATTACTAAAATCCTGGGTGAAAAAGAAATTTTGAAGATGCCCTCAAAAGCCTACCAACAAAGAAAAGCCAGACAATTCTCAGTTGAGTTGTACCAGATCTTCAAAGAAGAATGAACACTAATCCTCAAATTATTCCATGAAATAGAAAAGGAGGGAAACCTTCCAAACTCATTCTATGAAGCTAGTATCACCCTGATACCAAAACCAGACAAAGACATACCAAGGAAAGAAAACTTCAGACCAATATCCCAGTTGAGCATAGATACAAAAATTCTTTTTTTTAAGATAGAGATAGAGAAGAGAATTTTTTAATATTTATTTTTCAGTGGACACACATCTTTTATTTTATTTTTATTTGGTGCTGAGGATCAGTCCCAGCGTCCCGCGCATGCCAGGCGAGCGCGTTACCACTTGCGCCACATCCCCAGCCCCGATACAAAAATTCTTAATAAAATACTGGAAAATTGCATCCAAAAACGCATTCCAAAGATAGTGCACCATGATCAAGTGAGTTTCATCCCAGGGATGCAAGGTTGGTTCAACATACAGAAATCAATAAATGTAATTCGCCAAATCATGATTACCTCAATAGATGCTGAAAACACATTTGACAAAATTCAGCATCCATTCATGTTCAAAACACGAGAAAAACTAGGGGTCATAGGAACATAACTCAACATTGTAAAAGCTATATATGTTAAACCCAAGGTCAACATCATTCTAAAAGGAAAAAAATTGAAAGATTTCCCTCTAAAAACTGTATCAAGTCAGAGATGCACTCTTTCACCACTTCTATTCAACATAGTCCTTGAAATGCTACCCAGAACAAGTAGGCAAAAGAAAGAAATTAAAGGGATACAGACAGGAAAAGAAGAGCTCAAAGTATCCCTATTTGTTAACGACATGATCCTACATTTAGCAGACCCAAAGACTCCGCCAGAAAACTTTTGGAACTCATAAATAAATTCAGCAAAGTAGCAAAGATATAAAATTAACAGCCATAAATCAATTGCATTTCTATGCATCAGTGATAAATCCACTGAAAGAGAAATTAGGAAAACTATCCCATTTACAATAGCCTCAGAAAAAAGAAAACACTTGGGAATCAATTTAACAGAAAAGATGAAAACCCTCCACTATGAAACACTAAAGAAAGAAATTGAATCAGACCTTAGAAGATGGAAGGATCTCCCATGTTCTTTGATAGGCAGAATTAATATTGTCAAAATGGCTATACTACCAAAAGCACTATTAAAATTCCAATGATTTTCTTCTTCAAAATAGAAAAAGCAGTTGTGAAATTCTTTTGGAAAAACAAGGAGTCCAGAATATCCAAAGAAATTCTTAGTGAGAAAAGTGAAGCAGGAGGCCTCACAATCCCTGACCTTAAATTTATTGGCACCAAAACAGACACAAAGACCAATGAAACATAATAGACGACACAGAGACAAACCACATAAATATAGTTATCTCACACTAGACAAAGGCACCATAAACATATGCTGGAGAAAAAAAGACAGCCTCTTCAACAAACGGTGCTGGGAAAACTGGGAATCCATATGTAGCAGAATGATTTTTAACCCCTGTCTCTCACCCTTCACAAAACTCAAGTCAAAGTGGATCAAGGACCTAGGCATTAGACCAGAGACGTGCAGGTACCAGAAGACAATGTAGGCCCAACTCTCCATCATGTCAGCTTAGGAACCAACTTTCTCAACAAGAGTCCTAAAGTGCAAGAAATAAAATGAAGGATCAATAAATGAGATGTTATCAAACTCAAAACCTTCTTCACAGCAGAGGAAACAATGAGGAGCGTAAGGAGAATATTACTCAGCCTTAAAAAACAATGACTTTTTGACTTTTGCTGGTAAATGGATGCCTGCTAAGTGAAATAAGCCAATTCCAAAAAAAAAAAAAAAAAAAAAAAACAAAGGCTGAATGTTCTCTTTGATATGCGGATGCTAACACACAACAAGTGGGGAGAGAGCAGAAGTTCATTGGATCAGACAGAGGGGAAGGGAGGAGGATGGGAATAGAAAAGACAGTAGAATAATTTTTTTATTAGAATGAATTGTACATAACTTTCCTATGTTCATACATGAATTCACAACCAGTGAAACTCGACATCATGTACAAACACAAGAAATGGATCCCAATTAGAACAAGTTACACTCTGTGTACGTATGTCAAAATACACTCTACTGTCATGTCTGTCTAAAAATAATCTGTAAAATAAAGAAAGCCAGGAGCGCACCATCAAGTGGAGCTTCCCAGCAGCCCCTGGGTTCTTGTTTGCACTAGTTTTGTTCATGGATTTTCTCAGTTCCGAACCTTCTCACTTGGTCACACCTTCTCTGAAGTCCTTCACTCTTACACTTGACAATGCCTCTCAGGTTTGGACCTTCTGTGCCCATGGAAAGGCTTCTCCCCGTCACCCCTGCTTCACTTGGAGATGGGTTGATGTTAGTGACATGGGCCACCCCATCCTCAGGGCTCACAGTCACCAGTTCTTAGAACATGGACTTCCCATGGAGACTCCCAGTCGGGGGACAGGTGAAGAATAGACCTTGTCCCCAGGAGCCACACCTGGGCTCCCTACCAGCTGCCTTCCTGGACAGGCTCAGGGAGCAGGGGAGGCAGCCCCGTCCTCCCAGAAGGCCAGGCACCCCGCTCGCCCACTCCCTGGAGCCCCTCGTCCCAGGCTCTCTTCCCAGAGCTCGGTGGCAGGGGAGCTCTCCCACCACAGGTCCCAGGGGATCAGTGACTCTCCACTGCAGCCCCCTGCTCCTCCTGCTGGTCTTTCTCCAAACCCAGTGACAGGTAGGGCGGAACCAGTAATGACAGCAACTGGCCAATGGCAGAGGCCTGAGTCGAGCAGCTAGTGCTCCCGGTGCTGCAAGACTGGGCCTCACTTGCGTCCACAAAGAGGCTGAGATCACAGAGCAGAGGAGCCAGGAGACAGCCCACGGTGCCCCTGCCCAGGCAGTGGGAGGCCCTGCTGGAGCCAGGCCAGAAGGCCCAGGTGACAGCTGAATGCACAGGAGGCCCAGGGAATCTGTCCTCCAGGGACTGGACCTGCCTTCAGCCTATCTGCAACTGCCACGCTTGCCCTTGTCAACTCCCGTCTGAGCCTCTGTGTCACACACCTGCCTGGGTGACAGTGATCATCCATCTTCCAGTGCCCGTGGCCAATGGTCATTAGGTGGAGCGAAGTTGGCGGAAGGCAGGCAGGTGGCCTCAGCTGCAGGCTGGGGCCAGCACGCCAGCACAGGGGACTCAGCACCATGGATTTGGGAATGATGACCTGGCACAGGAGCCCACAGTGAGAACCATCGCTGTGTGGACCTCCCAGGTCCCCCGTGGCTTTCCCTGGCCAGCCTCCCCATCCGGAAGGGATGGGTCACAGGTGAGACCTCACGACAGGCCAGGACTGTCAGGAGCAGGCGCCCACGAGGCAAGCTGAACCTCCAGCACCAGGAGCAGAGCGGCGGGCAGCTGTGACCCCTCTGCACCTCCAGGGCCTGACCTCTGCCTCAGGGCCAGCGTCAGGGAAGAGGTGCCTTCCTGGCTGCGGGGGGCCATGTGGGCTTTGTCTCTTCCTCCTCTGTCTCTGCAGAGGCCCAGCAGGGCCTGGGTAGCACTGTGGGCCCTAGATGGACATCCCTTACCAGGACTCCCAACATGGTGGGGACAATGCCAGCTGCCATATCCCAGGCAGGGTACCAAAGACATCACCAGTCAGTGGACTTCACTGTGGCCAGGTGAGGGAGGGTGAAGAATGGGAAAGAGGAGTGGAGTAGGGAGAGGACAGACCCCAGGGGCTGAGAGGCCCAGAGAGGGGTCAGCCAGGGCTGGGGCTTCAGAGCAAGACGCACCTGCTCTAATAGCTCCTAATGTGCTCCTGGTGGGCTGTGTGGGCGGCCTACGTTCACTGGGGCTAGACCAGGCCACACCTGAGGTCATTCGTGAAGTCGCAGGATGTCCTCTGGCAAAGTGTGGGAGACCAACCTCACATGTGATTGAGTTAACTCCCTGCTGGGCAGCGTGGCGTCAGGCACCCATGCTGCCAGACTGCCCCGCTCTTCTAGGGTTCAAGTGACTGTGTCTTCCTACAGCCCCATGGGTGGAGCTACGCTCACCTGTTCCTTTGTAACATCACCCCTTGCCCTGTTTGGGATAGAATCTTCCATGGAAGTGCCTTGTGTGTGTCCCCTTCTCTTACTGTGCCCTTGGGTGTGGCCTACCCAGGTGTCAGTCAACCTGCTGACAGTGGACATCATGAAGATAGACTCAGCCCCCTGAAAACTGACCCCTTGCCTCATTTGAATAGCTTCTCCTCAATCAAATGGGTCAGCAGGGGCTCTCTCTCTCTCTTTCTTCGGACCCTTAAGGTCAGAGGAGCCGTCACAGCAACCCCAAAGAAAAAGGTATTTGTGTCTCTTGTGTGGTTATTTTGCATAACCCAGTTAGCCCAGTTTATCTGGAGTGACCCTTGAGTGTTTTAGTCATGAACGAAACCCGGCAGCAAAGGACTATTTTCAACCCCCAGGAATCCTGGGGACAACTAGAGAAACCACCACCCTGGGAGTCTCATCAGATGTCAGGGTTAGAGGCGGGCGCCTCTGCTACTTGCTCTGTGAGTCTGAGCAAATTACTTCATTTCTCTGATTTTTCACCTGTAAAAATGGAGTGTGGAACCCCCAACATGCTATAGTAGCTGACAGAATACACATAAAATGCTCCATCCAGAGCCTGGCACATCGCAGGGGCTCAGTAATGACTGATGGCTCAATGACACCATTGAAAAATTCCAAGACAGGAACTGAAGCCATGACCCCTGACATTCAGGTGTGGAGGGAAACAGGTAGGCTCCAGGTAGGTCACGGGTGTGTAGGGCATCCTCCATCTCAGGTAACACAACTACTCCCTGACCCCACACTAAGGAGGGGTCCTCTTAAGGTTCTCAAACCCTTTTTTAAAATGACAGTTATCGACACTTTAGCATAAAGTCCTGCAGCAGGTTATCTGGTTCTTCCCTCCCAAGCCCTAGATGACACCTGAGATGTCCTTGGAGAACAGATCTGGAGGAGGGACCTCTATGAAGCCACGACCCTGGGGTGGGTGGGTTCTCTTCACCTCTTCTCACCTGAATTTCCTTCCCTGCTCCCCCGGCTAGAATCCCTGCACCCAGCTCCAGTCCAGCACTACACACCTGAGACCATCATGCTGGGCAGCAAGAGCCCCACACTCTAGTGCCACCCCCTGGGGCTGTGATAACGATTCTTCCTGCCCACGGGCCTAAGGCTGCATGTGCACCCCCGGGTTGGTCCAGCAAGAAGGACAGCTTCCTGCCTCAGTTTCCCTGCCCAGCACGCCCTCCATCACTCCCCAGTGAGCCCCGCTCAACTTCCCCTGTGGGCTTAGTGGAGATCTGACGGCCTCCCGAGCTTCTCTAGCCCCCCCTGACTTCCCAGACTTCTCAGGGCCTGCTTCACCTGCTGGGCCCTGACAGTGGGCCCTTCAGGTGGCCCAGCCAGGACCGCCCCGTCCCTTTCCTTCTCCCTTCCCACCAGTCCATCAGCTGGTCTCATTAGGGTTCCTAGAGGCCTTGCACTTGAACTTGTCTCTTTCCTCCCTTCTCTTCCACATCCATTGGGTGGACTACGTCTCGGTGGCTAGACAATGCGGTCATTTCCTTATTGAAGGCAGAGATGAGAAGAGCCCCAGTGTCCCTCAGTGAGACAGGTGTCGCCGTCGGGGGCCCTGGAGCAGAGCAAGGAGGGGGCACGAAGGAGAGCTCAGAGGAGGCCCTGCACAAATGCAAACACAAGTCTTTCAAAATGATTGCCTGTTTGTTAAATGTCCATGTTCTGGACTCCAACTGCCCAGATTCAAATAATCCTGGGTGATCTTAGGTCAATTTCTCCATTCCTCTGAGAGTCATCTGAATTTCCTCATCTGAAGAATAGTGATAATGAGACCTGGAGGGGTTGCAGTAAGAACCAAGAGACAGGGCTGGGGGTGTGGCTTAGGGGTAGAGCACTTGCCTAGCATGTGTGAGGACCTGGGTTGGATCTGCAGTATTGGAAAAAAAAAAGAATTAAGTAAGACAGCATATAGACTGCCTGGCATACAGTAGACACTGTAGAAATAAACACTGTTTTATTGGACACTAAAGACATCCTGCTCTGGGTATAGGGACACTGCCTCCAGGAAGCCCTCAAGGCTTTCTTTCAAATTTCTATGCATGGAGATGGGGAGAGAAGAGGTTGCGCTGGGCACACAGATAAGGAACAGGAATACGCGTGCATTTGGCACCTACCTGGGGCCAGGCCCTCTCCTAGACCCTTGATGTACTCCCTCATTCTAACAACCCTGCAGCCCAAGAAACCTCATCTAGGGGCAAGGGTTCAGGGGACTGGCATGGAGAGGAAGCCCTCTTTTCCCAGGCTGCAGGGTTGTGAGCATCAGAGCTTTGCACCCTCAGCAGGGTGAGGGCAAAGCTATTCCCAGGTAGACAGAAAGCAAGAGCACATGCCTATCGAAGTTGAGGCATCTCCACTTGATGCAAGTGACAGACTTGGTTCTGTCACTGTGCTGGGTCACACTGCAGGATAAGTGGGGTGTGGCTCTGGTTCTGGAATGATCCACGTGGCTCTCCATGGAAGGCTGTTTGCCATGGCAACAGGCACTGCAGAGATCCTGAGGCTGCTCCCGGGGAAATCTGCTCTTCAGGGACATTTCAAAGCTCTTCCCCTGGTTTTGTGGGAGCAAGCTCTTATCAGGATGTACCCCGGGCAGAGAGGGGCCTGTGCTTCCCACGTCCTTCTTAGAGCCAGCCCCTCTGCCCCACTTTCCAGGATCCACAGGACAACAGGTTTGGAGGGGGGGAAAACACAGCATAGAATCTGGGCGGCCAGCCTCAGCATCGCCGGCCATCCAGGCCCGGCAGCAGAGGTCAGCAAGCCCCAGGTCCCCGGATGTGGCCCATCTCCTCACCCCTTGCCGAGTCAAGCAGCTCTTCAGCCCTGCACCCAATCCACAAGCTGTCACTGCAGAGATTAAAGCGGAGACTGTTCCCCAGGTGGAGCCATCCTGTAGGAGCTCAACTGGGAAGAGGCCAGGTGTCCACAGGGAAGGGGATCCCCCATCTCACCACTGCTGAGTCCATTTTCCACTTATCCAGGCCACACCATAGATCTGGGCCCTTCCTGCCCTCACACCCACATCCAGCCCACCAGTCTGTCCTCTGACTCTACCTTCAAACTCTAGGGACATGCTGCCTCTTCCTGCACCCCATTGCCTCAGCCTCTGAGCTGGCCTCGGCCTCCCTCCACCTGTCACCCCTTGCCTGTGACTTCCCATCTCACTTGGAGGACAAGCCACTTCCCTGACTTCTAAGGCCCTGCAGGACCTGGTGGCTGCCACTCCTCAGACTTCTTTCTCAGCTCCGTCACCTCCCCAGTCTGCTCTCGTCACAGGGACCTTGTGGCCCCAGGCCCTACAGTGGAGGCTGCAATGATCCACCAAGGTGAGCCTTCAGGAATTGACAAACAAACACAGTCCCCATCAGGATAAAGGACAGCTCTCTGCAGCCAGCCCCTCCTGGAATGGCCTCAGCTAAAGGAGATGCCCTCATCAGAAATCATGCCTCCTCCCCTGATGGCTCGGGTCCGGGTACCGAGGCTGACCCTCTCAACCGAAACTCAAACAGCTCCGTCTTAGTGATTTGGGCTGCTATAGCATAAATCATGGATGGCTTGTAAACAGCAGAAATTTATTCCTTACAGTTGTGGAAGCAAGACAGTTCAGGGGTAAGACACTAGTTGATCCGGTGTCTGGTGAGGGCAGCTTCATGGAGGACATCTTCTCCTGTGTCTTTGCATGGCAGAAGGGGAGGGGTCTCTCCAGCTTCTTTCACAGGGCAGTCATCCTGTGCCCCAACAACCAAACCACCTCCCAGTGCTCCACATCCTGACACCATGCCCTCAGGGGTGACGATTTCAACACAGGGAGGGCGGGCACAGATAAACATTCAGGCCTGGGCAAGCCCTCAAGGACCAGCGTCTCAGAACTCCCCGGGGGAAGCCAACCCCACTTCTCCCTCCACCTGGTCCTGCTGCCCTCCCGCCTCCTGCCACCACAGCTCAGATCAGCCTTCCAAGATCAACAGCAGCGCGGCTGCACAGGGCTCACTGAACACCCTCCACGGGGAAGCTTCTGTGCCAAATTGGCAAGTCCCAGTAAGTCCCAGTCCCCATCCTCATGGGCCATGTAACTTTGAGCAAGTACATCGCCTCTCTCTCAGCAGACAGGGGTGATAATAGTGGTATCTACCTCATGGGGCTGCTGTGACCATTAAGTCAACATTTAATCAATAAGAAGAATAATATAAGTATCAAGTCAAGAATTATTAATCCCTCCGAGTTGTGCTGGTATGTGGTAAGTACCAGAAATATAAAGATATTACTTCTTAGCTCCCCTGCCCCCCAAAACTCCATGCTCCAGAGTAGAGCTTGCTTTCTCCCCTTGCCACTGTCACCGGGGCCACAGACCTTACCCATGCGTGTGTATCCTGGCTTCACATAAGTCTGCAGGCTTGCAGGGGCCATCCTCACCGGGCCAAAGAGAAAGAAAGAGTTTGGGCAGAGCTGCAAATCCTGGGTGGGCTCTGTCGGTCCAAGGATGCAGGTGCCTTCCAGAAGAGCTGGGCAGGAATTCCAGAGCACAGAGGTACCACCCCGGGGAAAAGCTTAGGTTCTCAGTCGGCTTAGGATTTCAGTCCGGACCCTGAAACCTGCAGGGTCAAGTGACTTAGTTCTATGATCCCCAGTGTCTGCATCTCGAGGGAGGGATAGCAGTGGGGCCTGCCTTTCTGTTGTAAGAACATGTATGAGTTCATGCCTGTGAAATATCTGCCTGTAAAAACAGGAGGGAGGGGCTGGGATTGTGGCTCAGCGGTAGAACGCTCGCCTAGCACTAGCGGGACCCGGGTTCGATCCTCAGCACTACATAAAAATAAAGGCATTGTGTGGTGTCCATCTACACCTAAAAAAAATGAATATTAAAAAAAACAGGAGGGAATGTTCTCCTGTCACCCCTGTATTAGTCCATCATGACTGCGTAACGCACACTCCCAAATTTCACAGCTTAGAGGAGCAACACACTTCTTTCTCAAACGACACTGTGGTCTTTTCTTTGACAAGGGAGCTGCCGGGCTCAGCAGAGGCAGCTCATTTCTGCTCCATTGGGCATCAGCTGGGACAACTTGAATGCTGGGAGCCAGAGTCCCCTGAAGTCTGCCTCCCTCCATGTGTGATGCCTGATTGGGACCCTGCAGCACTCGGGCTCCATGCTTCTCTTGCTCTAACTCTCGCTGGTCTTT
Source organism: Spermophilus citellus (assembly GCF_964194105.1). Classification (NCBI taxonomy): domain Eukaryota; kingdom Metazoa; phylum Chordata; class Mammalia; order Rodentia; family Sciuridae; genus Spermophilus; species Spermophilus citellus. The sequence continues at coordinate 86,053,932 of NC_138195.1, forward strand.
CCAGCATGATGGTTTCAGAACCTCTTGCCCGGGTGTTGGGGGCTCCAGGTACCTGTCCTGAGAAGGAGAAAAGCAGGCAGAAGCTGGCTGCCTTTCATGGGCTAGCCTAAGAAGTCACTTTATCCAATTTACTTGCTCCGGGCAGCTACAAATGTCTGCCAAGTTTCAAGGGAAAGGAGCATAGGCCCCTCCCCTCAGTCACCAACATCATGCTGTAAGAAGAGCATGGAGTGGGGTATATATGGAAAATATGATCTGCCCCATGCCCCACAGAGCATGGTTCCATGCTAGCACCTGTCCCCCCAAAGGCCCAGATAAATGCTGCTGCAGCCTGGCCTCCCCAGCAGGGCCTGTACCTTTGCAGCTAAAACTGAAAGAGAATATCTGGGTCTTAAGCTCCTCCTTCCTTAGTCCCTGTGGCCCTGCAGGAGCTAAGAACCCTGGGCCAGCTCCTTTCCTTGCTGCCAAGTTGAACCTCATCCTCTGCTGAGCAAAACCAGGTGGCTGAGCTTCCAGAACCACTTGCACCTAGGCGGGTCCCTAGCCCCAGACCCATGTCCCCTGCCCTAAAGTCATAGCAATTCTTTGAATTTTTGAGTTCTGCCATTCACTCCCCATCAGTGGAGATAAAATAAGCAGAATGAAAGAAACAATCGGATGCCCCAGCTCCTCCTCTGATGCCCAGAAGGGTGATGTATGCCTACGGAAAACCCTCTGCCCCACCAGACAGACATCTGGACTGTAGACTCAAGGGAAAAAGCCAGTGAGGCACAGACACTGGTATTGACCAGAAACCTGCCGGGAAGACAGGTCAGCATCCCCAGAGCAAGCCACCATCCACCCACCATCAGCTCAGTGCCCAAAGCCACTTGTCCAAAGTCTCCCTGCCCCTTAAGATCCAGACACCATTGCCTCTGCCCCTTCCCACAGCCCAGCCCAGTGCTCCCCAAAGTGTCACGTTTCTGCAGTCTCCCAGCTCGGCTTCCGCCCTCTCCTGAGTTCCCATCGCCTGGTCTGTGTTCCCTGGAAGCTGTGTGCTCACTTGGTTCCCACCCAACCACAGGGCACAGACCCCAACACCCACCCCAGGCCTGAGCAGAAAACTGTACTGGTGACTTGGAAGCATGGCAGGACAAAGAATCCACAGGACAAGTTTGAAATGAAGTCCTGGGCCCTCCTGCTGTCACAAAGAACTCGGCCATTCATTCCACCACCTGGGTCCAGTGCCTACTGTATGTGTCCTCCCTGCAAGTTTAAAAGCATCCCACCATATTATACAGGGTCCCTGGACTCTCCCCAGCTCCCACCATCACTGGAAGCCTCTCTGCACGACACGATGGCATCTTCTAGTCACAGTGCACCATCTATGCCATCTTACGACACACAAGGACTTCCTCGCGTGCATTTGAAGCAGGCCACCAGCTCTCCCTAGGAGGAAGGCAGCCTTGAGTCAGCTTAGGTCTTTGATGATGACATTTTTTCCAGGTCAGCTCTGATGACAGAGCTGATCTCCCCTGGCCCCACCCAGCTCTCTCTTCGGCCTCATTCTCCTGCTCCTCTAGCTGAGTGGAGCTGGGGATTCTGGAGAAGATGGCAGGTCAGCGGGGAATAGACTCGGTTGTGATCTTGGCCTCTCAAGTACTCTACTTGAAACCATCAGGGGCCTTAGAGGATGTCAAGTGAGGTCAAACAGCTTGATCTGTGGCTCAGGGGTGCAGGGTGGGCTGTGGAGTTCCTGAACTTGTGACTTTTATGCCTGTCACTCCAGGAAAAGGGGAAAGGTTAAAGGTCAACCCAGTCTAACTCCCCTCTGCTTTGACATCGCAGGTAGGAGGGCCTCAGAGCAGCCAGAACACCCATGATGCCTTGCCTTTGCTAGTCCTCTGCACAGTATAAGCGTCCAGCTGACAGGTTCCCAGGGACAGGGACAAGGAATAGAAAGGAAGGGTTCTGGAGAGAAGTCAACAATACTGATTGACTCAAGCCAAGGCAGAGCACACCTTCAGCCCTCCCCACGGCCGTGGTCAGGGTGCCTTCTGTTTGGCCGGAACCCACCTCCCCTGCTCCATGCCCAGGTCTTCCTGGGAGCGTTTTCATCCTCAGTTAGGCACCATCTGGCGGTGTCATCGGGAGCCTGGAGGGTAGCCAGGAGCTGGCAGAGACAGAGCGTGAAGACTTCAGGCCTGTGTGCTGGGCCTGGCTTCAGGGACCTCAGCTCTCTCCTGACTTGATGGCTGGGGAGGGTTCCAGCTGCACGGAGCTCGGCCTCTCAGGGCTGACAGATGGGCAGCCCCGGGAGGAGCCACATGGCAGGGCCGTGTTGTGGTTAAACGCAGCTCATTAGGTTTTATCCACAAGATGCTGCTGGGTTGGCAGGAGCACACCTGCCCCCAGCAGGAGTGGCCCACAGACGTGTCGGCAGCCCTGGGAAGGGCATGGTGGAGAGGCTGGAGTGGCAAGCATGCTCTCGGAGGTTAGTGTCCCCTCTCCGACCTCAGAGGCCCCCTGTGTGCACAGGGGACCTCAGAGAAAGCCTGAGGGCATTGGGCATACTGTACCAAGGCCAGGAACGCCACATCCCGCCCACCCTAGGGGCAGGTAGTCAGGAGGGCAGCCAAGACACAGGCAGGTCCAGGTCTGTCCACTGGCAGGACTTTGACAATGACCACACTAAGAAGGGGCAAACTTTGGAAAGACCCAGATAGAAAACATTTTCTGTTTTGCAGACCAAGAGGCAAAATGGAGAAAACTGTGAAAGTATTTGTATGAATACTTAAAATTTAGCCATTTAAAAATGTGAAAAACATTCTTAGATCATAGACCACACAAAAATAGGTGGTGGCCATCTCTTGCCATCCCAGTCTTTAATCCTACACATAAGGATGCCAGAAGAAGAGGCTGTCTTCGGCTCTCCTCCAAAGCAGAGTCCTCAAATGTGGGCAGCATGAAGGTGTCAGGGCTTGGCTGAGTTTGTACAGTCCCTATCTATCCACCTCCGGCATGACACCTTATATGGGGGACTGGCTTTGCCTGGGTGTGTCAGCCTCTCCCCAGTACAGGCCTGATACAAGAGGCTCTGTCTCCTCCAAAATCCCAGTGCCACCCTGTGCTATGCTGAGGCCTCTCCCCAACCCTAGATCCCAGTTGGTCTCCCCAGGCCACATTAAGAGTGGTCCTGACATCACGTGGTATCACTTGCCACCTTCCTAGAGATGCAGAAACTGATGCAGAGGGTACTGTGTCTGGAGACTCCCAGCTATACTCAGGCTTGCTGTTGTCCCAAGCCCTGTCCCCTGAGCCCTGGTCAGTGCTGACTGCCCATTTTTTTTTTCAATTCCCACCACCTGAGACTGACCTACCCTTTGGAGTGGGCCCATGCCTAAGCCCAGCCACCTCTGCAACCACTTAGCCCCCTGCTGACCTTGGCCCCTCACATTATAATACCCACCCATCCCCATCTTACAGGGAAAAACTAGCAGGAAGAGGCCCAACTGACACTAGGCACCTGGTTAGAAACCTGGCCACAAGACCTTGGAGCCAGTCCCTTCCGTTGCTCAGCTCTGCTTTTCCTGCTGTGAAACGCGGTGGCCTCGGGCCCAGCTCGGCTATACATCACATGCTGGTCCTGGAAGTGTCCAGGGTAGCACATCTATGGCCTGGCACACGTTAGTCCTCAGTGGTCACTTATGGAATTCACATCTGAAATGGAGATGCAGAAATAGACTAAGCCAGGCAGATGCAGGTGGAGGAATAGCCATGGGGTGGGGTGGGGGGCAGAGAGGCGAAGACTGGAGCAGAGCAGGAGGGCGCAGGAGGCCAGGCTGGTAGCTGAGCTGCTGCACCTCGTTTTTTAGGACAGTGCCCACTGGTCAGTGACACAGAGGTGAAGAAGGTGGGGGAGGGGTAAACAGGAAGGAGGGTGGCCCAGGAGAACCATGTGACCCTCTGTCATGAGGTGAGACATCAAGACAGAGCTGTATGGTACCTAAGTGTCCTTACAATCTCCTCCATCTCCAACTGGGAACAGATGCCTTCCTGCAGCTGCACCTGGGCAAGGGCCACACCACTAACCTGGCAGGAGGAATCCGTGACTAAATTCAAACTATTCTGGAGATAGCTGAAACTACTGTGGCATGCTCAACTCTTGGTAAACTAGACTACCTACCTTTTGGGGGGCAGAACTGGGGATTGAACCCAGGCATGCTCAGTCCATGCATGAACTACATCTCTGGTCCTTTTTATTTTTTTTATTTTGAAGACAAGCTCTTTCTAAGTTGCCCAGGCTGGCCTCAAACTCATGATCCTCCTGCCTTAGCCTCCTGAGTTGCTGGATTACAGGCATGAGCCACTGTGCTGAGCTACACTGCACACATTTGATCTAGCAATATGGATTGACTCTTCCTTAATGAATTCCATTGTTGGCTGTTAAAAGCCTAGAGCTAAAAGAAGCATTTGAGCATTTTGCTCTCAAAGTTCACTGCACCCTGAAGTTAAACCTCAATTCAAAGTGTATCATATTAAAAAAAAAAAAAAAAAAAAAAAAAAAAAAAAAGGATCCTTTGAGAGTTGTCGAAGAAAGAGCTTGGATCAGGACAACCAAGGAACATTCCCGCCACGGTGCTGGTCTCCAAAGAGGACTGACAAGCCCTGGTCCCCCCTATGTCTGTCCACTGGCCTTGACTGCTGCAGTTCTGAGCATGGGCAGTAGCTTTTGCTCTTTGCTCCTTGTCTTTGGTGGGGTGGCTCTGACTGCAAGCAACACCCCAATAAGCCTGGCTTACACAGTGTGCTTTGCATCTCACGTGAAAAGACTGGATGTAGTAGGTTCAACCAGGATCAGGGCTCTAGGATGTCAGGGTTCTGGGTCACGTCCTCTGAGGGCCTATTGTGTTGGCCTTGCCCTCCCAGTTCCAAGCCGCTGCAGACTTCACTTCCCCAAACAACTACATCTCGAGACCTGAAGTGGGGGTAGGGCCTTCTCATCTGGATCCCTCCACAGGCCTACAATCACTGTTGGCAGAGGAGAGAGGACTGGGCCAGAGGTTCACCCCACGGAGCACACTGGGTTCCATTCTGGAGCACAGGTATCCTTCCTTTGGAAGGAAGATGGTGGGTTGGAAATCGATAGAGCTGCCGGGCCTTGTTGGGATTCTTGCTTTTCAGCTTCTGCGTATTTTGAACTAGAGATATTATACTGTCAAAACAAGTGAGTCATTATGCCCTTCTGACTGAAGCCCTGTGGATTAATGCTTCCGTCCAAATTCCCAGGGAGACACAGATGCATGGATTGGATAAGGCAAGGAAACATGAGACTGCCCTTGGAAGGGTTTGATGTCATCCCAGCAGGAACGGGGATGCTGTGTTTACGGAGAAGAACTGGGTTGGGGACTCATGCACAGGGACTTTGTGATTAATGACTTCCACTCGTTCACGGTGTGACTGTGCTAAAACATGAGAGAAACGGTCCATACAACATTGAGGGAAAAAAATTGAATTCTCCAAATACTTCATGCATGGTGCCACCACGGAGGGGAGCCTTCTCCTGGCCTCTAGTGATCACCGGATGTTTCAAAAAGCCATGGGGATACCAGACCAGGAAACGGGAAGGAAACCAGCATTCTGATTCCATTTGAGCCGTGAACCTGGTTTCTTCATTTGTAAAAATCAGCGTTTGGTGTCAAGGTCAAGATCCTTGCAGGTCTGATCTTCTATGACTACAACCTTATACCACAAATGACAAGCAGAACGCACAGGTCTGAAACCAGCTGGGTCTTTGTCCTTCCTTTCAGACTGATAAAAATCATTTCCTGGTGATAGAGATGATGGTGGTGGTGATGGTGATAATGACACAGAGCACTGTGAGGCTTTGCGGTATGCCGTGTGTTGCTGTACATGTATTATCTCATTTAACTCCCTCAAAACTATAAAACAGATACTTTTCTTATCCTCATATAAAAGATGAGGCAATGAAGGCTCTTGGCTAAAAGGTCATTTGTTATGAACTGAACTGTGTGTCCCCTACCCCCCTATTCCAAATCCATGTTGATGCACTAACCCTCAATGTGACTGTAATTCAAGACAGGGCCTTTAGTAGATAAGTAAGGTTAAATGAGGCCATCAGGGTGGGACCCCAGTTCAATAGAATTGGTGTTCTTATAAGAAAAGGAAGAGAAAACATAAAGAGGAAAGGTTGTGTATAGACACAAGGAGAAGGCAGCCACCTACAAGCCAAAGAGAGGCTTGTAGAAACCAATTCTGAAGACACCAATTCTGCCAATACTTGATCTTGGACATCCAGCCTCCAGAACCATGAGAAAACAAATGTCTGTCATTTAAGCCACCCAGCCTGTGGTGTTTGTTACAGCAGCCCAAAGTTGACTAATACATTACCCAGTGGCAGAAGCAGCATTTGAATCAGACAATCAGACTCCAGGGCCATGTTCTTAAGACTTCATCACCTGCAACCCAACCCTTTAATTGGAGAGATGGGGAATAGATGTCCTGTGGCTAGATCGGTGGAAACAAAGTATACAGACTGTTGTCAGATCTCACCTCCTGCCCTCCTTCCTCTATAAAACAAGTGACAATTCATTCAGGAGTAGCCAAGAACCATGTTTTAGATGGAAATTATTCCAGCAAAATGTGGGCCAGTATTCGGTGGGGGGGCTAGAACCCTCTGGGTACTTTGCAGAGCTGGGTCACAGCTAAAATGGCAGTCAGCACCGAAGAGACTTGGGAAAGAGATGCACAACATCATCACCATCTGCTTCCCAGGGAACAGTCTTGGACACTGCCTCATCCAAACAGGCCTCGATTTAAATCCCACCTTCCCCCGGGTATGGGGCCTAGGACAAGTCATGTCACCTTCTGAGCCTCGGTTTCTCCCTCTGTCCCACGGAGAGAGCCATTCTGACTCTGCACAGCACCGTGAGCATGAGAGAAGTTACAACATGGGAAACTGCTTCACAGATGGTCTGAATTCAGTAACGCTGAACTCAGGGGGCAACCTGAAACCCCCTTAGCCTCATCAAAGCAAAGCCTGTGGTTACAAATCCCCTGGCAGTCAGCCGCCGGTCCTTTCTGGAAGGAGCTGGGTATAAATTATAGATCACAGGCTCTTGGGTCAGCTGCTATTCGGAATCTTGCCTCCCTGCCTGCGGGAATCTGGGCCAGCTCTCCTCAGCTCTCCCAGCTCTCCTGGTGGCCCTGGGGTCTCTGTTCCCACTGCAGTGCCTACCTCTGTTGCTCCCGCTTCCCTTGCCCCGAAGAACAAAATGCTCCTTGGGCTGATGTTGAGGGGAGGCCCTGGAAAGATGCCCAGAAAGCCCTCCTCTCGTCAGCCCCCAAGGCTTGGGGCTAGTGAAGCCTGAGCCCAACCCCAGCCCCACTGAGCAGGCCCATGTCACTCTCCTGGATTCCTGGAAAAAAAGTTCCACCTCAGAAGACCCAGGAAGAGAGGTGGGGTGCCCTTTGGGAATCTTGTCTTTAAGACTGAGAGGCTGCAGGAGGCCGCTGTGAAGCAGTCCTGTGTGGAGGGCAGGCTGTGCCCGTTCTGGGTTACTCCACGGTGTGTGGAGCGGAGTGTTCAGGCAGTGAGACTCCATTTCGTAAGGCCGTGGTTTGCCACAAGCTACTCCATTCTGAGTTCAGTGCTGAGGTGGGATGACCCTACACCTGTGTGTACAAGTAAACAACCACCACCTGCCCGGCTCAACCATAAGGTACAGTCCAATAAACTAATCAAATTAATAAGAATGCCACTTGCAGATGTGCCGAATTTAATCAGGAGCCCTGGCTGCTAGGGAGTGTCAAAGTCATACAGGAAAACCCAAGCCCAGGAGCTTACTGAACACACCAGACCACCAAATGGTGCAACCCCCTCACTCAAGAGCCACAAAAGGGTGAGCACCCCCAGACTGGTTGACTAGGTAGTACCCTAACCCTTTCACCCGGTCATTCGTCATGAGCCTTCCCAGGAAAATCGCCACAGAGGTGAACCTCCACACCTGGGCCTTCAGCAGAGGGCAGTTTCTCCTGCCCATGACGACTACGCAGGCCTCCTCCAAGCTGATGCTCCAAGTTGAGGCTCTGAAACTACAGTCCATCCTTCCAGACCTTGGCCTTGAGTTTTGACATCTCTACGCCCCTAACAAGCTCTTTGGCTGGTTCCTGATCTGACCACCTACAGCGACTCTTTGCATCCCCATCTGCTCTCTGCCTTTGTCCTCAGTTCAGCCTCCTGAGTCCCTGGGGCTGCCCCCACCCTTTCTGTAAACTCTGTATCTACTTGTGTGAAGTGTGACACGTGACTTCAGTGTTACAGATGTTAGAAATTAAGATTGGAATTAAAGAACTTGTGTTTGCCCAGCTTATGACTACCAGGTGACCCACAAGTATTCAGTGACCTGCCACTGATGGAAGTGGTGTGGATTTATTGTCACTCAGTGAATTCTGACCTTGTGGAAGGACACAAACACGTTTGGCCTGTTCATGACACAGCTTGCTCATGACACCCTATCTTCATCAGCCGGGAGTGACTGAGGGGGGTCCCCGAGGCCCCTGCTCTCTCCACCCTCACCCACACTGCAGCCGCATTCCTAGGGCCACCTGAGGCACTGGCCTTCCTGTCCCGTCCCTACCCCTCTCTGAGGCATGCCAGCCTGGGCAGGCCTGAGCAAGCAGCTATGGGCACATGACATCGAGGTGCAAGCGTTCCTTTACCTGGGAAACCTGGGGCTCAGTCAGAAGAACAAAAAACTTTGGTCCTGGGGCCACATGGCCAGCATCCCAACCAAGCTGCCACCTTCCCCTGTGACTTTGGACATGTCCCTCCCCACTCTGAGCTCCCTTTTCCTCACCAGCAGAAATGGAGACCCCATTAACTGTCATCAGGGTTGTTGTGAGGATTAAATGAGATAATGTATCAAAATGCTTAGCTCAGGGCCAGCAGGCACAAGCTCAAAACAGTTGTCAGCCATCTGTGATGCCCTAGGCTTCCCAGGGCTCAAAACCTAAGGGACTGTGAGGGAAGGCTTCCTTCATTTTGTGCTTTAGGCACCTTGCTTACCTCAACCTAGTAGCAATCCTGCTCTAAGAATGTGTGCAGGTGACCTTGAGAAAGGCAAGAAGCCCTGAATCACCTGACATTGGCATCAGCCTCCAGGAGGACCAGGGAGAAGCAGGACTCAGCCTGCAGGGGGCGCCATCTGGGCATCCATAACACTCATTGAAACTGCCCTCACTTCTCTGGGGCTGTGTTCTCATCTGAAAGTCTCATGAGGTCTGTCCCTCCCCACCATCCCCATCACAGAGCTATGGGGACCAAACAAGACCAGAGAACAAAAAGACTGTAGAGTACAATGAGCTGGGTCACTCAAGAGGATGCTCACGATACCTGATCTTAGACTGAGTCTCTCCTCCCCGCACCAGTCCAGCCTGGTGCCTCCAAGTCACATCTCCATTAAACAAAACCAAAGAATCAAAAGCTTGATTCTCCTGCTTCATATCTTTGTATCTGAGGAAAAGAAGCAAAATCACCCAATACATAAATTGGTAATAAGTACTTGATAGCAAGACCCATTTGTCTCACCTCCAATTTAATGTTTTAAACAACCACCACAAATTACCGATCGCCACTTTCACTGAATTAAATTGTAAGGAGAATTAGGAAACAGTTCAGATTTTAATCAATGTTTGTATTGACCACGAAAAAGGAAGTCCCTCCTTTGCCTGTCTCTAATCAGGAGTGTTAATTATCTTGGACACATGCTAGCAAATTAATTATGAGCTAATGAAGTTAAAGGAAGGCATTTGTTCAGGGAAACTGATCACAGATTGTTAGCTCTGGGGATTAAATGGAAAACCACTGTCACGAAAATGGCTTTAAAAATTAGACCCAATATTTGACTTGTGAGCTTGCCCAGCAGGAAGAATGAAGGACACTGACCCCCGCCCCAGCCCGCCACTCACAGGCGCTGTCCCCCACATTCCTCCAGACCGCTGGAGAAGACGTTTACCTGTTTAACCTGCTCCAGGTTAAAAGACGGTAACACTGAAGGTTTCCTTCCCTTGATGTGTGTGTTTATATAAGAGAAAGAGTCAGTCAGAGGATGCATGGAAAGAGGCCCTGGGAGTGTGGGCGAAAGCAGATCTGTGGGCCACGGGTGTGCAGATCTGCCACAGGCTGCAGCCCTGCCCTAGGGCACCAGCATCTTCCAGCTGGATGGAAAGCGCCTGGCCACCTGGGGAGCTGAGGCAGGTCCTGGCGGCTGTGTCCTCAATTGGGCCTCCGAAAGCTGAGCCCCGATGCAGGAAGCCCGGCTGGGTCAGGAGTCGGTCATCCAAGTCAGGGCACATGAGTCCAGGGAGTGGAATGGCCATCTCTCCATGTCTTCCCATCCTTGTGAGCCAGGCCTGTGACGCAGGGAGAAGAAACAGAATGAGCTCCCCCATGTGAAGTGTCCAAGGCTTTGACTCCATACAGAGGGTGGCGAAAAGGGAGGCTTGCCTACCGTGACCCCTTCACCCATTCACCCAGCCTGACGACGACACTACCCAGCCCCTTTTGCTCCTGACTAAATTCCAGTCAGTGAAATATCAGAATTTTCTGGATGTGATTTTTGAGGAAATAAAAAAGCTGCTGATTTTTTTTCTTCTTCTCTCTTCCTCTTTTCCCTGCATGAACACTTGACGTGGTGGCTGGGGCTCCAACAGTGATTTGGAGCAGAGGCGACCTTGAGGAGGAAGCCATTCACTGATGATGGCAGAGCAGGAAGGCAGAAGATGGCTGCAGAGCTCTGTACTAGCCCTTCCCTTGGACTTCTACACAATAGTGTCACTGGGAAGGCACCAAGGAGGTGTCCCAGAAGGGAGAAGGGGACTTTGACTCAGCCCTGGCAGGTTCTTGACTTAAGTCACAAAAAAGAATTTCGGGAATTATCAGAGGAGTCGCAAACATTTATTTTTGAAAAGCAAAGAAATTGATTCAGGAAAGCCACAATAGAGCAGGACACGCACTCAAAGGGGGAAGGAGCGCCAGCGTTCGAGAGTTACATGCACTGTGGGGTCCTGGGCTCTTGTTTTTAAAGGGGTCTTTGTAAATTGGGAGCACAGGAAGTGCATGGGTATGATGGGCACCAGGAGGGTTCAGCTCTTAATTGTGGGATTCAGGGTGGGTCACGGTGGCCTGATTCTCTCAAGGTCTCTAGGTTGACATCATCCAGTCAAGAAATAACATCTGGAACATACCCACATCATAGGTCTCTTACAATAGGTTCCCTTTGCTTTATTTTGTCTCAAGGAAAATAGATTGTATAAACTAGCAATGTGCGTAGGCATTTGTCACCTAAACTCGTGATTCTCCGAGATTCAAGGGTTTCTTAAGAATTCAGGGACACAGGCTTGGGAGTGCAAGCTCGTGCAACTGCTGAGCTTTATAGTCATCGTGTCCTTCCCCTTCCCTGTGAGTGTCCCTTCTGCCTATCCTACCTGTCCTCTATCCTGCCTAAGCAGGAAAAACCAAAGAGCTGCTTTGGTCGTGTGGCTATTGTTAGAGGGCGTGGGGAGGTGTTCCTTCTTCAACATTGGATGCCATGTCTAATTCAGGCAAATAGGAATCAGCAGGAAGTAGTGCCCCCCATACCCCCACCAAAAAAACAGTTCTCTGAAAGTTTGCCAGACTGGAAGAAGCAAGTAATTGTGAGGGAAGCTCTCCACGTCCGTGAAAGGGAAGAGCAGAAATCCAACCTTGGTGACCACTCCAACTCATTCTAACACTGTCCCCACTCTCCCTCTTCCAACTGACTCAACACACCATTGGGCTCAGGTAAATGGAACCCACCTGGCCTTGGAGGCTTGGTTGGGAGCAGGGCTGCAGGACTCCTGGATTCCTGTACCCTGTGCTCTTCTAGCTCTGCTTAGCAGCTGTCCCTCAAATGCCACCCACCACAGAGGCAAAGCCTAAGTCCTGTAAGTCTGTCCATCTACCTCATTGACAGGCCATGAATGGATGTCGTAGGAGCACCCTCTATCCAGCATGCTAATGGAGAGCCAGGCAAGCATCTCATCCCCCTTTCTTGTGGCAGCAGACCTTGGAGGGGACCTCACTCCTCCATGTCACATACAAGGAGAAAACTGAGGCCAGGAGGGGTCAGGTTGTGCCCAGTCTCCAGCTCAACAATCAGAAGCCAACCTCAACTCCTCCAGCCCCTCCTCACTCTCATTCCAGGATGGGAAGTTGGAAACACTTAGTTTTGGTGGCCCCTTTAATAAAGGATTGGGGGAAGTCAGACCCTGCCCGAGCCTCTTCATGGCCCACAAAAAGTGTTCGTTCATCCATTTTCTAGAACAACTCTGCCCACTAAAACTACATGCATGACACATATGCAATTCTAAATTTTCTGGTAGCCACATTGAAACAAGCAAGACTGGTGAGATTGGTTTTAATAATATTTTAGTTGATTTGTGTCCAAAATATTGCCCTTTCAACCTGTGATCAACATGAAAACATCATGAGGGTCGCCTTTAAAATCCTCCTCAGTCAGGTGTGGATTTCACACCTACAGAGCATCTCAGCCCAGACAGCCACATTACAATGCCCCATAGCCACATGGAGCAAGTGACCACTGCACTGAAGGACCAGGTTCTGGAAGATCAGTGGAAGAGCTTCACCTGCTTAAAATCTCCAAGCACTTCATGGGTTGTTGAGAGCCACAGCCAAAGGGGCCCCAGCAAACTTCCAGCTGCCAGCAAACTTCAGACTGCCAGCTGATGATTGGCTCACAGTGGCCCCAGCAACATCTAGCTGATTGGCTCCTCTGCGGTGATGTTCATTGGGCTGTTTCCCTGCCCTTCAGACTGCCAGCTGATGATTGGCTCACAGCGGCCCCAGCAACATCTAGCTGATTGGCTCCTCCACGGAGCTGCTCATTGGGGGACTTCTTTGGCTCCGCCCACACGACCCAGCCAATCAGCCTCAAGAGCAGGAGGATTGTGGGAGGTGGTGAGGTTTGTGTGGGGGTGAGAGGCTTGTGGGAAGCTGGTGGTGGCAGTTGGACTCTGAGGGTTTTTTCCTGAGGAGCTGTTTTGTTTGGCATTTGTAGTTCTAAAAATAAAGTTATTTTCTTTTGACAAGTGGCTCCTGAATTGTGCCCAGCCAGACTGCGGCAATGGGTACCAACACCCACTTACAAATCCCAGGCTGGTCTGAGGGTGCTTTTCCCCCTGCATCCTCACCACCATTTAATATCCATTTTTGGAAAACTGTCAGTCTAAATTTCTAATAGCATCTCTGCTTTAGTTGGCCTTTCTCTAACCATGGGGAAATGGCAAAGTACCTTTTTGCATGATTGGCAATGACGACCTGTCTTCTGTCAATTGTCTGAGCCATATCCTTCACCTACTTTTAAAATTAGCATCTACTTTTTCTCATTGAATATTTTGAGTATCTTGGTTCTTTGTTTTTTGTACTTCATTTATGGTGCTTTTTGTCAGTCTGGGTCTTTCTGTTTTTATGCAGTTGAGGATGCCAGCCTTGTCCTTTATAGCATCTGGGTTTTATGACTTGCTGAAGAAGGCTTGTGCTCCCCCAAGATGACAAAAATACTCTCCTGTATTTTGTGCAAATATTATTCTATTCTCGTTTTCTTGTTTGTTTAGCTCTCTGCTCCATCTGGAATTTATCTTTGCCCAGCACTGTTCTTTGCTTACAAAATGTTAGCCCTGGTCCTTGCCTGGGGAGAGCGGAGCTCTGGGGGAAGGAAGGGTCCTTACAGGGTGAAAGGCAGAAGCACAGCTGGGGAGCCACAGGAGCAGAAGCCTCAGGAAGGTGGAGGCCGTGGGCTCAGGCTTCGTGCCTTCCCACCAGCTGGGAATCCGGTCCCTGGCGGATGTCTCCCCCCTTGGAACCTCAGCTGACTGCCCGTGAAATGGGGATGCTAGGACCCCAAGGCATTGTTGTGGGGACTGTTTGGCTTCTCCATTATCTCCTCTCTCGAGGGCATCGGAATAACTTCCTCTTGGGGTGATAAAATGACTTGCAACAACAGCTCTCAACAAGTCTTTGGGTTGAGTTGCCCAGGCTCAGGTGGGAGGTTCTCACCTGGAATTGTCCTTGCAGTCAGATGTCCCCTTGCCCCAAGTCATCTGCAGGCTTGACTGAGCCAGATGTCCTCAATGGCTCCCTCATGTGGCTGATAGTGAAAGGGCTACTTGGAGGAGGCTGCTTTAGACAGGTGGTCCAGAAGTTTCTCTCCAAAGGGTAACATTTGAGCTGAGGGCTGATTGGTGAGGAGATTGGCTCGAGAGAGCCTGGGGCAGCCCATTTTCAGCGAGGGACCAGTTATTATGGCTTCTGATCCTAGAAGACCTCCTTCTAGCCACCCTGCTACAAAATGAAAGTCCCAATTCAACTGGCCAGTGACTGTGGCAGCTGATGCTCTACCTTACAGAAGAAAGAGTGCAATAAAGAGGTGGCTGTCCGGGCAGCCTGCCTCGAACATGCAACGGGAAAACAAGCTCGGGACCAGGATCCTGCTTCATGTGAGAAACGGCCCCACTTAGGAGCCTTCCAACGGCACTAGGATAGCTCCCTGTTCTTCAAGCTATATTTCTAAATTGCCACTGGCGACAAGTCGGTGACAGCTTACCCCAGCAGAAATAGCACTGCTGGAGACAGAACGCAAGATAACAAGCCTTCTTTCATGAAGCAAAGCCCAGCAGGCGCCCAAACACCCCTCGCACTGTTCCCTTCTCTTTGACATGAACAGCTGTACTAATGTGAGTTTACCCACCAGATTAAAAATAATTTGCTAAATATCCCGGTGGAGTTATTCTGAGTGGCTTTGGTTACTGTCAACACATGCAGGGCTCATGATCTCAGGTTAACAGTGAGTGAGGTGCAGCTAGACCCCAAAATAAGGTTTTGAAGCCCAGCTCCACATAAATTAGACCTGCATTCACATGTCCATTCAGGGGGTATTGTTCGTTAGCACTTTGTTCACAATTTTCCATTTTATTGTGGCAAAGATGTATTCAACATATGACCAGAGATTGTCAAGGACCAAATGCAACTGAATTTTCTTTCTTTCCAATAGAAACTAAAACCAGGCTCACCTGAATCAACACTGAGCTAGGCTCTTTGGGGAAATCATAAAGTGAATTAAGATCAGGCCCTGCCCTTGGGGAACTCACAGCCTGGTGGGAAGGAGGACACAGATATAGAAACAAGTAACTCTTAAGAGAAAAACAGAATGAAATAAGGGCTGATAGAGAGGGACTGAGCACTGGACATGCACAGAGGAATAATTACTTTGGCTGAGCAGGAAGGCGATATGGCTACACTTATGACGGATGTAGCGTTGATCTGGGGCCTTTGGCTATAGGTTTTTGTTTGTTAATAAAACATCAGAGGAAGCTATGTCTAAAGACATAATGTGCTAAAACTCCAAATATCTGAGCCAGAGTTGTGCATCTACCCAAATGGAATTTTGACTCCCATGTTCAAATTGGTTCTGGATGCATCTTGGAATCCCTCGAGGATTTTTTGAAATGTTACCTGAGCCACACTCTACAAAGATCCACAAAGCCTGGGGTGAAGCTGGGCAACCACAGAGTTTGAGGAGTCCCCAGATGATGCCATGTTCAGCCCGACTGTGTTTTCTTGTGTTCTCTAAAAACAAAGTCGGAACAAGTGATTTCCAAAGTAACGGTACCAGCCACACCTGGGATCTTATTGGCAATGCAAATTCTCAGCCCATGTGGCCCACACCTGCTGAATCAGAAAGCTGGGATGGAGGCAGACCCAGGAATGAATGTTTTAACAAGCCCTCCAGGTGCAACAATGAAAGCCACTGAACTAATGAGAACAGTGGCCAAATAGCGAGCAAGATGCCTGCATCCCATCTCATAGTATGTCCTTACAATCCTGTGATATTACATACTGCTGTTTATTGAGCACTTGCTGTATACCTGATCCATACATTAACTCGTTTTACTGATGCTTTTTCAAGTGGGTGGGTCTTATTACCACCCCATTGTACAGATGAAGAATTTGAGTAGCTATTACTACTGCTAAAAGCCATACAGCTAATGCACAGGCCGTTCAGGTCCAAAGCCAGGGCCCTCTGACTGCACATCTGTGCTGCTCCATGTTGCCAGATACCTGGCTGCAGGATGTTTCATCAGTACTGTGTCATGGGGACTGCTTAGAGGAGTCGGGGGATGGGTGCCTAGAGAGGGGTTGTGGAGTCTCCTGGTGAGAAAATTCCATTTGTGGCTGGAGCTCACTCTTGGTAGAAGGAACATGGTTGCATGGGAAGAGGAGGTTGGTCCGGACTCTATTAAGCCTCTCCCATCTCCTCGGACCCTATTAGGCACCAGTCTCTTCCTGGACACAATTGGAGTGAATTACAAGGAAAGGGCCTCACAGGAAATAACTAAGAAACATGCAGCCCCTTGAACGGCCTTATCTTCTCCTCCCCACGTTGGTTTTGGTCCAGCAGGACCATAG